>NC_140955.1:10015000-11215000 GCF_014529385.1 Adiantum capillus-veneris
TGATCAATATTTGTCCAAGTTATCATGTCCGCAGACTCTGATTCCAAGAATCTGGCTTAAGTCTCAATTTTGTGATCCAAATTTCACCAAATTTAATTTGTGGAGTCTACTTGATGTGCTTGACCCTGTGGCATACTCAGTTGTGCAAAATTTCTCAATTCTAGAGCAAATGTAAATAATCGTGATTATTCACTTTTGGTAATTGTTTGCATGATTTTGGTCAACTGAGCATGTAGACTTGTTTAACACATCAATATAAGCATATAAGTCAAGTTTCACTGAATTTGAACAAGATTTACCAAGTCACACTCAATTTCTCAACAATAAGTACGGATTTCAGTTTTTGTCAAGTTTTTGGCATGTTTTGTGATCCAAACTCTATGAGCATTCACAAAAGATGTTTGTAATCATGCATAGAGTCTCTGGTATCAACCTTGATCAGTTTTTAGCCAAAAGTAAATAATCGTGATTATTTACTTTTGACCTAAAATGAATAATTTTTTCAACTTTTCCACTGGATAGTCTTTTTATGATCTATTTTGAGCCTCTGAGTCAAGTTAAAACTTAATTTGAACAAGATTCATCAAGTTAGACATAATTTCTCGACAATCAGTACAAATTTCAATTTTTGTCAAGTTTTTGGCATGTTTTGTGATCCAAACTCTATGAGCCTTCACAAGAGATGTTTGTAATCATGCATAGAGTCTCTGGTATCAACCTTGATCAGTTTTGGGCCAAAAGTAAATAATCGCGATTATTTACTTTTGACCTAAAATGGACAATTTTTTCAACTTTTTCAATGGACAGTCTTTTTATGATCTATTTTGAGCCTTTGAGTCAACTTAAGACTTAATTTGAACAAGATTTGTTCAAGTTATCAAAAGTTTTATGTCCGCAGACTCGGTTTTCAAGAATCTGGCTTTAGCTTGAATTTTGTGATCCAAATTTCATCAAAATTGATTTGTGTAGTCTACTTGGTATGCTTGACCTTGTGGTATACTCAAATGTGCAAGATTGTCAATTTTTGAAGCAAATGTAAATAATCGCGGTTATTTACTCCAGCTAAATTTTTGCAAGTTTTTGTCCCAATCTTAACTTAAGGTCTTCAACCAAGTTTCATCAAGTTTGGACAATTTTTGGTCAAATGGTCATCGGTTTTCTGTCCGTAGACTGACTTTGCAAATTTGGTCACAATTTTCAATCCTATGAGTGCATTTTATTTGTGAGCTTTTATTTTCGTGCTTTTGCAATTGATACTATTTTTTAGAGCTTTTTTCCACTACTTTTTGTTTCATCAAAGATACACATTGATATATGGCCTCCGTCACAACAAGAATAAATTACTAAAAATGGATGGTAAACCATATGGGCGGCAGACACGTGAACATGTTGAAGTGGATAGTGGGGAAAACTGCATAACACTATAGTGTAAGAAACCAACCAAGAATCACTACAATATCCAAAAACGTTAGATAGAAAGCATGCACACGAGAGCCAACTTATAACAAAAATTGTCATACTCTTGTAATAGACCCCAGGAAATACATTTTTTATGATAAATTTATGGTAATGTTTTGGGTGATCAATGATCCAGGTGTAGGTGATTGATCTATCAAAAAGGTAATAATTACTAATTCCAAAAACACTACATAGATGGCATTCACAAAAGAGATAACACTAAAAATAGCATCTGATTTATTATTAAATACGATACACCCTATGTGGCTGACCCGACAAAAAGGCAAGGTCTATGGCTATTAGTCCAAGGCTGATATATGACCATGTGTTCCTTGGTTTCTTGCTTGGGTTGAAGACCAAAAATGTGCCCGTTTACGTAAATTATATTTGTGTTTGTAGGCAAGAAACACCTTTGAGTAGATTCTCTCTTTTGAAAATCATGATATGTGAAATTAGGCTCTTCTTTGATGTGCACATCATATGAGGCCTTCAAGAGTAGTCAAAAAATTGCATGCATCCTTTGTGTTAATATAACCTCCTCCTTAAGGATCCTATCTCATCAAATGAATCTAACTTAGCAATTTTCACTTAATATCGAATATATATCTCATCCATTCCCGAAAACAATTAGCATACCATAGTTTGTGACTAATTGTCATTTATGGCTAGAGGAAAGAAAAGTAGATGTCCATCCATATAGATGAGAAAAACGTACCATGTGGCTAGTGTTGAGGAATGACTATAATATTGACGAACATATCTTCATATATGGTTGAGGGATAGAAACAAAGAGGACCATCTAGATAAGCACAACTTACCACATTTTTGACCAGTGACAAATGACAAGGTTTCATAGTGTAGAGCACCTTTGCATGCTTCCTTTGGGTGCAGCTAGAATTAGGGAGGGATTAGATCAGCATGACATAGTCTTTGGAGGGTATCTATAAGACCTAGGAGACTGTGATGATGGATCCACCACCCTACCACCCTATTTATAGACCGGCTCCTAGCCCTAGCCATAATATGGATCCCCAGTCCACACTGGTTCAGTCCGAGCCCCTGGCTCAGGTCCCTGACCCCCTAGGCTTAGGACCCTTGTCCTGACATTACTTCCCCCTTAGAGAAGTGTTTTTTTCCTCGAAAACACAAGTGGTAGTAACTTCGTAAGAACACTGATTTTTTCCTTGTTGGCATCCCATACGCGAGCCAATTGATACTTGATGCAGTGAGGAAGTTGAATGAAACCAAGAGCAACATCTTGATTTTCAACATTGTTGTCCTTTTGGAAGCACTTGGGTCTCAATGGTAACTCCATTTATAACTCACGTGAGTACTGTAAAGGAGTAACCACAACGAAGAGTTATCCAAAGGCATAACCAGTTTTCAGATCTTCTGAAGGTACTGGAATAATGCAAGAAAACTTTGACGCAACTTTCCATGAAGTTGTGATCCAGATTTCTGACTCGCGTGAGTATCTTAAAAAGCTCATAGCTACTAAGAAGTAGAATAGGGTGTGTCCTTATGTCAGACTTCTGAACATTTGGGAACACACAGAACTACATGTTCACCCCTAATGAAGGTTACCTGCCAACATACTTTGTCAGCACACCTATTAAGTCCTTGACTTATGAAACTATGCAAACGGTATCCAACCCCACCACAACAGGTGTTCAAAGTTGAAAACCTTACGTAAGCAAATTCTAGAATAGGGAGAGAATCACCCATTCAAAATGCGTCGTGCTAACGTATGCTCGTAGCAGATCCTTTAGCAAAAAATAGCAGTAGTAAGAGTGAGGTGCTTTTTCCAACTACTTACAGACAGTCCCACGATTGATGATAAACTAAGACTCAACCATTGAGTATCCAGCCATATATTTGATATGGAGTGGAGACAACCAACTAGGTTGAAAGCGGGCTGGAGTGGGGTAAGCTCATAGAGTGTACACTATCCAACCCCAGGCACCCATACTAAGCCATTGCCTTGTATGGCAAGGTGTAAACGCATACTAAATCTGCAAGAGAGATTGCATGGGTAGTGCAAAAGGATGCAGAAGAGTAAAGTCCATGAATTTGCATGCCGTTCCAAATAAGTTTGTGTTAAACACTAGGGTCCATAACACCTAGTGTGCATGGATTTAACACAAACATATCCGAACCACAATTCCATGACGAGACTTTCTACGGTACACACAGAAAAGCCTCGCAACAAAAGTTGGACCATAACAAAATGTGACAACAAAGTCACACCTAGGTACCAACCATGAGACATTCTCATGAACATAGCATACTTGGCTATATGTAGAAACGATCCTCCGTTAAGGTGGTTTCACAGCACTTGTAATCGGAACAAGTCTGTACTTAGTACCTGATAATTTTCGACCACTGAAATTGTTCCTAATACGGTGTGCTCCAAATGGTCTAATAAACGGATGCAACCGGCACGTAGGGACCTCGTCACGACAGATCATTAGAAATTTGGTGCCAGTTTCAGTCCCAGAGACTCATATTCTCCACATGTGGAATATGTCTCAAATAAGGATGGCCAAAAAAGCGACATCCATCAAGTACAAGATGTACTTGTGTGTGGAGGTAACTGCAAAACACTCCACAACAAGAGTGAGAGGAACCCTCATTATCATTGCTCCACATTGGATAAAGTGAAATCCTTGAGTTTCTAGACCATGTTGTATCCATGTGACAACATGTGCCAAATCGAACCCGACAAGTGGGTTCATAACAGCATAATGTATCTCGAACACTACGGCCCAAAATACTTTGTTCCGACATGCCCTTGGCATGGCTCAAAAATATTCAAGCAGATTTATACGACTTGAAGAAACCAAGCAAAGCATACTAAAAAATGGAGTAACACTAAATCAATAGATGCGTACCTAGATATTTGAACTTAATGGTCACTTACCCATAACCAAGCAACATTGCACTGGAAACCCTAGGTGTTGCCTTCACAATTCAACCCCGTAGGTTAGAATCTACGTAGTCAAACCAAGACCCTTTGTAGAAACTGCTTAACGAGCAGGTAACGATAACCAACATAGACCACCATGTACAGAATGATTGGATTAATTAACCTAAAAAGTTAAATTTGTTTACTACCCTGTGGTAGATGATAGCTTCTTTCCATGAAAGTAGAACTGGGATAGATCAAACTATGATCCTCAATGCCTATGGGGAGATTTAGCAATCACCCATCGGATCTTACCCCAAAACAGTATGTCCATAGACAATCAGTAGTGCTATAGAGGGAGTCGGAGATTCACACAAGTAAAATGCCATGCTATCTCAATTGATTGCAGCATCTATACTCCGTGGTAGAGATCAGCTGATGGGAGTTTAAGGCTATCAAAAACTCAACTCGAGCGTCGTATCGAAAACATGTAGTGCAAAATGACACTCTAAACATCCGTAATGGCAAGACTTCTGCTTGTCCATTAACGTCGATGTGTACTCCATTGGGTAGATTTGTTCGATCTTGAAACAATCACCCAAGGAATACCAACAATTGGTTTGTTACCCTAGACTTAACAATGGCTCTTAGCCAGCATGTGTGGTTCATAGCCCTCATGGTAATTAGTGCTCAATTGTCAAATTGATGAAAACTAATTTGAATGGCATCTTGCCCAATTTCAAGATGAGAGTTAGAGCACCTAGGCTCAGGCTGACTCACCAGCGAAACATGTATCAGAAGCTTCTTAGAAAGTTTTCATGATTCTTAGAGAGAGAAAAGAAAGAGAGATAAGAAGAGCATGCTGGGCTGAGGAACTCTCCTTAAATACACATCTAGACCTACCTACCATGCAGGGGTCGTGATTGTACGAGAATGACTTAGCATTGGCACTTTGCCAATGAAGGAAGTCCAAATTTTAGGTTCCTTTTAGTGTTGTTGTGTGTTGACAACAACCAACAATCATGTTAAACAATCTAGAACTTATCTTGTCCTTGACAAAGTGTCTGGTGTTATAGCGGAAGCGTGTTTCATGAGGCGGTATAATTGAATCCACCTAGCGAGCATGCCATGCATATATAATTTTAAGCCCTTGGAAAAATTGATGGCCTCAAACGTGAGAACCAAAACTAGCAGTGCCTTGCACAGTATAAACTGGTAGCGATTCTGTGAGGTGATATTCTTTATTTTGCCAGTTTTTTCAAACTTGTGTGCCACAGCCCTTGATGCCAAGTCATTGGGTAGTACCGTGGCACAAGGGAAAAGCCGTGCTTTATGTAAAATTGTCAAAGCACATTGCTTTGCACAAAAGCAATAGTTTCCAATCAGAGATGTAAATATGGAAAAATAAGAAGAACGTAAAATTGGCTAACCTTGTCGTTGTTGTACCAGTTGGCCCGAGATTCCGTGGAAGAAAACTCGCTTAAAAATGAGTACATAACCTTATTTGTTGCATGAGTACATATACGTTTCGTGTATCATATACGCCCGTCTGTCACGTAATGAAATAACCTGCAAGCATATTGCCAAGTCCATCCAAATTTTGAATGCTCATAGCATAGTCCGAAGTGGGGAGTCGCAATGCAAGATGCATAAATAGAAGCCTTGCTTCACATAAGTTCATCAAATGGATGAGACAAGAATGTCACCTGAGTGCTCATAGCTAACAAATGCTCTTGGTGACACACATATGTTCGAGCTAAAAAAGATTGACCTTGTCAAAATGTTATAGGAAAACGACCTTGCCAAATTTTGCTACTGATTGAGAGTCATAACATTGCCCAATAGTGAACACGATATACACAATTTATGCATAGCGACCCCCCCTCCCGCGCGCGCACGCACACACACACACACATGCATGCACAAACGATAATGCTTTCTTGGCACTAGTAGATGCTTTCAAAAGGTTTTGTAGTGGCTTTGTTTTGTAGGGTGTAACCATACCCCTTGTGATTTGAGTTATGGAGGTCCACGAGGTATAGATTCTTATTTTTATGTGGATCTCATAAGGGAAAATACTCTAATTAGTATCTATCTTTTTCTGTTTTCCCTAAAGAGAATGATTTCTTGGCACTAGTAGATGCTTTCAAAAGGTTTTGTAGTGGCTTCCTTTTGGATTTCTTTTCAAGACGTGGGGTGCAACCACACCTCTTGTGAGTTTTTTTATGGAGGTCCACGGAGTATAGATTCTTATTTTCATATAGATCTAATAAACCAAAATACTTTAACTAGTACCTATCTTTTACTATTTTTCCTAAAGAGAATGCTTTCTTCGCACTAGCAAATGCTTTCAAAAGGTTTTGTAGTGGCTTCCTTTTGGGGTTTTTTTTTTCCAAGACATGGGGTGGAACCACACCCCTTGTGAGTTAATTTATGGAGGTCTTGACCACCTGCTACTACGCTTGTTTATTGGAGCCTACAAACTTGAACAGCCTTGGTCCCCATGCCTACCTACCGTTCTAGCAGATCTAGGGACCATTGATGAACGACTCCTGCTTCACCTCCGGATGCTCTGTGTCCCATTCGTGCCGTTTGCGATCCTAGTGCCTGATTGGTGTCCCGAGGTTATATTCAGGGATTAGCGCCTTGTCCTCCTCCTTCTCCTCTGCTAGCACCATCTCCTCTAGCTTCACGATCATCTTGTGAATCCTGTGTGTTTCTTTCTTCTTTATTAACACCGATGTCCATGAATGCAGAGGTTTCTGCCAATTCAACTTCTGTACGCAACTTCTAGGCGCAACTTCTGTGCGGGGCTTTGCTATCATGGATGGATAAATTGATTTGGCCATTGGCGTAGCTGCAGGACATTTGTAGTGAAAAGACCAACTAGTGGTGAATGGAATCCTCATCAATAGTCATTCTTTATAATTAGGCTAATACTCAACCGTAGCTGTGAAGACTGCCATGTACTCAGCCTCACAACTCGAAGTGGCCACAGTAGGTTGCTTCTTGCTCAACCATGATATACATGAACTGCCAAGCATGAAATAAAACCACTTGTGGACACTCGCATGTCAAAACAACCAGCCCAATCTGAGTCCGAAAAAGCATGTAAGTCTGGCGACAATGATCCCCCCTTGGGATAAAACAAGTCAAGATGTAAAGTGCCACTAAGGTAGCGGAAAATCCTCTTGACAGTCTGCCAATTTTTAGACCCTGGGCTATGCATAAATTTGTTGACCTGTGAGACTGCAAACTGAATATATGGCCTTGTGTTGCATACATAAATGAGGCAGCCAACAGCAGTTTGGTAAAGAGTGACATCAGCAGGATCGCCAGCATCATGTAGACTCAACTTCAAACATGTTTCCATGGGAGTGGCAATAGGTTTGCAGTCCTCAAGTCCAAACTTACATAGCAATGTGTCTATGTAACTTTTCGGACACAAGGCAATACCACCATCACACTGCTTAAACTGTATACCCAAGTAATGATGCAACAGCCCCAAATCTTTCATCTTGAAAGTAGCATTCAAATCAGCCTTAAATTCAGCAATATGTCTCTCATTTGGTCCAGTGATCAGCAAATCATCCTCATAAAGAACCACAATGAGAAGTACATCATCCTCGCGCTTTACATACAATGTGCTTTCTGTTGGACTGTTACGAAAGCCTCGTTTTACCAAATGAGTGTCAACTTTCTCATACCAAGCACGAGGAGATTGCTTCAACCCATACAAAGCCTTCTTACATCTGCACACTTTTTCCTCTTGTCCTTTTATGACAAAACCGCGAGGCTGCGTTACATAAAATTCCTCAAATATGTCACCATTCAAGAAAGCAGTAACAATGTCTGATTGATGTGCATCCCAACCAAAATGAGCTGCCAATGCACATAGAAAACGCACAGTAGTCATACGACAAGTGGGAGCAAAAGTCTCTTCATAATCTATGCCTTTTTGTTGTGCATAACCCTTTGCAACAAGTCGAGCCTTATGGCGATCGATCTCACCATCCGGCTTGCGTTTCAACTTGTAAACCCACTTCGTACCAATGGCCTTTTTGCCAGGAGGCAAATCACATAAATTAGTCCATGTGTCATTTTCTATAAGTGCATCATATTCTGATTGCATGGCAACCATCCAATTTTCTGAATTTCGTGCTTCATCAAAAGACAGAGGCTCCTCAACATCATGTAAGCTAGACACAGCCAAAGCATAACAATCTGATGCATGGCGAGAGCCTGAACGAGTACGACTAGACAAAGGTGCTCCAATTTACTGTCACGCAAAGTGTGCACCAACCATTTTGGCATACCTCTAGCCTGCTCATTTTCAGCCCTTTCCTCATCAAGTACATCATGTACATCTGCATCAGTAATCGGCTGATCTAAAACATTTTCAGAAACCCCCATAGGCTGTACATTTTCCTCATTGGAAATTACATTCGTATTTCCACCACTGAATAGAGGCAACAAAGTGTCATAAATGTCATGTGAACTTACATTACTGTCTCTAGTACATGACAGCAAGGGCTGAACAGAATCTTCCACAAACACTACATCCCGAGAAACCAGAATACGTTTTGTTTGCGGATGATACAACCTGTAACTTTTTCTTTCAGCACTATAACCAACAAAAATACATTTGACAGCCTTATCATCCAATTTTCTGCGTTGCACTTGTGGCACCAAAGCATATGCCAAACAGCCAAAAACATGCATGTGCTCAATAGAAGGCTTTCTATCATGCCATGCTTCATATGGAGTAATAGACTGCAAAGCTTTTGTAGGACACCTGTTAAGTACATAAGTGGCAAACATGATGGCCTCAAGCCAAAAAGAATGCGGTAAAGCTTGATTTTTGACCATACATCGTGCCATTTATGTCAGTGACCTGTTTTTCCTCTTAGCAACACCATTTTGCTGAGGTGTATAAGGCACTGTACATTAGTGTTTTATCCCACGACTAGCCACAAATGCATTAAATTCATGAGACGTATACTCCCCCCCTCGATTGGAACGGAGGGTGCCCATAGTACATTTCGAGACATTTTCATCCATAGCCAGAAATTGTTTGAAGCACATAAAAACTTCGGACTTCGCTTTAAGCAGAAATACCCATGCATGCCTAGAGTAATCATCAATGAAAGTCACGAAGTACAGGTAATTGCCCAAGGACGCAGTTTGCATGGGCCCACAAACATCACTATGCACAAGCTGCAACCTGCATGTGGCCCGAACTGAACCATCCTTTGGAAACTCGGAACGCTGCATCTTACCCAAAATACAGCCTTCACAAACATGTTTGACAGGTGCTTCAAGAGGTGGCAAAGAAGCAACCATATCAGATTTCTGCAAACGCAGCAAACTAGCAAAATTCAGATGACCAAAACGTGCATGCCAAAGTTTTGCATCTGAAATAGCCCTTGAATCTGCAACAGCATTTGTAAAATTTTGTCCACACTTGTCATACAAAGTGAGCTTATATAGCCCACACCACAAAATCCCAGATGCAACAATTTCATCACCAAAACTGAGATCATGAACTGTACATCTTTCATCCACAAGTTTGACTACAAGTCCAAGTCTAGCAAGTGCGGATACAGACAAGAGATTCTTCTTGATCCCACGTACATAAAGTGCATCAACAAGTGTAAAAGAACTGCCATTAGCAGCAGTAAGCACAATCTTTCCAACTCCCTGAAGTGGATAAGGGGCATTGTTGGCACAAGTGACTGAATTCCCATGAGGGACAGACTCGAGAGAGGTAAACAATTCACAATGTGAGGTAAGGTGCTTTGTAGCACCATTGTCGAAATACCACACATGTGAATCTGCAGCAAAACTGACAAGCATGCATCATGTACAGCAGGATTGTAAGTGCACTGTGCGCTAAAAGCCCATTCTGCATCAACATCAGCATCACAGTCTCCTTTCACAGAAGACTCAACAATGGCTGCATTTGTAGTGGAACCAGCATTTGCAGTGGAACCACCCTCTTTCTTCTTAGCCTCTTTGGCCTTCAACTTAGGACACGACTTGATCAAGTGATCATTAGCTTTACAATAGTGGCAACGCATCTTCTTTTTGCCCTTATCATCAAAATTTCCAGACGAATTGCTGCCAGTAGAAGCATTAGGAACAGAATTTTTGCCACTCGCAGCAGAACCATAAGAAGTGGTTGCATTACTGTTACCACCCTTTCTTTGAGAAGCAATAAAGGCCTGTTCAACTGCACGTTGTCTAGTCCTGTTTTTTCTAGAAAGTGACTCTTGCAACAGCAATGTGCATAATGCATCAAACTTGACAACTTCAGGATTTCCTTGGGTCATCAGTCTCCAAGTACTAGCAAAAGTCTGGTAGGAATCTGGTAAGGCATCAAGAACAGTCTGCACAAGGAAACTGTCTGAAATGACTTCACCTGCAGAAATAAGTTGCTCATTGATATCCTTGACACTAGCAAGGAAAGTGTCCATATCATCTTCCTCATGCATAATCTTCGACTCCAGCTCTTTACGCAGCAAAGCAATTTTAGCCTCATTGCGACTTGCATAAAGGCCTGCTAGAATATCCCCAGCCTGTTTTGCAGATTTTTCTGAACGAAAGTGAGGAACAATGGTGCGCTTCATAGACAACTCAATCAATGCATGAGCCTGCGCATCCTTAACATCCCAACGAGCTTGTTCTGCCGTAGGCAAAACAACTCTAACAACAACAATCCTTGCAGCAAGACCTGCAACATCCTCAACATCGCCTACATCCTCAGAACCAGGACGTACATCAATGCCCTGCACAATGTTCCAGACGCCCTTTGACACAAGAACATGTTGCATCATATAAGCCCACATAGGGTAATTGTCCCCATCCAACCTGTCCTCAGCAGCAAACATCTTGAACACATCTGTGTTGTTGTTGTCATCCATGGTAAATGCTACACCTGATGTGAAAACTTCCCGAAAATAGGAGAAACGGAGCGGGAACAACACGTGCTATATAGCACAAACCGTAGAAGACTGTAAGGCACCTGTTATGCAAAAAATGGCACTGACAGAAACTCTGCACAAAATGCCCAAATAGCATGTGCAATACTTCCTGTAGTGGAAACGGAGGCCGAAAAGAGCCCGGATCAGAAATATGAGCAGACCTAGCTCTACGAGCTATCCCGAAGTATTTGTCGACCTGCGAACGCTCACCAAAGCTCACAGAAATCGGAGAAAGTGAGCAGGCGTGTACTGGAGCAGCTGGCGACTAAGCCTGGGAGGACACAACCTGCTCTGATACCAATTGTTGGAATTAGGGTTGCAGAGAAATTCACACAGCTTGGAGAAGACGAAGGAAGCGCAAGGCACACAATAGAGAGTGTGTTACTTAGTGTGCAATGGAAAGATATGTAGCCCTAGAGTGATGGGCGTATATACAATGCACAGGGGAAAAAACCTCCTAAAGAGGGAAAAAATGCCCCGGCAGTCCTAGTGTGTTCATACACATCACTACCACATGTATATGGTAACAGTATTGGCCATATTCATTCGTTTGATTAAATTGAAGCTTGCAAGTAATCATGTCCCCTATGTCTCGTGTCTTAACCTAGTGTAGCCATCATCCCATCGGCTCTCAAGGCAGGTACCTGGTCATCCTAATCACCCTCCCCCTCACCTGTCAAATGTCTAAATGCTTGCAACTACCTGTTAACGCTTACTTATCAACCTATCGACATAGAAAGCTCATTGAAGACACACACACACACACACACACACACACACCCCCCTAATCATCCGCCCCCTCACCTTATATTGAGTGGCTGAAGGCTTATAGCTGAGGGGCCAAGGCTTGGTCGAATGCAGTGCATAGGTGGCAAGGTGGTGTGGACGTGGTAGCACACATTAAATCAAGGTGATCCTAGCACATAAAATCCCTTGAGACATAAATAGGTCAAATGTAATGCATAGGTGGCAAGATGGTGTGGACGTGGTAGCACACATGCATTAAATCAAGGCGATCCTGACACATAAAATGACTTGAGACATAAATAGGTTTTTAGTCTGTGGATGCTTGGAAATGCCACCACATAGATCCTCAAGGCCTCCTTTGTATAGAATATAATATAGTATAACATGTATATTTCAAAGATAGTTGCATTGGTTGATAGCAAGTCCAGTATGCAATGATTTCTAAGTCGGATCATGCCTATGATTGCAATTTATAATGGTTTTATGGACAATTTTATAAACTACTCCAACATTGTTATTGTGTATTCCTCTCAATAAGATCGGAAAGCATGCACCGTTTTGTTACTTCCATGACCCATGGGTCTTTCAATGCTCATCATGCTGGTGCTACAAGATTATTAAACTCTCACTAGTCTCTTAATGCACATTGATTGCAAGATATGCCCAACAAGGTTATGATCAGATGCAACGTGAGAGCGTCTCTCCAAAAGCACGACTCTCTTGACACACACTCATGGTGGGATATGCCCGACAAGGGTACGACCTAGATCAAAGCTATGGGCTACTTCCAATGGATGTAACGCCAGGGGTGGCATTAGAAAAGATGTTGATATAGGCATATGATACACTAGTTCAGGACTATTGAAAACAAACCTATTTCTTGTCAATGCCTTGTACGACTTGCATGCCAAATGTGGTGTACATCAGAAAGCCCAAAGAGTGCTTGAGCAGATTTGTCTCTAGGATCGCACACTTGACACACACTGATTGCAAGATATGCCCAGCAAGGGGAGCTTTCAATTATTAAGGCTTGTTGATCCAATGCTCTTAGCTTTGGGTAATATTCTTGTGCATATATACATTATTGGCAAGGGAATTCATATCCATATTGATATTTTTAGGTGGGGATCGCCTGTTTTGTGTTATGATTGGTAACGAAGGGTAAGTTCCATGGTTGGGTCGTCTCATGTTGAAGAATCAGAATGTGCTAGGTCAATACTCCCATGATATGTATATTGAATGTTGTGCCTTTGCTACGTATGACTGTCACCTGCAATGGTCTAATTTGAGGCGACCTCATGCCAAAACGCTCTTTGCCATTCTTGTAAATCAGTCAACTAATGCTTATGTGTGTATTGGAGTGACGAAAGTGATGACATTCAGTGGAATGCCTTTGTGTTGCATTTGCACAACCTAATGTAGACTTTCCTCATTCCACACTAATATTTGAAGATATCATTAGTGTAATACGACTGTTAAAAAGCTCGAAATAATGTTTCAATTTCAAAAGCCCGAAAATGAAAGCTCGCAAATATAAAATCCCCCAATCCTATGATCCAAATTTTACCAAACTTGGTTTGTGGGCTTATTAGAACATAGTAAAACTAGTGGTATGCTAACTTAGTCAAAAAAGTTGAAAAATGGGAAAGATGTAAATAATCACGATTATTTACAACTAGCAACTTTTTGCATCTTTTTGGTCAACTGAGCATGTACACATTTTTATCACATCAATATAAGCCTATGAATCAAATTTCATCAAGTTTGGACAAATTTTTCCCCAATTCACACTCAAGTTTCAAAAAGTCAGTACAAACTTTAGTTTTTTGCCAGTTTGGTGATCCAATGTGCCTTTACAAAAGTTGTTTGTACACATGTAATGAGTCACTGGTATGAACCTTGGTCAAATTTGAGCTGAAAGTAAATAATCGCAATTATTTACTTTTGGCCCAAAATGAACACTTTTTTGAACTTTTTCACTGGACAGTCTTTTCATGAGCTATTTAAGCCTATGAATCAAGTCAAAACTTAATTTGGCCTAAAATGTCAAGAAAAAGCAAATAATCTGATTTTTGGCAAGCTCTTGAAAATTTTACCTCAAAGTGTTCTTGAACTTACCCACTGGTTCATACAACTTTTAAGCTTACTCTCCAGTCCGAT
This sequence comes from Adiantum capillus-veneris, assembly GCF_014529385.1. Taxonomy (NCBI): domain Eukaryota; kingdom Viridiplantae; phylum Streptophyta; class Polypodiopsida; order Polypodiales; family Pteridaceae; genus Adiantum; species Adiantum capillus-veneris. Next base: position 10,029,254 of record NC_140955.1, read on the forward strand.
TGAGTGGTTTGGAGTCTTTTCGTGCTATTTCTAACCGTAGACCTGAAATTCTGCAACTTCCAATAACAAATCACAATGATTCTTTCAGAGAGAGCAATGTTCTAAAATCCACCTCAGATCCTACTTACCCTACTCCTAGATTCTCATGCAATGGAGTTGTGGAAAGTGTCCACAAATACTAGGTTTTTTGTTTTTTATGGTTTCTTGAGCATTGATCTTAAGACTTGTCTCATCTATCAATCATTCTCAAAATCCTACTCTATCTCTACAATCCTACAATTCTAAAGGCACTTGACAAGTATGATTACTTCCAAGCTACCTCTACACAGCAAAAGACGACAATCTTAAGCTATGTGGTTTCTAAAAAGAAAGTTTTACTTTAGGTGAACCTAGAGGAAGTTAATGGACAACTACACAAGACACTCGTTTTTTTTCTAGTTTAGGTCTATTCGTCCTCGGCTACGGCGCCAAATGTGGGACACGTGTCTAACCTCACCATCCTATCTTATTGCAGTATTAGTGAGAACCACGATTAAATTGTCAATCCATGGACGAAGCTGAATCGACTAGTGCATAGAGGCTACAAGAGGTTGTCAATCTCTCGCAAAACAACTAACGACTCGCATCTAACTCAAGCTACACTCAAGTGACTGAAATCACTAAAAGCCAATCGCTCATCGACAAACAAATCACATCCGTTACTGCATCAAATGACATCCAAACGTAACAAAACTTCTAGGACATGTTTATAAGACCTAAGCACACATGCTTATGGTCTCAAACCCCACTTTAGGTCAAGTTCAAAAATCGTGATTATTAACAGTAGTGGATTTTTGACCTAGTCGTTTTCGACTCAGAATGCATCTAAATGCTTAGCAATGATGCCCCAATATCCCGCCTATGCTTAGTTTTTTATTTGAAAGTGTAAATTCCTAGTTATGATGAAATAAGTCCGCGGGTTGATGATGCCAAAAGCTACGAATTACTGTGATGTGTTTACGTCAATGCGTAGAGCTCTTACCTGCGGTTGCAATGAAACAAACGCTACTGCAATGTGACAACTGGGGAGGGAGTAGGAAGTGCGAGAAGGAGAGGAGTGAGCGCCGTTAGCTCACACTGTGTATTTCATTATCCAAAACTTGATTAAAACTTTACAAAGTTGGCTTTTATACTTTAGCCAAGGTCTAAAATGTGTAATGTCCGGTGCCCAAGACCTTTGAGGCTCCGCACTTATTGTATCTACAACCTAGGTACACTAAGTGACCTATGCTCTATATCTTGGAACTTTTATTGAGCCCGTAAGATGTTACAATTATCACAATGGCTAAATAAATCGAGAAATTACAATACATGGCCATTTTGGAAAAATGTGAAAAGTGTGTAACTCCAATCTTCACTGCTTCTTCATATTCATCTTCGATGTGCATTTATAAAGCTTTGATCTTTAGCAGCTCGTGTTAACTGACGGCGGCTCAGTTAGCAATGAGCCGGTCTAAACGACTGCTCAATCAAAGTTATGGAGTGCAAGTTATGGTTGTTTGAAGTTTAAAGTGGTTTCCATAGCCTTGCAAGATTAGGCAGTAGAGTAGATGGTTGGTCATAATGGATGTGAATACATGGGCCTAAAGCGTTCAACTTAGGGCGCATGGTCTTTTCGGATCGTCAATTGAAATTCAAAAAGCCACGTTATGATTCATTATAGTTTCACCAGGGGGTAGTTAGGTGCTATGTTGGTCGCCTCGGTAGATGTGCCAACAAGGTGTTTTTTTAGCTTGCAAGGGGTCTAGAGAGAATTAAGCAATATGTGGAGTTAGCTGGAGTTGACAGTTTGTCAATCAGGATCTTGAGCGGCGAGATATGACAGGTTGAAGTTTGAGGGAAACCATTGCAGAATGGTGCCAGATGGTTTTTCTCAATTTTTGGGCTCGAAGTTTGAGGGGATGGAGAAGTCGAGATGCCAATCTGTTGGTGGGGACCCAAACACTTGAACCCAAACTATTGTTGGGTTTTTATAGATGGCCCATCTAACAAGGGAAAAGGAAGTTGGATAGATGCAAAAGAGCACAAAATAAAAAATAAAAATTTTATGAAGTTTGGGCATTTTTGAGAAGTTTTAGGTGGCATCTCACCAAATGGTGCCACGTGGTAGAGCGAAAAGTCCCACATGGGGAGCCTAAGACTGGAACGGGATGGTATTTACACTGGAGCGCATGCCTCCATTGGGTAGCTCAAGGGGAAGAGAGAGAGCATCTATGGCTCGTTCCCTTCCCCCATGTGCGGGCGCTGTTGTGGCTGCGTTTGTGAGCAGTATCAACACTGCATGTAAGCGTCTTGGCAGTGGTGTTGGTTGCAAGCAGTCGTTGATGGTGTTCCATGTTTGAAGTTGGAGCCCGTATGGGCATTGTTCCCACAGAGGGCCCCTCGACGCCTCCATTTTGGTTAAGGGGTCGATCCCCACCAATAGCATTGGGTGTAGGTACTTGGCATAGAGGGGTCCTTCCCATGCGAGGCTAACTCTAGAAAGTCGGGTGAAAAGCAGTGGTTCTCATGCACTGCTAAAAAGAGGACAAGTGTCTGGTAAAAAAAGAAGATGTCAAAAGAGGACTGCTCATCCCAATTATAGGGGGCAATTTCTTGCAGATTTGGATAGTTTTTTCACAGCAAGAGTTCGGGAGCTGAGAGGAAGAAGATTGCCCAAGCGGTTGCAGAGAACTCGAAGAAGAACATTGTCTAGTTTGGAAGAGTCAAGATTGCACTTCCCCCCCTTCTACTTTCAATTCCCAATCCCCCTTTTGCTCTCTATCGTCTTCTCTTTTGTGGTTGGTGCCGGTATCTGTGCATTGCCCCCAAGTTGTCCTTTGGTGTGGTGCACAAAGAGAGAGAGAGAGAGAGAGAGAGAGAGAGAGAGAGAGAGAGAGAGAGAGAGAGAGAGAGAGAGAGAGAAGTCTTGTGTGGTGGTGTTTGGGCAATTGAAGTGATGGGGGTTCTGTAAGGGTTTTGGATTCTCTGGAGTGTGTGCACGCTTATTTAGAAGCGATGTAGATGTTGTGTTGTGAAAACTGAGTTGTTTTTGAGTTGTTATTGAGTGCATTTGGGTGTTGTGATCATCTTGGGCTATAGAGAGGCAACCTTTGAGTGTTTCAAGGTGTGTTTGCATTCCCCCTTCCCAATGTTTGCATCTACAAACTTCTTATAAAGTTCATGAGATGTTTACGATTGCTCTTAGCAATCCTCAACATATAAGTGTTCCTTTAAGAAATTAGCCAAATGTATGCATTCATTGGCTTATCTTACGGCCATGGGAGACCAAGGTTGATAGCCATACATGAGCATAAATGGGCTAAACTCTATAAAGACATGTTTTGTTTCATTGTAAGAAAATTCCTAAATTGCCATTTGGTCTTCCCAATTTGTCTACTTATTGCTAACATAGGCACATAGCATATCCTATAGTAAGTGATTTACTTGCTTAGTTGTTCCATGTGTTAGAGGATGATCAAGAGCAGCTATACTCAAACTTAGGATAGTTCCGAGTTTATGGAATACTACTCTCCAAAAAAGGACATCAAATTTCCTCTACTGCTAAAAATATTAAATAGAAGACTATATAGTGATAGCCGTTTTTCGGTTTTTCATAATTGCCATAGTAAGCTACCTCACCCTATCAAATCACTCAAACATTTTGGTTATCCCTACCATTTCACTGTACATAGGTGTGTGTGAGTTAGGGGACTTTTCCCATATCTTCTTAAAAACCCTTAATTAGTTAGTCACTGGGCTAGTTGAGCCAAAAAAATAAAAAATATATAAAAAAAGGTATATTATGGCCTCTTTGTGTGTAAATATTTCATTGTATATAGGGCCTAAATAAAAAGATTTTTCATAACTATTTTGGTATTTATTTAAATATTTCTACCTATGGTGTGTTATTTATGTTATGTACATTGACTCACCATTACCATATTTTTTTCTTACCATTTTGCATACTCTTTATTCCATATAAAAATAATTTCATGCAAGCTTCTCTTATTTTTGGTGTAACTCCATCCCAACAAAAATCCAAAAAAACTAGTTCTATTTATGTGTACATTTTTTTTAAAAAAAAAATTCCTTCCTACATCTATTCCCTATTACTCTCATAAATTAGACCACCAAAAATATTCATCTTTTTATGGTAGACTTATAATGAGAGAGATTTATTTTGACCCCTTTATATTTTTTCCACCTATATTATTTATATTTGACATGTACATATTTTTTTAAACCCCTCAATATTTGATTTTCTTAGTTGTACTATTCACTTATATCATGATCTCAACAATATCTTCAATGATAGACCTACCAAATAAGGTCAAGGGTATGTGGCATGCATGCATGCACCATGGGGAGCTCACTCTTGGAGGTATTCAATAGAATCATCCAAAGAAGGACCTCACAAGGACTTTGTGCAGTGGAAAAAACAGTCGGTTTTGCTGAATTTTTAAAGATCACATGCTCCCCGAATTTGAAAAGGTGATACAAACAAAAGTTGTAGCTCGTGAGCTGAACTTTTACCTCAAATTTTTTCATATTTTTTTGAGCTACGAGCTGTGAACTATGATTTTATTAGTGGACCCCAGTTTGCCCATGCTATGCAGCCACACTCCCTCTTCCACTTTATCATTTTCCTCTTTCATACACACTCCTCCCTCTCCTTCCCACTCCCAAACCTGCAACTCCCATGTCCCAATTCACCCTTTTCACCATTGCCACATCTCTCACACCTCCATAGCCTTCATCCTCCATTTCTACACCCTATGTGTCCCCCTTTCTCTCTACATATATGTCCATATTACCATACTCTCTTCAGCTTTGTAAAGAACTTCAAAAAATCAGCAAAAATCCAAGGTTAACCTCTGCAAATGAAGACTTTTATCATGAATTTTCCAAGGTTTGAGGATAACATAGCTTCATCGACACTCGCTACTTCGCCATGCTGACCGCTTCTTCTTCCGGTGCTGTAAAGAGGTGAATGTCAACTTCTCCAAAGCTTCAACCTCTCTTTACAAGCTCATCCCTTCTCTAAATTTTCTCATCATATATCTCACCATTTGGTGAATGATTTTGTAAATATTTTGTAGTGATAATTACTAACTACTAACCACTAACCTTATTGTAAAATGCACCCTCTACTAGAGTAGGCACTCCCAAATTATTCACTCAATTCTCTCTCCTTTCATCCTCAATAATTCTCTTCCCTTGAGCCCACATCCATGTGACTCAAAGGATAGGAGAGACCCACCCTCATTCAAAAAATAAAATATGCATAATATTTGATTTCTTCAAATAAACTTGATTAGGTCTAATCCTAAGCGAGGCTTCTAAAACCTATAAATAGATCCCTTCTCTCCCTTGTAAATCATCACATGATCACACTACACCACACCATTCTCAACACATAACACACCACTCTTCAAGCCTAGTTGTGTAGAGTGTGTGCATTGTGAGTGCTCTATTCTATCACTACACATAGGTGCATGGAGAAGCTTGAAGTTAGTTATGCCATCTAGAGGAGTGGAGTGATACTATACTCTGCAATCACACTTGTAGCCTACTCTTGTCCATAAATAAGATTCATAGTTTTGGGTGCAATTGTATGCTGCAACTACAACTCTTCTCTCCAAATTGACTTGATAAGTTGGCTCATTAGGTGGTTGAAGGTATATTGTCCTTGAAGTTTGTTGTGACATTTCATGCTTGATGGTTTGAGGGCTTGTTGAATTGTTTGCCTAAAAGGTAAATTGTAAGAGGGTGCTCGGTGAGAGGGCTCCCATGACCCTAAGACAATTTGTGATTGGAAACAAGGTCAAGTTTTGTGTTGTCCCTCTATTTCTCATCAAGCTTTGTGTGCATCTAGTCTTTAAGGCTAAGACTGAGTTGCTCAAGTTGATTTGCTCTCTTTAACTCTCTCTGGCGTGGTGAATGTTTGTGTTTGGTGTGTGTGGCTATCTTGCATTCCCCTCTCTTTGTGCATTTGAGTACAAGGAGATTTCACGTGCGTCCTAGTTCGCATCTACAACTAGGTGGTGCCCCTTTTCTTGTTTGTTTTCTGGATGTGGGTTATTGTTGTCTCTGATTGTGCTTGCCCCAGCCCCATTTGAGCAGCATGGGAGCCTCAAAGGGTGTTTAGAGGCCACTCTTCTTGTTGCCCGCCCCGGATCGCCTCAATAGCTTATACATGTTCTACATGAAAGGCCTTGCCAATTCTTGATCCTTGATCATAGTCTTTGTAGGAATAAATATACACATCTTGATCAAGCGGTCTACGACTACCTAAATAGAGTCATGATCACAAACTGTCATAGGTAGACCAACATTAAAATGCATAGAGGTGCTTTCCCATTTTCCATTTGGGATCTTTTGTGACTATAAGTGTCTACTTACCTTGAAACGATCAGCTTTTCTCAATTGACATGTTTGGCAATTGATCACGTTCTCAAGTACGTCCTTGTGTAAATTTGGCCAATAAAATTTCCGTCTAATTAAAGCACACGTTGTTGGGCGCATGTCTGACACCCCATTTTTTGTAAATTTGTACATACGTACATGACGCCCGATGTCAAAAGTGTGTGTGGGCTTTATTTTTGTGAGGTTTTTAGCTTGCTTTAGCGAGGACATGTACATGCACTGCAAGTCTCTAGTCTAGTGACAACAGTCGGGATACTGTAAGTGCCTGTGAGTGAGTTTTTTGAAGGGAGACTTGTATATAGCTAAAAATCATGTACAAACTTAAAAAAGTTCAGTCAAATATCAGAAATTTGCATGTTTTGGGTCGTTGTGGCTTCTTGATGCTTTTGGATGTAGTTTTTGCCCTCGACTAGCCTTGCTACGCGTAGTCGGGCCATGGCAGCTTGCTGTTCGCGCCAATTTTGCACATAGAGGTACATAGAATTGAAATTTGTGGTCTCCAAAGATTTTGTTGTAGAAAATGCAGAGAATTTAAGAGGCTTGACAGCATCCCTTTTGGAGTTGTGGTTTGGGAGATACAGTCTATTTACCACAACGCACAGGATATGGCATCTTGCAGGCAGTTTGGTGTATGGTAGGTTGCAAAAGCTCTCCTGTTTGGAGATGTGTCTACACTTAAAAATTGTATTTTTGAAGAGTTATTTGGTGAAGCTGGAATCTCTTTCTCTTAAGTGCATTGGTCGGCGTGTGCTGTAAATCCATGCCAGGGTAAGTGCTTCCTAATTTTCATGGTGGTCTTTTGGGTGGACGTGTGCTGGTAAATTCTTAAGAGATCACTTGTCTTTGAGTTATGGTTTTGTTGAGGTTCTTTTGATACCATTCTTGGTGCTGATCTTGTGTCTTGAACGCTCTTGGGTGACATCGCTATAGAGGTGTTTCAGTTTTGCTTGTTTCCCAACAACATCTTTCAAGTACCAAGATGACTTGCACTTGGAGTGTTGTGACACTCAAAAAGAATTTGGAACCCAATGTATAAGTCCTTGGGTACACATACTCCTCCCTTTTGGAGCACACCCATCCTCGATAGAAACATTCTTCCATTGTAGTAGTTTTGCTTGTAAAAAATTAGACCTATGTGTAAAAATTGTTGGTGCACTCACATTAGAGCAAAAACGATCCCTCATTTTTATGTGACTCCACATCAAGCTTTCCAACAGATTGTGCTCGCACTTCCCACAAAGAGAGACCAAGAATGCACTTGAATTTTTCATGAAAGAAATAACATTAACCTTTGGCATGTGGCTCAAAGCATCAGCTACCACATTGTATCGACCTTCACGATATTGTACAGAGAAATCATACTCTTCAAGGATCTTTGCCCATCTAGACTTTTGATCTTTAAATTGGTAAACCACTTGATGCTCTTATGGTCAAATACAATCTGCTAGCATCAATCTCTAAAACAAAAGGTCTTACAAAATTGATGATGTGCAATAGAGAAGCAATAGCTAAAGTGGTCTTAAAATTATATGGAAATTATTACGAGAAGGTGAGAGGGCATCCATGGCTTTTTACGAATTAGTAAGCTCAAAATTGATGTGGTTGGAGTGCTTACATTGAGTCCTCTTACCTATTGGATGTCTTTAGTGTTCTCGCCAAATTGTCAATCAACACAGCCAACTATCCCACCGACTATAAGGTCCCTAGTACAAAGTTCTCCAAAACCTCTAATCTTATTACACTAATAGCAAGAACCTTAGACATAATTGTCAATCCAAGGGATGTAGTTGACCCAAATAGTGCATGGAGGCTACAAAGAGTGTCAAGACTCTTGAAAACCCTAGTCACAACATGCTATAATCAAAGTTGATCTCAGGTGAACCCAAATCACTAAAAGCTAGTTTATAGGTGCTAGGCTAACTCATGCATTTCACATACTAAATGTTTGAACCAAACTTGCCGTGATGCTAGACAAGACCATCTAGGACATCCCTAGGGCCTCAAATCCATCAAATAGCTACCAAATGCAAAAACAATACTGCATCATAGGCCAAATTTTAGTAGGTCAATTTTGGCAACACATATACTCTATGGATTTGTAATGTTGAACCCTATCTATAACTACTCGCAAAATCACAAAGAGATACTTGAATCACAAGTTATTACTAAAAATAGCATGCAAAGGGCCACATTAAAAACACAAAAATAGAACATGTGACTTATGTTGATGCGTAGAGCTTTCACCTAAAATCATGACGTCATACTTGGATTCAAAAATAGACTTCATGCGAGGGAGATACAAGCAAAGAAATCTAGTTAGATGAAAGTAGACATCACGACATGCACTCAATTTATTATCTCTTAAAACCTTTCATTCAGATTACAAGAATTAGTCTTTGTACTTTGCAAATGGTCAAAATTAGGTCCTTTGACCAATGTGGCTTATAAATTTGGAAAAATAAGTGCACTGGGAAAATGAGTTACAAGCTGGAAGCCATCGGCCCTAATCTAATCAATAATTACTCACATATACAACCGTAAAAATAATAATGATAGTTGTGAGTCCCACTTTGGTTGCATGCTTTGTAGCTAATATTTCCTCCTTCTTACCTCGTGTCATCCCATGAAACGGCCACTGGGACACTCCCCACATTGGCCTTTAAGTGGATTCTTTTTTGGTAAAGACCCTATGGCTGGCCACAGGGTCTTTACCAAAAAAGAATCCACTTAAAGGCCAATGTGGTCGTAAGTGGCTACTAAAGCTAGTATGTATAGCCGTGAAGCACAACAACTTCACCCTTGTACAAATCTATTCACCCAACACCCATTAACTTGATGCAATGTGCAAATTGCTATGTAGCTAGGCTCTTTCTAAGAGCATCTATTGGGTTGTCATCAGTGTGGACCTTGACAAGCTCCAAGCCCTTATCCATCAACACATCCCAAATAAGATATACCTCACCTCAATGTGTTTTGACATCGAGAAATTGTGATAGTCAGAGTGCCAACCATATAGCTTCCTTATTGGCATTTGACGCTACAATGCACTCAACCTCTCTAGTGGAAGAAGACATACAATATTGGAGAGATGATCTCTAAGAAATGGCTCCTCCTACAAATATGAAAATCTAGCCAAAAGTAGATCTCCTACTATCTTTGCAACCCGCATAAACTGCATTAGTGTAACCAACAATGGATGTGTCATTGTTACTGAAGCGTAAAAACATAATTTTCATACCCTTGAAGTATCTGAGGATGTGTTTCACCGCTATCCAATGTTGATTGCCATGATCAGCCATATACTGTCTAACCACTTCCACTACAAATGTAATGTATGGCCTTGTAGCTACCATAGCATATATAAGACTTCCTAAAACTAAAGAATATGGTACATATAGCATTTCTACTCTCTCAACCTCTGACTTAGGAGATTCTTCTTTCTAAAAGAGGGCTTTGGCCCAAACTTGTGATGTGAGATGTACTCAATATGTCTACAAGCTTGTCAAATTAGCTACCCCACGCGTGAAGGAAAGTTTAGTATCACAACAATAGAATTGGTTTAGCTATGAAAGATCTTACTGCATAGATTTTTTCACAATGATGAGTTATCCCACTTGGTAAATTTTGGTTAAGTTTAGAAATTTTTTGCTTGTTCTAGATTGCTAGTGTTCAGCATATCAGATTGTTTGATTCCAGTTTTGGCCTTTGAAGATGCATAGAAAGTCCAAATGTTTTTAAAATTCACCTATGTGTTCTATTTGACCTGTATATAATAATGTATGCCTGAATTTTGAGAGAAAAATCCAATTTTGTTCCAAAAGTTTAGTATTGTGCTATTGGATGTTTGGCAAATCATATTAATGATTGCCCACTATAAGAGGAGTCCAACGGTATTCTTGTTATGAATTTGAATCTTGTTTGAAGCAGTTTCTCCAAGTTCTTGGTGTGTTTGCATTAATCTGTTGATTTGCGGTGTTGGAATATATCTATATGACTATCAAGTCAGATACCTCGGCTAGGAAGAATAGTCTAGTATCGTCGTAGACTATCTCTAAAGGCTTTTACTTGATACAAATGGTTTTAATAATAAGTTAAGTTTTCTACCAAATTTTGGTTAAGATTGGGTTAATTTAGCTTTACCAAATGCCTAATTTTCAGTTTGGCAAAACCCTATGATTTTTGTTTTTGGTCCCTATTGGTGATCAAAAAGTCCATATTTTGTTTTAACTTCACCTTAGCATGTATATTCACTTTGTAATAATAAATTTGCAAACATGTCTAGTTTTGTCCCAAAAGATCAGTATCGTGATATTGGACTTATTTTGACCAAATTTATCTAAGTGATAGTTCATATGCTTGGTGAGTCCAATGATGTCTCTTGTCGTCATCAATTTGGAATTGGTTTCAAGAAATTTCATCCTATTTTCTGTCTATCTGCAATTTTTGACCAGTCACACCTATTACTCCTAGTTTTTATGTCCAGATTGACCAAAATTTGGTACGCAGCATGTACATAACATGCATAAGCCAAGTGCAAGGTCAAAATCAAATTTTGTAGGTTTTTTATGCATCCAGACAACGATTTAGCAACTTCGTTTACCATGAATTTTTTCAAGCAAACATTCAAAACATACCTCAAAGCTACTACTTAGAAAATATCTCTAAAATTTACAAAGACTGATTGTGAATGGATACGTGAGTTTGTTCAGAACTTCATTTATGTATCCTACTTACCCTACTCCTATGAATGCTAAAAAATATACAAGATCTAAGGAATAACAAAAACAAGATAAATCAATCTTTGACTTAATGAATACATTCCCAACTCACCCAAGAACCCAAAGCATATCAGAATTTATCAAACTACCCTAGAGGTTTCTGGCAAGTACCTCAACACACTCAACAAAACAAATTGCTAACTTTGTGCTAAAAAGAAAATAAGGTGACTACTTTAGAGTAATTTAGAAGAAGTTTGTGCTAAAAAGAAAAAAAGATGACTACTTTAGAGTGATTTAGAAGAAGTTTTGGATAATGAATTTGAGTACATGGTTTTCTCTAGTTTAAGGTGCCTTGTCCCTAGCAACAACAGCAAATGTTATAGGGTATCCCAACTCCACTAATCTTATTGTAGTAATAGCTAGAACCTTAGACATAATTGTCAATACAAGGGATGTAGCTGATCTAACTAGTGTAGGGAGGCTACGAGAGGGTATCAAGACTCTCAAAAAACTCACTCAAATACTACAATCAAATGCTCATCTCAAGTAAATCCAAATCGTTGAAAGCTAGTTTATAGCTGCTATCTAACTCATGCATTTCACATACCTATGGTGTCCCATTGCAACCAAACATGATGATAGAAAATTCCATTGAGGGCATCCCTAGGGCCTCAAATCCATCAAACAACTGCCACATACAAAAACGATACTAAAAAATGGGCCTTATTTTATCAGGTCAATCATGGTAATGGATACATCCTATAGCTTTGTAATGTCGAGCTCTATCCACAACTACTCTTGGAATCACAAAAAGTTGCTTAAATCAAAAGTTATGAATAAAACTAACATGCGGAGGACTCCATCCAAAACATAGCGACAAGTGACTCATGTTGAGTAGTAGAGCTTTCACGTAAAAACACGATGTCACTCTCGGATTCAAAACCAAACTTCATGTGAGGGAGATGCAAGCAAAGAGAGCTCGTAGGTAGACAAAAGTACACATTACAGTGTGCATTCAGTTCATTATCTCTTAAAACATTTTGTTCAAATCACAAGAAGCCTTGATTCTTTGCCAATAGTCAAAATCAGGTCCTGCAGCCAATGTGGCTCATAACTTTGGAAAACTATGTGCTCTAGGTAATTGAGTTACAAGTTAGAAGCCATCGGCTTCACTCTAATCAATAAAGGCTCACATATACAACCATTAATATAATAACGATAGTTGTGAATTCTGCTTTGGTTGCATGCGGTCCCACTTTTTGTAGCATGTATTAGCTCAACAACTAACATTCCCTTTCTTGAAGATATATTAATTGTGTGTTTTAATTTAGAGTACATATCACATCCCCTTTGCTGAAGATATCCTTTGGAGTGTGAACGAAGAGTGCAGATTCTCTCAAATGACTTAGATGATTGTTCATGCAAGCTAGAAAAGTTCACAAGAAAGCTAGAGGAATTCACAAAAAAGTGTGGTAGGTAAACATGTTGCCATCTTTGTGAAACGCTCTTAGTGGTCAAAATCTTCTAGTCTAAGGTATTATGTGCAAGGGGTTCAAAGGGTTTGCATATAAGATTCTTTTTTTTTCAAAAGCTACTGACTAATAACATCATCATGAATTTATTTGCAATCGGCACCCATCATTTCTATCTCCTTAAAACTAGCTAGAAGTAGCTATTGGCTGTGTAGCCTCCATATCGTCAATGGTGCTTTGAGTGTATTGTAAAAATCTTAAGAGTGAGCAAGAGGGTGGACACTTAGTTTTTGTTTTTCTTAGATCTCTCAACTCATGATTTGCTTGTGTAAGCCCATGCGGTGAATATGGTCGATTTCTTCAATATTTTAGCACTTAATGCGCACAAGAAAGAGAGAGAAAGAGGGGGGGGGGGGGGGGGGGGGGGGGCAGGGAGAGTTTAATGAGTCTATGTCATACGGCTCAACATGTCTAACTTCAAGTTGATGCATCCTTGCTATCATCACTGAAAACCAGCTCCATGATAATTTTTGTGTTTTTACAAGTCGAATTAGTGTTAAATCATGGCCATGAACTTGAGAAGTGAATGCTTCTTCGCCAAAGCGCTCAAAATTCTATTGATAAATATGCAAGGGATTTATAGCTCGCCTCTCTTGCTTGTAGCATCATCTTACATATTGTAGTTGCAATCGACATGGTGTCTCTTCGTAGCTACAAGGGCCCTAAGGAATCTGCATGTAGCGCGTCGATCAAGAGTTTGTTAACACCTTTTGTGGTTCAAGCTATCAAGCTGGGCCATGAATGGGGTTCTTTTGCTGATATAGAAAGGTAGCTAATGACCTTGAGGAAGGGCACACTACCTTTGAGTGGACACGGGGAATTGATATAATAAATCAAGAACTCAATCATGTTGTAGATGCCCCATATTGATCGAAAGTAGCATGGGGAGATGTGAAATCCATAGCTATTGTAGAAAAGCAATCTATCAACAAGATTGTTCTCTATCTAGCCCCATGCAACCACTACAACACAATTGACATGTGCTGGCACACGCACTTTGCACGCCCTCTCACTTGCCTAGTTGCCAATGTTGCTGGCTGGCTACATCACAAGCCCTACACCACATTGGCAGCCAGCTCTTGGCACACACCCATGATTTGAGTATAATAGTGTTGCTTGACACACTTCAAAAAGATGGTAGCTATAGGTATATATGTATGGGTAAAGCTCTTGAGGATGCCGCGAGTGGGACTAGTACAAAGTTAGCTGGCCGTTGGACCGATAGGAGATAGCGCTTGTTGGGAACTCACATTCGGTGGGGCACTAATAATAGCCGGGTGGCCTTAGTCAAGGATTTTGTCTTTCCTGCTAGGACGGATCCAATCTTTGGCTCCAGCACAACCTTGAGCTGTCAAATATCAAATATTCCCTCAAAACTATTGTCCACATCATTGCAGTCTAGAAGATACACGACTAGGGACGAGATCATGTCTATCACAATGTCCATCATTGTGTCGATCACGCCTACTACAATCTCCATCATCATCTCTTCTGCAGTCATGTCAATTGTAACGTCCTCTTCTGCTATCATGTCTACCATCACCACTGCTTTTGTGTTGTTGTTCCTCTTTCACTACAAGAGGTGCTCAAGGCTTGTGGACGACCTTAGCTACGGAAATGCATGGGGACAACTTATCCCTGGCATCGCTAAAAATGTCACTATTAGCATCCAAAGAAACAATTGCTATACGCATCGCTATATAGTGACACGATACTAGAGCATAATTTTTTTTGGTGGTAGGGCATTGTGAGGGCACACAATGCCCTGCCACCCAATCAACCAAGTATATTGAGCATAATACAAAAGCATATAATTGACAAAAGCAGGGTGAACATAGAATTGACAAAAGCATAGTAAATTGACAAAAGCACTGTAGAACCAAATTAAATTACATAGTTGTTCATAATCTACAAAAAAAGTAGTGCATAACCAAATTACATTGTTGTCCACAATCTACAAAACCTGTAGAACCAAAAACCATAAAGAAAAATTGTAGAACCAATTTAAATTGTTGCTCATAATCTGCAAAATTGTAGAACCAATTTAAGTTGTTGTTCACAATCTGCAAAATTGACGTATACACGTCATCTCCTAATATGCTATCTATAAGTAAGAGTAGCTAGTCCATCATAGAACATGTTTGCACTGATTATTACAAGGACATAAGATCCTTGTTGCAAGATAGGCATTTCGATCGAATGACCCCACATCATCGTCACTACGCACAATGACTGCGAATCTCCTTTTGTCCTAAATTATCTTTCTCTCTCTCTCTCTCTCTCTCTCCCCCCCCCCCCCGATAGCAATCAAGCAACAATAAATCACACTGTAAACTACCTCACATTCTCTAGCCATGCCCGATCCCCGCACACCTCGGTCTAGCAACAAATGGAACTCTAAAGTGCTTCCATTGTGGGCAAAGTCCACTTCTACATTGGGAATGCCCTTGCACTATTTATTACATACTCGTTGAGAATAACTGGACCTATTTGTTCATCTATCTTGAAAGTCAAAACCACCCAATTGGCAAATGTAGGTTGCGATATGCAATCTAGTGGACGAGAGATCTTGTTTCCTGTGTGGTCTCCAAAATATTTACGACTGGCCCCAAGATTTTGCAAGTGATGGTAATGGAAAAAGTTGTTCGTGAAAATGAAGATCAGGACCATCGGGTTATAATCTCATCTTTATTGGTCAATGTGCTCTTTTTGTGGGTGCGACAAATCGGCACACCCACATCTACATGAAATCGACGGGCAAAATCCCTTTGCCTCTTATTCAGCTCTAGCCATGCCCTAGCTAGTGTAAACTACCTCAGATTCTTTAGCCTCTTATTTGCGTCACGAGGGCTTGAACCCGAGATTCAACGCTCGAGACTTAGTTAAAGGCCTTGCTAACAACCCAACCGCTCATGCTTCCATGCCTTTCAACTCGAGCAAAATGGGCTTTATTTTGGGGGTAGGTGGGTCCCCGTTCAGGACCTCGGCTTTCTATCGGCTCCCTTACCTTAGGCTTACGGAGTAATAATGACCAAAGCAATCTCATGGTTAAAACACACCTCCTAGGAGTTGACAAAGACAACCGTGAGAAGCAAGGCTTCATGTTACTCTCATAATTTCTCTACAAAGGCGGTGATAGGTCTACATTTTGGCAATCGCCACCTAGTGACCACACTCATGCACGCTTTCTCTAACACAGAGACAGAGAGAGAGAGAAAGGCATGTGCCCAAGCAAAATGCATGTACTCAACGCCTGGTTGCCACCCCCTGTGGCGGAGAAGACCTACCTTGAAACGCAGGCATTTTCTGAAGCCGTGCGCCTCCTCCAGCAGGATTGCTCTCCTTCTCACCTTGCAGCCTCTCCTTATGACTCCCTTAAATGGATTTCAATAGCTAACAAGTAAGCGCCGTTTTCCCTGTGTGTGTGTGTGTGTGTGTGTGTGTGACATTACTTTAGAGAGAGAGAGAGAGAGAGAGAGAGAGAGAGAGAGAGAGAGAGAGAGAGAGAGAGAGAGAGAGATCGATCATGTGATTCATGTCTCCCTGGAAATGAATGGAATGGGGATGAGACTCATTCAACCTTACATTATAAGGTCAACCATTTTCAGAGCTAAATCGTTTTTTTTTTGGGGGGGCGAGGACTTGACACATATGCAGACAAGCACATAGAGAGAAAGGAAATGAAATGAAATCTTTATTTTCATGGATGATGGTAGATATATTGTTGATGCAATTTGCAAGAAGATGTGGGCATTGAGATATACTAGCTCTATATCTAGGAGAGTCTCATGTACTGAAATGTGACGTGTGAACAATGCTTTTGCTGAGGGCTCCTACTGTGGAAGAAATCTACCACCTGGCTTTCCTTTGCTTTAGTGCTGAACACTGTAACAAAGCATTTTCGAGTGTGTGTGACAATCAGGAGCGCAAACGAGTAATCAATAAGATGAAAATAAATAGACGTTCAAGCAAAAGAGACGAGGGAGAAGATCAACTCAGTGATCAGAAGATGGGTTGCCCCCCCCCCCCCCCCCCCCCCCCCCTTCAAGAGAATCTTTATTAGTGAGAATCTTTTACAAGCACAAGAACCGAAGAAACCCCTACGTTCTAGTTCATAGACTCGATGGTTGTTTCCTTCCTGTAAGGGAAATTCCAAGAGGCGAGCTCTCAATTCTTTTTTCGTCTGCACTCATAGCGTAAAGCTTCGTAGACCGTTTTGCCCTGAAATGGAATCCCTGAGTGTAGGCTGAAGCCTCTTGGCTCCTTCTCCACGATGAAGTACTTGCAAAGAGCACAAACAGGAAAACAACTCCTCGTAGAGCGTATTTACAAGCTTCATGTGTCGCTCCAAGTGTTGAAAAGCGACCTCCGTACGTCAACTTCGCGCGATCACTTGCAGTTCCCTTGTGGCAGCGTCTCCTTGTGCTAGTGCTAGAAGCCTATGGGTGATAGGGAGCCGATTTGTTATGGATGACCATAAATTCATTAAGCAGATACTTAGTTACCTCATTGAGGAAATAAGTTCCCCTATCACTGGCAATTTCTATTGGTAGTCCATATCTTGTAAACACATTCTCATATAAGAATTCGGTCTGGCTTGAGATAGGGAGCGCTTGCTATGTTTATAGGCTCTGACGGGCGGCAAGAATAGCCGGTGAAGACCTTCCCGCAATAGCAGATGGAGCCTAGCATTGGAATAGCAGAGAGAGAAAGCGTGGGTCGGCGGTAGTTTTGTAGCGAGAGGAGAGAGATTGTTGCAAGCTATTTTCAGCTGTCAGATACCAGCGTTGGTATTTTTATAAGTCTTGCTCTTATTTTATTAAGAGGCCGTCCACTTATTAAGTGGACGGCCGGTCACTTAATAAAAAAATGTGAACATATAAAAAAACTCAATAAAAACATTGTGAGCTTAAAATTGGTGCTACACAACACTTCCCAGGCATCCGTAGATGCAACCTTATATACAAATGTAATGCAGACATAAATTTCCTTGCGGAAAAGCATCTGCTTTTCCAGATAATCACTTGGAAATATCTCACTTTTTAGAAAAAGCTTCTTAGAACCCATCTTTATTCTTGTGTCTACATCCTTATGCGTAATCCTTTACTTAGTTTGGTTGTTCTCTCAGACCAATGGAATATTCCCTCCGATGCTCCTGTCACCCATCGTGTGACACATCGAGAATACCCACTTTTTGGTCTCTACTTCACGATGCCAACCACTGAAAATATTTCTAGTTGGGTGATATTGCTCGGTTATGTAATTACTAGTGCCTCCCCTTACAAATCAACGCGGTTTGGGTGTGATGGCTAATTTTGCTATGTCGGAATATCAAGATGTCACAAGATAGGCACCACGTGCCAATAGAAAAGAATAGACTTTTAGCACTTCAAGAACAACTGAACTAAAAGAGATGACACGCGACACGGAGTGGCGAAATTCTATCCCAGTGAGTATTGGCCCCAAACCTTGGCGCCCCTTTCGCTATTTCTTTATATTGCATCATCGAAGTACCAGCCGGTACTCCATGCTCTGCACCTTCGTCCAAAAGCATGCCAAAAAATGAGCCATGGCCTCATATCTAAAGGCCCTAGGCCCAAAAGCCGTTTACAGGAAAAGCCTTCGAACTCAAAAGCGTGTGGTCCAAAAGCAATGCCCAAAAGCTGCCATCGTAATCTACGAAAATCCGTACAACTGCCATGTCAGCAGCGAAAATCCGTACAGGTTGCCACGTCAGCATGTGAGTACAATTTCAGGTATGTCCGTATAGTTGCCACGTCATCAGTCCACGCGTGTGTGTGTCCTGCCTTATTTTAATGCCTTTATGTCACTTGGGTCCCATCGGACGCGGTCCCATAAGTTGGTAGGACTTTTTCTTCTGCTGTTTGTTCTTCTTAGGGTTTAGGCCCCTCGGTTGGTGATTTGCACAGTGGCTCCGTTCTTCAATGGCTTGACATGTCACCAGTTTGTGACATCCCCCCTTCTTGAAAGAGAGTAATCGTCCGCGATTACGTCCGCGATTACAACATATTTGCAAAACAACTCAAGTTAGCTCAAAAATTTCCGAGGGACAATCCGAGGGACAACCATTTTGCTCTTTTTTTTGTTAAGGAGTTGGCTTCTCCTTTCAGCTCTTTTGATCAAGGAGTTGGCTTCTCCTTTCGTCCAGATAGGAACTCTTGATATTCTGGCGTAGTAAAACTAGCCATCACACCCAGACCGCACTGATCTTCCACGGGTGTCTTGATGCACTAAAATTACATACCTAGGCAATCTCATCCAATTAGGAATATTCAATGGTTGGCACATCACAATGCAACACGAATGCTCACTTA
The DNA here is from genome assembly GCF_014529385.1 of Adiantum capillus-veneris. Classification (NCBI taxonomy): domain Eukaryota; kingdom Viridiplantae; phylum Streptophyta; class Polypodiopsida; order Polypodiales; family Pteridaceae; genus Adiantum; species Adiantum capillus-veneris. Next base: position 10,048,286 of record NC_140955.1, read on the forward strand.
TGTATGTTACAAGACACCAAACAGTGTTGTTGAGTACTCCCACGAGACAAATGGTCTGGGTTAGGGTTTTAGCAGTTAGGGTTTCTGACAGATACTAGGGTTAGGGTTTCCAAAATTAGGGTTTGCAGGTTTTAGGGTTAGGGTTTCTAGAATTAGGGTTTCTGACAGAAATTAGGGTTAGAGTTTTTGCTCTCGGGCAGCCACGTCATCACTTTGTGACAGTTTAGGCCCCTCGGCCACATCTTTAAGTGGGCTCCATTCTTTAGGCTTTGACACGTCAGCAGTTTGTTACATGTACTACCGGGAATCAAGTCAATTGTGTGATCTTCACGACGTGAAGGAGGTAACACGCCTGGTAAGCCCTCTGAGAATCAGTCAGCGTGAGCTTGCAGAAATTCTTGTCGTTCCTTTTCGAGATTAGACATATTTGACCTTTGTTCATCATTCAGTTCTTTCAAGAAAATCGAGTAAACAAAAAGATTGGTTTTCATTAATTTGGAAATGGTCGTAGCCGATACAAGTGGGACGGACTCGTCCTTCAGTTTTACATCAAGTACAATCTCTCCGCCCTTCTCATTTTTCAAGATGGCCTTCCTTGCCCTATAATCGACCACGACATTGTTCTTGTGGAACCAAGGGATTCCTAGGACGTCACACCCCTGCCAAAGACATGATGTAAAAGTCCTCATGCCCTAAATACCCCTGACAATGCAACCGAAGTTTGCTAATGATAGGTGTAATGGCAACATCCCATTCGGGTGCCGCTAGAATAGCCTTGGCTTGTGGCCCCATTTCCTCGGGCGTAATTTCAAGTCGAGTTGCCAATTCGCGTGAAATAAAGTTGGCGTTGGCTGCTCCATCAAAGAAAATTAGGGAGAGTGTAAAAATGTACACGACCAAGGTTGAAACCATTAGAGATTAACCATATTTGAAGAATGTACATGAAGTTTGTAGCTTTTTGGGCTTATGTTCGTACTAGTAGCGGTTCATTTGAAAGTTTGCGGAGATTGCTTCTCCGTTACACAATTTTACTCAGAAAGGGGCTCCTTTTTCTTGGGGACCATCGAAGACTGCAACATTCAAGACTCTAAAGGAAAAGTTGATGATTGGTTCGGTGTTGATTCTACCAGATTTGGAGAAACCAGTGTGGTCGCAGTTCGGGGACGGTCTTAATGCAGGAGGGCCATGTTGTAGCTTATGAGAGTAGAATGTTCTCGCTGTAAGGGGTCGGGCATCACGTATCAACGGAAAAGAACAGATCGAACAACTTTAAGCACTTCAAATAAGAACTGAATTGAAAGAATTGCATGACACATGGACGGAGAGTGGTGGAGCTCCACCTCGAGAGACAGCACTGGCCCCAAACCTTGGCGCCCCTTTCGGTATTTCTTTATATTGCTTGAACTCAATACAATGCCGGTACTCCAAGCTCTACACCTTCACGTAGAAGCATGCTAGAGATTGAGCTCTCTGCACATATTTAAAGGCCCTTGGCCTATGAAAAGCAGTTACATGAAAAGCTTCAAACTCAAGAGCATCTAGTCCCAAAAACTGGCGTGATTAGCTACCAGCGCAATTTACGGAAATCCGTATAGGTGCCATGTCAGCACAACTATCATAAAATGCTAAATTTCGTATTGTCTGCCACGTCAGCAATCCAACTCGAATAGTGGGCGTCCGTACAATTGTTACGTCATTAGCAGCTTATGCAAGACTGTGAGTGTGTGTGGTCGTCTTGCTTTATTTTAATATCTTTAGGTTCCCTGGGCCCCATCGGACGGGGTCCCATAAGTTGGTAGGATTTCTTCTTCTTTTGCATCTTCTTAGGGTTAGGCCCTCGGCCGGGATGTGTAGGTTGGCTCCTTTCTTCAGTGGCTTGACACGTCAGTTTGTGACATCCCCCCTTCTTGAAAGAAAATAATCGTCGGCAATTACCGTACATCTGCAAAACAACTCAAGTTAGCTCAAAAATTTTCGAGGGTCATTCCGAGGGACAATCAGTTTGCTCATTCTAGATTGGAGCTCTTGATATCCTGGGCCGTTGGCTTCCTAGAAAAATCTTATCTAATAAGGAGTCTCATTTCAAATTGGAGCTCTTGATATCCTGGGTCATTGGCAATGCAACACAAATGCTCACATATGCATGTTACAAGACACAATGAACAATGCCATTGAGCACTCCCTCGAGACAGACGGTCTGCGGTATGAAGCTACTCAACGACGAGTCTTACCATATTCCAAGCGAGATTTCTTGAGCAAACTAAAACTTGAGCGAATATCTAAATGGCATGTACCCATGTTGTGCAATGTATGCTCTTAATATTTTGCTTGTCTACATTTCAATGCATGTCTTAAACATATATTTGAGGCAATCTTTGTAGAGAGGGTATGAATAAGAGCCATCAAAAGTTTTGCAAGGTTTCATACGCAAGATGCCACATCGTGAACATGTCCTTCTATGCAAAGGTCCAATGAGGTACAATAGTGGAAGTCAAGTGTTATGTATCAAAGAGAAAATTCAAAAAGATGAGGGTAATGAGATTAGGAGTAATTCTTTGGGCATGTGATTTGGAGTTATGCTCCACAATAATTACCACATGGGGTTGCAACTCATGCAATTTTTGAAATAGTGAATAGTTGATTTTGGCAACTCAAAATCATGAGTTGTGGACTCAGTATAGAGAGGATATTGATATATGACAGTACTGACGAGAGAGAGGATGATGATGATTGGAGCTGGCGGACCCTGAGGATGGGTTGCTTCCTTGCATCATCATCATGTTGTGGCCGCCTATCAGTGACAACTGTCTGCCCCTCTCAGCCATGATTGCTTTTTGCCAATAGTCCTGTCATTTTGGCTCAACTCATCTAGCTCAACGTTCTCTCCACAACCATTGCTGCTACTCTTAATAAACGGCCATTCAGGGTTAATTGCTACTGATGATCATTCAAGGGGATCTTGCAAGGCATAGTACTACTATGCACACAAAATTGTAACTATGCTGACTTTGGTATCGTTACTCTTGTAATTATTGGCTCATTTTAATGAAGCAAAAGGCACTCAGGTGTTGTCTACCTTTGCAATGTCGCACAACGAGTGGGCCTCACAGTCGTCCTTGCACTTTGCAATGTGGCTCAACCTCAGTGTTGCACAATGTGTGGGTCTCATAGGCATCACTATTGCACTTTTTCTCGCTACTGGCCTTGCATGGTTAGCAATAATTCTAGGTTCCAATCATGCATCTAAACATCACTACATGTGACCACATTGGAGGTTCACTATTGCAACCAACAGTCCTCTCGTTGTGGCCCAACTCATCTAGCTCAACGTTCTCTCCATAACCATTGCTGCTACTCTTAATAAACAACCATTCAGAGACAATTGCTATTGATGGTCACATGAGGGGATCTTGCCAGGCATAGTATTACTATGCACACAAAATTCTAACTATGCCGACTTTGTTATTGTTACTCTTGTAATTATTGGCTCATTTTTTAAGAAGCAAAAGGCACCCAGGTGTTGTCTACCTTTGCGATGTCGCCCGCACAACGAGCGGGCCTCATAGTTGCAATGTGACTTAGCCTCAATGTCGCACAAGGTATGGGTCTCATCACTACTGCATTGTTTCTCTCTACTGGCCTTGCATGGTTAGCAATACGGTCTCGAGTTCTAGTCATGCAATTAAACATCACCACGCGTGACTGCATTGGAGGTTCACTATTGCAACCATTTATCAACAAAGGCTTAGTTGGCCTCAATCACACCACATTGTTAATTGTTATGCTAATAAGGAATGATGGCCCAAGTAACTCATCTTCAACGAGGACGAGTAACTCTTCAGCGAGGATGGGCATCATGGCCCGAGTAAGTCTGCATTGAGGATGGGCGTCGAACTCTCCACCAAGAAACTAGATCTACAACGGAAACGAACGAGCTTGTTGGTGTCAAACTCTGCATCGAGTACTCTACAACAAGGACGAGCATCAAACTTTTCCCTACGTCATGAAGGACCGCACCATGGCGTGCAGACGATTGTTAGCAAGAGTAGACATCCTATGCCCTGTGGAAAACAAAGCTGTGAAACTTGAAACTGTGAAATTCCTTGCACATAAACTCTGCAGTGATGAGGATGATGTCAAACTCTGCATCGAGGACGGCAAAAAACTTTGTTTGCATCAAGTCGGCGTGCATATGAGGGTTTATGACTCATGAGCCCATTGTAAACAATGCTCGGAAAAAACTAGGTACAAACTCGTTGGAAGCCTGCTCTAGTATGGAAGGCAGTAAATTCTCGTCCTTGCACTGAAACTCTATCTAAGGACAATGTCAAACTCTGCATATTAGAGGAAGGCATCAAACTTTGCCTGCATGGACCGCACGGTGGCGTGCAATATACGAGACCACTGTAAACAATGCTCTTCAAACCTACGTGTGAGGAATACTAGCTAGGTACATACTGGCTTCCATAAAAGTAAATTCTCTCCATCAAGGACCGCACGCTAGCGTGCATACAGGTCCGTGAGAATTTAGTGCTAGCGATCACCAATTACATATTTTATTGAACTCGTTTGTAGAGCTTTTGCCCGCCAACAAGATTGCCAACGCGAGAGAGAGAGAGAGAGAGAGAGAGAGAGAGAGAGAGAGAGAGAGAGAGAGAGAGAGAGAGAGAGAGAGAGAGAGAGAGAGAGAGAGAGAGGGCAATGTCCACGTTAGACATGTTGCAGTTTTGTGTATCACGACGCACTAATATGCGTGATGCAGTTAATCAAAGATGGTCATATTGGCAAATGGATGACTGCCAAGACAGAAAAAAGAACTGTGATGGAAGTCATGCAAGGACCTTCCAACTGTAGCAATTAGCGCACATTTAGCTGCATGGCTGTTTTCAATTCTTGGTGGTCTGCATTCCGAGAAAGATGGATGACAAGTTGTCACAAACTGGTGACGTGGCTGCCCAATACACACACGCGGTCATTGCTGACGTGGTAGGCAGTCTCTGATTTTTTGCTAAATGCTGACGTGGCACTGTCGTAGGGACAGTTCCGGAATTTACGACGCATTTTGCGGAATGCTTCTACGCATGGGCTGAAAATTTCCTACGTTGGACTTTTTGGGAGTTGCTTTAATTCCCCAAGAGGGCTTGTGAGAGGAACTTGCTTTATTTTTGAAAGCTTTTGGGGCTCTGCTTTTGGCATCCCTTGTAACTCTTTATAAGTGTGGTTTGGGCTCTCACTTCTCAGGGCATCTAGACGCAGAGTCTGAGAGTGTGACCGAACCACTCCTGTGTATTTTGTGCAACAGATTATTACAAAAAGAACTACCGAAAGGGGCGCCAGTCTTTGGGGCCAATATCTCTAGCATGGAACTCCGTTGGGCCGTGTCGAATCGATTGTGAACTATAAACTGTTTTAAGGTGAAATTTCTGTCGTGTCGCGGTAGAATCTTGACCAAGTCTGTTACAGTGGTATCAGAGCGCGGCCGATTTCTCTTTTACCGAGAAATCCGATCCTTTTTACGCGGCACTTATGGATTCAGACAGAGATCAGTCAACTTCCTCTGCATCCGGAGATGCGGGAAGAGATCACGAAGAAGATTCACGCGAGGAGTATGGCCCGCCTCGGCCTACTCAGGCGGAGCTTGAAGAGATGGAGTGTCGACAATTGATTGACGATGTAACAAAGATGATGCTAAATTTTGCGAAGGATCCAAAATTTGCAAAATTTATGACCCAGACCTCCTTCGACGAGGTGCATTCACAGTGGTGGCAAACCACAGAACTACCCCTCAAATCGGCACTCAAGAAACCTCCTACTCCAAGAATGTTTATAGAGCAAGAATTAGAAGAGGTGGTTGATACACGGATTTCTCAGCTTTTTGACGCGCGGAACAAAGCAAAAAAGCACGACAAAAAGCAGAAGAAAGAAAGGAACTGACTTATCGTGTTATTTGGGTCATCAGTCTACATTGCCTCGACAAGAAAGCGGAAGAAGCATGTGCGATTTGAAGGAGTACCTAGTTCTTCTTCTGACAGTTCTTCTAGCTCCTCTAACTCGAGCGAAGAAGACAGAAAAGGGAAAAAGCGAAGCAAAAAGCAAAGCTTCGGAAAGGGCAAGGAAAAGGCAAAGAAGTCTAAATCTCTCCTAGTGGTTGACAGCTCTACAGAGGACTCGTCTTTGGATAGTTCGGACTCTGACGACAATAGCTTTTACGCAAAGAAGAAGAATTTTTATAAAGCCAACCAATATCACTTTCTGGAGGATAAAAGCAAGAAAGTCCGAGAGTTTAAAGAAGATGGACAGTCAATTAAATTTGACACATTTTCTGGATATCGAGATGCTTCGAAGGCTTTGGCCTTCATTCAACAGTTTGACATAGCTTTTTCTGGGAGGCGTTACTCAGAGCACTCCAAGATTCGGAGGGCTACCTCTTACTTTAAGGGAAAAGACAGCGCCAGTTAAATGGCCGAAACTTAAAATGCTTTTTATTTCTTCTTGGTTGACTCGGGAGTATGAACGCGACATACGAACTGCTTGGAACCATCTTCGGATGACCAAGAAGGATACATTGGACGCATATTGCGAGAGATTCTGCAACTCTTTTCTACCAGCCTCTTCATTTAAGAAGATCTTGTTCAAAGAACAGATTGAGCGGTTTACCTTGGGACTTCCTATAGAGATCCGAGATCACTGCTTAGAGCAAAAGTCAGATTCTATTCAGGAACTGATGAGTCATGCGAAACGAGGTTTTGCCATTCATTCAGGCAGTTTGACCTACCCCACAGATGAAATCATGACGCAAAGGACCGAACAGACTTCGAACAATGAAAGTAGAAAGAGGAAGAGCAATCCAAAAAAGAAAGAAAAGGATGCACGACCCAAGCTCACTCTTCGAGAGAGAGAGCTCTCTACATCAAAGAGGGAAAGTGCTTTGGATGCAGGGAAACTGGGCATATCTCCGCGAAGTGCCCTAAAAAGGCACCGAAAGAACAGAACGACAAGGATGAAGACAGGCCTAAGGGTTCGAAAGCAGCCGAGGAATGTGGATGAAAAGGCAAGATGAAAGCAAGACTGGTTCCAGATTGCATGGGTACTGACCCAAGCACGATTGACGAGAGTACGGAACTTTGCCGAGCTTGGGGCAAAGTGAAAGACGAAGAAGCCTTGATTTTCTTTGATGGAGGAGCCAAGGCCATCTTCATTTCACCTGAATGGCGGCGAGGACTCGAGATTACACCCAGTCGCATGGGACCACTAGCAGAGGCAGTTCTAGCGGCACCCGGTAAGGGCGTTGTCTCTAGCGTGTGACTACTATCTATCCTTTTTGTTGATTTCTTTCTTATTATTTATTAATTTTCACTTTTTGGAAGCACCCCTCGGGAAATCTAACTGCCCTCCATTGCATAGCTAGTGTGGAACTGTTCAGAGGGAGTCCAGGCCTGAGGGCAAGAGAGCACTAAGGTTGGACGAGGACTATGGTTAGCCAAAGGGGGGTCATTGACTAGCCAAAGTGGAATCCTTTGCTACAGGAGCTACATTTCAGTTCTTGGTGTGGCTGCAGTGTACAAAGAGGGTCAAATGACCTAGAAAGATACAATGGCAGCATCTCCTAAAATTTAGGGAACTGCTATTTTGGGACCTGAAAATGTGTTCACGTCATTACCTCCGGAATGACAAGAGGAACATTTTATTGCTCTGCTGCCAAGTCAACTAACGCACCAGTTGAGATATTTTTAGCCCAGTTGGCCAAAATCCGAAACTGGGCGAGGTCACTCTGTGAGCATTTTTGCTACTCCTGCCAGAGAAGGGGTTGCCTAAAATGAGAGAGGAGGCTGATTTGCAGTTTTTGTCACACGTTAAGAGCTATGGAGTGCTTCCTTTCCCTCTTATGTACAGTCCGGTGCCAGGAGTGATGCCCTGCACGCTACGCACTGCCCTCTCTCTCCCCTATGGCAGTATGTTATGCCCCTCTAGTGGGCTTTTCAATTGACCAATGTACAGTTGTGTGGGTTCATGTGCGATTGCCGAGGCAAGAGCCTCTTGCACAGGTAATAGATTAGCTAGCGGCTAATCCCCTGCAGGTACAGGTGATTCGGAGAGGTTTCACGTCCGAAATCTCGTCCGATCCAAAGGGCAAGTAGCCCTACAGGTGTGGGAGCTCAAGGACTTGCTACGGATGCGACCGGCACACGAAACGGAGCCCGAAACAGTAAATTACAGCCTGCTGTGTATTTTTGCAGGTTTAGGATTTTGGCCCTAAAGGGACCCTAATACCCCCCAGGAGGTTCGGGGATGCGAGGGGACCGCTGTACAGGTGATCTGGCGCATTTTCGGGGCTGAAAACAGAGAATTCAGCGTGCTGCAGATTCTCGCCAGGTTTTGCAAAGTGCCCGTATGCGTCGGGAAAGTCATTCAATGCGTGGGAATACTGACTGTGAAGGGTCCTAGTACAGTTATCTTGCGGTAGAGTCTTCTCTTGCTGACGTTGGTACCCTCCCTTCAGTGAGGGCATGTGGTGCTTTTATAGCTCCTTCGCCACGGCACGAATAGCTGCTCGCGGAAAGATAACGGCCGTTTTTTTTTTTTTTTCCCCTGCTCTACCCGAAATAGGGAGAGAGAATTCGCTGGCTGGTTTTGTTGCTTTATTTTCTAAGTGGCTGCCCACTTATTAAGTGGACGGCTGGCATATTTTTAAAATTGGTCTGAACCTGCCCAAAAACTCAATAAAACCTTATAAGTTAAAAACAATGCTTTCACAGAACTTCCCAGGCGTCCTCGGATGCAACCACATGCACGAATGCAATGCAAACATAGATTCCTTGCGGGAAAGCGTCTGCTCTTCCCGAAAAACTCGTTAAACCGCTTCTTAGAACCCATCTTTATTCTTCTGCTTGCGTCTTTATGCGTAATCCTTTTTTCCAGTTCGGATTTCCTCTCGACTATGGATATCCCCTTTCCGATGCACCCGTCACCCACCTTGTGACGCATCAAGAATACCCATCACTTAGTCCTTTCCTACCGAACTTACGGTACAATCCCCTTCACGATGCTCTATGTCACCCATCCTATGACACATCAGAGATGTCCGTTCCCGGATGGTCGGATACTTCTTACTGATGCTCCCTGTCACCCATCCGTTGTGACGCATCAGAAGTACCCGTTCCTGGTGGCCTTACAGATATTCCCGTTCACAGTGCTCCCGTCGTTACTTTGAATGACGCACTAGGAATACTCTGTACTCGGATGTCTCCAGTGAGAAAAACCCTCTCACTTAAAATTCCAAATAATTCATTTAGAATTATTTTCTTGGTGTTCCAAGCGAGAAAACCCTCTCACTTATAAATCCAATAATTCATTTAGAATTATTTTTCTGTCAGATAAAGCCAATTTAGCAACATCCCTCTCACTTATAAACAGTTGTCCTCAACTGTAGAGGTCCAACTGAACTGCCCGGGAGAAACCGGAAAATTTCAAATCTTGCTCAATGGTGAGTTAAGCCAGTCGTTTCTCAAAAGAGAACTTAGAAATTAAATTAAACAAAAATTCAATAATTCAATACTTACCTTACCAGTTCATGTCCTTTCTCTAGTACCTCGAGGATATCCTTCACCATTCATTAAACTTACGAGCCATGTAAGAACTCGTCATTCGCGTCTTTCCAAAAATGTGTTAACTCAATTCCACCTTCTCAATCCCGAGAAGAATCATCCTCTTAAAAATAAATTTAGGTCTATGTCCTTGCGCATAACCTTGCGCCATTAGTCCTGAGGATATTAAACCTCTTGTGTCCTCCCACATAGGGAATGCCCAAATCATAAGAGTATTAATCTTGATGTCTTCCTTCACAAACAAAGTGTGTGATCACCTCAAAGAAGGTTCTTGTTTCGGGCCGTCGTTCAACGTAGGCAGACGGTTCCAATCTGAAGATTCCTTGTGCACGGCGGCACTTCCTTCCAATCTTTCCCTCATGCGAGTTATTACCACCAACAATGTTTTTCCGACGCCCATTGCGTCTCTTGTTTACAAAATCATCAAAAATGATTTACCTTGCGAGCATCAATGACGACTTGCAAAATCTGAGGCAGATAGGATTCTAGCCATAGCATTTTTTGAACGTACGTTCAAACCCGGTTCACAATAGAGCGAACCTTCTTTGATTCTCAGGGATGTTCTCCCATATGTAATTCTTACCATTTTGAAACGGTTGGCGAGCTATATTCTTACGAACAAAATAGTTCGAATTTATTCCAGCAGCGTGTAAATGCTACTTGACCTGCTCATGGAGAAACATATATTGCAACCAAAAGTTGCTACTATAATGTTACGTAAAAGCACATAGCGTACTCAATGATCAACGACCATCAGAAAACCTCTTCTCCGTAGAGAAACTCAAATTCCTTCTACTGAACACATCTCAAATAGAGATTCTCGTGTTGGAATATCCTTGGCGCAAAAAGACGCTCAAGAGAGTATAACAAACTCTCGTCCAGTTCCTTAGCATAGGTCTGCATCTTCGTGTGTTATCCATGTACTCAAAAGTGTACACAATTCTTAAGCTGTGTTAGAGTTTCAATGAACCTGGGAAATTACCTTCCCTTTGTAAGATCCTTAGAGCGAAGACGCTCAACCTGACGATCCCTTGGCTCGATCTTAGAGCAAAACCCGCTCATCAAATAAACTAGGATTTCAATCCTTGGATTCCTCAAGCACAGGCCGAAGTCGTCGCTTGTTCCTTCTCTCGTAAAGAGAGTGTTAATTCACTTGTGCGAAAAGCACTACTATATCTTCCCTTACCGGGTGGGGGGTGTTGGTTCATAAGGTACTCAAGCTTAGTGAAAGCTTTTCTTGGTTGAAATCTCGGAATGGTTCCTTCCTTTCTGCTGTCCTACCTGCAATAGCAGGTAATTTTTTGGTGAACTACCGGATACGAAATCAATAGTTGACCTTCCGGATGGTTGAGCAAACCAATTTATTGCGTAAAGCAATGTTTCAATTCAATTCTACTCTCATAAACACTCGAGAGTGAGTAGTCTTGGTCAGGCATAACCATACCTCGTGCAAAGGAGCAAACAAGCACCATGCACTTTATGATTTCCTCAAAGATGTAACTTTGATCAAAGACTTGCCCTCTCACTTAAAGTTTGAGGGTCTTCTATTCAAGAACTCAGGAGTTAGATCGAATTCCCTTACTCCAAACTTTCTCCGGATAGCAACGTATCCTTCGAGGAGAGGTAACAAAAATTCATTTTTTTCTCGTGTTCAATGGTTCTCGTCCCACTACGGGGATTGGATTCTATGTACACTAAGGTTACACTTTCAGCTTTTATTGCTGACTCTACCATCTGCTGCAAAAATATTTTGCAGATGTGTCTACAAAATTCGAGCAAAAGTCCTTCGTTGAATTTGTTCATCTTTCCTTCCTCAGAGAGGATCAAGAATGGAGCTACCTTGGCAAGAGTGAACCACTACTTGCTTTGACTCGCTCGTGTTCCTATTGGGCAAACCAATCCCAATCTTCTTAGATGCCTTCCTCAAAGTGTAGAGGAAAAAAATTGTCCGAAAATTCAGCCTTGAATTGAATCCAAGTCTTGTTGTAAGCTCCTTGCAGAGCTTTGGTATACCACCAAGTACTTGCAATCCCCTTGAGGTGTTTGGTCACATGCCTCACCTTCGACGCTTCTCATAAATTGCCGGTTGCAAAGGCAACTTCAAACTGTCGAATGAAAGCAGTAGCTTTCGGGACATCTTCCCTTCCGTCAAAAGTATCAAACTTGACTGGTCACTGGAGTGTTCCTAGGTCTAGAGACCTTCTTCATATCCTTCCCGAAATGACGGGATTTCATGGCTATAGTTCTGGATTGACGTTCATGGATATTTTCTGGATTCTGAAGGATCTTGAGCATTCCGCTCCTTTGATTCTCTAGGTTCTTGAGCATCATGCTCTTGTCGCCTTCTCAGAGAATCCAGAGTCTTGTGTCGACTTCTTGCAGAGAGAAAAAAAAATTTCCAACTCTGCGAGCTTTTCCTTGCAGGACTTAGGGTTCCGCTTGCTTACTTCTCTCTTCGCTTGTCATGGCTTCTTCCCGTATCTTCCCAGAGTCATCCTCCTTTACAGAAAAAGAGAGGAGACCATGCTCTGATACCACTGTCACAAATACGGAAGCGTAGCTGCTCACTCAGATAAATATCATGCGGAATTTAAGAGAGACAGTTCAACATGACGAGTATGGGGAGAGAGAGAGAGAGAGAGAGAGAGAGAGAGAGAGAGAGAGAGAGAGAGAGAGAGAGAGAGAGAGAGAGAGAGAGAGAGAGAGAATTGACACAGTATTGGGGACCAGAAGATGGGTTGGCCCCCCCCCCCCGTCAAGAGTATTCTTTTATTCAAGGAGAATTCGTATACAAGCACGAGAACCGGAGGAAACCCCTCCGTTCTGTAATCTTAGACCCGAAGGTCGTGCTTTCCCGTAAAGGGCTTGGGCACAAGGCCGTTCCTTCTCGTAAGGGACTTAGGCGCGAAGCCGTACTTTCCCGTAAGTGACTTAGGCGTGAAGTCGTACTTTCCCGTAAGGGACTTAGGCGTGAAGCCGTACTTCCCGTTAAGGGCCTTCCCATAAGACGGGAGATTCCTGCAAAACAAACCACACAAACACGTGACAACAATTCGTATGGCGAATCCACAATAGATACCTTTCGCTCTTGCGCGGGAAAAAGCGACTTCTGTGCTTCGTAGTCTCGCGATCTCTTGCGGCAGAGTCTTCTCTTGCTGACATTGGTACCCTCCCTTCAGTGAGGGCATGTGGTGCTTTTATAGCTCCTTCGCCACGGCACGAATAGCTGCTCGCGGAGAGATTGCGGTCGTTTTTTTTTTTTTTTTTCAAAAATTGTTTTTTTTTTTTCTTGCTCTACCCGAAATAGGGAGAGAGAATTCGCTGGTTGGTTTTGTTGCTTTATTTTCTAAGTGGTTGCCCACTTATTAAGTGGACGGCTGGCATATTTTTAAAACTGGTCTGAACTTGCCCAAAAACTCAATAAAACCTTATAAGTTAAAAACAATGCTTTCACAGCACTTCTCAGGCGTCCCCGGATGCAACCACATGCACGAATGCAATGCAAACATAGATTCCTCGCGGGAAAGCGTCTGCTCTTCCCGAAAAACTCGTTAAAATATTCCGCTTTTTAAGAAAAGCTTCTTAAAACCCATCTTTATTCTTCTGCTTGCGTCTTTATGCATAATCCTTTTTTCCAGTTCGGATTTCCTCTCGACTATGGATATCCCCTTTCCGATGCACCCGTCACCCACCTTGTGACGCATCAAGAATACCCATCACTTAGTCCTTTCCTACCGAACTTACGGTACAATCCCCTTCACGATGCTCTATGTCACCCATCCTATGACACATCGGAGATGTCCGTTCCCGGATGGTCGGATACTTCTTACTGATGCTCCCTGTCACCCATCCGTTGTGACGCATCAGAAGTACCCGTTCCTGGTGGCCTTACAGATATTCCCGTTCACAGTGCTCCCGTCATTACTTTGAATGACGCACTAGGAATACTCTGTACTCGGATGTCTCCAGTGAGAAAAACCCTCTCACTTAAAATTCCAAATAATTCATTTAGAATTATTTTCTTGGTGTTCCAAGCGAGAAAACCCTCTCACTTATAAATCCAATAATTCATTTAGAATTATTTTTCTGTCAGATAAAGCCAATTTAGCAACACCTTGAGTACACAATGAGCACTCATCTTGAGCATTCACCATCAATCATTTCTACTGAACATTACAATGTATCTTGGTGCACATTTTTTATTAACTACTCATCTTGAGCATTCACCATCAATCACTTCAGCTGAAACATTACAATGTATCTTGGCACATATTTTTATTTACTTTGAAAGTGCTGATGTAGGTACAACAATTGGGATGGAGTGATCCTTAAGCTTGAAATTCACTACAAAATCTTTGCCCTTGTATCGCAAGTGCAGCTTCTTGGCCTTGGTGTCGATCATTATATGGTGCTAATGATTCCAAGGCATCCCCCATAGAACATCATACCCTTCCAAAGGCATGATATGGAAATCCTCTTGTCCAACATAACCTTGGACGTGCATCTCGAGCTTGTCGATCAAGGGAGTAACTGCCACCTTATGACTTGGTGTAAGCGGCTTTCATATGGGGTCCCATCTCCTTTGGGTTTTTTTGCAACTTCGAGAGAGGAAGCTTGCCTTGGCCCCAGTATCGAATAATATCAAGCCTTTAATTTCTGATCCTTCCTCAAGCTCTACATAACTCCCGTATCTTGTCTTCTTGCTGCACTTCAAGCATGTTAGGTACTAGTAGTACCATAGTTACCTGGAACGTGAACGGGGCCGGAATGGTCGACTAGAGTAAGGCTTGAATTACCTCCATTCAGCTTAGTCCCAAGTCAACTCCTAAACAACCCCAAATCTACCCCCAAACCTGCCCTCAAACTGCCCCAAATATGTCCCCTAAACAACCTCAAATCTGCCCCAAATGCCTATTTTTGCCCATTCTGCCCCGCGTTCCGCCATTCCACCTCACGTTCCCGCCCGTTCCGGAACACCGTTCCGGCTACACCCTGTTCCGGAACAGTGTTCCGTTCCTGATTCTGTTTCGGGAATGGGACTCGTCCGAACGCCGTTTCGGAACGTTTGGGCTGTGTTCCGCCCGTTCCTTGTTACTCTAGGTACTACGCTAGGCATGGTTTTGGTTTTCTTGCCTTTACATTCCTCCAAAGCCCTGGAGCCTTTGTCTTGTCTTCAATCTCTCGAGTTGGGCCTGCTATAGTGCCTTACCTCTCCACTACTTGCCTTGCTTTAACCGCTCCATCTTCTCTTCAGCGTTTCTAGGTTTTTGCTGAATTTTCTTTTCAGAACTTGGAATACCTTGCTTTTGCTGATGGTCCTTGTTCTTTGCTTGCTCTTTTGTCTATTTCTCGCCAAATGTCAACTTTCCCACAAGGAGATCATAGCTGTCTTGAGCATGAGCCATCATCTGCTGTATGCTTGTGGCCTTCTGCTTCAGGCAATAACGTTTGAGCTTCTGAGGCAGTCCATATCAATACTTTTCCACCTCCTCTTGTAGAGGAGCTAGCAGGAAAGAAGCTACGAGAATGTAAGTGTACCAACTTCTGATCATAGGTTGTAGGGTATCCTGCTCTTGAGCAATAGATGCCAAGGCTGAGTGCGTAGAGCCGACAGTGGGGGGGAGAATCTCCAACCCCAAAGTGCTTGCAAAGGAAGGACCGCAAGCTGAAGGGTGATTGCGGGAAGGCTGCCTCTGAAAAAGAAAAATGCTACTGCAAAAGGTCATTACAAAAACGCTAGCAGTCAGGTAAAGCTAGCATTTTGATTTTCTTTGAAAAAACTGCTAGAAGCTACGACGTGTTAACATTGGCAGAGGGTTAAGAAATGCTAACATAGAAAAGGCATAGAGGGACAGAGGGAGGAGCAAGCAGTAGGCCAGAGAGATGGCAAGGGCGATGGCAGCACTCACAAAGCACGCCTAGAGCCCCGATACCATGTTCGAGTGTGCAACGGAAGGAGGGAGGGAAGAGACAATGATGCGAGAGGCAGAGGAGAGAGATGGACAAAATGCTGGTGAGTTTAATAATTCCATATGGAAAACTCCGCAAATGATGCAAGAGAAAGGAACTAGGCCATATATATAGTGAGCCAGGATAAGGTTGAGCAAATATCTCTGTCAATTACCACGACCGAAAAGAAAATCCTTATCCTAAAAATGGAAAATGAACGAACAGGCCTGAAACGGGCAAAGTGCAAGTGCAAACCCTCAGTATTCCTGAGATCCCGGTCATGTATGTGTATTGAGTGCATGTGTGATGGGAGGCTTGTAAGTACAGAGGAATAACATCTAGAAGGTGAATATAACGCTTTAACAGAAAAGGAGCTAAAGGTACGATCAAAGAAAAGAAAAATCATAAATATCTTAAGGGTGTCGTGGTAGTTCGTCATGCATGATGGAGCTGATGGTTATATTGTCTTGTGGGTGACTACGATGTGTTTACACCTTGCACTTTCCGTTAAGGGTGAATCTGGGCTTATCCTGGATTCATCTTGGTATATATAAAATGTTCAAAAGCCTAAGAAAAGGTGACAGAAAGAAAGAAAGATCTATTAGTGTCCACAAAAAGATTAAATTTCAGATCATCATAATCATGTGTCTCTTGGAAGAGGAATGATTATGTAGTCAGCTCGTTTGTCAAAATGGGAGCTGCAATAAAATGAAGAAATCTGAAGGTATGTTGCTTGTGTCTTTCAGCTTTCTCCAATCAAGAAGCTATCTGGAAGTGGCAGACATTGAGCTCTTTATTACAGTTATTTTGAGCCTCTTCCTGCGTGATGACGAGAACTACTATGTGCAGGTAAATTATGTCCCGTTTTTCTAAATAAACTTTCTTGAAATATGTTATCTGATTGAATTTTTGTCCACCTTACAGGCTAGGTGGGGAAGTGTTCTATACAAGTTTTTAAAGAAGTTCTCAAAGAAGTTATCCCTTACTCTTCATTGGAGACCCTTTTATGATGCATTTGTGCGCTCAGTTTTTTCAAGGTAATGAAATTTGTCTTTAGTGCGGAAGATTTTACCTGAAGGACAGCATGTGGTGGATGATTGACTGTGATTGGGACTATAATGCTCTTCACACTCTCCCTCAATGTGTCAGTACTAATCCTCCATGCCTGGGTATCTGAGGCTAGAAATATTGGCAGGAGCATCCCACTGGCCGTCTGAATGGAGCTGGGGCCTCTGGATCACACACAGATTTTTAGTACACTAGTCAGATTATTAGGTATTGTATTTTAAGTGTGAGGTGCACAATAATTTTCCGGCAATAAACTACAGCAATTTGGCCACCCTGTATGAGCATCTACGTCGATCTAAATACCCAGTCCTGTTCAAACCAACTCTGCAGTCTCACAGGCCTTTTAGGATGCTTAGGAGTCTCAATGGATGGCATCCATTACAGTTCCTTGGAAGCGCCAACCAAGTTCTGATGTCTAAACCAATAGTGATTTTCTGTAGATCATAAAAGCCTGACAAACTAACAACTCTGCAAGAATGCTCTTCTGTAACCAGTGAGAGGCTCTTAGCTCTACATAATTAATGTTGGGAGGGTGTGTGTGTGCGCAATGAGCTCAAGGTGGCTTGAAAACTAGAGCAGCCATAGCTTCATACAGTAGAGAGAAAGAAGTACATACACTTTTTAAAAAAGTGGACTCAATACACAAAAAGCTGATAATACCTTTAGCATACAATGTACAACATAGGCTTGGACTTTATTTATGTAGAAAGTTGGAGTGGCTATCCGGCTGATAACTCTCCATGTAGCCCTTCTTAGAAGCTCACAACTCATAGGCTAAATGTCAATAGCAAAAGGTATGCACATGTAGAGGTGTTTCCCATAGTCGCTAAGATCCTCCCCTTAGGCATGGACTATATTGAAGCAAGCTCGATCGAGACTCAATGCCACACAGGCAAGCAGTCACACAGACTAGGGTAGTCACACAGACTAAATCATGGTCTCGAACAGACATGGTGTCACATAGACTTTAAGGATTCCTCCCCTTAAACATGAAAAGCGAAAGATAACCATATCTATAACTGTCAGTGTCTACTCTTAATAGCACCTTCCCTTGCTCCTAGTCGTCTTCATCATCTGATATGGTTTGCTGTTGCCACCGTTGCAGCCTGTGCATGTTTTGTCGACAATAGCTTCACCTTTGGTTATCTTCTTGACAAAGATATTTAGCATACATAACAGGGTGCGAATGATGTCACACGAAGGTTCTTTCGAGGAAGGTCTTACCTCCAGATATAACTGGGGCAGTGTCTAGTCCTCTCACATCCTTTGAAGATAGATTTGTCAGACATAATGTAAAGCAAGGCTTCATGCCTTGAGTGCAAGGAAAAATAAAATGCATAATGAAACGATAATTATGCAATGCTTTTGTACAAATGCAAAATAAGCTTGTGCAATACTTTGATAGCTTTCGAATTGAAACTTGAGAGAATGCACGAAGTCAAAAGGCTCGATTGTGTGCCTTGAGTCGATTGTGAAGCTTTTGAAGCTCGATGGCGTGCCTTGAGTCAGCAAGTGAAGCTTTTAGCCGTGAGTACTTTGAAGTCGAGAATTAGAATCCTCGTAAAACTTTGAAATTCTCGAATGCCCGAAGCAAGGTTGTGCAATTTGTACGCGGGTCTGAGAGCGACTTGCTATCAAATTCGCAGGTTGAGCACGGGGTTGAACTTGCCGGAGTGTGAAACTCCACTAGCCCAAAAAATAAAGGAACAACTTAATTCAAAAGACCTTTATACTTGATGTGTGCAATGCTCAAACTGAGAAATGGCGAAATGGGACAGAAGTAGCAGATGTCGTTCAAGCAAGGCCCAGATGATCTCGAAGCTATCCCGTGATCGGAGAGTGCAAGAAGGGGCGCCCATTTGCTGCAAAAGCATCCACGAAGGCCGATCGGCATGAGCTTGCCCCGGTTTGTCTCTAATTGCCTGCTTAGATTCGCTCCGGCTCGCTTCTATTGCTTCGATTTTGCTCACTGCTCTTGCGTTGGCCTTAAGAGCTGCCCGAATTTGTTCTCTCAATAGCCCCGATTTGGCCTTGACGTGCTTGTGAGCTCCACTGCTTGTAGAAATCGATTTTGTGTGTGCTTTGCCCAATTGTCTGCACACGCTGCCCCTAATTGCCCAGTGTACAGTGCATCACTTGGTATCAAAAACCAAACTCCTATGAAGCCCACAAAACCCACTCTTCAGCAAGTCGAGAAAGGTGTACTTCTGCAATGGAGCTGGCGAAAAGAAACTCCAAGAGAAAATCATGATCTGAGACTGCTCTACATACGCCAATGGTGCTAGTTCTCCATTTCTGCTCGATCATGCTCTGCCAAGCCTCGCTATGAGCTGGTTCTTCTTGTTTGATTTCCACTGCCAATGCTCATTTGCTCATGAGCTACCTTGCTTGTTTCGACGTGCAGCTTCAAGCTCAAGAGCTTCAAGGTTTCAAGGGAAGATGCGCGTGATGAGGGAAGCGGGGATCGGGATCGAAAGGCGGCTCTCATACCAGTTGTTGGGAGGGTGTGTGCGTGCAATGAGCTCAAGGTGGCTTGAAAACTAGAGCAGCCATAGCTTCATACAGTAGAGAGAAAGAAGTACACACTTTTTAAAAAAGTGGACTCAATACACAAAAAGCTGATAATACCTTTAGCATAGAATAGTATGTACAACATAGGCTTGGACTTTATTTATGTAGAAAGTTGGAGTGGCTATCCAGCTGATAACTCTCCATGTAGCCCTTCTTAGAAGCTTACAACTCATAGGCTAAATGTCAATAGCAAAAGGTATGCACATGTAGAGGTGTTTCCCATTGTCGTTAAAAAGGACATGCCTATCTCAACAATTAACTCTATCCAAGAGTGCAAGTCTTCCATATCTCACTGTACGCTATCTATTATGGTTGTCCTGGTGACCATAAAACACAGCTGGGTTTCGATTTCAAGCATGGAACGTTTTGAAAAGTTTTAGAGGCCCCTTTCGAGGACTCAAAATGTAGGTGGCTTTTTTAGGTTGATTTGTGAAGATAAATGACATCCATAGGTGGACATGAATCATGTTGTACCCAAACACGCTAATTGAGGTTTAAAACGAACGTTATTCAGCCCCTTAACTTCAATCGGCAATCTACAAAGAGTTCTGATTCTTGAAAACATTTCATCAAGACGAGCTGAAGCAAATGGACAATGAGATATAAGGATTAAAAGCTGAGACTCTTGACAACCATAACAATCACAAAACATGCTACATTAATCCAAAATGTGACCAATGCCCAAAACGGTTTGAAAATAGTTCTAGAATCTTGGGTTGAGGAAAAAACTTGTTTTGATAGATTCTTACCGATGTTTGTGTTACTCAAGCTTACATTCTCACTCCTCTTCATCAATGCCTACCCACACTAGCACTTCCAGCTTTGTGAAAGTATGAAACTTTCTTAGATTTTCTGGAAGCCCGAAATGCATTTCATTGCCTCTATGGCTAGAGCTCTCCCTTCTGGTATCCCTCGTGTATAGTGTACAGAACATGGACATCAAATAGCAGGGTCAAGAAATACACTTTGCCCTTCTGCCTTCCCATTAATCCTCGAGGATGCCCTCTTCCTCTTCTCTTTTCTACATAATCTTCAAAATTATGGTAGGGGCTTATCATTCATGGGCCCAACGTCCATATCCCCCCCCCCCCTCCCCCCCTCTTCGTTACCTCAAAAATCACACTCGATGGGGTTCCAAACAACCCTTTCAAGGGCCCCCACACCGTTGCCGATGTGGTATTTGCTTTAGATTACATAAATGGGATGTACATACATACAATACCTCAAGTGCAGACTCTATTGACTTTGGTAACTCCTCAAGACGAGGCACCTCCGGGGCTGCTTTGATGCACCTTTGGATCCTTCTCGATGTGGGATTGCAGATGGCCACCAAGCGGTAGATTTGGGGCTGAATTGCTCTCTCGATGTGAGAGGAATGAAGGGCTGAAAACACAGATCTCAACAATGTCGATGATGGACAGCAATAGGAGCACTTGATGACGGCGAGGAATGGCCGAGGGGAGGCTCGCTGAGCTGTTGAAGTACCGGACTGCAACGAGGATCGTTAATGAGTGCAGATCCGCGCCGATTCGAAGGGGTGAAATCTGAAACCGCTAGGGCTGATTTGCAGGGGATAAGTGGCAATAGGCTGAAATCTGCAAAATGCTGGGCTGAAATGTCACAAACCGTTGACATGTCAAAGCCTCGAAGAATGGAGCCAACTTGCAGATGTCGGCCGAGGGGCCTAAACCCTAAGAAGAACAAGTAGCAGAAGAAGAAGTCCTACCAACTTATGGGGACCCCGTCCGATGGGGCCCCCGTGCCATAAAGGGATTAAAATAAAGCAGGACTCTCTCTCTCTCTCTCTCTCTCTCTCTCTCTCTCTCACACACACACACACACACACACACACACACACACACACACACACACACAAAAATAAAAAAATGATGATATGGCAGTTGTACGGATGCTCCACGTTTTGCGCTGACTGATGATGTGGTAGTTGTACGGAATTTTGCAAATCGTGCTGGTAGCTTTTGGCATTGCTTTTGGACCAGAAGCCTTTGAGTTTTGAAGGCTTTTCATGTAAACTGCTTTTGGGGCCTATGGCCTTTAAATATGTGCTAAGGGCTCATTCTCTGGCATGCTTCCTATGGAGAAGGTGCAGAGTTTGGAGTATCGGCTTGTACTGAGTTGATGCAATATAAAGAAATACCGAAAGGGGTGTCAAGGTTTGGGGCCAATACTCTCTGGGGTGGAATTCCACCACTCCGTGTCGCGTGTCTTCTCTCTCTTTCACTTCAGTTGTTATTGAAGTGCTAAAAGTCTGTTTAGTCTGTTCTTTTCTATTGGCACGTGGTGCCTGTCTTGTGACAATGGTATCAGAGCATCAGGCGTGTGCTTTTCTGAAAGCATACTGGTCCTACCAAAGAGCAGACAGAGCAAGATCACACTTCCAAAGTTCATTGGAAATTTTACCTTCGTGCTCCGAGCCCGGACTTACTAGTCACTCCCACTTACTTCATCGCGCATTGTGCGCGCTTCCGTCTTCACTGCTCATCATGTCTTTCAGGGCATAAGCCAAAAAGATTACTCGCAAGAGAAGGATCCAAGATTTGTTTCGAGTCACTGTTTTTCTCAAAAGCAGTGCCATGCAGATGTTGATGTCTATAGCTACCAAGCCGCACACTTCCAAGGACTTGGCAAGCTTTCAAGAAAATTTTTGCCCGAAGTTATATGGTTTCTGACATCTTCCTTCGGAGTGCAACTTCTGGCAGAGTGGGGTATCCTGAAATACTTGCCATGGAAACCCTAGCAGATTATAACATGAAATTTCTCCGCATCTCCCAATGGATGTCTCTTCACGAGCAGATGACCTTGGAGGTCCAGTGCGATTGCTATCTTGGAACTACCATCGCCGCCAAAGAAACACTATTTGTCCAAGAGCTGATGGACCATGTGGTGCTCGGCTACGATCTTATGGAATGAACCTAACCCTAATTATTTGGTGAAGATTTCAGGATGGAAAGTCAGTCGACTTTTCGAGCTCGACTGATGTTGAGATTGCTTTTTAAGTTTGAAATATGTTTGAGAACTTGTTTGGTGATCCTGTTTGGAATTTGTTTGAAATGAATGGTATCTGTTTTGAACCTGTCTTGGTGCCGATTTGAATTGTTTGACTCTGGTTTTAATACTGGTTTCAATGATTGGTGATTTTACTCCCGGGTGGAGTAGTGAGAAATGATGTTTGGGAATGCTTGTTCATACTCATGGCCCGGACCCTTGTGATTATTTGCGGGGGAAGTATTGAATGATTGAAAAGTGTTGTTTTTACTCATGGCCTAGACCCTTGTGGTTATTTACGAGGGAGTATTGTTGTTGTGACTCCCAACCTGGACGTGGATGGTTATGCGAGAGGAGTATTAAGAAGTCCGAGCAGGGGTTACTCTCTGCACCTCCAAACAACGCAGGCTGCGGTCTGGGGGGCGTTCGGTTGTAAAAGGCCTCTATATCTCCCGGCTCGGACCTTTTTAGGTTATGCGGGAGGAGTGATGAGGGAGTCGTTAAGCAGCTTATGGCCCGGACCTGAATGGTTATTTGCGGTGGGAGTGTTCATCGGTGGCTTTATGTTTCTATGTCTTGTAACATGCATATGTGAGCATTTGTGTTGCATTGTGATGTGCCAACCACTGAATATTCCTAATTGGATGAGATTGCCTGGGTATGTAATTTTAGTGCATCAAGACACCCGTGGGAGATCAGTGCGGTCTAGGTGTGATGGCTAATTTTACTACGCCGGAATATCAAGAGTTCTGATTTGGACGAAAGGAGAAGCCAACTCCTTGATCAAAAGAGCCGAAAAGAGAAGCTAACTCCTTAGCAAAAAGAGCAAACTGAATGTCCCTCGGAATGACCCTCAGAAATTTTTTGAGCTTACTTGAGTTGTTTTGCAGATATGCTGTAATCGCGGACGATTACTCTCTTTCAAGAAGAGGAGATGTCACAAATTGTTGATGTGTCAAAGCCCTGAAGAATGGAGCCAACTTGTAGATACCGGCCGAGGGGCCTAAACCCTAAGAAGAACAAGTAGCAGAAGAAGAAGTCCTACCAACTTATGGGGACCCCATCCGATGGGGGCCCAATGACATAAAGGGATTAAAATAAAGCAGGACACACACACACACACACACAGACACACACACACACACAAAAACTGATGATGTGGCAATTGTACGGACGCTCCGCGTTTTGCGCTGATTGATGACGTGGCAGTTGTACGGAATTCCGCAAATTGCGCTGGTAGTTTTTTGGCATTGCTTTCGGACCAGAAGCTTTTGAGTTTTGAAGGCTTTTCATGTAAACTGCTTTTTGGGCCTAGGGCCTTTAAATATGTGCTAAGGGCTCATTCTTTGGCATGCTTCTTGTGGAGAAGGTGCAGAGTTTGGAGTACCGGCTTGTATTGAGTTGATGCAATATAAAGAAATACCGAAAGGGGCGTCAAGGTTTGGGGCCAATACTCTCTGGGTGGAATTCCACCACTCCGTGTCGCGTGTCGTCTCTCTCTTTCACTTCAGTTGTTATGGAAGTGCTAAAAGTCTGTTCAATCTGTTCTTTTCTTTTGGCACGTGGTGCCCGTCTTGTGACATGAAATGAGCAAAACCGATGGCGGATTTCCAATTGCTTGCTGCTCCAGAACATGTTAAGGATGAATGCCCAAAACACCAAGCTATGCTTCGCAGTCATTTAGCGCTAGGCCAATCTGATCTTCAAGCACTAGGCTAGGTGCTCCCTTTATAGGCCAAATAATTGGTTATGAACTCCTCTAGGCTTAGGTAGGGCAAAACCTGTGTCGAATTCCTACAAATAAATCATAAAAATGATTTATTAATAAGTTTGACTAGGGGGTTAATTTTTGGGTGAAACTATTGCGCATCTTTCTACGTGGGAATTCGATCGATGTGGGGAATAGCTCGTTGGATTCTTCTAACCGAAAACTACGTGCATGTCATGCCAGATGCCCACCATAATGTAATAACATCTATCAAAACACGTGTACAAACCATTTATGCAAGAGGGTTCCAAAACTGGAAAACCTATTCTAATGCACTCGTCTGCACATGCAGGTTCTGCGAACAGACTCACAAAATTGTCGATTCTAATCCTCCAGACACTCCTATCTAGGAAGAAGTGGAAAACTGGCTATAGAGGTCGATGAAGCATGTCGACATGGCGCACAGAGCCATGTGTGCGGGATATCTGGCAACTTGCAAGCAAAGCCTTCTCTTCCTCTTCAAGCTTCGTCAACCTTTTTCATTTCTTGGAGTCTCTTCTCCTTCTTGATTACGCGCTCGCCTTAAAAAGGTTTCGATAGACTCACATGAAGAGCATTGTGAATCTTCCAAGTATCTGGCAGCTTCAATCTGGCATCATTTATCTTCTCTTGAATCCAGAAAGGGCCATAGTATTGCATACTCAACTTTGGAAAAAGCCGCTCTTTGCCCTTTTGTTTCCTTAGGCGTGCCTTCTCAAACCGTAAAAGCATGCAATCATCTTCCTTCAGCTGTAAGTTGCGTCGATCCTTTTTGCTGCTGTCACAGGATGGGCACCACGTGCCAATAACAGATTGAACAGACTTTTAACACTTCAATAAATACAGAACTGAGAGAGAGAGGCGACACGCGACACGGAGTGGCGGAATTCCACCCCAAAGAGTATTGGCCCCAAACCTTGGCGCCCCGTTCGGAATTTTTTTATATTGCATCAACCCAGCACAAGCCGGTACTCCAAACTTTGCACCTCCAGACTCTGCACCTCCTTCAGGAAGCATGCAAGAGAATGAGCCCTAACCTCATATTTAAAGGCCCTAGGCCCCAAAAGCAGTTTTACATGAAAAGCCTTGAAACTTAAAAACTTCTGGTCCAAAAGCAATTCCGAAAAGCTGCCAGTGTAAATCACGGAAATCTGTACAACAGTCAGCGCAAAAAGCGGAAATCCATACAGCTTGCCACGTCATCATGCGAACGCAATTTTTGGAAATCTGCCATGTCATCAGTTTGCGCAAGTCTTGAGAGTCCAGCTTCATTTAAATCCTTTATGTCACTCGGGGCCCCATCGCACGGGGTCCCCATAAGCTGGTAGGACTTCTTCTTCTGTTACTTGTTCTCTTAGGGTTTAGGCCCCTTGGCCAGCATCTGCAAGTTGACTCCATTCTTCAGGGCTTTGACACGTCAGTAGTTTGTTATAGCTGCCTTCCAATGCCTTGCTTGAGACTTCTCAAGAGCCTCGTGCACCTTGGCAAAAGAAGTATCCAGATCTAGATCATGCTGATTTGCTCTGATACCACTGTAACAGGCTTGGACACTCCAAGCAAGAAATCAATAGCAACACACGAACAAAAACTTTAAAATCACTGAAATTTAATAGAGAGAGAAATGAAATGTTATATTAACGTCTTCAAAAGGCCAAAGTGATCTATGAGACCAGAAAGTTACAACGTGGTGGATTTGATACAAAGTCGAGCAACAAAAAAAAAAAAAAACTGTACAAAGGAATCCTAAACTTCCAGATGTGAACTAAGCAGCTAGCTGGGATTGTGTAGGATCTGAGTGGGGGGTGAAGCGAAAGGGGGGCTAATACAACACAATGCGGGTGCATCCTTAGAAAGAGCTAAATCATAGGAGATCCAACATCAGTCGCTGGCGGATCTCATCAATCTCGTCCATGGTCAGTAGTCTGATCGGGCATCGTGCATGTCGAGCCAAAGTGATCCGACTCTCCGGACGCAGCCTTCGTCGATGTTCTGTAGTCCTCCGTAGTCATGGGCGTCTGGATCTCCCTAGCTCGGTTGATTAGCGTGCCTCTGGTGCAAGGAGAATGTGGGCTCTGTTGTGGTGGTAGCTCCTCTGGTTGTGCACTCTCTGCTCTAAAGAAGTCTGTGATCCGTTTATGAGACTGGCTAGCCTCTTCTCTCATCAAGCTCTCTTTGTGTCTGTGCAGCTCGAGCAAAAACAAACCCAGACATCTCTGGTCCTCATATCCCATGACTCTGGAGAGTGGTCCAAAGCCCTCTCTAAATAGGCAGTGGAAGCAGCCTCGTAGCTCATAGTAGACTGGGAAGTGGCATGTGTAGTGCAAGTGTGTCTCAGTCTCCATGTGACACAGGGGGCATGTCCTGGCCTCTGCTGGTACTCTGCTTTATCTGCCAGTCTCGACCTGAAGCTAGTGTGAAGATGTGCATATCTGGCCAATAGCACATCCTATCCCATGAGACAAATGGGTGTCCATGTAGCTGGGTCTCGTCACAAAGCCGTCCTCCGTAAGCTGGATAAGATGCTCTCTGTAGGAAGCCATCTTCGTGCCCAACTCCTGTGTTGGATGTATCCATGTCCTTGTGGTGTCTAGCTGAGAGAGTTGACACGGCACGGCTTAGTTCCGCGCCCTGAAGCATTGGCCCCAAAGACTTCTCTTTTTGTTATTTCTTTATTTATTGATCACAACAAGGTACAACTCCTGAGGGTCCTCTACTCTTAGACTCTGCGTCTAAATGCTTTGCAGAGTGAGGCCCCAAAGCACTTCTATGCTCAGTTCCTTCTCATGACTTCGACACAGATGTAACGAAAGAATGGGATTGGCTCTCCCAAAAAGAGCATGAAGTTGTTTTCGAGATGCGAAAGTTTGAAGCTGGACTTTGACCGTCATTTCAAAAAATATGAAGGTGTACTCACGAAACACTCTCCAAATTATGATGCAATCTGCTCTGGTTGCTAGAAATTTGCATTCGAAAGGAACTCCTCCCAAGCAAGAGTTTAGTACCTTTCATGTAAAATAGAAGGCTCTATCTACTGAGACAAAAACTCCCTCTCGAAAGCGGCCTTCAGATGAGCCCAAAGACCAAGAAAAGAAGCCAGAGGGGGCTAAGTGAAGCAAGTACTTGACTACCTTTTAGTTGAAGACCTACATTGAAGAGGGCGAATGTTTCTTTTGTGGTGAGAAAGGCCATAGGAAACCAGATTGCCCACACCTGAAGAAAGATTCTCCGCCTCCTATGTCAAATTCAGTCCTAACGTAGAAGCCAACACAAAAAAAGAGAGAGGAAAAAGACAGCTAAAGACAGCCACTAAAGGAGTGGGGCTTTGAATGGGCAAAGAGTCCTGGTCCTATTTGATCTAGGCTCTTGATTCGGGTTTGACAGAGGACTTCATCTCGTTGGACACCTTAGAATTTCTCGCTATCACTCGCGAGAGGTTGAGAACTTGAATAAACTCTGGTTCAGCCTTTGAGGGGTTGACCATGAACTCTACTCCTGTGCAAGGGCTTTAGAATTTGAAGATTGGAAAGTACTCTGATCGAGAGTTTTTCCTAGTTGCTCCAATACAAGGATGTGATGTTATTTCGGGAATGCCTTGGCATTGCAAATTCATCCTATCCCAGATTATGCACATAAGAAACCGCCCTTTCCTTTCAAAGGGCAGCAATATGATGTAGATGCAAGTGCTAGTGACTGACCTATACCCATGGTCAATCACATCATTGTTAATAGAGAAAGAAAGAAGTGTCTTTTTGGTTATTTGATTTTTGTCAAAGAGAAAGATGAGTGATAAAAATGTTTTGTCAAAATTGGATAAAGATCGCCTAACTTTTCTTAATCAGTACAAGGATTGCTTTACTGATACTCTCCTAGCTCTTGAAAGACCGGAAGATCATCGTATCGATCTAATTCCGGGCAGTTCACCCCGAAATCAACCACCATATAGAGTTAGACTCTTACAACAAGAAGAAATTCTTAAATAAGTAAATGAACTTTTGGAGAAGGGTCTTGTTCGCCCAAGTACTTTCTTTATTGTCTACCAGTATTGCTTGTTCAGAAGAAAGACGACACTTTTTGGATGTGCATTGATTTTCGTTCTCTAAACAAGATCACGATCAAGAATAGATTTTCGATTCCTCAAGTTGATGATATCTTAGACAAGCTACAAGGGCACGAATTTTCAGTCGTATAGATCTGAAGAGTAGCTACCATCAGATTCGTGTTGCTCCAGAAGACATACACAAGACTGCATTCTATGCAATCTTCGGATTGTACGACTTTTTAGTAATGGATTTTGGCCTTGCTAACGCTCAAACAACTTTCAATTGAATGATGGATCAAAATCTTTTGAACTCATCAACAATTCACAGGAATCTTGGTCCTCTCTCACAGAGAGGAAGAGCATAAAGGAGACTTGTAGTCTGTGTCCGAAGAATTGCAACAACATAAACTTCAAGTTAATGCTAAGAAGAGATATTTTTCTAAAATAAAGATTCACTGTTTGGGACACATAGTCTCCCATAATCAAGTACGCATGGACCTTGGCAAAGATTCAAGCTATTTTAGATTGGCCACAGCCTCTCTCGGTTCATGATGTCTGAAGTTTCCTTGGACTCTGTTCCTACTACAGATGTTTATTTGCCATTTCGGACATGTTGTTGCACCTCTGCATGATCTCACAAGAAAAAAGATATCCTTTGTATGGGGGGCTAAACAAAAGGAAGCTTTTCAAAAGCTTAAGCACCTTCTCACCCATGGACCAATCCTCATTGTACGTGATCTTCGAAAACCATTTGAAGTGCAGTGTGATGCTTCAAGGGATTCCATTGGCTCAGTTCTTAATCAAGTAGGCCACGCAATCGCTTATGAAAGTAGACGACTTCGTGATGCAAAGCTTCATATGCTTCCATTTATGAGAAGGAACTCATGGCAGTTATTCATGCTCTCTTAGTTTGGAAGCACTATCTTTTGGGAGCTGATTGTATAATGGAGATTCATCATCAAAGGCTTCGGTACTCTCTCCCCCAACGTAAGTTGTATGAGGAACAGATCAGATGGGCAAATTTCCTCTACATGTTTCACTTTAAAATACTACACTTCTTGAAGCAAGAATGTAGTCTTTGTTGCTCTTTCTCGACGGCCCCAAGTAAATGCTATAACGAGCATACATCAACAAGAGTTCGGATCTCTATCCGAGATGTATCCTGACTACTCCGGCTTCGGTGAAATCTTGCAACAGCTACAAACTGGTACTAAAATTTTTCCCTACTCTATTAAGGATGGTTATCTTTATTTTCGCCAGACTCTTTGTGTGGCACGACCACTTGGATTAAAGGTGATCGATGAAGCCCATGCTTCTCCTTACGCAGGACACAGAGGCATAATGTCCACAACACAAGCCTTAGAAAGGTATTTTTATTGGCCAACACTACGAGCTCACATAGATACATATGTTAGAGAAAGTCTATCATGCCAAAAAGCTAAGTATGATCGCCATAAAACTCTTGGCTTACTTTAGTCCCTACCAGTACCTCAAGTGCCCTTGAAAAATATTGCCATGGATTTTATAATGAATTTTTCACTAACTCTGAATGAAAATGATGCAATTCGGACTATTATAGACAGATTCAGTAAGCAAGCTCATTTCATTCCGGTAAGAAAGATCATCAAAGCGGATCATATAGCCAAGATCTTTTTAACCCAGATTTTAAAAAATCATGGTATGCCTAAAACGATTAATAGTGATCGCGGCCTATGAATGACCGGGAATTTCTGGCGAGCATTTTTTACCAACCTAGGAACTAAGCTGAATTTTCTTCAGCTTATCATCCTTTGACAAATGGACAAAGTGAAATCGCTAATTCTAGAGTCCTGGACATTTTAAAGTTCTGTGTTGGATAACCAACGAGAATGGGAAAAGTATCTCCGTCTCACAGTATTTGCTTATAATAACACTGTACATTCCTCTAGAGGAAAAGCTTTTTTCGAGGTTATTTACGGCAAACCACACCTTCCTCCAATCCTTCTCACCAAGGATAAGATATTCATAGCCAATGAATTTGTTTGAGACCTAGATATCGCTTGCACGCAAGTATCCTTAAATCTCAAGAAAAGCATAGGAAAGCAGCAGATAGACATCTTTGTGATCTCAAGCTAGTTGAAGGACAATTTGGTCTTCTCGTTTGACAAAGCCAGACTTAAGAAACAGACCAATCAGAAAAAGCAACAGATATTATGGTCCGTTTAAGAGTATAGAACAAACAATCGTAGTTGCATTTAGATTGGATCTTTCATAGATTTGGAAAATCCATAGTTCTTTTCACATGAGCCCTTTACGATCCTCCGTTGGCGAACCTCCTGCAAAACTAGTTACAAAAGATCTCTTTGAGGTAGATGAAACTGAAGAAATACTTCCTTCTAGGATTGATTATACACCATCCGGAGCGCTAGCTAAAGTCTGGAAGAACTCATCGTAAGTACTTAGTAAAGTTGTGACTTACTCCCCTCTAGACGCTCAATGGATGACAAAATCGAAATTGCACGATTTTCCAAATATCGTGCATAAGTACCATGAAGCCCTACAATTGAGAATAACTGTTTAGAAGCGAGAGGAATGTAATATTTTTAGCTACGGCTACAGCTGAATGAAAATGATGTTTGTA
Source organism: Adiantum capillus-veneris (assembly GCF_014529385.1). NCBI lineage: Eukaryota > Viridiplantae > Streptophyta > Polypodiopsida > Polypodiales > Pteridaceae > Adiantum > Adiantum capillus-veneris. The sequence continues at coordinate 10,078,891 of NC_140955.1, forward strand.
AACACAAAATAGTATTATGAATTTATTGGTACCAATTAATAATTTAAATGAATGGATAAATTTTCTATTGGAATGTGCTATCTGGAAATTTATCGATGTCGAGATAGTATGATAAGTAGAACGGTAGCTGGACATAGTGCATAACATGTCACAAACTGCTGACATGTCAAGCCATTGAAGACTTGAGGCAAATTTTTCAGATCCCGGCCGAGGGGCCTAAACCCTAAGAAGCAATTGCAGAAGAAGCAAAAGCAACAAAATAAGTTTTACCAACTTATAAAGACTTGTCGTGTGGCCTGAATTTAAAAGAAGCTTCCACCAACTTATGGGACCCCGTCCGATGGGGGCCCAAGTGACCTAAATAAAGGAAAACACACTTTCTTGCGTGTTGACGTGGCAGTTGTACAGACGACCCGTGTTTTGCGTTGACTGATGATGTGGTAGTTTTGCGGATTTTCGCAAATCGTGCGGACAACTTTTGGACCAGATGTTTTTAGGACTTGATGCTTTCCATGTAAACTGCTTTTAGAGGCCAAGGGCCTTTAAATATGACCCATGGGCTCTGACTTTGGCAGTCTACCCGCGGAGATAAAGAGTAGAGCCATGAGAGTTGTACCTTGTTGTTGCAATATAAAGAAATACCGAAAGGGGCGCTAGGGTTGGGGCGAATGCTCTCCTGGGGTGAAACTGCTCCACTCCTCGTCTCGTGTGCTCTGCATCTCTTTCAGCTCAGTTGTTGTTTGAAGTGCTTAAAGTTGTTCAGTTTGTTCTTTTCCGTTGGCACGTGGTGCCCCTCTTGTTATTGTGGTATCAGAGCTCCAGTCGTGTGCTTTTCTGAAAGCATTACCGGTCCTATCATAGAGCAAATAGAGCAAGATGACGCTTCCGAAATTTTTAGAAGTGTTTATTGAAGAATGTTCGTATCCTTGCCCGAGACTTACTAGCCACTCCCACCCTTAGTCCTTCGCGCATTGGGTGCGCTCCCGTCTTCATCGCTCTGTCGTACGGGGCATAAGCCATTGTTTTCTCAGAAGCAGTGCAACACAGTGATGGAAGTTTATAGCTACCAAGCCGTGCACTCTGAGGACTTGGCAGGCTTTTTTTTTGCTTGAAGTTACATGCCTTCAAGGATCTTTCTCATAATTGCCCGGAACGTGAAATCAGAACGGGGAACGACAACCGGCATGAAATGCCATTCCTTGTTTCGGACACTCACGTTTGAAACACGGAACGGGGATTTGGAACGGGAAGCTAGATTGGGAACGAGGAACAGCGACCTGGAAATGGCCATTCCTTGTAACTATGAGATTCTTCCTTCGGAGTGCAGCTTCTTGCAGAGTGGAGTACCTTGAAATGCTTGCCTCGGAAATCCTAGCAGATCACAACTTGGAATTTCTCGATATCTTGGGACTACCATCACTGCTACAGGAACAATGTCTGTCCGAGCCAGTTTCGACCACTCAAGAGCTTATAGACCATGCTACGGTCGGCTACAAAAGTTTGCGAGAGACCTAACCCTAATTTTTGGTATATGTCTTAGAATGGAAAGCCAAATTGTTTTTTCGAGTTCGATTGACGTCGAGAATGCTTTTATAGTTTGTTTTAGCAGTTCTCTGAATTTTGTTTGAGAACTTGTTTGGTGATCTTGTTTGGAATTTTTTTGAAATGGATGGTATTTGTTTTAAAGCTGTCTTGGTGCCGATTTGAATTGTTTGACTCTGGATTTTAGTACTGGTTTCAATGACTCGATTCCTTTTTGAAGTTCAAGTATTGTGGAATCCATGCAGCAGTGTGGGCCGACGAAGATTTCTTTGTAGATTATCCGGAGCTGTTGTTGTTCTACAAGGAAGCCGTGCAGCTCGGTATCAATACCTCACCTTGAAAAGGGGGTGATGCCATGTGCATATCTAACATTATGTGCATGTGGCTACGCTAACTCCTACTATTAGAGTTTAGGACAGCCTAGGAAGTGTTTTGGCACCCTCGTGAGCTTGCACGAAGGACGTGCATGTCGAGGCACTTTAGAGTAGTTGCATATTCTCTGATTGCAGGAGTATCGCCAGTGTCTTCTAGGTTTAGGTTGTAATAGACTTGGACACTCCAAATCAAAGATCTATTGCAACACATGTGAGAAAACTGCAGACAACCGAATGAACTTGAATAGAGGGGGATAGAGAAGAGGAGAGTCAACACGGCACGACAGAGTTCTGAACCAAGATGCATTGGCCTCAAAGATTGGCACCCCTTCCAAATATTTTTTTATTATTACTTTGCAAGAGTACAATGTCCGAGGGTCCTCTCTCTTGTAGTGTTCCCAAGCTAATCTGCCGAGAAGTGAGGCCTGACACACCTATCAACATTTTATAGTGGCCTCTAGTCCAAAAGCAATGCCCACGAAAAGCATTGGCTCCTAAAAGCTACAGACCCAAAATTTGACATTCCTTTAAAATTGTGGAGTACTCGTAGAGCATTGCCACATGCCAATCTCTATTCAATTTGTAGATCCCGCTTCATTTTAAGTGTTTCGGGTCCCTCAACCAAATTCTGGTAAGTTGGTAGGGTTAGGTTTTCCTCTTTGGGCCACTCGGCCAGAACTTGCAAGTTAGTAATGTCTTCTAGTGTCTCTCTGTTAGGGTTTAGGCCCCTCCACCCGGTTTTGATTATTAGGCCATGCCACGTCATCAATTTATGACATACCCCCTCTTGAAAGAATGTAATCGCCCTTCTTTATACTTGCAAAATAGACATAAGACAGTAGGTAGTTCAGTAGACACTGACTCTAAGTACCTACGTACTAGACCACACATATCCAACGCTTACACAAAGACGACAGTCACCCAATATTCACGTCTTTGTCGAGATCGTAGATGAGAATTATGATCATTGTAACTTATTCAACTATCACATCCAAACTGTGCAGATCTTTTCATGGATGTCTTGATCTACTAAATCTCGTCACTATCACATTCACATCACCCCTCACGTGACTAAGATAAAATGCTGTAGTCATTTCGTTCGCTTGACACAAACTCAAACAATACACCTATGAGAGGGCGCATGTAACATATTCATTTAAGGAATTCCATTCCAAATGTACATCTTTACATAAAGTCATTCAACAAAATATTGCCAGCCTGTCACTATCCGTGAAATTTCAAAAGCAATCAGCGACTTTATTGTAATCGAGGTAACTTGTGACAAAGGAGTGGAGTAACTCCCCTCTTGTGTAGCCTGTACCGCATCAGATTCTACCTGTTGATTCATTGGTAACTTATGGAATAGTCGGTGCTAAATCAAAAGCCTCAAGGTAATGCTCTAATATCTGAGGAGTACTGCTTAGTCCTCCTCCTCCATCCACTTGGCATCAAGAGCCGGATAATCCTTGAACTTCATCAAATATCATCGTGCCAGCTTACCTTTGAATTTCCTTTCCTTGTGAGCCAGCTTATTGGAAAGGTCCATAGTATCTCATACTTAGCTTTGGAAAAAGCCTCTTCTTACCCTTCTACATCGGTAAACGTGTCACAAAGTGATGGTGTGGCATGACCACCCGAATAGATACCTAGCAGATAAAAATGATCTTTTAAGTTGTTCCAATCTATGGGTCCCTTTCCGATGGGGCCTAGGGTAGACAAGACAAGTAAAATTGCGTGGAATGCTAACGTGGCACTCATTGTACGGACACCCCACATTTTACACTGATTGTTGACGTGGCAACGTACGAAAATTCCGCAAATCGTGCTCGCAGCTTGGAGTGCTAGCTTTTAGGCAAAGATCCTTTTGAGTTGAAGCTTTTGCTTGTAATTGCTTTTGAGAGGCCATGGGCTCACGTTTCTTCAGCCGCTATGCATTGAGCCTCGTGTGCTTGCTCACGCTCGAGCTCCATAGCCGCTTGCTTTTCTTTGGCGGCTATGTGTTGAGCCTCACATGCTTGCTCACGCTCAAGCTCCATAGCTACCCTTCTTTCTTCACGATCTCTATCCATGGTGGCACGCTGAGCCTCTTGTTGTAGCATCATCTCTGTCATTGACTTGACCGAAGTGTCCATCGGGCTTGGTGGAATCCATGGTGTAGATGGGGATGGGGGAGGATCGGGGAACAATCCTCCTGGTGTAGGGACTTTTCCTCCAACTCCACTCTCACCACTTTCACGCAAAGTATCCATTCTGCTTTTGGTGATGACCATGCACTAAGTACTTGGGTACTTGGGGTTCTTGGGTACTTGGGTTTCCTTGGTACTTAGGTTCTTGGGTACTTGGCTTGCAATCTGCGTTTAAGAAGGCTTTTCTCTTACCCAAGCTCAACTCCTTCCTGTGGTGCACCCCTTGGCGGCCTTGCGCTCATACCAAGGTTTCTTTTTCCCACCTCATGTCGATTGGCCTGCCGCTAAGTGCAAGGTCGGCTCTCAATGAGTGGAAAAGAGGAACGAGGGGAGGCTAGACAAGCCCTTCTTTTCTGGGTTACCTACCACTCTTCAAAAACATAGATGAGGGATCGACATGCCCAAGCGGTCTTAGGTTACGTGCGATCACAACAAGCATTTTTTTTTTTGGTGGCTCTTTGTGCTTCTTTCCTTGAGTGATGATACCGAACACCGCCAAAGAGCTCTAATACCAATGTAATGTGCAACGGAAGTGACTGATGGTGTATGCTCAAGATGAGTAATCAGTGAGTGCTCAAGGTTTCTTTTCTTGACGGGAAGGGAGAGCCTTCCATGACTTAATGAGAGATTGTGCAATGACTAAAACAAGAGAGTGGAAATTGTGAGAAAAAGTGCCGAGTGATAGAGAGAGAAAAGAGACGACACTAGATGTCGGGTCCCAAACCCCCCTCCAAGGGCCCCCCTCTCTATTGCTAGAGAGGTATTTGCTTTAGATTGCACAAAGTTTGGCACAATGGTTCTAAATGCTATGTTGCTTGACGATGATGACGACGTCGAGGCTAATGGGCTGAAATTGAAAATGATACTGATGCTTGAGGCTGAAATCTGAAATCGCTATGGATGCTGATGGGCTCGTGCTTGTGCGGCGAGGCTACGGGCTGATCCGTTGTCGTTGGCGAGGATAACGACTGAAAACTGAAAAACGCTGGCTGAACTGAGGGCTAAAAGCTGAAAACGCTGTCTTGGCTGCAATGGAAAAGGCGATCGCGACGAGGCGCTGATGCAGAAACGCTGGTATTGTAGAAAAACGCAAGGGATAATGGGGACCAGGGTACTACGGGTTTGTTGCTTGGTGCTTATGCTCCTTGGCTTCTTTTGCCTTTCTCTAGTGCCCAAGGGCCTCCTTATATAGGTGCAAAACTCTGTGTCGAGCAGGGTGCCAGAATGCCCCACGACCAGGATGTTGAAAAGTCATTTTATTAATAAATTGCCTGTTAAGAGGTTGTTCACGCGCAGTTGGGGAAAGCGGTTCTATGCGGTGAAAACGCTTATGCTTGGTGCAGGAAATTGATGCTTGTGCTAATGGGTTGTTCAATCAGAGGGTATGCAATTACTCTAGGTGCCTGGACATCTCTCTCTCTCTCTCTCTCTCTCTCTCTATCAATTGCAGAACCTTCACTCAGAGTATCATTCTCTCTTCTATGTGTGTGTGTGTGTGTGTGTGTGTGTGTCTATTACACATCTCTCTCATGAAAGTAAAAGGAAACTTGTGTATGTACTGAGCACTTATCTTGAGTTTTCACGTTAAATCACATTCTCTGCAGATTACAACAGCGAACATTTTGGCAATGAACTTTGAAGAAGTATAGACTCGAGGCTCAAAATGTGAAAATAGCATGAGAGAGGACAAATCAAAACATGGTCAAGACTCAAAGACACCGTAGAGCGTAGACTATCACAGTGAACTCTGGCGACTAAGGACTGTAGTCATGGACATAGTCATGACTCACATATGTTGTATAGACTTATGGGACATGGTAAGCAAGGATTTGGAATGCATGTCGGCACATTGACTTATCCTATGGACAAGATAGTATCCACCTCACCAGGGCAAAAGTCTTCCAGTGAAGAGAATGAATTAGCGGAACCAAATGACAGCTCATCACAGGATTCCGGAGTAGTAAGAGAATCAGATGGTAGTGCATCCGAGGGTTCCAATGAACGAAGGGAACCAGATGTAAGTTCATCAAAGAATTCTGGAGAAGAACAGGGATCAGATGATAGTGCGTCTCTGGGTTTCGACGATAGAGTCTGACGTGCCAGAGGACAGGGGAGGCTAGCGAGGCTACCCACAGGTCCTAGGGCACAACGAAAGAAAGAAAAGGGAATCAACTGGTAGATTAGAGAATTCCACAGATCCAGATTAAGGTGCCAAGGACAGGGAGTCCAGCAGGGCTACCAACAGGTCACAGGGCACGAGAAAAGAACAAAAAGGAAAGCTTGGTCCACTCGATAATTTGGTCAAGGGTACTTTTTGGCCCTCGATGCAAAGTGGATGGAGGTGGAGAACCTCGCAAATTCTCTTGAGAGAGCTCTACTTTGATGCTTTTGGGCTATTAGTAGTGTCTTTGCCAAAATTTACCGATGAATCAACAGGTTGAATCTGGTGTGCTGTGAACTGCACGAGAGGGGAGCCACTCCACTCCTTTGTAACAGATTGCCTAGATTGAATAAAGTCATTAATTTCTCTTTAAGATTTTAGGGTCCCGACGGGTTGACTGTATTTTGCAGAATGACTTTATGAACTGTATTCATTGAATTGGAAATTTTCTTAATTGAATTGAAAACTTGTGCTCTTTCATGTGTGTATTGTTAGAGACATGTAGAGAAAGATGAAATGTCTACAACATTTTGTCTGATGAATGATTTGAACTTAGTGCATCTAGACATCTGTTAGAGATGAGCGAGATCTGGATGTGATGGCTAAGGGAACTGAACGTGAGCTCAATGAGATTCTAGTGCATCAAGATGTCTATCTGGATGAGATGATTGGATATTGGTGTGAGTGCATCAAGAGTTTTGGAAGGATGAGATGATTGCACAGTGATCTAGGTGCATGACGAGTTCTGGACGGAATGAGATGGCTAGATTGAATGTTAAAAAACATGGTGCTCAGTGTGAACGAAGTGTTTGATGTTGTGAATTCCATGCTATATGGATGTACTATCTTGTGAGGATAGTCATGGGCATGGTTTGCTTGATTGACATGTGAAATGAAAGGATATGAATCTGATAGTAACAAGACTGGATAGATCAAGACATCCGTGAAAAGATGTGCGCGGTCTGGATGTGATTGCTAAATGGTTATAATGATCAAGCTTTGTATTTGAGACCCTCGACATAATTTTGATTGATTAGGGATTGATGTATTTGTAGAAGTGATGGATTGATGGAGTCTGGTGCATGAGTACATAGAGTCAGTGTCTACTGAAGAGAGTTTCTGTCATTTGGCTGGTTTTGCAGGCGTAATCGAGGGCGATTACAATTCTTTCAAGAGGGGGGAATGTCACAAAGTGATGATGTGGCATGCCCTATTGGCAGAGAAATGGCCAAGTGGACAAGAGGAACCGAACCCAAAAGATGGCTATCAACTGAAAGAACTTATGAGCACCGGCGGTGGGGGCTTAAAACCTTAAAACCCAGAGCTTGAACTCTGAAGATGCTTTCTGTAAACGCGCGACATGTTGACGTGGCACAAGGTACCGGTGCTAATGTGGCACAACTGTACGGATTTTCCGCGAATTGTGCTAGTGTTGTCACGTGGCAAGCTGTATGGATTTCCGCAATTTCGCTGGCTGTTTTGGGAGCTTTTGGGATCAGATGCTTTTGGGGTTAGTGCTTTTGGGGCTCTGCTCTTAGGCATCCCTTGTACTGTTTATAAGTGTCCCTAGGGCCTCACTTTGAAGAGTATCCGGACGTAGAGTCTGAGAGTAGAGGACCCTCGGGAGTTGTACTGTTGCGAGCATAATAATAAAGAAATACCGAAAGGGGCGCCTGTCTTTGGCGCCAGCGCGTTTGGGCGTGGAACTCTGCCGTGTCGTGTTGACCGTCTCTCTCTCTCTCTCTCTCTTAAAGTTCAATGATTTTGCAGTTTCAGCTCGTGTGTTGCTATTGCTTTCTCGTTTGGTGTGTCCAAGCGTGTAACACTACCATTCCCTCTTCCTTTCCACACTGGATGCAAGTATATCCCACAGCATGCAGTGGTGTGTGCTTCAAGTTTACGTGAGTTTGGTTTGTGCTACCTCATGTGTGCAAGATGGATTAACAGGTTGACCTTCCCCTCAAGGCTTGCTTTCTCAAAGTCAGATGGAGGGCTCCTTGTGGCGGGGAGGGGGCCGCTGAAGAGTCCCTTTGTGGTGGCAAACCCGAGCCTTCCATTCGTATCTACTAACGCTCTTGATGTTACCTTGTGTGTGTGTGTGTGAGTCGATGCGTTTGTCAATGTGGTAGGCCGCGTCTGTGTGTGCATGCGCGCGGGCATTGTCTCGCATTGGGCAGAGTCATCTGCCTTTGAAGGAATGTGTTTTCTTGTGGCGGTGCTTGGTGGGAGCTCTACCTGTCGGCAGTGTGTTGCATGCTCGGCATATTGCGCCTTCCCACTGCCCCGGATGCCTTGAAGCTGAGGAGACCGTGCCACACTTACTGTGGTGTTGTCGTCACTCCAGAGCCTTCATTCGGCAAGTCTCGACTGCTCTTCGGCTACGTTTTCCTTCCGGCTCTTTTCACAAACGATTTTGGCTTTTTGGGGTGCTTCGGTCACCACAATCTCAGTTTGCGGTCTTCTTCAACTGGGTCAGATTTTGGACTATGTGGGCCATCTGGCATCATAGGAACTCCTTAATGTTCCAGGGCACTTTTGTTGACCCCTTTCCCTATTTCAAATTATCTCTTGGTCAAGCGCTGCATTTTGCCTATGAAGCTGGAGACATCGCTCTTGATGCCTACAGGATTTACTTTGACTGTTTCTAGCCTTCGGAGCCTCATAGTGCTCCGTCTTTTGTGTGCCTTTCTTTTCGTGGTTTTCCTCGCTTTGAGGTTTCCCACTTGTAAATTAATCAAAGCAGATTTACAAAAAAAAAAAAGTGTGTGTGTGTGTGTGTTATGTGCGTAGCTATTACATGCAAAAGAAACTGACTCACAAAGGCCCTATAGTTGCATGTCGCAGAGCTAACGTTCTTGATGTTACCTTGTGTGTGTGTGTGTGAGTCAATGCGTTTGTGAATGTGGTAGGCCGCGCGCGCGTGTGTGTGTGTGTGTGTGTGTGTGTGTGTGTGTGTGTGTGTGTGTATTATGTGCGTAGCTATTACATGCAAAAGAAACTGACTCACAAAGGCCTATAGTTGCATGTCGCAGAGCTGCAGCTTGTAAGCTGGCGGGCTGCAATCGTTTTGCCGTAAACCATGTAAGGCAACGGGTTCAAATTGAATCAGACAATCAGTAAATAACAGCCTCAACGCGTCACAGCCGCGTGTATGATTTTATTTTGCCAATGTAGCTCTTGTGGGATGAATAGACAGGAAATTCTCTCTGCCTTACCTATACAACACAGATCAATGGTAAGATATCCCCATAGCAGAATTGTTGCAAATTTTTTTCATCTTTTTGATGGTCCTACACAGATTGATTTTACCCAGTGGGAACAGGGGTAGCTTACAGGACACGATTTCATATGAGAATTCAGAGAGTTTGAACATGCTTCTTGGTGCTTAATCTGAACCCCAGACAATGGGTAATGAAGAGCTTTAATGTGGAGTCTTGCTATATGGAAAGTTCAATGCCTTGAAACTGTTTTTTTACCTTATCTATTTCCTCTACTAAAGACGCTTATTCTTTTGCTAGCCACAGACCACTATTGACCTAGCTTAATGTGAGAAAAAGCATTTGACTCATAGATTGATGGTTAACTGTCATAAGGGTGCCATTGATGTGCCTCCCCAATCCTCTGAAATCTTTTTTTGGCTGAGGATTTTCATGTGTAGCATCTTCGTTTATGGGATTGGTATTCTATGTTTCAAACATCTGCCCACTTTCCTTTAAGGCTAATCTGGGCTTATCCTGGATTCATGTAGGTATGTATATTTTGGGATGATTCTTTTAGCTTGAAATGAGTTAATTTAGACTTATTATACTTGTATTGATGTGGGTGCCCTAAAGATTCGGAAGTGTAGATTTTCACCAGTAAATAGTAGATCCACAACTATGCAGGCGAGGCTCATTTGAGGGAATCGCTTTACAAACAACTTATGCCAAGAGTTTCTGGGATATTATTCGCAAGTGCAGACGGTTTTTTTCAAAAGGTTCTGCAGCGGAGATCTGGGCAGAGTTCAGGTTCTAGAAAAATTTCTTTTACAAAGTATTTAAAAGTAAAAGATTTTAAGAAGCTTTTATGCTAAAATCATGCTATGCTTGCATTACAGACCTATGATGGATGATGTTTCCCACAACACATCACTTGAAGGAGTTGGTTTTATTTCACTCTTCTTGCCTACAACATCAAAGGAGGATTTTGAATTTTTTACTTGGTAATTCTATCATGGATTTACTGCAAAGGCTTGCTCACTTTTTCTCTCTTTATTATCTGCTCATAAGGGTTATTTCATTTGCAGTGAATGGTTTGCAGAATGCCTTGAGTTGTGGAATGGAGTTCCTTATTGTCAGTTTTGGAATGCACAATGGATGTCATTAGTCAGTCGATGTATTCGGAATAGTGATTGCATGCCCAATTTACACATGGAACAGTTTGTGTCAGGACTTTTTTCACATTTTCTCAGATCCTTTGAGGTAAACATCTTTAAGAGTGAATTGTCTTATAAAAATGTTGGGATATCAGATATAATACTTACCGTTCGAATGTGAAAGTTGAAAATTGTTTTTCACCTAGGCTATTTGATTTCCTTAGTATGAGTGGAACTTTTACCGTTACTTCATGTGCTAGTGAATACTAGTACTTAGGAAGGCAGTGCTGTTTGCCTGCTTATTTCTCCTCTAAGGTAGAGCTGTCTTCTCACATTGTTTTTTTTCTGCTTCTATAACTTCTCCAATGCTACCTTATATCTCTAGGATCCCTCCCAGGAGTCAATGGGAATCCTAGAAGCTTCATGGAGCAATAAAGAACATCCTTCTTCACTTCCCTTCTTACTGAATATTAAAATTTTTAATAATGGGTATCCGAAAAGTGGATGAAAGCAGGTATCCCTGCTTCACTCCAAGGTACTCATGAAAGTTGCTCATGATATCCTTTGGCCATTCCCTTGGGCACCAAATGTAGATTGAAAAGAACAACTAGATACAACTTTAGTGCCACAAAGGGTTAAAAACCGAACCCTACCCAACTGGCAGAACCCGTCCGAGGGGCCTAAACCCTTTAAAAAATAAAGCAAGGACTCCAATCTGCGTAGAAGCTGACATGTGGCACACTGTACAGACTGGCCCGTGTTTTGTAGAGACCGTTGACGTGGCAGTATGGAAACTTTCAAGAGGGCACCAGCTTTTGGTCTTAAAGCTTCTGGGGGCGAGTGCTTTTCAAAGTGAGTTGCTTTTGGACAAGGGCCTTTAAATAAGTGCTAGTGTCTCTTCTCTTGGTAGATTAGCTTGGGAGCAGTCGTCAAGAGAGGACCCTTGAACATTGTACCTTTGTGAAGCTCTCTCTCTCTCTCTCTCTCTCTCTCTCTCTCTCTCTCTCTACCTGCGCGCGTCGCCTACTGCACTCTCTCTCTCTCTGCCTGCGCGCAGCGCGCAGCCCTGCCTACACGTGGCCCTGCACACCAGCAGGCCTTGACAGTTTGCTGCTCGCGCGGGACTCCATGAGCTGCCTGCTGCTCGCTACTGCTCCCGCCACAGTCCTCGACAGCCCAACACCCCTGCGCAGCATTGCTGTGGAGCACTCCTGCCGCCATTGCCCTCGCCAGCCCTGTTACACTGCGCAGAACTGCCGTGGACACCTGTGCGCCACACTGCAGCAAGGGTGGACCCCATATGAATGAGTGAACCAGTCAACCTGCGGGTTTCAAGAAGTGGTTTCTCTGTGCGATCGTCACCGACAAGAACCATGCCAAATGCAAAGGATAAACAAACACCCCCATCCAAGATGGATACAGGTACAGGTACAAATACAGGGACAAGTAAAGACAGGTGCAGGAACCGAGAAATCGGTGCTATGCTCGATGCAAGATATTTGGGGCTTTATCTCATCCTTACAGGAAATGGTGATGAAGCAGGGTGAAGACATCAAAAATCTTGCACTAAAGAACCAGGAATTGGAGCACACAATCCAAATACAGAATCTGAAAATGCAACATCAAGATGAGAAAATTCAGGCCCTGCAAGATGCATTAAACAAACAGGTCTCCAATGTGCAAGACGCTCTAGCTACACAAGACGAGAAGCTTGCACACATCAGTGATAATGCAACAGGAAATACGACCTCCTGGGCACATGTAGTAAGAAGTACTCCAAATGCCATTCCGCAGACACATGAGACGTATGCAAATGTAGATGACACAGAGTATAATGAGCGAGAGAAACGCAGTATGAATATTGTGATCTGAGGCATACCCGAATCTGACAATGAGAAAGTACTCATGTTGAATGCAGAGGTCATGGACCTCCTTGCAAACACATTTGGCATGCATTATGTAGTGGTGTATGGGGCACACCGTGTGGGTAAGCAGAGGCCTGAGAACAATCGCGCAATTGTATGCACAATGTTGGATGCACGTAAAAGAGCCATCATACTCGAAAATGCTCGCATTTATCTAAGGGACAACCCAATTTACATCAGTGAAGACAGGACACCCGCGAAACAAAAGGAAAGAAGACAGGCATATGAAGAACGAATGAAAAAGAACACCACCCCCACAGGGGCAACACCACCAGAAGCATGACAGGGGGAAACCCATGGGACCACGAACATACACGTCACAAGTTGGAATTGCCGAGGTTTCCCTTGGCACAAAGGGGAAAGATTGACAGAGGTTCTACCACAAGCAGACATACTTTTTCTACTTGAAACGTGGGAACAGGACACACGTAGACTGCCAAGTATTCCAGGATATATTACACACTCGGTTTGGTGGCTTGGTACTAAGATGCGTGGGCAAGGGGGTGTTGCTATAATGTACAAGGAGGAAATGCAAAATCAGGTTAAGATATGCAAGATAGATGAACACAAACGATACATATGGGCTGAGATTTGTACATCTGGGAGATCGATGTTCATTGCGGGATGCTACATCCCACATCGGGAATCCTTGTTCTATGATTTGCATAATCTCTCCAAGAATGACCCTTTTGCCGACCTATATACAGATAATGCAACCTACACACCACAGGGGGCAGTGATGATACTCGGGGATCTTAATGCTCGCATAGCCAACATACAGGTTCAATCGGTTGACTACTCAATCCATCCCGCCGACAAAGATGGCGATCTTGTATTAGATGCAATATGGGATAGATGCTCATGCGATCACCTCATGAATGAATAAGGTTCGGCTTTGATATCCATGATGAATTCTATGCAACTTGTAGTCATGAATGGCACCAAGAAATTTGCAAGCTCCGAAACATACACATGCTATACATCAAACCATGGAAGAAGCACTAATGACTATGCGTTAGTTAGCGACAATGCATTGGATTTAATTGGACACTTTAAAAGTGGGGCTCGGTCACCGAACTCGGACCATACTCCAATTCATGTATGTCTAGACGTCCCACACATGCCTACACAACGCATCCAAAAGGCGACAAGTTGGGCATATCGAATGCAAGCCACAAAGAAATTCGATTATGCCACTGTTCTGGACAGCCTGTTGAGTAGACAATGCATGTCCCAAAACATTTCAGAAAATTGGGCTACCTTTCGTCAAGCAATAGAAGAGGCTGCAGAGGTCACTATGGGGCGATTTAAAAGAAATCACCAACAAGTGAAAGGTCTCCCTCATAACCCATGGTTTGATGAAGAATGTAAAGCAGCCAAACGCAAGTTAAAGTGCTTCAATAAGTCCACGAAGGAGTGGGAAAGTGCAGCCAAGGAATACTGGATGCTGAAAAGGAAAAAGAGAAGGATGCATGAACTTTTGAAGGAGGAGCAAGAGGTGATCAGATTTAAGAAAGAGCCCAAGAAAGCATGGTGCAACATGAAAGGAAAACAGGAGGATATAATGGGAAATTTCAGCATGGACGAAATGTATGTATATGCACAAACACTCTATGCTCCAACCGATGCTCAAATAATGATGAATGCTGAAATTCAGGTTGACACTAAGGAACCTATAACTTTTGCAGCGGCTTTGAGAGGTTTGAAAAAACTAGCCACTGGGAAAGCCTCTGACATTTTGCACTTCAACTCCGAAATGCTGAAATGGTCGGGCAATGAAGCCAAGAAATGGATACACTGCATGATGAATCAAGCTATCCAACAAGGCATGCCTGAAGATTGGCAAGAGAATTGGGTCAAAGCTTTGTTTAAAGGCGGAGACCGTAACCTACTCGTGCATTACCGCACCATCATGGTGGACTCTCGCATGGCAAAACTTTTTGGGAGCTTGATAGAAAAAGATATTAGCACATGGGCTGAAAATAGTGGAAAGAGGGCTCTCGGTCAAGCAGGTTTTAGAGCAAAACATAGTACTATAGATCACTTGATTACAATCCGGATTATGATGGAAGAGGCGCGACTCAAAGGGGAAACTATGTACTGCTGTTTTGTGGACTTTAAGAAAGCGTTTGATATGGTACCTCGTCATGGATTATGGTCCCGCATGGAGACCATTGGGGTTCCCATACACTTGAGGGTTGCGATGGCACGCCTATACCATGCGGTTCGATGTAAACTGAAAATGCAAACAGGCTTCTCCAAAGAGTTCTTTAGCACAATAGGGGTCAAACAAGAATGTCCTATGTCCCCAACATTATTTGGGCTATGCATAGATGAGCTTGAGGACTTTATCTGCCAAACGACGCAAGATAATGGAGATGCACCAAACATCGGTCTCATTACTTTGCTACTCCTCATTTATGCTGATGATGTGGTTCTTTTAGCGCATAGCATGTCTCTCTTGCAAAAACTTTTGGATGCGGTACATACTTTCTGCGAAGCCACAGGACTCTCAGTGAATGTCACGAAAACAAAATGTATGGCGATTTGTAAACACAAATCAAAGGATCAGCCCGCCCTTACGTATGATGGGCAAGAGATTCAAGCAGTGGACAGCTTTAAATACTTGGGCATCATTATACCCTCGAATTATAGATGGGGGCAATGTGCAAAAACAAGAATTGAAGCAGGACAAGCAAGGTATTACGAGTTTGAAAACATGTGCAAACAAAGCGTCACTAGAAGGTGGGAAATAAAGTCCATGGCTTTCAATGCGTGTGTGGTCCAAATGCTATTGTATGGGGTAGAGGTATGGGGACCAAGTATTCCGGCCTGCACATGGAATGACATTGAGAAAATTCAGAAAAAGTTCCTATATAGACATATGGGGATAAAAACCACAACACCATACTCAGTGATGCTATTGGAGACTAGACAAAGACCAATGGAAATGCTTGCCTTGCAAAGAATGCATAGATATCTCTTGAAGGTGAAGCTGATGCCTCATAACCGTTTGCCTCACATAGCATGGGAGGTAGGATGTAAGCCGCAAAAGAACCACAAAAGCAAGTTTCTCACCTCTAGCCTTGTTGAGGACATCAGGAAATGGTTTTCTAAATGGAATGTGGGAGCACATGTGGACATGCATGTAGAGGCAGGTACCGAGCATGAGCACGAGCTGAATTTTGAACTACAATTACTTGAGGCTCTCCACAGCAAATGGAAGAATGCAATGCACAGGTCCAAGTTTGAATACTATTGCAAGCACATAAACACGAGATACTGGGAAGAGTACAAGACCGGGGAAACCCAAATACATATCAGGACACCCATGTCTTATCGTGCGAGACGGGCCATCACCTTGATGCGGACAAGATCACACATGCTCAAAAGTGAAACGGGAGGATGGCTGAATATTGATGCAAACATGAGGAGATGCACTCAATGCAACTTGAACTCATTGGAAAATGAGGCACATGCAACCCTTGAATGTCTAGCATATGCACACATTCGGGTCGACTTTCCCCAACTTATTCAAGGATGTACTACATTTGAGGAGCTTCTCTCAAGAACACATCCCTCTCCAGTAGCACTCGGCATCTATCTTGCCAAAGTGCTAGAACATCACACCACACTCACAAACAAAATCACCACAGAATCACGACACATCCCCTCCTTAACATGGGAAGGGGGGAGTCTCATATACGAGATTTTGGGTCCCATGGGTCATTTTGGCCCCTCGAGGACGTAAATACATCATCATCATCATCTCTCTCTCTCTCTCTCTCTCTCTATATATATATATTCAAGTTTGGTTCGGTTGTTTGTAGTTTTCTCATGCGTGTTGTAGATCTTCGGTTTGGAGTGTCCAATCCTATTACAATGGTATTAGAGCTTAGACGATTCTTCTTCTACGGAGGATCCGATCCCTTTTCTTGCAACACACCTTGTAGCAGGGCTACATTGTCACTGGCATGGGACAAGTAGTTAGTTGCCGTGGAGCTTGAGTTCACACTGGGCAGACTCTCGCGTAGGCAGTGACAGGTGTTACGGATTGTTGTCCAGTGGACACAGTGGCCAGATCACCACCACCTCAGCGAGGAGATAGGCTTAGTTGGATTGGGATATCTGTCAGCTCTTGGTGGCTCTTTAGGAGATACATATGAGTGGTTGGTTCCAATGGTGGGTACTCATCATCATCTACTTTTGTGTGGTTAGTCGTCTAGAGTCTATCATCTTGAGTTGTACACATCACGTTTGCACCATCCTTGCACAACTGAGCCTCGACACCCCCACTGTATCTATGAGATCTGGGCTGGAGCTGAGTGTGCTGCCATGCCTGGTTTCTTTGAGTTAGTTGGATGTTCCTGTTGTTCATGTTCACTGCTGAGTCGTACTGTTGTTCATTGTCTTCTTTGTTTGCATTCTGTGGATTGAGATCTCATGCACATTGCATTGAGGAGCACCGAGCACGACACATTATCTTTGCTACAGGTGGTCTCATTTTTGGCACGCCCAGTGGGACCTCAACTGAAGTTTCAGTCCATTGTGCCTACAGGTCGAGGAGGTAGCTCGTGTAAGCTCTTGCCTATGTTGGTCTGGACTAGAGTAGTCCAGCTTGTTCTATCCAGCTCAATACTAGACTAGCTAGTCTAGTCACTCGTCCTGGCTCGTCTTGGTCTAAGTCCCTCGTCCTGGTCTAGTAGCCTCTAGGCTGGGTCTAGTCCTCTCTCGTCCAGGTCTAGCCAAGAGGTCTAGTCCCTCACCCTGGTCTTGTGGAGTCTGGACCACCAGTGTGAGGTAAAGGTCTTCGTGTTGAGTGCTCAAAGCTTGGGTGGGCTTTTGGTTACTGCATGACACATACAAGGCTCAAAAGAGCGACAAAGCCCACTACTAAGTCCTTTGAAGCACTACCACAGGAAGCGTCAACCCTTCGTGCCAAGCAGAAATCCACCAGTCCCATTACCCCTACCTTCCCCTTCAACCAGTTCTACACCTCCCCAGTCACCCACATCAATAAACTTCTCATCCCCCCTGTTACAGCACGCTCCTGTGCAACAAGCTCCTACGTGGACATCCATGGAAGAGCTTACAAGCGTTCTTGCTAAGGTGAACATCAAGTTCCCGACTTTCAAAGGTCTCTCTATAGAGGATGCCGACGACCATGCTCGAAGATTTGTATCCCTTTGCAGGGTCGAGGTTACAAGCGTTCTTGCTAAGGTGAACATCAAGTTCCCGACTTTCAAAGGTCTCTCTATAGAGGATGCCGACGACCATGCTCGAAGATTTGTATCCCTTTGCAGGGTCGAGGTCTCAATAGAGGAGACGCCTACTTAGTACTCTTTTCATCCACCTTGGATGGCTTAGCCGACAAATGGTACAGTCAGTTTGCAGAGAACCACTTTACAACTTGGGCCACATTACGGCAACAATTCTGTGAAGCTTTCAGGCCAGGGGACTTCCAAGAGAAGGTTCTGGATGAATTGGCCAACCTGATATTCCAGCCAGATGAGACTTTTGTAGAACTCATGATTAAACCCAAGTCTTTGGTCGCTAAGCTTCCTCAGCAACCAGGTGAATTTATGGTTAAGAAGTGGGTGGAGAAGGCTCTTCCCAAAACCTCTTAAGCAAAGACTCCGAGAGAGCCTCCGACCTGACGCCACTCTAGAGGAGTTTGTCGCGGTTCCTACTAGGATAGAAGGAGCTAGGAAGTTGTTCACCGACTCCCCTCAGGTAGAGACCCCCCTCAGTGTTTTTGGAAAGTCCTTCCAATCCTTTAACTTTTTCCGAGAAAAAGATCCTTCTATTAGTTAATGAAACTGCCCATAGGGCTACAACCACCTCTTCAAAAGAGGGTTACAACAACTATGATGGGGAGACTCTCCCAATGAAAAACCAGCATATGTACAATGGGGCTAAATCAAGAAATGGAGGGAGGGAAAAGCCACACAGGTGGTCGGTAGTGCCATCGGAGTACACCCTGGACCATGGTGTAGAAAGGCCCAGGACGCCAGTCTTGGCACATGCTCTGCACCCCTCTCATGCCCTGTAGCCGGAAACCCTCCACCTCCTCTGACAAGCCTGAAAACTCTAACCAGTCACCTAAAGAGCGCGTTGGATCCGCTGCCATGGGACCCCAGGAAACATGAGGCTGACTACCAACCAAGTGGCCTCTCTGAGTGCTAACCATGGGGTTCCAAACAAGGGGCTGTCGTACGCGCTCCTCCGTGCAAGTAGGCTGTCGTTGCTCTAGGCCTCGCCGCAAGTGCTCCCAAGATCGAAGCAAACTCGCAGCGAAGCGGTCCTCTAGTCTCCTGCTCAAACCAACTCTGCGCATCTCTGTGAAGATCCATCTGGTCGAAGGTCGCTAGGGGTCTCCAGCCTGAGGCACCCTAGCACGAAGCCACTGTAGCAGAACTCCTTCCAGGGCTCCTCACCTGGAAGAAGTCCTCTGACTATGAACTTCCCACGAAGGGCTCTGCTCTGCTGTGCTGGGTCAATGATCCCAAGCCCTCCCTGTGAAAAAGGAAGAGTGATGACCTGCCAAGCCACTTTGGCTCGGGCTATCTGAGTGTCACGTCCTGACCAAAGGAAGTTCCTGATCGGCCTCTCTACCTGGCTGATATTAGAACTCGAGAAGATCTAGCAAGAAGTGATGTACCACATAGTCGCCAACAACACCTGGTTGGCCACTACTACTCTGCCAGCCAAAGAAAGTCGTGCTGAGCTCCAGTGTAACAACTTCCTCCTGATAGACAGGAGGAGGGGAGCAATCTGCTGCTCGGGAGACAAGTCCAAACCAACCTGACAGCCCAAGTGCCGAACTGCAGTCCCTGGGGGAATCCACCTAAAACCCTCTCCTGGCATCCAATCGGGCACAAGAGCACTACCAACCGAGAAAGCCGTTGTCTTTCTCCAGTTGATCAGTGCGCCAGATGCACAACAGAAGGTCTCTAGAGCCTGCTCATGCCTGTGAATGTTGGCCTCCTGGCCATCTAAGTACAAGGCTGAGTCGTCGGCAAACTCAGCGTCCAGTAGCTCATCTCCTCGAATAGGAAGTGCTAAGCCCCGTAGACCAACGTGCTGCGACACCAAAAACCTGCTCATCGCCTCTGCATAGAACAGAAAGAGGAAGGGGGCAAGAGGACAGCCCTGTCTGACTGAACGTGTGAGCATGAAGTGATCACCTCTACCTCCTGCCAAAAGTTCCTTACTGTGAGCCTGTCTGTACAAAGTTGACACCCCTTTGATCCAAGCATCTAAGAAGCCCATCCTGCATAGAGTGCCCTCTAGAAAGTCCCAGTCAACTCTGTCGTATGCCTTCTCAAAATCGAGAAGAAGAATCACCAGGTCCTCACCACGGAGCCGTGCTAGGATAGCAACCTCCAAAAAAGTAAAGATGTTGTCAAGGATAGTGCGTTCCTTGACAAAACCTATATGAGTCCCGTGTATAAGGCTCTCTAGAAGTGGCTGGATCCTCAAACTCAAAGCCTTGGGAAGAATTTTGTAGGCTGAGTTGAGCATGGTGATGGGGCGCCACTGTCGAATCTCATCCAAGGAGCTACCCTCCTTGGGAATGAGGTAGATCAAGCCCTCACTCATGCTGTCAGGCACCACTCCTGTGTGCAAGATGTACTGAAAAGCACTGCAGAGATCTGGGCCAAGCAAGTCCCAGTACTCCAAGAAAAAACTGGGAGTCAACCCATCCTCACCTAAACAGCTACCACGGGGGAGGGCACTAGGAGCCGTGTGCAACTCCTCAAGATGAAGCGGCAGCTCAAGCCTCTGACGCATCTCCTCAGTCACAAGGCAAGGCATCTGTGCCCACACTTGCTCCTTGCATGCATCCTGACGCTCTGCAGACAGTAACTCACGGTAAAAGTCAGTAGCAACTGCATGCATATCCTCGGGCTCAGAAGCAACTGACCCGTCGGGCCTCCTCAACTGACTGACCTTGGCATGCGAATGCCCAGGTCCCACTGCCTCGAAGAAAGCACCAATCACTCTAGCACCCACCTGTGTCCACTGAGATGCCTGTCGATGGAAAGCAAACTTATGTCGCCGCTCCTTTGTGCTAACAAGCTCTTGGCGAGCCTGCTGTAGCTGCTCCTCCAACCAAGGATTGTCTGGATGCTGCTCCTGCATCCTCTGCAACGAAGCAATGCCCCGTCTGAGACGTTGCTCCTCCTCTCTCGCTGTAGCCCGGCGAGCCAAAGACTCCTGGAGAAAGAAACGACTAATCTCAGCTAGTCCCGAGGCCACTCTGTCAGCAAGAGAATCCTGCCTGTCCAAGCTCTCTGTCCAGAGAGCCTCTACTCGCTCTCTGAGTGCAGAGTCCAGCAAGACTCTCTGTGGGGTGCGAAGCATCGTGCTCCCTCTCCTCTGCCTGTCTGCCACTGTGAGGATCACTGGTGCATGGTTTGAGAAGGAAGTCCTTGCCAAAATGCCAATTGTCCCTCCCAAGTCACTGAAGTGGTCACTAATATAGAAGCGATCTATCCGCGATAGGTTTACTCCTCCCACTCTGCGGTCCGAACGAGAGAAGGCAAGGCTGTCTGGGGGCCTCACAAAACTAGAGTGTTGCTATACATCCGAGACCCTCAGAGTCATACAAAACCTCTCCCAAGCTGCCAGCTCAACTCCATGCACAGTAGCATGTCTACCACCAATCCTGTCAGAAGGGTCCTCCAACATGTTGAAGTCCCCCCCTATGCACCAGTGTTCTGCCTGCGGCAGAGACTCAACTATCTGTGACCAAGACTCTGCTCGAGCACTCGCCACATTGGGCGCATAGATGTTCAGGAAGCCCACAAGGCAACCTTGAACCTGCATAGTAATCCACCGAGCCTTGCCTGGCACAATAATCCCTCTGCCCACAATGGCCTGCTGCAAAGAATCCCCAATAGTCATACATACCCCACCTTGGATGCCTCCAGGTCCAAAAGCAGTTGACCAAAAAGTATCACATCGTCCACGCAGGAGCTGACCACAACGTCTAATGCGGCTCTCACACAGATGGTGCTCTTGAAGCATAAGGAGATCAATCTCTCCTCCCACAAGGCAGCGCTGAAGCTCCAGACGCAGTCGGCCCCACTGACGTTGAAATTGTGGCCCACCAAGTCCTTGCACATTCCATGAGACGATCCTCATGGAGAGCGAGAGAGAACAGATGCTGCCGCAACAGCTAAACGTGCTATCTTCGAGGTTGGCTTGGATGGGGAGTAATCTGTATCCAAGCGTCCTTTAGATAGGCGTGACTGCAGCGAGTGTCTGGCCCAAGCCCAAGTAGAGCGAGCCGTCCGTAAAGTAACCTCCTCTGTCCAGGAGTCCTCATGAATGTGTACATAGCATGGCAAGAATTGCGTATCGGCAAAGAAGTAGACCAAAATGTGTCTACATCCTGCTGTATTCGCAAACTTGGCCAGTGGTCACAAAGTCTGCAGCATGTTTGTAACTCCTAGTTCTGCCATGTGGTGAGAGAACTCTAGGACCTGTGTGTGTAACCACCCCAACACTGAGTCTAGAGTCCACTTAGTCTGGTCCCTGCCGCAACGAGAAGCCAACCGCTGAGTCCAAGGCCTCTATCCCCCTAGCTGCAAGGAACAGAACATGGACCTTGAAGCAGGCTGCCTCATGGTCTGCTGATGGGTCGTCGAGAAAACAAGTGAAGTCGTAGTCGAAGAAGTCTCATCGCCGCCGCAAGTTGATGCTCGTCAGACCACGAGGGATAGCTGCAAAAGGAGACGTCTGTACCTTTAGAGGGGTCGCAAGAAAGACTGTCCCTCTCTCGCCAAGCGACTCGTGGAAAAGGCGTTGCCAAGAGATCTCCTAGCAGTCGGAGATGGCCCTGCCCCTTGGGTCGACTGTGGAACTGGAGCGGGAGGGAGGGGAATAGGAGCAGGGGGAAGAGGTGGAGAAGAAGGACGGGGGGGAGCGGCAGGGGTAGAGGGGAGGGGGGAAGAGGCGGCGGAAGCAGGATGCGGGGGAGAGGATGATGAGGAGGGGAGAACTTTGGGGGGGGATGGGCTGTCGAGGGTGAAGCTGAGGTGGGGGTTGGAGAAGGGACGTCATCCTGCTCAAGAGGATCGAAACAGTTCCCCGTGGGAACCCACTGCTGCTGGGCAGGCGCCTAAGGACCACTCTGAGTGCCAGGTTGTTGTTGTGGCCCCTGCTGTCGTCGACCATGGACCTGTTGCCATCCCTCCTCCGTTGGAGCCCCAAACTCAGAGGGTGGCTCTGCATGTGTGCTCTGTGTCTCTGTTTGGGACTGCTGGCCAGCCCTTACAGGCTGGGGCTGAGTCTGTGGTGTAGGTCGAGGGGCCTTCGCAAGATGGCCCATCTGTCGACAAATGAAGCACTGGTTCGGGAGGCCCGAATACTCCACGCTCTGTCCAAACCAACCTCCACTCACTCGAGGCAGAAGAATGACCTTCGGGAGCGTGTGAGTGTCCCTAACCAAAACGCGAACTGAGGGAATGCCAGCCGCCTTGGCAACTACTAAGGCTGCCGTGCGAGGTGTCTCCAGGACAGTCCCAATCACTGAGCCTATCATGGACAAAAGTAGTAGGTTCTCCCTCTGCAAACCAGGAAAGCAGACAGAGATGGGGATGTCTGCCTCCTCTACCAGAACATCCGAAGCAGGGTCAAAACCATGTCTCCACTGTGTAAAGTGGGCTCGAGCTGCTCGGATGGTCAATGGACTCATGGCGATGACGTGGACGCCATCTCGGAGGTCTCAAACTTGATCTGATAGTAGCCTCGTCCGAGTATCTGTACGTCCAGGATCTTGTCCACCTCTGCGAGAAGGCGGGCCTGGAGAAGGTCACGTAGCTCTCCTCTGCTGGGTCGGGTGCCGAGAATCTTGCAGATTACAGAAGTGTGAAAGAGCAAGTCAAATGGTGGGCTCAGCGGGGTCGGGCGAGGGGGCTTCGGATGAGTCCCTCTGTGGCGGAGCTGGAACCTCCATCTGTGTCTGCTGCTATGGCGGAGAAGAAACGGAGAAGATTCGGAAAGAGTAGTTCCTCTGCAACAAACCCTGACGAGCACTGCGTAGAAATCCAATCCTTTAACTTCTTTATGCAAGGAGCTATAAGCCCTAAAGTTACAGCGAGCTCTGCAAGAGGAGCGATCCTTCTCTCTTAGACAGGACATCACAAGGTTTTTGAACAGATCAAGCATGAGCTAGAAGAGCTCAAGTCTCAGTAAGAGAGTAAGGCTATGGTTTGGTATAGCTCATGCCGCTCTCCGGGGGGCCCTCCACATGAATGCCCCCTACGGGTTTACTGCCACTTCTGTGAAAAGTTTGGATATGAGGACAAGGATTGCTACTACCTCAACGGATTGCGACAAATACAACAAAGTCTTGGTCCTACTCTTCAACAAGGGCCACCACCTGCATCCAACATGGTTTCCCCCTATGGCCATCCAAACAACATGCCACCCTCGTTGACAACCCCTCCTATGCAAGGTATACATAGTACTTTTACCTCTTAGAGCTTTTATCATAACCATGCCCCCTCATCCCCTCAAAGCTTCTCTGCCTCCACCTCTAACTCCATGCACCAAAAGCAAGGACCACCTCGCCCTTCGACTCGCCCTTTGAATCGGCCTATTTTATGCTACAGATGCGGAGACTATGGACATTACCAAAGCAAATGCCCCAAGGGTCCCCTCCCTGCCGTCATTGCCCTAAAGCGAAGGATCACTATAGTAAGGTCGTGCATCCACGGCTTCAAGCCCAAGTCACGGCCAAAGTGAGTTTACCTTTCCCAAGATCAATCTGATAGTAGTTAGCGCCGTCCCTCAACCATCAAATTCTACTCATGTGGTGGCCCCAAATGACAAGTTCAAGCAGATATATGAGCCCACTAAGGTTCTTACTCGGGCACAGAGGGCATCTTTGGGTCTCAACCTACCATCCACTTCTTTCCCTCCACCCACGATCCCATCAATGGATACCCCGCTTCCAGCTGTCGACAAGCCATCCCCTAGTGCCAAGCACGGATCCTCATCTATGCTCTCCAATATTGATGAAGCTTTCTTGGAAGCAGTTGCTGACCTACAACAGATCAAGGTACCTAAGAAACCACTGGTAGAAAAAGAAAAGCTTACAATAGAGACAATCTTGAAGAACACTTTCCAACAAGTGTCGCTCTATGACATGTTGTGGCTAGATGCGAGTTTTCGAAGTGACACCCTTGCAGTTATTCAGTCACTTTACCTAGGAGCAGGTCCTTGTGGCGGGCACCTCCCAGTGCAACCATCAGAGTCCTATATGATATCACACCCCGCTGCACCTCTTACGGATTATCGAAGCCCTCGTCTCACTGTGTCCGTCTTGGGGCGGCATTTCTCAGGAGTGATAGTGGCTGGTGGATTTGGCATCGACCTGATGCGTGAATTCACTATGTTAGCTTTAGGTCTTTAGCCTACACGACCTGCTCCCTTCACAGTTACGTTGGCCGAAGAGAGGACAATCTACCGAGTGGGTACAGTGGACAAGGTGCCTCTGCAAGTATAAGGCTTCACCTTTACTTTGGATTTTGTTGTGGTTCGTCTTCCGCAGGTTGAGGGAGGATTTCCCTTGCTCATCGGTAGACCATGGCTGCGCTACACTGAATCGCTTCATGATTGGGGAAACGACGCTATGTGGATACACACTCTTGGCTCCCCAATGCAACCTATTCGCCTAGGAGGCATAGATCCCGTAGTGCAACAAAGTTCCTTGTCAATGGAAACCAACCATGAACAAGAACAACCTACTCCACCTGAAGGGTCAGACGAAGATCTGTTGGAGTGGTTGGACGCTACCAAGTTTTTGCCTTGTTATGGCGTCTCTATTCAATCTCTACCTAAACATACATTCTCCTCCAACGCTTCTACTGTAACTGAACCCTATCATTCCCCTGAGCCAATAGCAAGTGTGCCCCCGGAGCTAGTAGCCAGTGTGGCAGTCAGAGTGGCAGTGGAAGCCTTCACCTCAACCTCCTCGGTGTCTGACTCTCCCACCAAACCAAATCTCTCCTTTCTATGATAACCTTCCCTTCGACAAGCTTCCAACAGGACGGTTACAAGAGGTATATGTAGTCTTTATCTCTGTTGCCTTTCTAGTCGTTCTCTACAACATACAACGCTTTGGAATTGAGAAGGCGGCTTTGGTTTGCTTCTACTCTAAGGCCTTTGTCACATGGCATCCTGTGATTACGCCACCATCACCACCCCCGCCTAGCCCCTTGCCCCTATCTACCCTCCCCTCGCCACTACCCTCCCTCCCTCCCCTCTTGCCCTATCTACCCCCTATTCCCTCGCCCCTACCCACCCTTTCCCCTTGCCCCTACCCACCGCTTTCCCCCCCTCGCCCCTATCTACTTCCCCCTCATCCCTACCCACCCTTTCCTCCCTTCGCCCCTATCTGCTCCCCCTCTCGCTCCTACCCCCTATCCCCTCACCCCTACCGACCCCTTCCCCCCCTCGCCCCTACCCACCCTTTCTCCCCCTCGCCCCTACCCACCCTCCCTCCCCCTCTCGCCCCTATCTAGACCCCTCTCACTCCTATCCCCTCTCCTCTCACCCCTATGTAGCCCACCCCCTCACCCCTACCCACCCCTCCCCTACCTACCACTTCCCCTCTATAGTGAAGTAATAAGGCAATGAGATGCCCATGTATACAGGGAAGCCCATAATGAATTTGCTGCAAGAATCATTTATGTGCACGAATTGCAAAAAGGAGAAAGCGCAGCCCACCACTTTGCTGAATAGAAGGCAAAAAATTGTTGCAGAAATGGACCTGTTTGGTCAGCTTCCCATTGGTTTAATGACTTCGTGTATGTGCTCAATGTATTTTAAGATTGGCTGCATTTACACTAGCTTTGTGGGATTTGTTCATCTTGGCAGTCTTCAGTTTCTACTTTCTAGTCGGCTTACCTCATTGAGCCGGGGTCATTACTTCTTCAACATATCTTGCAAATATCGGCATTGCTTCATTGGTATTCCTCCTAGGAACTAAATATTTTCTTAGTCAGAGTGTACTGCGTTTTTCCTGGTGTTTTGCTGTTCTCTCTAGTTTCATTGTTCTATCTCATCGGGACGATGAGTGGTCTTGTGGTGGGCAACGTGTAGTAGGGCTACAGTGTCACGGGCATGGGACAAGCAGTTAGTTGCAGTTGAGCTTGAGTTCCCATTGGGCGGCCTCTCGCCTGGGTAGTGACACGTGTTACGGAGGTGGTCTAGTGGACACCGTGGCCACATCATCACCACCTCAGTTAGGAGATAGGCTTGGCTGGATTGGGATATCTACCAGCTATTGGTGGCTCTTTAGGAGATACATATGAGTGGTTGGTTCCAGTGGTGGGTACGCATGATCATCTACTTTTGTGTGGTCAGTCGTCTAGAGTCTATCATCTTGAGTTGTACACAACACGTCTGCACCATCCTTGCACAGTTGAGCCTTGACATCCCCACTATACCTATGAGATCTGGGTTGGAGTTGAGTGTGCTGCCATGCCAGAGTCTGTATTGGTTTTTTTGAGTTAGTCGATGTTCCTGCTGTTCATGTTCATTGCTGAGTCGTACTGTTGTTGCTCTGTTGTTCATTGTCTTCTTTGTTTGCATTTTGTGGAGAGATCTCACGCACATTGCACTGAGGCCACCCACTATAGAGGGCACGACACATTATCTTCGCCATTAAGACCTTTTCCTCGAGCGACTTACGCACAAAAGGCTTCCTTTTCTGTTTCTTTGCCTACGCTCCAAAAGTCCCGGCTGAGTCCTTATCCTTGTTGGCCTTTTCTGAGCCCTGTGACGCTTCAGGAGCCGTTTTCACAAAGGGCTTCTTCGCTGAATTTTTCTTCTGCTGCCCTCCTTTTTCGTTGCTCGGAAACCCACTGTCCTCTCCTTTCAACAAGGCAAGACCAGCGTTAGCAATTTCCATGAGCTGAGTGAGGGTAGCCACTCTGTTCTTGGTACAGTAGTCCCAAATCTCTTTAGGCAGCCCACAACAGTACTTCTCTATCTGCTTTGTCAATGGCACAAATCTGTAAGAGGTTACCGAGAGTAATGCTTTACAAAACCTCCGATTATATTCCTGCAGGCTCTTGCAGGTAGCCGCAGTGAGTTGGTGCCAATCTGTCATGACGTTGGCTTCAAATTCATTTGACAGCCAAGCAGATGTAAACATTTGCTTGAAGTAGAGACCCATGTGGTGGGTGCCTGTCCTTGCATTAACAATGTCGTCCACCATGTAAGTGCATTGTCTTTCAAGAAAGTGACAGCTTTCTTGACCTTAGAAGC
Source organism: Adiantum capillus-veneris (assembly GCF_014529385.1). Classification (NCBI taxonomy): domain Eukaryota; kingdom Viridiplantae; phylum Streptophyta; class Polypodiopsida; order Polypodiales; family Pteridaceae; genus Adiantum; species Adiantum capillus-veneris. The sequence goes on from NC_140955.1 coordinate 10,106,721, forward strand.
CTCTGTAAAATTCCCTCTTGCATATCTGTGTCAAACTGCTGGAGGAAAGCGAGAGCCTTTGCTTTATCCTCGAAGCCGTTGAAAGTGCTAACTTCACAGCTGCACCACCTTCTTTGTAAGCTTTCGGCTTTTCCAGTGCCCCTAAGTTGTCATAGGGAATAGTCTGCAGCATGGGCACCATAGTAGGCATCATCGGCACATCTTGGCCATTAACATTTTGCGTCAGAGGTGCCATATCTGGCTGCTGTCCAGAAAAACCAGCCATGCCAAAATGAGCTTGTGGCACCCCAAACTAGCCCTGGTTGCTCTGAAAACCTTGTTGCATGCCGATGCTACCATACATGGGGTTTGGCATCATGCCTTGCATACCCCCAAACACTGTTCCTGGCATGTACGGTTGACTTCCAGGCGCATAACCAGCCATACACTGGAACACAGATCCACCCCCAAAATACCCAAGATGTACCGTGGGTGGTGGAAAACTGGGTGTATTGCTTGGTAACCAGTTCCCTGTCCATTCAAGACAGCGTGCGGGCTCTGAAAGGTGGCGGGCTGAATTGGCATAACCCGTGGAATAGGCGTCCTAACCGCCTGTTCAAGGACGGGAGGAACCCGTTCTGGAGTCCCCGGCTCCGCAACATGCGAGTGTTCACTATCCTGCTGAGATGCATGAAGTACTTGGGCTTGAGCCTCAACAAGCTCTGTTCGCGGTGTAGGTTGCCTATTTTGCTGTGGCACTGGTGGCGCTTGCAAGAACTCCATAAACCTTGGATTCTGCACCAGTTGTGAAAACACGTTCATCGCGGCAACTAACTGAGTCCTGAATGCATCATCCTCAAGTTTCCCAATCATAAAGCCCTGTACTGGAGGAACATTCACATCAACAGGAGGTACAGACAGATGCGGCCGTGAACTCTCAGCAATCTCGAACACCATATGAATTTCTTGTCTGTCCTTTGAAGAGGAACCCTCTTCCATAATACCCTTCCCTTTGTTGGCCATAGTGTAATTCTGCGTTTCTGTATTCTGTGTCTTTACCCAAAACAACTGAGGCTCACTTCTTGAAGAAAAAGTGATTTATGTCCTGGCAACGGAACCTTGAAACCGGCCCATAGGGCGGTAGAGGTGTGCTTTCACCCGAAACTTTACTTTAGACTTTAGGACACAGAGAAACTTTGCAAAAGAAAACCTGTAACGGGAATTGATACTTCAAACACACACAGCTTGGAAGCTAGAGGGCTACCAAGTAGACGCCGACACGTGCCCCTTTCGGTATTTCTTTATTGTATTCAAAAAGGGAATAAAACTTGTGGTTTCCTACGACCTGTCCTGCATAATCTGTGCTGAATCTGGCCCAATTTCGGCAGCATAACTGTACTAGGACGCTTCATAGACAGTATCCCCGCGCAATAGATGACTTTCTTGACGCATATGGACACTTTGCAAAACCTGGCGAGAATCTGCAGCACGCTGAATTCTTTGTTTTCTGCCCTAAAAATGCGCCAAATCACCTGTACAGCGGTCCCCTCGCGTCCTCGACCTCCTAGGGGTATTAGGGACCGTTTACGACCGAAACCCGAAACCTGCAAAAATACACAGCAGGCTGTATTTCCCTGTTTTGGGCTCTGTTTCGCGAGCCAATCGCATCCGTAGCAAGTCCTCGAGCTCCCACACCTGTAAGGCTACTTGCTCTTTGAATCGGACGAGATTTTTGACGTGAAACCTCTCCGAATTCACCTGTACCTGCGGGGAATTAGCAACTAGCTAATCCAATACCTGTGCAAGAGGCTCTTGCCTCGGCAATCGTACATGAACACACAACTGTACAAAGGTCAAATGAAGAGCCCTCTTGTGGGGCATCACATTAGTGACGTAGGAGAGAGAGAGAGAGAGAGAGAGAGAGAGAGAGAGAGAGAGAGAGTAGTGAATGTTGTGGAAGGCTTCAGTTCTTGCACTTCACTGTACATAGAGGGTAGGCAAGCACACAGTAACTTTGGTACCTGCAACAATCCACCATACGGGTGAAAAATGCAGCCCACGTTTTGTTTTAATGCTTCTCTCTCTCTTAAGCTGGAAAATGACAAAAAATGTGCCAAGTGGCACTCGTGCATTAATTCCCCGCTTTGGACCTTCTAGTCTAAAAGTATCTCAGCCGGTTGCTCAGTTGACTTAGTGGCAGAGTAATGAAATGTTCCTCTTGTCATTTCGGAGCTAATGACGCGAACAGATTTCATGGCCCAAAATAGCAGTTCCCTAAATTTTAGGAGATGCTTCCGTTGGACTCTCATTGGTCATCTGACCATCTTTCACCATTGGGATCACATCCAAAAATGCAATGTAGCCCAGTTCTCCGGTGATTTTCTCTGGGTGACCCCACCTTGTCACTGTACCCTTACTGAGTTCACTTCCTAGTATCCACCAACTTGCTAAGTGCGACGGGAGGACCTACATGACCTTAAACTGAGCCTAGACATCCTATTACTATACGAGTTCCAGTGCTGACCAACTTCCCGTCTGCGGGTGAAACTACCGTTCACATTAGCCATACAATGTCCGACCATTTGCAACTTCAAAAAGAGGGTCTCAAAAATAAAACAAAAATCATGGGAAAGAAACCAACAACTAAGGTTAGCAGTTGCCACGTCCTCGTGAAATAGTTAACAGTTGCCACGTACTCGTGACAGAAACCATACGGTATTGGCCATATTTAACGAATGTACACCGAGTTTGAAGCTTTTGGGTTTATGCTCTTTCTATAGGCAGTTCATTTGAAAGTTTGTGGAGATTGCTTTTCCATTGCATATCTTGACTAACAAAGGGATTGTGTTTACTGTGGGACCCTCATTAATTGCAGCATTCAAGACACTCAAGAAAACGTTGACAAATGGTCTTGTTTTGATTTTTTTTACGAGATTTGCAGACATAGGTGTACTGTGATGCTTGTGGTAGTAGTCTAGGAGCGGTCTTAATGCAAGAGGGCCATGTAATAGCCTATGAGAGTAGAATGTTCTCTAGACCAGAGAGGGTTGCACAAATATACAAGAAGAAGGTGCTAGCAGTGATACACACTCTGACCTAGTGGAGACATTTCCTGCTCGGAGGATATTTCATAGTGTTTTTTAGATCATCACAATTTGAAATACTTTTGGTCCAAGAAGCAGCTTGTGGATAAGCAAATGAGATGGCAAACATTTGGTCTCAGTTCCATTTTCAGATTGTTAACGTGACGAGAAAGAAGAATTTGGTTGGAGACGCGTTGTCTCGAAATTCACGAGTATCGGCCATCTTGACGATACATCATTAGAACTTTGGAGATATGCTTGATCAGTATACTATAGATTTCGATTTTGTAGACATATTTGACCAGATACAGAGTGGGAAGACAGTTGCATGTTATACTATCAAGGAAGGTTATCTAATGAGAAAGACTATGTTGTGTGTCAAGAAGGATTTGCGGTTAAAGGTGTTGACAGAGTGCCCTAGTCCACCTTTTGCTGGGCAGAGGCATTGAGAGTACCTTGATAGGGGTGGAAAAGTATTTCTACCAGCCTCAACTCAAAAAGGATGTGCATAAGTTTGTACGCACTTGTTTGGTGTGTTAGAAGGTCAAGTTTGACAAACATAAATCACTAGGACTCTTCACATCCTTTATCCATTCCGAACCGACTTTGGGAGAGTATACCAAGGGCACGTGGAATTTGGGCAGTCATTTACAAATCTAGCAAGCAGGCTTAGTTCATTTCGGTAAAGGAGATAGTGAAATCCGATCACTTGGCCAAGGTGTTTGTCTCTCAGATTTTCGATTACATGGCATGCGTGAATTTATAGTGTGAGATAGAGACCCCAGGTTTGCAAGCTTATTTCGGAGAGCAATATGGGAGAATATAGGCACTCGCCTTAACTTCTCGTCCTCTTTTCATCCACAGAAAGCTAACTCAGGGGTTTTGGACGTCTGATCATAAAACTCAGTGAGAGAAGTACTTGTCTCTGGTGAAGGTTTCATACTTGTCTCTGGTGAAGGTTTCTTATAATAACACAGTTCACATGTTTACGAGGAAGGGGCCATTTGAGATCGTCGAGGGTGTCACCGATTTTGAGCACCAAGGACAAGATTTTTGAAGTAGATTAGTTGCAAAGGATCTAGACATTGCTTTTGCCAACGTAAGGGGAGCTTTGTAGAAATCTGAAGCACGGCACAAGCAAGTAGTGGACAAGCATTGACGTGACTTGTAGTTGAAGAAAAATGATTGGGTGCTATTCCGGTTTGCGAAAGCACACATATGAAAGCAGAAGGGTAAGGAAAGGCGTTTTCCAAAGCTTGGTATGCGATACTATGGGCCCTTCCAGGTAGATGAAAAGATAAATGATGTATCCTCTCGATCGAAGTTTCAAGATACTTGGAAGATTCACAATGCATTCCATGTAAGTCACTTAATACCTTTCAAAGGTGTACCAGTGGAACAGAGAGCCAGATGAGCAACCAAAAGTGGAAGGGACGGAAAAAATTCTCATTCCAGAACAGGTACTAGCACACAATGAAAGGTAAGCAGATACAAGCTGGGTGGTAATGACGTTCTTTCAAGGAGGGGGAGCGGGGGTCGCCCAAGTTTTTGGTAGTCCCGAAAGACGCCTTCGCTTTTTACTTCTATTCGTGATATGTAGATAATTCGTCAAGTTCAAGAATTATCCGGCTCTTGATGCCGAGTGGATGGAGGAGGAGGACTTAACAGATTCTCCTTAAATTTTAGAGCTTTACCTTGAGGCTTTTGGTTTAGTAGCGACTATTCCGAAAGTTATCGACAAATTAGCAGGTTCAATCTATAGACTGCACAAGAGGGGAGCTACTCTACTCCTTTGTCACAACTTACCTCGATGGAAATAAAGTCACTGATTTCTCTTTGAGATTTCTGAGATACTGACAGGCTGACAATGTTTCCTAATCGATTAGTATGAAGTTGTTACATGTGCTCTCTCGTGTGTGTATTGTTTGAATATGTGTCGGGAATGAGAAAATGATTGCAACATTTTGTCTAGCCACCTAACGGGTATTGTAAATGTGATAGTGACGAGATTAAGTAGATCAAGACATCTGTGAAAAGATAAGCGAGGTTTGGATGCGATTGCTAAATAAGTTACAATGATCACGATACTCATCTGAGATCGATGAGGATAATGCTCAGTGGCTGTGAGATCTTGATCATTATCCTCATCTAAGATCGATGAGGATATTGATGCGAATGTTCAATGGCTGTGGCTTTGTGCAAGTGTGGGATGTGTGTAGTCTAGCCATTGATGTGGAGTGCCATTGGGGTGTAGCTGATGGTTTTGCCTGCTTGGCTAAGCTTGCCATTATTTGGGCTTTTAGATTGGGATTGATGTTTCTCTACAATAGCAATTTGATCCGGCTCTGCAGGCCATTTGTTGGAAGCTATGTCCTTGGTCGTCATTGCATCTCTCCCTTGTTGATAGAGCTTTGATTGAGAGCTAGGTGCAACATGGTGCACAGTGTCTTGTTGGATGCTTCACTCGTGGGGGCTCTCTCAAGTGAAGCCTCTTGTCTAGAGTTTGTCTTGGGGAGGAAAAATGGCTTGCAGGACCTTTGCTGTGGTCTCTTGGCGAGCTATAATGCAATCTCATGAGGGTGGTTTGGGCATCATTGACCAAAAGATTTAGAGCCGCATATTGCTCTTAAGCTTATTGTCTCTCCTAGGGCAGACGATTGGACTTTTTGGCCTGCCCCAAAGGGGTGAGGCCTTAGTGATGCCTCCCCTTTTTGCTAATGAAAAAGGACAAGTTTTTTATTGAAAAATTCACAATTTTTGATTGGCTACTTGGTATAGTGGACATTTATCAGAGAGACTATCACGTACGCACTGCAATTGCGCCCCGTAGACAAGCTTCTACCACCGTCTACCGTCAGTCTTAGCTTAGGACCTAGCCTGGCACTCTTGTGAGCCAATATTAGTAACATTCACCGCAGTTGCTATCAGCTTCTTAGAAGTAGCCAACATCAGTAGCATCAAGTACCCATTAGCATTTCAACATCTCAACATTTAGCATCATTGTATCAACATTTATGCAAGTAATAAAGCAAGTACTTGCTTTAGCAACAAAGCAAGGGGGCTTTTGAGGGTGGTTGGGACCCGACATGCTCTCTCTCTCTCTCTCTCTCTCTCTCTCTTTGTGTTGTGTGTGTGCGTCTCTTTCATTCAGTTCAATTTCTCTTTTCAAGTGAAGTAAAGTAACATTGTGTTTGTGTGGAGTACTAGATCCAAGCTAAACCCTTAACACTTTCGTTGCACCTGACAGACACGATGTTTGGGGAACGTTGACAATGGAGTAAATTTAGAAGATGAAAATTTTATCTTGGTTAATATATTAAAGATATGCATCATAATAGTATCTCCAGCCCGATCACGATGAGACAGACGCCAGGCTGGTTGGTGGTGGCGTGTCCCCAGGCTCCAACTCTAATACAATGTGGAGAGAGAAAGAAAGAAAGAAAGAAAGATTTATTTACGTCTACTAAAGGCCAAAGTTGGCCTATGAGACCAAATCATATACAAAAGTGGTGATCTGGGTGTCGGTAAAAATGAGAGAAAAGAAAGAATAAACCGACTGTGCCTACTGTGAATGAGTATGAGAGTGGGTGGTAGCTCCGACTCCGCGAATAGTGGCTACCCTGTGTGTGCAGCATAGCAGTATAGGCACGTGTGTGTAGCTTTAGCACAACAAAAAATGACTACACAGTATAAACAAGGCCACATGATGGTGGGCAATGTCCAGCTAAAAGCATACTATAGGGGGTGGGTGGAGAATGTCATACATAGGGGAGGGTGGTCGAAGAGCCTCCTGTAGCTTGGTGGTCCAATGCGTAGGTGCATACCTCATCTCCAAGTGGTGCTGATGGAGTGCCCGTATCCTCAATACCTCGTCGTGATGTGGTCGCCGTCTCAGACAGCCAGGGACTCGTGGTCTACGATGCGCTCTGGGTGTTGGCCTGCTGAAGCGCGAGCCCGCTCGTGTGAGTCGGAGGTCTATGGCTATACACCTCTCGCTGGAAGAACTCTGTAATAGTCCGCTGTGTACTCGCACCTACCTGCTGTTGTGGCTGTAGAATCTGCTCACGCATGCTAAAAGCAGTGGTCAGGAAGCGGCCTAGCTGGATCTGGTCACTCCTCGCTATACACTGTTGGAGTGTATCCTCTATGCCAAACTGAACTCTGAGCTCCGAGTAAGCTGGGCATCTCACCATGAAGTGCTCCTCGCTCTCCACCTCTGTATGACAAAGGGGACATATACTCTCATCTCGTGGTATGCCTCTGGCTCTGCCCCTCTCAATCTCCAACTGGTGCGAGGACACTCTAAGCTGCCCAATGGCCACCCGAAGGTGATGTGGCATATATCTCTGCATGTATAGGGGGGTCTCAATATAGGGGGGTCTCAATGAACCCCTGCTCTGATAGAAAATGCTCGCGGTAATGTAGCATTTTCGATGGTAGCTCATGTCCTGGGTCAACCCATGTCCTCTGAATGTAAGTGTGCCATATCTCCTGTCTAATGACCCTATTCCTCTCAGATCGTGTGAGGGAATAGGTGGGGGCTTGAGTGTCGTACTGTAGTGGCGGTAGTCTATCAATATCTAGTCCCTGAGAAGAAAACCAATCCCGTGTCTGAGCATACCATGAGGTCCTATCCCCTGCCAATGCCATGTCCTATGATGTCGAGAAGGCTCGGTATGCAATACGATCTCTGTCCATACTCTGAAGTCTGTGCAGCATGCATACAGTCTGAAAAAGTGCCTCAACCAGCATAGGTGGTGCAGCAAGCTCGGCTTGAATGATGTCATGTGGTACTGAGGGCTTGCTGCGAATGAGTCTAGAGATCATGAGTATCTGTGGTCGCTCCACTAGAGTCCATACAGAAGCAGCTAGCCCTAGGCCCCATATCGCAGCCCCATATATCAGTGCTGGTGTGACCAGTGTATGAAACAGCCACCCCTTTGTACGGGGCTCCTGAAAGTGTGCCTGATGGCACTGTGTCTCCATCAATGCCAGTGCTGAATACCCTCTAGTGAGTCTGTCTCTAGCTGCCTGTGCCATCGAGAATGCCCCTGATGCTGTTGTGAAGGTCACGCCAAGGTAAACATATGACCCTGTAATCTCAATGCTCCCTCCTGCTGCCATGAATGTACTTTGCCTCCTGACCTGTGCTGAAGTACGAAAGATAAGAACCTTGGTTTTACCAAGGTTCATTGAAAGCCCTCGCTGTAAGCAAAAATCGTCAAGCGTTGAAAGATGTCGCTGTAGCCCCTCAGCAGACTCTGCTACTAGCACTATGTCATCGCGTAGAGCAATATGTGTATTGTAGTCCCGCCTATCTCCACTCCATCTCCTCCTCTGTGTTGAATGAAGTCCACAATCTCATCAATATAGAGTCCAAATAGTGTAGGTGAAAGAGGGCACCCCTGTTTCACCCCAATGGTGTTAACAAGAGTGTCTGATATACCTCTTGGACATCTGACTTTGCCAGAAACATGCTCATACAATGCATATATCCCCCAAATCATCTCCTCACCCACACCCAGATCCATCAGTCGTCTGAATAACCTCTCTCTAGGTACTGTGTCAAAAGCTTTGCGGAAGTCACAAAGCAGCAATACAATCTCCTCTTCTTCACTCGAGTCTGATCAATCAGACATCTAAGAGTGAAGATATGGTCTATGGTAGAGAAAGACCGCCGAAATCCTGCCTGGCCTGGAGCTCTAAGATCCTCCGTCTCGGCTAGAGTGCTCAATGCCTCCTCCAATACTGCTCCATATAACTTGGCCAGCATGGGCCCAATCATGATAGTGCGATATGTGCCCGGGTCCATAACATCCCCTGACTTGTGGATAGGCACAATGGTATGCTCTGTCCACGAGTCCGGGAATCCCTCTACTAGAGCCCTGTTGAAGAGGTGAGCAATAAGTGGTGCTAGGGTATCTCTCCCATAAATCAAATGCTCTGCCTGTAATCCAAACTGATCTCTGGCTCGTCCATGCCGGAGGTGTGAGATGGCTCTGCTCACCATATGTGATGTAAAGAATGATGCTGTAATCGGTCGTGGTCTCTGTGGTGTGGGTATAGGTGGCTGCCCTGGTATCTGGTAGAGGTGCTTTGCATAATCATGCCAAAGGTGAGGAGCATGTATAGGTGTCGGGCGCCCTCGCTCATGGATGCGTCGCCAGGCCTCTCCACTATCTCTACTCATGAGCAAGTGATATAACTCCCAATACTGACGTTCTTCCCATTCCCGCTTTTTACGGCGGATAAGGGATTGCATGCGCCTCTGTGCCTGTCTGTGTGTGATCTCGTCACGAGCCTCTGCTGCGCGAAGACCTCTGCGAAGCTCCCGGCAATCATCATCATACCAGCCATTCTGTGGCATAGACCCCACTCGAGATGGGTGTGTGTGAGTGCTATGAGGAAAACTATGGAGAGCTGAATCATGGAGAATCAGTGTGAATTGTGTGGTAAGTGTGTCGACTGGGGCATGAGGGTCAAGAGAGAGCAAGCGTGAGTGGAGATGATCAATGTAGACATATGAGAGCTCATGAGTAAAGTGGATCGTGGTGTGAGTGTGTGTAGGAGGTGGAGTGTCAAGTGAGACGGAGGATGAGAGTGCAAAGCTAAGAAAGGTGTGGTCAGCTCCTAGTGGGCAGCGTCCAATACTGAATGACTTTAATAAGTGTGCAGTAGATAGAGGTCCCAAGACGTAATCCACAGTGCTCCCCCCTCCTCCATGTGGGAAGCAAGTCAGTCCGATAGAATCTGGCCATCGATGCATCCCGTTATAAATAACGAGATGGTGTCTGCTGCCCAACTCTAGGTGTCTACCATATCCTGTGGTATCCTGGCCTGTGTCGTCTGAAGATCTGCCGATCCCCATCTCCTCCGGGTCAAGAGTCCTCATAATATCGGGCTGCTCCATGTCATATATCTCACACTGTCTGGTCTGGGTGCGGCTGTTAAAGTCCCCCATGAGAAAGACTTCTCCGAGTGTGGAGTAATGTAGGATATCCTCCGATAGAGACGCGCATGGGGAGTCACTATCTCTGACCTGTCTCGCACCCTGGAGACCCGCGTATCTAGATCCACGTGGAGGAAAATAGCAAATGGCTAGATAAATCCATCTCTGATGTGATATCTCTAGACGTACCCATAGATATCTGGCCTCCTCATCCCTGTTCATGATCTGAATGTGACTCTGTAGAGTATGTCTAAATAAAATAGCCACTCCCCCCGACCCTCCAGCTGTACTCTGGCGTGTAGTATGCCGGAAAGCTGACTCCCACTGGAATCCGGTAATACGAGGTAGTCCCCTCTCCGGGCTCTCATGAGTCGCTGTGATACATATGAATTCATGCCCCTCCAGGACCTCCTCTAGCATGTCTGGCCGCGTCCATAAAGAGCCATTGCAGTTCCATACCGCTCCTCTAATCAATATCTCCGGTGGTAGTGATGTCTCATAGGCCACGTGGCCCTATTTAGTAGGGCAACCATCGATAAAGACCCTACCATCACGGTAGAAGGCCTTTCTGCCCTCCCTCCTGGCCTGTAGAATCTGGGGCATGCATGCTCTCCTATGCTCAATCTGCATCCTGGTCAAGTCCTCATCCATATATATGGTCTCACCGGGCCGCCCACGTAGTATGGCTCGCTTTCGAAAGAAAGCAACTCTGTCCTCCTGAGACTGCATCTGTAAAATAAGAGCTCTAGATCTAGTTGCATCTTTCCCTGCCCTCCAGACCCGTGTGAATGGCATGGTCGTGTATCCCATGCTCTGACAAAACTCCTGCGCATCTGAATCGGGTGAAGCCCCTTCTGGGAGTCCAGTAATACGCACGTTTAGCCTGCGTGCATAACGTAGCTTCTCCTCTTCCAGTGTGTCCTGAACCCTTATCACATCTTCTTTCGCATTCTCTTCCCGCACTTCTTTCTTGATGTTTTTCTTTACTACCTCGATCCAATTCCCTTGCTTTGCATCTAATTCCTGTATCATGTCTTCCTCGAGCTCCGCTATGCACTCTTTTTTCAGTCCTCCTATGAGTTCCTCTATTTGGGAGATTTCACCTTCTTCTCGTGCTACCTCTCTCATATGATGTATGTCCTCTTGTATGCGGTGAAGTTCTCTAGTGAACTCCTGCTGAATTTCAGCGTGTGCTATCTTCCATGCATCCCGTGAGAACTTTAATCTGCTCCTTCCGTTTGCTTCCTCCGTTTGCGTGGTATGGCAGGGCAGCAGAGGCGTGGGTTCAACAGAGCTGGTTAGGTGGCGCAGGTGGGCAGCGAGAGGGTGGCGTGGGTTCTTCAGGTGGGTAGCAGGAGAGGGAGAGAGAGCCTTGAGGGGGTGGCGTGGGTTCAGCAGAGTTGGTTAGGTGGCGCAGGTGGGCAGCGAGAGGGTGGCGTGGGTTTTGCAGGTGGGCAGTAGGAGAGAGAGAGAGAGAGAGAGAGAGAGAGAGAGAGAAGGGAAGGAGAGACCAGCCCAACGGGCATGTATTCATGTGAGCGTGATGCTCCCCCACGTACGTGCCGCGTGCCACAGAGCCAGAGCGTGTTATATTGGCCACCAGCTCGTGTGCGTGCATGTGTATCGTGTGTTGTCCCTCACGATGTTGTGTGGTGCTAACAACTCCCCTACTGTGGTCGTTTTGGTCACTCATGAGCTAGCCCCCTTATACTCGGTAGAGGTCGAGAAGGGACTCCTTTTACTCCACCCCTCTACACCATTACCCGTGCTCACCTCCCACATCACATCCGTCCTTCAGACATCAGCCATTAGCTCTTTCCCCTACACCACCCACGTAGCCCCCCCCCCCCCCCATCCCCCACCCCCCCAACAGGGACTATTCCACAGAACAGTTGGTATGATGATGAGTGCAAAGTCCACTACCGCCAATTGTGTGCACAGCGGACCCTCGGGGTGATCACTGATCGAGAGGCCATGTGACAGATGAAGATACTCACAGGAGCCTTAGGAGCTAGAACTATACTGCCTATTCATGAGCATGGACAGTGCCACAACATGGCGCAGCCTTCGAGAGCCACGATCGCCTACCCCTACTGAGGATCCACAGGTATGGCACGATTATGCCGAGAAACTCTATGAAGTATCAAACCAGCCTCTGATTCCACAACCACTCGTGTCCCAACCCATGAACTCCTCTTTCTTCATAGCGGAGATGGTCAAGAAGGCCATTCGACGTCTACAGCACCGTCGACATTCAGATCATACAGGATTACAGAGTGAGCACCTCATCTCAGTCGCCACTATAGCCCCGTTGATTGCACATGTATTCAACCGGGCTATAGGGGAGGGCTTCCGAGAGAAGTAGACACTGTGCCAATCCACAAATCTGGGGACACCTTGGACCTAGGGAATCACTCGACTATCATGATAGGCCATACAATGGCCAAACTATATAGTATATGGGGCAGTACTTGAGGTTGAGCTCAATTAATATGGAATGAAGATACTCACACGTCGGAAGCGGAGAGCCTTTGAGGAGGCTCAGGAGCTAGAGCTATACTGCCTATTCATGAGCATGGACAATGCCACAGCATGGTGCACCCTTCCAGAGCCACAACCGCCTACCCCTATTGAGGATCCACAGGTGTCGCACGATTATGCAAAGAAACTCTATGAAGTACCAAACCAGCCTCTGATTCGACAACCACTCGGGCCGTGACCCATGAGCTCCTCTTTCTTCATAGCCCAGTTGGTCAAGAAGGCCACCCAATGTCTACAACAGCCTCAGTCTTCATATCATATAGGATTACAGAACGAGCACCTCATCTAAGAGTCGCCACTATAGTCTCGTTGATTGCACATGTATTCAACTGGGCTATAGGGGAGGGCTTCCGAGAGGAGTGGACCAGGCACACCATTGTGCCAATCCACAAATCTGGGGACACCTTGGACCCAAGGAATTAGAGGACTATCATGATAGGCCATACAATGGCCAAACTATATGGGGCAGTACTTGAGGCTCAGCTCAGTTCATATGAAGAAAATGACGGCCTACGGGCTCCTAGTTAGGCAGGTTTCAGGTGGACCCTCTTCACCATCGACCACATCTTTGTTCTACATTGCCTTATCGATGGGGCAGAGGTGCGGAAGAAGAAATATTATTGTTGCTTTGTGGATTTCCGCAAAGCGTTCCCATGGGAGAGGCTCTTTCGATGGCTTGAGAGCTTGGGAATACCATCAGAGATGATATGGGCTATCTATGCTCTTTATGAGAGAGTGGTTGGTAGAGTTCTTTGTCCAGGCGGCCTGTCTCAGAGTCTATCGCTAGCACCCTTGGCGTTAAGCAAGGATGTCCCCTCTTCCCGACCCTCTTTGGATTCTACGTCGATGAGATCTTCGATTACATCCTATGGGCGGGAGGAGCAGGAGCTGACCTAGCAGGTACCCCAATCCACATTATGCTATACGTTGACGACATTGTTTTGATTTCAGAGTCACCGGAGGGTTTACAGAGCCATTAGAGCGCCCTTGATGAGCTTTGTACATACAGAGGATTGATAGTGAACCTTGGGAAGACCAAGGTCATGATCTTCCACACCTCCAGATCAGCCCAGCAAGCAGCCACTTTTACGGTAGCAGGATGCCCACTTGAGGTGGTCACCTCCTACGTCTACCTGGGAGTGACTTTCGCTAGTAGACAGGGATCCTTCTCCATTTCATAGGCCGCCACTGACAGAGACACAAGGATATGCAGCTTTGGCCATGCTAGAGCGGAGATGTCATCAGATCAAGCCCCGCACAAAACGTTGGCTATTTAATACACTAGTCACCCCAGCCTTTATGTACGTAGTAATAGTGTGTGCTCTCGAATTGACAGATAGCTAGTGGGCTTGGAACGAGAGGCCACAGGTATATATGATCTCCTGCGTGTTTCAAGGCAAGCACACAGTGCCACAAGACATCATCAAGGAAGAGCTTGCTTCCCCCCCCCCCCCCCCCCCCCTCCCCCCTGCCCAACCCATGGTAGTGGAGGCACTATTTCATATGATCTGCTTTCTCCATAGAGAGAGAGCTCCCGACCGACAAACTCCCACGGCGAGCATTTGAGTCAGCCATACAGATTGCAGAATTTGGATATGAGAGAGCTTGGTACACAGAGGTTAGAGCATGGTTTGGAGCACACGGCCTTGACCTTGAGAGCTTGCCACCTTTCCAGTATGACCCTAACTCACCCAAGGTTCATCTCTTAGGGAGTGAGAGAAACATAGTGCTCCGAGAGGATCTCTGGCAGCTATATAACAGACAAATTCGGATCACATCTCCCCTTCAGCGGAAGATGTCACACTCTAGAGATCATTTCCTCACCATTCTAGAGGACGGGTTCATACAGCGACCACGCTACGAGTATACAGAGAGGAGATGGAGAGTGAGGAGCACTTCGTTTGCAAATGCAGAGCTTATGGTGATATTAGAGGCCGATAGGAGTTATTGTTCAGAGGGCAGCCTACCCTCCGCGAGATCATGCACTCTCCAGATCAGAGACAGTTGGGGCGCTACCTGTTGGAGATACAGAGGCACAGAGACACTTCTACAACTACCTACAGAGACACTAGAGAGGGGGGGGGGGGGGGGGGGGGGGGCGGCAGAGAATCAGAACCAACAGATTTTTTCAAGAGGACCACCCCCCCGCCACTCCTAGATCCACCCAGGGGAGTGACTCTCCAGGAGGTTGAGACGAGCCGGGCCAGATGACGCCCGCATGTTACTGGATGCTGGGCCCCACGACTCCTCCACAAACAGATTGAGGAGTTCCAGGCCCTAGCACGCCGAGCTCCTGAGGAGAGACGAGCCCAAATGGTGGCCCACCCAACTGCATTCATCCCTTGGTCACGAACCTCCCATGCACCACATTTTACACCCTCCACATTTTACACCCTCCCATTGACAGAGGATGGAGCTAGCTAGCTTGATGCATCTGCATGGCTGTACTACCTTAGCATATAGACATGCACATATCCCTAGTTCTAGAGCTCCATTTCCCCCAATAGAGCCCATCACAAACCAAGGTTTTTTTATTCTTATCCTTATTCTGTACCAATTTAGATTGTGCTTTTTTACCACATACATTTGGTAGTGATGTGTGTGAAGACACTTAGGACCGCCGGGGCTTTTTTTTCCTCACTAGGGGGTTTTTACCCCGTGCATTGTATATACGTCCATCACTCTAGGGCTATCTTATCTTTCCATTTCACACTAAGTAATACATTCTTTGTTGTGTGCCTTGAGCTTCCTTCGTCTTCTCCAAGCTGTGTGTTTTTTCTTGCAACCCTAATTCCAACAATTGGTATCAGAGCAGGTTGCGTCCTCTCGAGCTTAGTCGCGAGCAACTTCAACACACGCTTGCTCACCTTTCTTCTATTTCTATGAGCTTTGGTGAGCGTCAACAGCTCGTACAGTTTAGTCTGTCCAGATTTTTGATTCAGGCTCATTCCGCCTCCGTTTCCATTACATGCAATACTTCGCAGGCTATTTCGTCATTTTGTGCAGAATTTTTGTCAGTGCTGTTTTCTGCATAACATGTCCCTTACTGTCCTCTACGGTTTGTGCTATAAAGCACGTGTTGTTCCCGCTTCATTTCTCCTTTTTTTTGTTTGGCATTTTTCACATCAGGTACAGGTATTCGCCATGGCCGACAACACAGATGTGTTCAAGATGTTGTTGTTGAGGAGAAATTGGATGGGGACAATTACTCTATGTGGGCTTACATGATGCAACATGTCCTTGTGTCACAGGGCATGTGGAACATTGTGCGTGACATTGATGTACGTCCTGGTTCTGAGAATGTAGGCGATGTTGAGGATGTTGCAGGTTTTGGTGGAAGGATTGCTGTTACTAGAGTTGTTATGGCTATGGCTGAGCAAGCTCGTTGGGACGTAAGAGATGCACATGCTCATGCATTGATTGCGTTGTCTGTGAAGCGCACTATTATTCTCCACATTCGTTCAACAAAAATCTGCAAAACAGGCTTGGGATATTCTGGTTGTTCTTTATGCAAGTCGCAATGAGGAAAAAATTGCATTGCTGCGTAAAGAGCTGGAGTCCACGATTATGCATGAGGAAGATGACATGGACACTTTCCTTGCTGGTGTAAGGATATCAATAAGCAACTTGTTTCTGCAGGTGAAGTCATTTCAGACAGTTCCCTTGTGCAGACTATTCTTGATGCCTTGCCAGATTCTTACCAGACTTTTGCTAGTACTAGGAGACTTATGACCCAAGGAAATCTTGAAGTTGTCAAGTTTGATGCATTATGCATTTCAGACAAGGGAATTTCAGACAGTTCCCTTGTGCAGACTATTCTTGATGGATGATAAGCAGATTGTGTGTGCGTGTTTGCTCTAGGATGTTCTTGGTCACCTCTGATCAATCATGTTGTTTCAGGCATGGTTGGCCTCCCCTTTCCTTTCCCCTTGCCACTCTTGGTGGCTCAATTTCCACTTTCAGGCTACCTCCCACTTGGCAAAGCCTCTGTAGTTAGGCGTTCCTATAAATGGCCTCCTTATGCTCCTCAACCAAGGAGCAAAGTCTAGCTTCTTTCGTGTAATAGTCAATACCTCTGCTTGCTCCCACAACTTCCTACGGCTTGCATCACGCTCCCAAGCTCTTCGCAACAGAGCAACATGGTTTTCCACTCCACCTTGATCTTTTGGCCATAGATCAACCTTCCAAAAAATTGGAACCATTCTCTTGCCTTCCCACCGCTCTTGGGTTTTCGGGATCTTGACTGGCGAGCTAGGTTTTGAAGCACGATCAGAGCGAGTTCGAAGCAGCTCAAGTCTTATTCCGGACTGCCCTTTCACACTTTTGTCGAAGGGCTTCCTGTAGATACTCCCAACGTGGTAAGTCAAACCCCCCAAAAAGTGCCTTGAAATCCAAGACGCACCACTGGCCACTACTGCCCACGAAAATGTGCACATTGCGAATTTTTGTGAAGAAACATTTCATCTAAGGGGCACCCTTATTGGGGCAGGCCTCGTGATTTTATCACTTGTTACTTGCAGCATGCTTTTGCGTGTACCAGATTTGGAGTGATGGACCCTGGCATCAGGATACCATTTCATATTCTAAGATGCCCCCAGTTGCCTAGCTGGTGCATCATCATTTATGCATTCCCTCATCGTGGTTGATGTGAGGTGAGACATCATTAGGCAGAGCTTGAGAAGTGCGGAACTGCTAGAGCTTCATCTACTGATTTGAGAGCACACATTGATTGGGCTCGCTTGGATCAAGGGCTGGCTGCATTTCTATTGGAGTGGTCTCAGGCACAATGGCTTGACATGGAGTTCATTGGTCAGCTTTTTGATTTGAAAGAAGTTGTCATTTTTCTTTTTTATATTGATAATGCTCTTCCAAGTGCCCGGAGGTAGATTTTGCAGGGAGAGCTTGAGATACCCATTGTCGCCTCTTGATGGCTGGTGGGGTTTCCTTGATGGTAGTCAACCTTTGCAGGCCTGCTTTGATTCCTTGCTATTTACCGTGACTCTTGACCACCATGGGCACTACCAATTTATCTATGATGCTTCAATCCTGCTACATGTTTTTCGGGGTAGGTGGTTGCCCGGTCAGGTGGTAGGTTCTTCGGGAGCAGTGTTTTGTAGCTGGACTGTGGATGTCTTGCATTGGGTCCTATGGATGTGGGAGGTCGCCCCATTCTCCTTCCTTAGAGACTCCACCAGCTCACATGGTTGAGATATTGACTTGACTAACAAAAGCACATGCTATATCATTGTAGTGCTGGTCATGCAGTTGGAAACTTTTATCAATTTTTGGACCTCCTACATCATGTGGGTGCTTACGCATGCTGGACTGCAAGTGGGGAATTTGGTTGGCTATGCAGACACAGTTCAAATGGTATTGTATTTTCCTTGTGCCTGAGTCTTTGCGACACTGATTTTGGTTTTGCCCACAAAGTCTAGTACTGTTTGATGTGCAGTATGTGCTCTCATTCGTGGGGGCCTTCATCATGGCTTTGACATCTCCTGATTCACATCTGGTCTTTGAGACAGATGATGACCCTGTTTCATGCACATTGCCTTGGTCTACAAGACGCAGCACTCTGGACACGCTGCCTGCCACTTCACGATTTTAAGTTACACCTGTATGAGACAGTCTCCACTACCATCTGCTGCTTTACACTATTTGATGACTTTGAATAAGGAGCCATCTGCGACCACTTATACACTCAAGAGCATACGGACTAAGGTGTCGCATATCAGTCAGTGGGATACTGCAGCTAGCTCTTCCAAGACAGCTAAAGAGCGCTGACTCTCACTTTGGAGGCCAGATGTCCCGTGTGGACATCGAATAATATCAAGGGAGAAAGTGTGTATTTAGATATTTTAAAATCATTGGACAGCTATCATGTCTTTTTTGACAACTTGATGTTGTATGTGGTTTTGACAAGGATTTTTGTTCAACTTAGGATAGATATCAGCAATCCAAAATAAACTAGGAGGTATGTTCTGCTTGATTTTATGTTTCTTTTTGTACTTTTTGGCAGGTTCCTGTGGGGAAGACTAGTGGAGTGTTTCCTTATCAAAGAGCAGTCACCAGAGAGATTGTACGTGCATTCCCTTCGGAATGGTCTGTCTCTGTACCCAAGAATATTGCCAAATCTGTAGTAAGTAAAAATTTCTAGCTAGAAACTTGTTAAGATACTATCATTTAGGATTATAGCATTTAGTAGTCTTTGGATCGATGCTTTGAAGGTTTACCTGCTGAAGCCAAAGGGTTCTGCAGAGAGGCATCTGTCCTGCATGGTGGATCTTCTTGAGCAGTAGGTCTTGACTTGCGATTCCTTTCATTTAAGTTACAACTGAATTTTAGTTTTTGGCATCCACTAAGCTGTCATTGTTATAGATATTATCATCCATCAAACGGAGGCCAATGGACATCTTCATTGGAAAAGTTTTTGCGACACACAGTCGCCTTCTTTCTAAAGCGGCTAGCAGAGGAAAAGAGGTGCCTAGAGCTAATTGGTTGTTTAATTTTCTTCCAAAAGGACCATTTTCTTACCATATTATGTGGCTTCCTGCAGACAACAATTTGTTAATTCAGAAGCATGTAGTGATCATGCCCACTTTTTGACCAGAGAAGAAATCAAAGAATTTGTGGCAATTATAGTGAAATTGATAGAAAGAGGACAATACAGCAAAAGCTCTTCTTTGGCTTATACAGCTGCCAAGGCATCTTCAGCACTGGCGTACATCGAACCAGCCTTGGTTTTACCTTTGAGCATCAAATGTTTTCATACAGCATTGAGAAGTGTAAGCGAATCATAGCTGTATTCAATTCCACTTTGTCAAATTTTCATATCCTCTGATTATTGTTCTTCTTTCTTTCTATATTTCTGGATACACACACTTTTGTCTGCCATTCTATTTTATTTAAATTTGAATTGGTCTAGGAAGTTAGGCAAATAAATAAAGCCACAATTTTGGTGATTTTAGAGTTCCCCATAGTGGACAAGGTCAAGAGTAAGAAAGCAAGGTTTACAATCTTGTTGGTATTGACCATGTTCTTTTGTTTTTGGCTACATCGTAGCTCAAAACGATGGCTGCCTGTTTGGATTTGTGTTGCTAAATGCACTATTTTCTTATGTTTTTGAGTAATTTCTATTTATTGAAATTAGGATATTTAAATGTGCACACTTGAAGTGTAAAAGTTTGGAACTGTAGATCTACTGGAATTGATAAAAGCCATTGGGAACCGACAACTCTGATGTGTCATATAATGGGTGACATTAAGCACCGCGAAGGAGTTGTACGGTTAGTTTAGTGGAAGAGATCGGGAAGTGGGTATTCCTGATGTGTCTTATGATGGGTGATGGGAGCATCGGATAGGGAATATTCCATTGGTCTGGGAGGAAATTCGAACTGGGAAAAAAATATGTGTAAAGACGGAGGCACAAGAATAAAGATGGGTTTCGAGAAGCTTTTCTTAAAAAGCGGAATGTTTAAGTGCTTTCTGGGGAAGCTGATGCTTTTCCGCGAGAAACTGTGTTTCAATTGCATCTTTGCATGGGAGCTGCATCCGTGGACGTGGAGTGTGTTTGTGTAAGCATTTTTTTTCAGCTCATGTGTTTTTAAAAAAAGTTTGAACATGGTCACACCTTTTTTAATAAGTGACTGGGCTACCCACTTAATAAATGGGCAGCTCACTTCAAAAAAAGCATAATAAAAAAAAAGGCGTCCCCTTCTCCTCCGAATTCATCTAGCGAGCAGCGATCAGAGCCAGCATTCTCTGTCCTCTCCCTGCTTTTCTAGCGCCCCCCCCTCCACTGCTATTGTTGCTGTAACTTCATTGGCTATTCCTGCCGGTCCTAGAAGCCTATAGAAGAAGGCAACATTCCCTCTCTTGCAATTTTTTTTGCCAGCGCTAGCTACAAGAGGTCTTGTTGCCGGGAAAGTGGCAAGTGATCGGGTGAAGCCTCAAGTGAAGATCGCTTTTCCGCACTTGGAGCGACAGGTACAGATTGTGAATACGCTCTATGAGTTGTTGTTTTGTGTTTGTGCTGTTTGCAGGTTTCCCATCACGGAGAAGGAGCAAGGAGGCCTCGGCCTATGCTCTGGGATTCTGGAAACGGAATCCGGAATGGTATGCGGAGTTTGACACTGCGGGTGCAGATGGAATTAAGAGTCGCCTCTCAGAATTTCCCGCACGGGAAGGAACCGACCATCGAGTGTGAGACTTAGAACGGAAGGTGTAGCAGGGCTACAATTTGACTGGCACATGACAGGCAATTAGTACAGTTGGTTTGGAGTTCACACTAAACGGACTCTTGCTTGATTAGTGACATGTGGCAGGGATACGGGTGGTGATCTAGTGGACACCGTGGCCAAATCATCACCACCACAATTGGGAGATAGACTTAGCTAGATTGGGATATTTTGCTAGCCACTGGTGGCTCTTTATGAGTGTATATGTATAGTTGGTTTTAGCGTCAAGTACCACACCATTATCTACTTTCTATGGTCTAGCATTGTGAGTCTTGAGTCTTGGGTCTAGCACCGCACATCGGTACCCTCCCTGCACATCGGAGCCTCGACACCCCCATTGTGCTCATGAGTCCTGGACTTTGAGCTGAGTGTGCAGCTAGCCAGAGTTTGAATGGTCCTATGAGCTAGTCGAGTTCCATGGTGTTTTGAGTCTATTGTTGTGTCTTTTGAGTTGTTGGTTCCATTACTTTCTGTTGGAGTGAGATTTCTTGCATATTGCACCGAGGAGCACCTCCTATAGAGAGCATGACACACTTTTACTGCTATAGGTGCTCTCATTTTTTGCACGCCCGGTGGGACTCAAGTGAAGACTCTGTTGAGCATATAGGTCGAGGAGCTGGCTGGTTTAAGCCCTCGCCTGTGGCAGTCTGCTGGGCTAGATTGGTTTGGTTCAACTTGGCCTAGTCTAGTTTCGCCTCGACCAGTTGGTCTAGTCACTCGTCCTGGTCTAGTTGAGTGGTCTAGTCACTCGCCCTGGTCTAGCTGAGTGGTCTAGTCGAGTCTAGTTTGGTCTAGTCGAGTCTGGTCCAGTGTCCGGTAAGTTAAGGTTGTTCGTACCCAAAGCTTGGGTGGGGTTGTTGCTACTGCATGACACATACAAGGCAGTCTAAAGATCGATAAAGCCCACTTCTGAACCCCGTGAAGTACTATCAGAAAAGCGCCAACCTTTTGTGCCAGGTCGAAGTTCACTAGCCCCGCCACCGCTACCCTCCCGCGCATCTACCTCTACTCTCTCAACTAGTTCTTCACCACCCATGTCACCTTTCCGAGTACGCTTCTCCCCAAGTGTTTTACAGGAAGCTCTTGAGCAACAGGCTCGTGAGCAAGCAGCCATGGAGGAGTTGACAAGCGTTCTGGCTAAATGTAACAAACTTGGACACCCCAAGTCAAGATTCCACCGCAACACAACAAAGATTCACTTCAAAACAGTTCACAATTCACAATTAGGTTGACACGGCCTAGTGTAGTTCCGTCCCTAGAGGTATTGGCTCCAAAGACTGGCGTCCATCTCGATATTTCTTTTTGTATTAATCTGTGTTCAAAGTACAAGAGAGCGGGCATGTGCTCACTCTAAGTCTCTGCGTCCACATGCTTTGAGAAGAGAGGCCTTGCCCACTTATTTGAAGGTTCAAGGGATTCCCATAAGCAGAGCCCCAAAGCACTTAAACTTAAAAACTTATAATCTCAAAAGCATTTATCCCAAAAGCTTTCAGAAATTAAAGCATCCAATCCCAAAAGCTGTCGTAAATCAGTCATCGCAATTTACGGATTTCCGTACGGATTGCCACGTCAGCAACGCGATTTTCGGGGGTCCGTACATTCTTCCACGTCAACTTGTGGATGCGTTTTATGAAGCCTGCTGCCAGGTCAGCATTATGTTTGTCTGGGGACCTGTTGCCACGTCACGAGTTTGTGACATACCCCCCTCTTGAAAGAATTGTAATCGCTTGCAAAAACTTGATTATGCCTGCAAAAACAGACAGAGGCCATAAACTGTCTTAGTAGTAACTGACTGTTAGTACCAACACACTAGGCACAACGCATCTAGCACATGTACCAATCGAAAGTCACATCACCGCACATCATAGGACATCACTTGACTTAAGATGACAAACCACATTCAAATTCATTCCAAATCTTAGTCCATGATTAATCGGCAACGTATTTAGCAATCGCATCTAGATCCAGTCGGGACCTCACAGATGCCCGATTAACTAATCCATATTGTGTGAGGTCGCGATTAACTAATCTATATTGCAATCAAGTCTATAGAGATTTATGAGACCGAAATGCTCAATCGTTTCGTCTTTCAGTTCCTGCACTCAAACAAGTCAAGTACAAATCAATCAGGATCATTTTCATTTTCGGGAATTCTAGTTCATAAAGTCATATAGCAGAATACCCTTAGCCCAACAATATCCCTGAAACCCAAAGGGACATCAGTGACTTTATATAAAAAATCGGGGCAATCTGTTGACATAGGAGCGGAGTGACTCCCCTCTTGGGCAAAACCGTTGCACTAGATTCGCCCATGCTGAAATCGGGGTTCTATCGGAGTAGACTATGCTAAACCGAATGCTTCAAGGTAAAGGTCCACAATCTGAGGAGTATCTGCTAGGTCCTCCTTCTCCATCTACTTCGCATCCAATGCAGGATAGTTCTTGAATTTAACCAAGAACCGCCTAAACACTTTACCTTTAATCTTTCTATCTTTATGTGTCATTATCTGTTATGGAACGAGTATCTCCTCGCTTTCCTCCACTTCTGGTTGCTCATCTGGCTCCCCATCATTGGGCACATCGCCTTTAGAAGGCTTCAAGAGGCTTACATGAAAAGCATTGTGAATTCCTAAGTATCGGGCAGCTTCAATCTAAAGGAGACATCGTTTATCTTTTCTTTTATCTGGAAAGGTCCATAGTATCTCTTGCTAAGATTTGAAAAAAGCTGCTCCTTTCCCTTTTTCTTTCTCAGGCGTGCCTTCTCAAAACGTAAGAGCACCCAATCGTCTTCCTTTTATTCCAAATCGCGACGGTGTCGATCTGTTGCCTTCTTGTGTCTTTCTTGAGATTTTTCTAAAGCCTCCCGGACCTTGGCAAAAGCGGTGTCCAAGTCCCTCGTGTACTGGTCGGCTTCAAAAGTCTTATCTTTCATGCTTAGGAAGAGTGGATTCGTAGCACCTTCAATAATCTCAAATGGCGCCTTCCTCGTCGAAGAGTGGATCGTGTTATTATAAGCAAATTCCACCAAGGGCAAAAAAATTTCCCATTGAGTTTTCTGATCAGAAATGTAAGACTTCAATAAATCCAGTACGACTGAATATGCAATCCCAGATTGCCCATTTGTTTGCGGGTGGAAAGATGACGAGGATTGCAACCGTGTGCCAATGTTCTCCCAAACAGCCTTGGAAAACAAACTCTTGAATCGGGGATCTTTGTCAGAGACTATTGTCTCAGGCATGCCATGTAATTTGAATATCCGGCTTCATTGTTTTCTTCACTGGAATGAAATGGGCTTGCTTGCTAAGTCTGTCAATAACAGTCTAGAATCTCATAGTAACAGGGAATGGCTATTTTGAGGTCTCCGTTCCCCGTTCCCATTCCAAGTTCCCGTTTCAAATCCCCGTTCCGTGTTTCGGACGTGAGTATCTGTAACAAGGAATGGCATTTCATGCATGTTGCCGTTCCCGTTCCTCGTTCCGATTTCCCGTTCCGGGTAACTAAGGTCTAGATACCATCGTGCCCACTCTGTGTTTCCAGGAGATCAAAAATGAAATCCATAGCAATACTTTCCCAGGGGCAGGTGGGAATGGGTAAAGGTTGTAACAATCTGTGTGCTTTATGCTTGTCAAACTTGACCTTCTGGCCTACCAAACAACTGCGTACAAAATCGTCCTCGTCCTTCTTGAGTCTCGGCCAAAAGAAGTAACGCTCCACACCTTTCAAGGTGGTGTCAATGCTGCGGTGACCCGTAAACGGTGGACAATGGCATTTAGTTAGAACCTTTTCCCTCAACGGTTATGGAACGCACAACATCATTTTCTTCATCAAGTAGCCATCTCGTATGGAATATCCTGCTACTACCTCCCTATTCTGTATTCGGCTGAATACATCAGAAAAATCTGGATCTGTGGCGTACTGATCGACCATGTCCTCTAAGCTTCTATGGTGAATCGTGGAAATAGCCAAGACTAACGATTTCCAGGATAAAACATTTGTCACCAAGTTCTTTTGTCCCTGTACATGGACAATCTGGAAGTAAATTGTGACAAGATGTTAGCCCACCGCGTCTGCTTTTCCGAAAGCTGCTTGTGAGACAAGAAGTAGAGTAAACTCTGATGATCAGTGAAGATTGTAAAATCGGCTCTGAGTAGGTAATGTCGCCACTGAGTAAGAGCATGGATAACCGCCAAAAGCTCTTTCTCATAAATCTGTGCTGTCAATTCCGGCCTTGAAACAATGGGCTCTCATAGGCAATGACATGGCCTTTTTGCATTAAGACCGCACCACGACCACAAGCATCACAATATACTTTGAATGACTTTTGTAAATCCGGCAAAGTCAAAACCGGTCCCGTAGTCAATTTCTCTTTTAGTCTAAAAGGCAATCACCTCTGTGGGTTCCCACAAGAAAGGGACTCCTTGCTGTGTCAGAATGTGCAAAGGGGAAGCGACCTCTGCAAACTTTCTAATGAACCGTCGGTAGTAAGAACATAAGCCCAAGAAGCTTCTAGCTTCATGAACATTCGTCAAATCGGGCCAATCATGTATTGTCTCAATCTTGGCCGGGTCCATGTGTACTCCTGCTGTTGAGACGATGTGTCCCAAAAAGTGTGTCTCTGGTAAGAAAAATTCACTCTTCTTGGCATTGATACAAACTTGTGATCTCGTAATGCCTGAAAGACCTATAGCAGATGGTGTCTATGTTTAGCCTCATTCTTGGAGAAGACTATAATGCCATCAAAGCAAGGCCCAATAGGCATCACCAAAAATTCAAACAAATTGAAGGTCGTCTGAAAAGCTGTCTTGTAGACATCTCTCGGCGCGATTTGGATCTGATGATATCCGCTCTTCAAATCGATCTTGCTGAAACAAGAGGATCCCTGTAGCGGTCAAGAATATCATCGATCCTCGGAATCAGAAATCTGTTCTTGATGATGATTTTATTGAGAGCTCTATAATCAATGCACATTCTCCAAGATCCGTCTGTCTTTAAAACCAACAATATCGGAGAGCAGTGGGTGAAGTACTCGGCTGGATAAGACCCTTTTCCAAGAGGTGTTTCACTTGGTTCATAATCTCTTCATTTTGGGCTCCGCCCACACGGTAAGGTGGCCGGTTCGGTAGTGTGCTTCCAGGTATCAGATCAATAGTATGATCCTCAGGACGAGTTGGTGGTAACTCGCCTTGCAAGCCCTCATAAAAGCAAT
Source organism: Adiantum capillus-veneris (assembly GCF_014529385.1). Taxonomy (NCBI): domain Eukaryota; kingdom Viridiplantae; phylum Streptophyta; class Polypodiopsida; order Polypodiales; family Pteridaceae; genus Adiantum; species Adiantum capillus-veneris. The sequence continues at coordinate 10,132,715 of NC_140955.1, forward strand.
CGGCATGAGTATGGAGAAAATCTTGGCGTTCTTTTTCGAGGTCAAAACATATTCGACCTTCAATCATCATTCAGTTCTCTCAATTTTTTTTTTTCGAGTAATGAAACCGAATTTCATCAAGTACAATCTCTCTTGCCTTGCATTTGTCAAAAGTCGCTTTCTCAGCCCGGTAGTCAACCACGGCGTTGTTCTTGTGGTAGCAAGGGATTTTGAGGAGGACGTCACAACCTTCCTAAGGGCATTACGTAGAAGTCCTCGTGCCCTAAATATCCCTGACATTGCAAACGAAGTTTGCCAATGATCGGTTTAGTGGCAACATCCCGTCCGGGTGCCACTAGAACTGCCTCCGCCTGTCGGGCGTAATTCCAAGTCGAGCCGCGAATTCAAGTGAAAAGAAGTTTGCCTTGGCTCCTCCATCAAAGAAAAATGAGGGCTTCTTGATCTTTCACTTTGCGACAAGGGCGGCAAAGTTTTGTATTTTCATTCATCTGATTCGGTTTGGGCCTCACTCAATGTGGTACCAGTTTTGATTTCTGTTACCATATACATGTGGTAGTGATATAGGACCGCCGGGGCATTTTTTCCCTCTATAGGAGGTTTTTTCCCCCGTGCATTTTATATATGCCCATTCATTCTAGGGCTGTCTATCTTTCCATTGCATACTAAGTAATACACTCTTCATTGTGTGCCTTGAGCTTCCTTCGTCTTCTCCAAGCTGTGTGCGTTTCTCTACAACCCTAATTCCAACAATTGGTATCAGAGCAAGTTGCATCCTCCTTGGCTTAGTCGCCAGCAGCTCCAGCACACGCCTGCTCACTTTCTCCGATTTCAGTGAGCTTTGGCGAGCTGTTGCAGGTCGACAAAATTTTTAGGATTGCTCGAAGGGGGTTTGGAACATTGTGTAGGGCATTGATGTACTTCCTGGTTCTGAGGATGTAGGCGATGTTGAGGATATTGCAGGTCTTGCTGCAAGGATTGTTGTTGTTAGAGTTGTTTTGCCTACGGCAGAACAAGCTCGTTGGGATGTAAAGGATGCGTAGGCTTATGCATTGATTGCGTTGTCTGTGAAGCGTATCATTACTGCTTACATTCGTTCAACGAAATCTGCAAAATAGGTTTGCAATACTCTCGTTTGTCTTTATGCAAGCCGCAATGAGGCAAAAATCGCACTGCTGCGTAAAGAGCTGGAGTCGAAGATTATGCATGAGGAAGATGATATGGACACTTTCCTTGCTGGTGTCAAGGATATCAATGAGCAACTTATTTCTGCAGGTGAAGTCATTTCAGATAGTTCCCTTGTGCAGACTGTTCTTGATGCTTTGCCAGACTCTTACCAGACTTTAGCTAGTACTTGGAGACTTATGACCCAAGGAAATCCTGAAGTTGTCAAGTTTGATGCATTGTGCACATTGCTGTTGCAAGAGTCACTTTCCAGAAAAAACAAGACTAGACAACGTGCAGTTGAACAGGCTTTTATTGCTTCTCAAAGAAAGGGTGGTAACAACAATGCAGCCACTTCTTATGGTTCTTCTGCGAGTGAAAAATCACATATTCCTAATGTTTCTACTGGCAATAATTGGTCTGGAAATTTTGGTGATAAGGGCAAAAAGAAGATGCGTTGCCATTATTGTAAAGCTAATGATCAAGTAGTGTCCTAAGTTGAAGGCCAAAGAGGCAAAGAAGAAAGATGCGTTGCCATTATTGTAAAGCTAATGATCAAGTAGTGTCCTAAGTTGAAGGCCAAAGAGGCAAAGAAGAAAGAGGGTGGTTCTACTGCAAATATTGGTTCTACTACAAATGCAGCTATTGTTGAGTCTTCTGTGAAAGGAGACTGTGATGCTGATGTTGATCCAGAATGGGCTTTTAGTGCAGAGTGTACCTATAATCGTGCTGTCCATGATGCATGCATGTCAATTGCAGTAGATCCACATGTGTGGTATTTTGAGAGTGGTGCTACAAAGCACATTACCTCACATCGTGATTTGTTCACCTCTCTTGAGTCTGTCCCTCATGGGAATTCAGTCACTTGTGCCAACAATGCCTCTTATCCGATTACCACCTTTGTTGAATACAAGACCTATGTAGAGTACTTTACCACCTCAAAGCTTTTTTATCATGCTAATGCTCTCTCAGCCCCTTAGAGCTTCTACACCTCAGCCTCCACCTCCATGCAGCAGAAGCAGAGACCACCTCGCCCCTCGACTCGCCCATCCAATCCGCCCATTTTGTGCTACAGTTGTGGGGAGTATGGGTATTATCAAATTAAAATGTCCCTTGCCCAAAGGGTCTCATCCTTGCAAATGCAGGGTCCAGTGGTGGGCACCTCCTAGTGCATCCCTCTGAGTCCTCCATGATCTCCTATCCCGCTGCTCCCCACACTGATCACAAGAGTCCTCCTCTAACTGTGTCTATTCTAGGACAACAATTTTCAGGTGTTATAATTGATGGTAGATCTGGCTTCAACCTGATGCTTGAATTCACTATGCTGGCGTTAGGTCTCTGGCTTACCAGGCCCGTCCCATTCACTGTGACTTTGGTTGACCAGAGGACTATCCACTCCTTGGCCATAGTGGACAATGTCTTTGCAGGTACAGAACTTCACATTCCACCTTGTTTTTGTCGTGGTTCGTCTTCCCCAGGTTGAGGGTGGCTTTCTTTTGCTCATCGATAAACCACCATAGCTATGGCACACTAAAGCGCTACATGATTGGGAAAACAATGCAATGTGGATACATACTCTTGGCTCCCCGATGAAACCCGTTCGACTTGAAGGAGGTATGGATCTATTTGTGCATCATAGTTCTTTTTTAGTGGAGTCCAACCCCGTACTGGACAGGCGACCCCACCTGATGGGCCAGACAAAGACCTGTTCGAGTGGTTGGAAGCTACCAAGTCTATGCCATGCTATGTGGTCTCTATCTAATCCTTTCCCGAGGATACACACAATGTTCTAGTAGCTGAGCCCAGTGAGCCACATCATTTAACAACAAGTGTGATGGTCACCGAGGGTGTTAACCTAGTTGCTCCTTTGGTGGAAGCCGTTGGACTTGGTGAGCCTATACAAAACCATAGAAGGGGAAAGAAATCTCCTTTAGAGGAGTTCATCTACACCTCAACCCTCCCCTCACCCTCCTCTGTGTCTGACTCTCGGACCACGCCAAAGCTCTCTTCTGTGTCTAGTGAACTACCCTTCGACGAGCTTCCACAAGGATGGTTGCAAGGAGAATATGGTGATTTAATATCAATCAGACACCAGCTCTTCTGATGCATCCTTGCCAGGCACACCTCCTAACCTAGATAGAGAAGTCAACCTGGGCGACCTTGACAACCCTCAACCCATTCTTTTAGGCCATTGGTTATGGATCACGAAGCGCTGCCCGATCAGGTAGTCTCTTTTATGCACTCTTTCAAGGATGTTTTTTCCTGGTCATACAAAGATTTGGAAGGGATCCCACTAGAATTGGATGTCCACAGTATACCTCTGGTTAGAGGGGACTAAGCCAATCAGAGGCCGTGCTTACAAGCTCAACCCCAAGTATACAGAAGATGTCGAACTGGAGCGAGAGAAAATGCAAGAATCTTGGATCATCGTGCCTATGGAGCTCTGAGTGGCTGTCACCCATGGTCATCGCGCCCAAGAAGCAATCAAATAAAATCTGTGTGTGCATAGACTACGGTGCCTTGAACAAGGTGAGAATCCTGGATGGTTTTTCCACACCTTTTACGGAACGCGTGCTCAAGGATGTGGCGGGGCATATACTTTACACTTTCATGGATGGGTTCAATGGCTACAATCAGTGGCAATCCATCGTGTGGACCAGATCAAGACTGCATTTGTGATTCCATGGGGTATCTTCATTTATATCATAATGTCTTTTGGTTTGAAAAACACACCCTCTCCTATCAATCGCATAATATACATCATCTTCTACGCTCTGCTCATTGATCATCTTTCAATCTTCATGGATGATTTTTCGACATTTTCTGGCACTCAGTGTTCCACCTCAATGAAAAATTTGGAGGAGCATTTAGCTAAACTCTATGTTGTCTTCCTCAAGTGCCGGGAGGCACGCCTGAAGCTCAAACCCTAACAAGTGCCACTTTTTGGTAACTCAAGGTACGCTTTTAGGTCATGTGGTGTCTGCTAAAGGTTTGGCTTCTGATTCTGACAAGATAGTCGCCATTTTGAGATTGCCTCTCCCCCTTAATCCCAAGGGTATTCAAAGCTTTGTAGGCCATCCAGGTTATCATAGGTTCATTTGCATTTATGTCGATGTTGCCAACCCCTACCCGCGTGACCAGTGCTGCTGCACTCTTTCAGTGATCCACGGTTGAAGCCCAAGCTTTTTCTTACCTGAAAAAGTGCCTAATTGAAGCCCCTATTTGGTTGCCCTACATCGGTCTGTCACCTTTCATGTGCATACTGATGCTAGTGAGACTAATGTGGGTGTTGTTCCGACTCAACGTAGCAAGGAGTTCAATCTTGATCGCCCCATTCATTATGCAAATCGGCTGCTCACCAAAGCTGAGCACAACTACAACACAACAGAGAGGGAAGGTTTGGCTATTGTTTATGCCCTGCAAAATCCTGGCATTATTTATTAGGGGTTCACTTCACCATTTACTGATCATCATGCTCTGCGTTATCTGCTGAATAACCCACAAGTTGTAGGCCGGGTTTGGCAGTGGCTACTTCTGTTCCAGGTTTTTGATTTTGAAGTGGTTTTTGGTCCAGGCAAGCGTCATGTCATGGGTGACCACCTCTCTCACATACAAACATGTGAAGCATCTTCCGGTGTTGATGATGACTTTCCAGATAGCCACCTCTTTAATTGATTAAGTCTCGACCATTTACTTTAATTGGAGGTCAGCTCTATAAGTCTAGACCTTATGGTGTGCTGCGCAAATGTGTCTCCCCTCATGAAGTGGAGCATATTTTTGAAGATGCCACAGTGGTCCCACAGGTGGCCATTACCTTGGTCATGTCACAACAGAAAAAATTCTAGAGAGTGGCTTATGGTTGCCCTGTGTGTTTAGGGATGCAATTGCTCATGTCAAGGTTTGACGTCTGTCAGCGTTGTGCACCTAAACCCAGTAAGCAATCGAATCGTCCCTTACAGGTATCTATGGCATGGTTGCCATTTTAAAGATGGGGTTTGGACTTTGTTGGTCTAATTTCTCCTCCAGCTCAACCAGACAATCGTAAGTTTCTTCTTATTGCTACAGATTATGCCACCAAGTGGGTGGCGGTGTTGGCCACTACGGACTGCACATATAACGCTCTGGCAAAGTTCTTGTATGAGAATATATTTTGCAGATTTGAGGGTCTCCTTGAGATCACCAATGATCGAGGCAGTCGTTTTGTCAACGAGCTTATCGCCAGACTACTGAACAACTACAAGATCTTTCATTGCAAGGCTTGCTCCTACTACCCAAGAGCAAATGGCTAGGCAGAGAGCACTAACAAAGTTATAATTGCCCTCCTTTGGAAAGCGTGTCACCTGCATCCAACTTCATTGGCTTAAGCAATCCGCGGCATTGTCTCGGCATATCGCACTTCCATCAAAGCAACCGCAAACCACACTCCCTTTCAACAAGCTTTCGGCTTAGAAGCAATCGCTCCTTCGAATTCAATTCCAGATCGTCTAGGGTGGGTAGCTTTCGTCTCACAGGTGGGATTGCCTTCGCCTACCTCTCTCGTTTATCCATGTTGGAAGAGAGCTGCAGATTAGCTTCCCATGCTCTCTAGACAGAGCAACTTTGTCGCAAATGATCGTCATCTTCACAAGCCTAAAATAGTGCAAGGCTCGTTGGTGCGGACTATCACAGAAAAAAACAAAGAAGCTGGCGTGACAAGGGCCATACAGAGTGCAAGAAATTTTACCACAAGGCGGAATGCAATTAACCACTCTAGACGGTGTTCCTCTGCCACTTGTGAATGGATCTAGAGTAAAGTGCTATTATGACTCCAAGTCAAGAATACTCTTCTTTCCTTTGAAAGAAATCAAAACTGCAGCCTTTTCCCCTCCCCTTTTAGTCTGTCCTCTGCAACTCCCAAGCGTCCCTCTTCCTCTGTCGTGCCAGCTCTCTTCTCTTCGCTAGGCTTTGTCTATCTCGTGTCATATGTTGCAGTGTTATCATTTATGAGTTCTCACCTCCACTGCTATGTCAGTGATATATTTGGTTTTTTTTAAAGGTTTTCGTAGTATTTATCTTCCATTATCATGTCAAATTTTGCTCACATATGGGCATTCACTTTTTCACATGGCCAACCACACACCCTTCCTTCTCTAGAAGAAACAAGCTTGGTGGTAAACCTTCCAGTTAACCAAGGTTGACCGGCTTGCAAATCTTTTGGTTATACATCTGCCAAGCATTTTTTCGCTGGAGCAAAGCTGTTCTTTGCACTCATGCCTCATCAACTACTCAATTGTTCTGTTGTGACTTTTCCAAACTCCCTTTTAAATACTTATCTTGCCCCTCACCAAACCTCTCTCACCCCTCGCCCCTATCCACCAAGTTCTTGCCCTACCCAACCCCCTCTCACCACTCGCCCCTACCCACCAAGTTACTCGTCCCTACCCACCTTCTCTCACCCCTCATCCCTACCCACCTACTCGTACCCCCTACCCACTTACTGGAACCTCACCCACCTACTCGTAGCCCCTACTTACTAACTCGTACCCCCTACCCACTACTCACTTACTCGACCCCTACCCACTAACTATACCCACTTACTCTTACCCCTACCCACTAACTCTTACCCTACCCACCTACTCGTACCCTAAGCATACTACTTGTCTTACCCAATTGATCGCCCCTCCTTACCTACCTGTTCGCCCTCACTTCATCGCCCCTGCCCCTCTTTACCAACCTGCTCGCCCTCACTTCATCGCCCCTACCCACCTGCTGGTCCTTACGCCTGCCCACTTGCTCGTCCTTACTTGAGCGCTCCGCTTCCTCCCTACTCACCAGCTTGCCCCTACCATCTTCATCGCCCCCTACATACCCACCCCTCTCTTCACCCTCGTCCTAACCACGTCTGCTCGGCTCTCTCTACCAGCACCCTCACTCGCCCTTAGAATTTTCAAACGCTGCTCCACAATTCGTAGCCTTCATCCTCACCAAATAGTCAAAGGCCTCCAATGCGTTCTATCTGGATCTCCCAATACTCTTAGTAATTCAATCCTTGAGCATCTCAGAAATCAGCAGGTGCCAGTGAATCGTCAGCAACAGACCGATACCTCCGTGTATAGATTGCATCATGAAATGCGAAAAGTGCTGTGTGCAATCTGGGATTAGGTGTATGCAAATTTGTGGCTATTCAGCTATTCTGAGCCTATGTATGCATTGTGAGGGAAAGGATTTGTGTACAACACGTCTTGCAAATCACAAAATTGAAAAGCACAGGTTACAACTATAAGTGCTAGCGAAGAAGAAGCTAGCTTCACTTCGAGTCCCAGCGATGAGAGCTATCAGGTTTCTGGGGAATTTAAATCAGATACCTCTGCTTCCAATGATAAAGACACTCCCTATGAACTTCCTAAGAAACTTTTCAGTACTTAGACATCAAAGCAACTCATGCCTATAGTCATCTTGCATGTAATTAGGAGGCCAAAAAAGGCTCAGTTTAAAAACTCGTTTTCCTTGCTGATTCATGTGCAGCTACCTCACAGCACATTGCTAGAGTTTTTTTCTCGTACCAAACTTCAAAGGATGGGGTTAGAAGGATTAAGTGATGCTGTATTGTTGGATGATATTCTTGTGCAAATGATACATGCCCTTTTGATTGCTTTTCTAAAGGTTCGAGGGTAGACTTTGAATGCGATATGGGTTGGCCATGTCATGGGAATGGTAAATTTTCCATCTTTATATACAACAACACACGTGTATTCCGGGCCCTCAATAGAGGCTACTATTGAGGCGAGTCAGGATCTGTTACAGTCAAATCAACCTAATTTTTTGTTTAGCAAAGCAGTTTTTGAGGTGTTCCGCTATTACTTGTTAGTGCGGGATTAGCCCCCATGATGGCGTGGATCATCAACATCCATGTTAGCCCTATTGAAGTGGATGATTCACGACAATTGCCTTCCAAAGGAAGAAGAAAATCTCTTGCCATTGTTGTAGATCAACCAAACAAGAAGCAGAAAATTAGGGCCAAAGTGGTGAAAGATACAACACACTACTTCCCTTGCCACTCTCCTAGAGCTAGAGTAGGGTGACACTTTTTTATAAATCTGCTTCGATGAATTTACAAGTGGGAAACCTCAAAGCGAGGAAAACCCACGAAAAGAAAAGGACACAAAACATGGAGCACTATGAGGCTCCAAAGGCCAGAAATAGTCGAAGTAAATCCTGTAGGTATCAAGAGTGATGTCTCCAGCATCATAGGCAAAATGGAGCGCTTGACCAAGAGATAATTTGAAATAGGGAAAGGGGTCAACAAAAGTGCCTCAGAACATTAAGGAGTTTCTATGGTGCCGGTGTTCCACATAATCCAAAATCTGACCCAGGTGAAGAACACCGCAAACTGAGAGGGCGGTGACCGAAGCACCCCAAAAAGCCAAAATCGTCTGTGAAAAGAGCCGGAAGGAAAACGTAGCCGAAGAGCAGTCGAGACTTGCCGAATGAAGGCTCTGGAGTGACGACAACACCACAGTAAGTGTGGCACGGTCTCCTCAGCTTCAAGGCATTTGGGGCAATGGGAAGGCGCAATATGCCGAGCATGCAACACACTGCCAAACAAGTAGAGCTCCCACCAAGCACCGCCACAAGAAAACACGTTCCTTCAAAGGCAGATGACTCTGCCAAATGCGAGACAATGTGTGTTGCCACCACAAGGATGACTTTGAAAGCGACCACAACTGATTACCCTGATGCACAATCCATACATCAGACTGAAGGATGGCATAGACACTGGCAGCTGAGATGTAGTCCAGTCTAGTAGTAGCCAGATTCCAATCAGAGAAGCGAGAGTCCACATCCAGAGGAGGAATGGGTGAATGAGTAGCAAGCATCCTTTGAATCTCCTGCCAAAGAGGAGAATAGTGAAGGCCCAAGCGAAAGCGGGAGACAATATCAACGAAGGAAAGAACATAACCCGAGTCATCAACCACCTGATGCACCTGGCAGATTCCTTTTTGGGAAAGAAAATACGATTGACGAGGAGATCGTTGAACCAAAGTCGAAGCAAAAACCTTGCTCCAATGCAGACTTTCCAAGCGAAGAGAGTTACTCCCAGAGGATTGTCGACCATCCCAAGCCAAATGCGAAGTGACAACCTTCCAATCAACAATTAGAGAAGAAGTAAAGGGACATCCAGGAATGTGTCCTTCAAGCTTCCCAAAAACAACATCCCAATAAGTCGGTTTCCAATGACCAAAAGAAGGGGTGATAATGTGCGCACACAAATGTGTGACCATAAGAGCCCAGGGTGCTGCTCCACCAAAATTGGCAACAACCTTTCCGAGCTAGAAGATGACGTCTCAAGTCCCAAATATTTAACCCTCCAAGCCGCTTGGGAGAACACAGCTTGTGCCCTCTTGCTAGAGGAGGTCCGCCAAAATGCTCTAAAATATTGGACATGAGAGACTGCAAGCGCAACCGAGGCCAGGATAACAAAGGCAAGTAAAACTGCACATAAGCCACAAGGATGCATTGGACAATCCTGAGACGCACATGAAGTGGCCACGTCGACAATTTCTAACGTTGGAGCACCCAATCCAGTTTTTGCATAGCCGATACATTCCAACCCAGCGGATAACCCAAATGGCGAACCAAAATATGTTGAGGAACAATCTCCTTAGGCCATAATATCTTATGCCAATCACACTCTTTCAGAGGCAATAGCTTGGATTTGCAAAGGTTAACTTTGAGACCTGCTGCCAATCCAAACAAGTGAAGAGTATGCATAATCTCTTGTACATCATCATAGTTATTACGAGGCATGAACAAAGAGTCATCCGCATAAGCCTAACCAGCAAATTGCCGACCAGAAGGTAAAGTCAGGCCATGTAGCCTACCAGTGGAAGTCAAGGAATCCAAATACATAAACAGGGGATGAGTAGCGATCGCATAAAGCAAAGCACTCAGAGGGCAGCCCTGCCTTACCGATCGTCCCAAAGGCCAAGATTCTGTGAGAGAACCATCTAGCAAGCCTGCAGAAGTATTGTGTGCATACAAGAAAAGCACGACACGGGATAGCCTAGGCCCAAAGCCCAAATGTCGCATGGTATCCGCAATGTAATCCCAAAGAACAATATCAAATGCCTTTTCAATGTCGACCTGCATGACCAAGACATCATGTCGAGTATATTTTGCATATTCCATACCAATGATAATATTCGTGAGGTTATCAGTAATTTGACGTCGCGGAATGAAGCCGTATTGAGATTGATGCAAGCCTTCATGCAGAAAGCACTTGAGTCGGTTAGCAAGCATTTTTGCCAGTAATTTATATACAACTGGCATTAGTGTAATAGGCCGCCAATGTGAGAATTCTTCACACAAAGCATGCTTAGGTATCAGCTTGAGCAAAACTTCTTTCCAAGAGGAGGACAATTCCTGTTGTTCCCAAGCTGTATTCATCATGAACAATAGAGGCAACTTCAAATAATCCCAGAAAGACGAGAAGAATTCCGCAGAGAGACCATCCCAACCAGGAGCTCTCCATCTACCCAAATCAAGCAAGCTGGCATACAATTCCAACTCAGTGAAAACAACTTCCAAATCTTGAGCCTGCCGCATCGAAAGAATGGGAGTAACATGCGGTAGAAACATATGACGCGCTTGGCGAGCTTCTCTCGTGGGAGAAGAAGGCGCCTCAAAAATCTTGCCATAATGAGAGTGTAGGGCTAGTGCCAGCTCTCGGAAAGTGGAGGTGACGGTAATTTAACTCTCCGTATAGCTTGAGACTACCTCGAGTGATGCAAATGTTGGAAGAATTGTATAGAAGCACATCCTTTATCTGCAAAAGCCTGTTGACGAGCTCGAGTCTGCCACTTGGCTAATTTCCGCTCATCATTGTGCCTTAACATAGTGCGAGCAGAAAACAACTCAGCTATTTGAGTGTCAGTAAGAGAAGAATGATTAGCCAAGCGCATTAATCGGCTACAAGCATCCTTTGCCTGATTAACCTGCTCCCTTAATTGTGACAAATAATCGCTGCCATAATCTTGTATAACCGGTTGAGCACGCATAACAAAACGGAACCAGGCTATGTCCATATCAACATACATTTGGGAGAGCAAAGGCGGGATGATATTCACAATCATAGCGCGAAAAGGCTCATGCTTGAGATCAGCGTTATTGACATGCAAAAGTCTCTTCTTGGGTAGGCGATCATTGACATCAAAAGAGCCAAAACGAGGTTTCAAGCATACGGGAAAATGATCCGAGAGACACATAGTATAATCAATCCTCATCTCGCATACAAAGTCATCATACTGTTGCATGTGAAAAAGATACCAGCGATCCAGCCGAGCGTGATACATAGATTGAGTATTGTGCTAAAAAGTGAATCTTGGATAAGTCGCGTGCAAAAAGGGCCACAAATCAAGCCCATTATAGGTCGACATAAATTGGTCCCATGATTGCCGTTCCATATGAAGCATGTGAGAATGGCCAGTAGTATTATCCGCAAGGTTTGGTGCATTATTAAAATCCCCACAAAGAAAGGCATTGGAACGCCAACAATAAGAAGAGATAGCACTCCACAACCGTGCCCTATCTGCAGAAGCTGTGTATGCATATATTCCTCCAAATTCGAAAACTTCCCCATTAACAATACATTGGATGACCATCCATCTCCCAGTCGGGTCATAAAAAACCAAGGTCGGGAAGAGTTCATGCCGAACAAGCATAAGCACTCCAGAATGGCCAGTTGATCCTGCATAAGCTATCCAGTAGCCCACAAAGTAAGAAGTCTGTCCTACAAATTGGTGTTGGTTATGCTCTTGAAGAACCACAATGTTTGCTTTACATGTATGTACATTGTGCCAGGTAAGCCGCCACTTGTCGTGATTGCATAACCATGCACATTATAGGAGATGCAATTCAAAGAACTATGCATCTTATATGGTATATACAGTGGGCGAGGAAACAAGAAAAGAAGGGGGGGAAGAAAACTCAAGTACGAGTGCCCATTGACACATCCTTCCTAGCTGTAGGTGCCTGAGAAGGTGGGTCAAGACCTGGACCTGGATGATTGAAAAGAAAGGCATCTTGCGATGAAGAAGCTTCTCCTGTAACAACTTCTTGGTAAGAGCGATACACCTTGTCCCAAGCTTCAGCCTAAGAAGTGTTGTCATTACAAGGGAGTTTTTTTTGAGCAACATTTTTCAAAGGAGGCACATAATTACGAGAAGATGCCGGAACACGAGCTGTAGCAGCTTTGGCGGGTTTCTTGGGCATTAACCAAGTTTGAGAGATCGAAACCTGTTCTTTTTCTTTGTCTTTAATATTCTAAGAAGTAGAAAGTGCAATTAATTGTAATTGTTTCCCCTTGCCTTTAATCGCCCCAGCTGTCGGCGAGGAGGTTGAGACTCCTTTGGTTTGAACCTCAGTAGAAGATTTCGGAGGCGAGCGAGGTTGAGGGGCAGGGACGGCTGAAGGAGGGTTGCAGATTTGGTTCCGAACATTCGGACTGCATTTGCAAACTTTCCCCATTTAAGCTTGAATGAACGCTTTCCAACCACTACATCCCAGAATCGCTAGAAATACCTGTTGGTGTGGGGATATCCGTGTCCCACAGAATACAAAAATGGTTTGTGTTTGTGTCCAGCGTAGGAGGGCAAATGACTTTGCCTAGCTAAGCAACCAACAAAGGAAGAAAATGATGCCAAGTGCGAGGAAAGTCGACCACCTCAACCCAGACTCTGATAGTCCTTGGTGAGAGCCCAGGGCAGCACATGAGTCATCTGTATATTGAAAAAAAGAGGAGACATTTCAAGCAGAGCACCCCAAGCATCCATGTCGGCCAGCAAGACTTCGTAGAACCCTCGCGCGCCAAAGTAAACCCCTCGGATTGCTTGCCGTTTGAGTAGGAAATCAACCCATTGGCCTACATCTTGAGCCGTAGGCATTCTACCCGGGGAAAAAAGAATCACCACGTTAAGAGCATATTGAGCAACAGGATCTATAAGCTCTTGTATAGGGATACGCACTTCGATGACGGGAGAAGATCCCTCCCAAGCTTGACGTGCATCCTCGAAGTCCTCATGTAAGCATTCTTTGATAAGGCTCAAAGCATCCATATCCGAAGTTTCCATGGCTTTCTGACGCTTATATATACATTGATCAATCGAATCCATGTGAAGCTCACACACACACACACGCACTTTTTTTTTGGAGGTTTTTGATAGATGATTGCTATAGACACAAACAGACACACACGCAGGCAAGCTGTACAGAAATACTCACATCTCTGTCTATCACACAAGACGACGGAAGGACCGCGTGCAGGCGAAATCAAACTTCAACCACTGGCGCGCTGTGAAGGGCCTGCACAGGGTGGATGCTGTGTAGAACAAAGTCGCGCGACAGGCAGTGGCCGAAGGATTCACCACACACCCAAATCCCCCACAAACGTACACGCACACACACGACATCGACACACACACACATAGGCTGGCTGTCAAAAACTCACGAGCTGTCACGTTCACACACACAGTCGGCCCCTCACACACACCATACACAAGTAAATCCAATCAGCAGATTAGTGACCTGAGTGCCCTGCCTGTGGTGATGCTTCACCTGAGGCAGGTTGCACAGCAGCAGAAGACATGCAAGGAACAAAATCTGCAGGGCAGGCTCGCGCACAGTGACAGCAACAGCACGGGCGCAGGATCAGCAACAGCACTCGCGCAGGGCAGGCTCACGCAGGGCAGCTTCGCACTCTCTCACACAAATACACCCTCTCTCTCTCTCACACACACACACACAAGTAGGGTGACACACACTACACGCCGCCCTTCTTCTACTTCCCTCCCTGGTTCTATGGAGCTGGCGCAGGTAGTTAGCTCGCCATTCCCGATCCACCCCTTTCTGTTACAGCTGCGGCATCTCTCTCCCATGCAACTCTACCTACTACTCCTGTCTTCACTCCTGCCACAATTAGTACTTCCCACTCTTCACCCGTGGTCATGCTGTCATCATACCCTATCTCAAGCTCAGCCACTGAGCATGTTACTTGCTCACCTGCCGTGCCCCTTGAGAGCCCTCCACCCCAGACACTACTCCTGCAGCTTCGATTGGGGCTGACTCTACTTCGCTGTTCCAACCATCTGAGGACAACCTCCAGAAGTCAAAGAATGCCATTGCCATGATTGAGCTTGGAGCCAAGCGGTTGGCTGCTACTCACCACCTTCACTCAGCCACATATGCGGCCATGGAGGGTTGCCTACGTATCGTCAAGAGCGCAACAGTGGACAGGGATGCTACAATTTTTGCTTTGCTTCAGGACTTGAGAGTGAAATCCCAAATCATAGACAATTTAAAAGCACAAGTGCAAGGATTTCGGGAGATGCTAGTACAACAACAGCCTCGGACTGGGTATGTGTGGGCAGCAATTCGCATACTATCCTCAAGAGTTTCAACAGCCTGCCTACATGACACACATGCAGGCTGCAGCCAACTCCGAGAGTTCCTTCTGACGGCTTTGCTGGTGCACATCGCCATGGCTGCGTCAGTCGGCGGCCTCAATACAATTCAGGTTAGGTGCTTCTTTTGGTTGAGAAGCAGGTGGCTGCTCCTTTCACACAGAGCCAGGTTGTAGAGAGTAGGGTACAGCCGGATATAGCCCAGCAGTAGGCTCCCATCATCGATTTGATGGCCCACCTCCAAAGTGTGACACTTCGGGTGCAGCAATGGGGAGGACTCTTTCTCTTGGGTAACAGGATCGGGATGTCCAGCTCAGCTTTTTTATTGTACATATGCAGTTCCTTCTTTCAAGCTGTTTCAGTGCACTAGTGGGTTCTTTTTGCAGTTACAGTGTCTTCTTGCAGTTTCAGTATTCTCTCACCGAGACGGTGAGTGATCTTGTGGCGGACAACCTGTAGCATGGCACATGACAGGCAGTTCGTTGTAGTTGGGCTGGAGTTCACAATGGACGAACTCTCGCCTGGTCAGTGACACGTGGCAGGGATACGGGTGGTGGTCTAGTCGATACTACGGCCAGATTACCACCACCACAGTTTGGAGATAGACTTAGCTTGGATTGGAATTTTTTTTCTTTTTTGCAAAAAAGAGATCCTTCCATTAGTTAAATAATGCCCATCGGGCTACAACATCCCCGAAGGGAAAGATACATGAGGGGAGACTCTCCTAACTGAAAAACTATGTACAAATGTAGGCCAAATTAGGAGATAGGAGGTGGGAAGAGCCACACTGGTGGGCGTAATGCCATTGAGGGGTCCCCTGCTTAATAGTGAAGAAGGGGCCCAAACTCCATAGTCGTAGGAAGGCCTAGCGACACTCCCTCATGCGATCCGAACCACCTTGAAGCTGGTCAAACTGGCCTCTCAAGGTGTGTATGAGCTCTAACCAAATGTCTCGCACTATCTCGGCAGGTGGAATTGCTCTGTCCTCAAAAATGTGAAAGCATTGAGCCCACCATATGAACCACAGTGTCAGGCTGCTGATGAGGGCCCATCGGCTGTCTGCCTCGTCTCCAGTCCTGGGGGGCTGGACGTAGTCGTGGTTGGCCATCATGTATCTCTATCATCATGATGACTGATTTTGTCTCGTACTGAAGTGCTGGGCCCGTGAGCATTCTTGGCATGCAAAGATTGATGACCTTGTCCTATTTGTACATTCAGAGTCCTCATTACCTGTTCACCTCACATTTAGTGGTTGTCCTTGAGCCTCATGGGATTCCACATCATGTGAATGCTCTATGTCCAATTGTGACACAGAGGGGACTTGGAAGGATTCCAGAAACCTTGAATTCTCTATGTATTGTTGGAAGGTAGTGACAAGGTTTACTCCTGCTCTTGTTCATTGTTCATAAGAGTAGACTGTGATGCATTCACGTTAGCAGGAG
Source organism: Adiantum capillus-veneris (assembly GCF_014529385.1). Classification (NCBI taxonomy): domain Eukaryota; kingdom Viridiplantae; phylum Streptophyta; class Polypodiopsida; order Polypodiales; family Pteridaceae; genus Adiantum; species Adiantum capillus-veneris. Next base: position 10,148,754 of record NC_140955.1, read on the forward strand.
ATACCTATGCACCTCTACGCATATTTCAAGAGTCAATCACTCTATGTACAGTATATATCATGTGCTGTGTAGTTTGAGGCTGTTGTGGTTGTCTCAGCTCTTTACTGTTCATTTTTCTATAATCAGTTGTATATTTCAGTGGTCATTGCAGTCTGGTGTCTTACATGGGTTGCGACTTTGGTCTTAGTCTTTTGATACCATCTGGTCTGTATCATGTGCTGCGTAGCATTGAGGCTATTGTGGTTGTTTCAGCTCTTCACTGTTCATTTTTCAATATTCAGTTGTTCATTTCAGTGCTCATTGCAGTCTGGTGTCTTAGATGGTCTTAGTCTTTTGATACCATCTGGTCTGTGAGTGAATATCGTGCATACTGCACAGATAGACATCCACCCTAGAGAGACACTTTTCGTGCTACAGACTGAAGTTGTCGAGATAATTATATGACACTTGACAAGTGAAGCTCCTTTTTCTAGGTTGAAACTGAGTGAGTGTAGGTATGCTTGCACATGATTGAGATTTGTGCCTCCGCACTTGGCTGCAAAGAGTGGAGTAATAATTTTTTTAAAAAAGGAGACGACTGTATAGCAGCCAGTCCTTATTGGAAAACTGTTGTCTGATAGTATTTGTGTCAAAAAACATAAGCAGTATTTTTCCTTGCTTATATCAACCATTATTCTGTCTAATTTGGTCACCTGCTTTATCATGTGTTGCTGGCAGATAACAGCGACCCATCAGCTTGAAGCTGCAATAAAAACTCTAGCCCTCTCAGCTCGAACGTTAGTCATTGGTTCCGCTATGAACATTGAGCTGCCCGGTGCTTACTTGTCTGATGAGATTGTGGCCGACTGCAAAAGCATCTTAGAACTGGCAATGTTTGATACACTCTCTGGCCTTGACGCTAATGATCCTCCTAAAACCATGGCAACATTACAATTTCTATGTTCTATGTTCTCGAGCGTAAGTCTTTCACTATGGACAGGGTTATCGATTTTTCTTAATGTTTCCTTATTGCACACTAGAAAGGTATCTTATGCAATGTTGTTTTTAAGAATTAAGAAAAGGTCTTTTTTTTAAAATAGTTGCGGATGATTAGCAGCCACACCGATGATCTAAGCTCAGTGCTGGTGATTGACTGGTCGCAATGGCTTGATGAATTTTTTGGGCGCCTTTTCTCCTTGCTTTTGCATTTGGAATCTGACAATCACTTGTATGTGGTGATAAGTGGCAATTTTTTTGTAACTAGTTTTCCTTTAAGAAGCTGATAACAACGTTATGAGCTTTCAGTAAATGTAAGCACGTAAGTTCATGGTTGGGCAGCTAAAGTGAGAGCTCGGCGCATTCTTTTTGACAATTTTGTAGGATCGAGGCAGTTGAAAGTGATAAAGGGTTGGTTTGGAAGTCGTTCCTAGTGCAAGAAGACTCTTTTTACTTCTCAACATTACAGCTTCTGTTTTCAAGGTTGACAACAGATCTGTATAAGCAGGTATGCATCACCCACTACAACTCCTGTATTTATGCTTCAAAGCATTTTGAACGGCGAGGTCTACACTTCTGCTGTTTTTCAGTTTCTAGTATTTCATCAGCAAGTGCTATCGAAGTGTTATCCATCCAAGTTAGTTACCCATTGCACAAGCCTAAGACCCAGATACTAGCAGTTTCAAGTTATAGTAGAAGTACACTGTAGTAGACCAGACATTTTGTATTTTTTTATTTGGTGTATATTTCCTCTAGATGTGGACAAGACTGTAGTAGACAAGACTGTGTAAGACTGCTGTGATAGACTACTACTGCTGAGCTATTCAAAGACTAGATGTGGTGAATGGGGAGCCATGCCACGGAAGTATTGCCCACTTTTCCACCCGCCGATGCGTATTCTCTGGTCCACTGAGTACTTGTCCCTGGTCCACTGACTCCGTTCCCTATTGTTTTTGCTCAAGCATTCAAGTGAAAGTGCCCAAGTGAACGGTAGAAGTGAACAAGAGAGATGACCAACTGCCCAAGTTTTCTAAGTCTTTGGTCATTCACTTTTGCATCATACTGAAGGTGGCCACATGATGCATATGGCTTGATAAGACAATCACCTTTTTCTTATATGTGATGGTACGCCCAGTGGCAGCCTACTCAGAAGATTAGGGTTTGGGAGATAGGCCACAAGCTGGCTTTACTGGTTCACTTACATGCTCGCACTTGTTATCTTAGTTTTTTTGTATTTTCTATACTGGAGATTTGAATCATAGGGTGTTGATGTAAATTTTCTGTTGTCATAGGTCTTTTAGGCCTTTTGCAGACGCAAAGAAACATTTCTTTTCGTGTCATTTCATTTCTATGAAGAGGGTGCTTTTGGGACTTTTATTTGGAGAATGATGAAATTCAGACAATTTGTATGTTGATGGTTCTCCAAGACTGCATCACTCTCCCATGCATGTGCATGTTGGTCAATGCTAGTTAAAAACATGTCAAATTTCATACGAACAGCTCTGTTTTCGCTTTCTTTCTATCGTCCCCATCCATTCAGAACTATATATCGTCGACTTCTTGTCTAAGAAAAACTTCCATAACTTTGGTTATGAAATCATGGACTCCTGAGTTGAAGAATAATTTTGCGTATCTTTGTGTTGTGCGCAAAAATGATTGGGAAAGAAATGCTCAGCTCTGACACTAGTGTGTCAAGTCTCGGCCATATCAGATTATTTGACACTCATGCAAACAGAATTGCTGATGTCCACCAAACAATTTGCACACCTACGGTTAAATATAAGCTAAGTTAACCCACACTTAGCTGCAAAATTGTGCACTCTCGAGTTGAAGAATAACCTTGGAGCAAAATTTTCCTGTTTCTTCAGTGTAGTGCCCAACGTGGATCTAACTATTTCTTGCTGAGATTAAGATTGTGATCAGCTCTGATACTAGTGTATATAGCCTCTACTGTAAGAGAAGGCAGTGAAACAATGCACTTACAAAGTATGAAGAATCATTGCAAAGACAATGAGTGCAAATTGAACAAGGTAGGCCCATGCGTATGATTTGCTCCAACAGCATAATATGCTGTCCAAGGAGAAATACATCAAGTACAACATAGAGCTCCTTAGAATGTATGCATCTATAAAAAAATTTTGTCACCAAATTTCATTTTTGATTTCCTTAAATGAATTTTCTCTCTCTAGAATTTTCCATTCTAGTCTGAGAAAATAAAAGTAATAGAAGGGTCAGTTATGTACAATGGGCAGAGGAACGTGTTCTTGAACTAGAGAGTTCCGGAATTTAAATGCATTTTTTAGTAGTGCCAACAAAATTAGATAAGGATTCAACCGGGATATTTGCGAGTCCAAAAATAGTTCAAAACGGATCGTGAAAGCCTTCGAAAGTGGGTACTATGGCTAACCAAAAGGTGGGAATGGGGGCCAAGGTGTCATTATCCACACATGCTAACCTAGAGCTATGTAGAGATAAGGGATGTCCACAAGCCTCCCATGCAAGAGACAAGGTAAGAGGAGCAGTTCTAAAAAAAGAAAACTGGCTTTGAAGGACGAAGTTTGAGTATTTTTTTAATAACTCGAAAAAGAAGGCGTTTTTGAGAAAACGACCCATCTGTCTTCTCAGATACGGCGAGATGAGCAACTTTTAAGTTCAAATTTTTTGATTCGAGGACCGTAAAAGGAAGAGTTCTTTGCTTTTCTGTATGACTGCACTAGAGAGAGCAGGAGTATTTGTGTCTTTTTGGCTCTTGAAGCTCCACGCAATCCTCAGCCAAAAGGAAGGTCTCTAATGTCACCATCTCTCAAGAATTACACTTGAAGAAGAAGAATTGCAACCCTCAGTGATAGAAGAACTAAACATGATCAAGGAGCACCATCTCTCAAGAAACACACTTGAAGAAGAAGAATTGCAACCCTCAGTGATAGAAGAACTAAAAATGATCAAGGAGCAAGTACGGGCCATCAAAGAAGGAGAAGAGCAACACAAAGAAATGACGACCTCTTGGGTGGATGTTATTACCAAGACTCAACAGAAGGCGGACGAAGCCAAGAAATGGATCAAGGTTGCCAAGAAAGGGAAAGGCAAAGAAATAACGTCCACGCCCACACCCACTATTATTAATCTGACACTGGAGGAGGAGCAAAGAAGACGTGTGCACGTTGTACATGTAATAATTTGCGGCCTTTAAGACAAAGATAATGTGGACGAAGAAGTAAAAGAACTCATTGCTCTAATGGGGCTCATGAACCGATGCATACAAGAGCTTGGAGAATGGGCAACAAGAAAAATGGTAGCAATGGGGAAACCTCGAAAGAGAGGGCACTCATTCTTCGATTTCCGTCCATGGAAGCGAAGGAGGACTTTTTGAAGAAAAGGCCAACTAATAAGAAGATGGGCATCTTTCACGGGGATGATCTTACCCTCTCGCAGATCGCTCATATGCAGGAGGTAATGCCGGAGATTAGAGCGGCAAGGGTTGCTTTCTACCGAGATGGAAGAGTGGTAATATTCGAGCCACGTGCGACATGACGGTGCGAGACCTATGGGACCACACTAAAAGTTTTCGACCTGGAATTGTAATGAATCTATGCGCCTTGATGTAGCTGCCTTTGAGGATACTTTTAACGGGAGAGACATTATCTTCTACTCTGACACACATCAGGCCCCTGTGCAATCTTTGCCTCACATTAGTGGATACAGATGGGAGATAGCCTGTAGATAGGAGACACGATCAGAGCACAGAGGGTGGGGCTCAGAAGGAGTGGCAGTGTTATTCAGGGAGGGTTTGCAGCCAGTAATACATATAGCTCGCATGGATGAGCAAGCTAGGTACATGTGGGTGAAATTGAGAGCATAGACTCTCTACATTGCTATTTGCTACTTTCCCCCGAGTACGTCCGTATATGCACCACCCAGAGAACCGTCCCCCTTCTCTATTTTGGATGATGACATATGGGAATTCTCCAGAGATGGCGACATTATCATTCTAGAGGACTTCAATGCTAGGACTGCCCATCATCAGACAATATTCTATAATACTTTAGAGGAGATGCTGGGAGAGCTGGATGTTGCAGAGACTGGCCTATCCAGACTATCACAAGATGGGGAACATACTGAGTATGGACGGCACCTGATAGACATGGGGAGTGCACATGGATTGGCCATCTTGAATGGCCTACAGAGATTTCCCGCTGCGGGAGGCTTCACATGCTTTCCACACAAACATGGAGCCAGCATAGTGGATTATGTCATGGCACAACCAAGCCTTATCTCTAGTATCTTGGATCTCATAGTTGGGCCCAGGCCTGTTGGGGTGGCAGTGGATCATGCTATTGTGTCGTTGGCCATCTCTTTCCAGTTCAGTGTAGCACACAGTCCACGGGTGGCAGCTCGTACTAGCTATACCTTCATGCAAGAGACGGATTCGGTATACATAGACATGATCTACAGATGCCTAAGCACTGAGGAGCCAGGGCGACCTCTGGAGGAGCTTACTACTATATTGACACAGACATTACATGATGTAGCAGTAGAGGCGTACCCACACAAATAGCCCGAGCATAGACGCCGTTCTGGGAGCACGCCTTAGAATAGCTGGTATGATGAGGAATGCCGCCAAACCTGAGCTAGACTTAAGAAGGAAGTGCTTTTGGGGACATCATTCACAGACAGTCACAAATTGAATTCCGACACCTAGTGCGGCGGAAAAAGAGGGCATTTTTGGCTCAACTAGAGCAAGATCTCTACCAGTTATTCTTGAGTCAGGACTCAAGTGAGGCATGGCGGCTCTTTCATGGGTTGTTCCCCCCCCCCCCCCCCCCCCCCCCCCCCCCCTGCCCCGCCCTCCCCCTTTGCCATTACCTTTGCAAAGACTTGAGGTCAGTATGCATCAGCTTTGTACACAGTTTCTAGACAGCTACCCCTTCCCGACCCATGCCCACACACGTGCTTTTTTCACCACCGAGATGGTGAAGAAGGCTATTGATAGGATGAGGATTGGGAGAGCATATGATCACGATGGCTTGGAGGCTGAGCATTTCCTGCATGCCATGTGCTTCTAACAGAGCTTCTAGCAGTCATGTTTAACTGTGCCATGTGCGAGGGCTAGCTTGATACCTGGAGCCTATCTACGGTTGTACCTATTTTCAAATCAGGAGACCCTATGGAGACTGGGAACTATCGCACTATCATGATTGGACGTATCCATTCTTGAGCAGCAGCTGAGTAGATGGGCGGAGAGAGAGGGAATGCGTGCAGCTGGCAGACATGGTTCAGCAGAGGGTTTTCTACTCTTGACCATATCTTGATACTCAGGGCCATCATTGAGGAGGACAGATCCCGTGGGAGACGGATCTATTGTAGATTTGTGGATTTCCGCAAAGCATTTGACACAGTACCCAGAGCTAGACTGATGCGCAGATTACAGGAGATGGGAGTACCCACAAAGCTAATTTGGGGGATCATGGCATTGTACAGATCAGTAGTAGGGCATGTACGCACTTCAGAGGGTCTTTCTACACCGGTTCTCTCCACTATTGGGGTGAAGCAGGGCTGCCCGCTCTCTCCTACTCTATTTGGTATGTATGTGGATGAGGTTTCTGACTACATTGAGAGAGATGGGGATAGAGGTGCACCCGTTGGTGGGGACATGGATCTTGCTATTGTTATACGCTGATGATATTGTGTCGATCTCCGACTCTGCGGAAGGGATGCAACGTCACTTGGATGCTTTGCATAGGTTTGCCCATGAAAGTGGTTTGTCTGTCAACCTTGGAAAAACCAAGGTCATGATATTTAATACCACCCCACAGTGGATTAGGAGGTCACCGTCCGCATTCACATACGGCCAGGAGAAGGTGGAGTACGCAGATGCTTACACTTACCTTGGAGTTGTTTTTAGTGAACCAGCATTCTCGTTACGGAAGGCAGCGGAGACTAGATTGACCAGAGCCCATTCAGCATTGGGTAGATTGGAGAGGATGTGTTGACATGCTTAGTTTCAGGAGCCTCGGATGAAGCTCTGGCTCTTTGACATGCTAGTGGCTTCTGCATTGCTCTATGGAGCTGAGATATGGGGGCCTTCATTGGATCGCGGGAGGACAGGTCGCACTGATGGATGGGGGACATGGAGAAGCCCCTGGTCTCTATGATCTCGCGGCTCATTAGAGCCAAGGCCTCAGTACCACGTGCCATTATCTGAGCAGAGCTAGCTGCCCCTCCCCACTAGTAGTTGAGGCGCTCACTAGATCTGTCTCCTTTATACACCGCATGTGGGAACTTCTCAGAGACAGATACACCTGCCTTGCACTTGAGTCCTCTCGACAGTTAGCCATGCAGGGAGATACGGCATGTTGGTATGGGGAGATGACATCATGGTTCCAGGCGCATGGGTTCAGTATAGATATATTCCCCCCCTTCCAATATTCACTGGACGCACCCTTCATGAGTCTTACACAGTCTGAGATCACCAGGCAGTCCTAGAGACACATCACAGACTTCTTTAGAGCAGACACTGGACACTTGGAGGAGCTACTACCACAGTAGGTCTTGTTGCCTCACACAAAAGGCACACTGATTGACCGAGCGGCTGAATTGGGGAGATCCAAACGGCCATGAATGTGGAAGACTACACAGCATCGACGGAGGCTACATCAGAGGATCCGGATCACTGTAGCGCGGATAATGTGTCGTGCTCTCTCCAGTGTGGGTGCCCCTCAGTGCAATGTGCGTGACAATCTCACTCAAACAAATGAAAACTCTCTCAAACAGAATGAAACACAGAAACAATGGATAACAACAGAGACACAACAGTGGACCAGAACATGTGGACTCGACTAGCTCAAAGAACCATGTACAGACTCTGGCGTGGCAGCACACTCAGCTCCAGCCCAGGACTCACTGGTACAAATGGGGTGTCGAGGCTCAGATGTGCAGGGATGGTGAAGCAGTGCTCTGTGTAAGACTCCTTACCTCCCGAACGATGCTGGACCAAAGGTGAAGAAGAAGATGATGATCACCAACCACTACTACTCATATGTACCACCGTAAAGAGCCACCAACGGCTCATAAATGTCAGCCATGTGGTGACCTGGCCACGAGGTCCACTAGACCACCGTCGGTCGTAGGTAAGTACCCTACCACGTGTCACTCCCAGACCAAGGTCCGTCCAGTGCGAACTAGTCCCAGTGTAACCCACTGTCCAACTGTATGTCCTGTGAAGTGACTGTAGCCCTGCTACAGGTTGCCCGCCACAAGACCGCTCACCATCTCGGTGAGAGGAATACTAAAAAAACTGTGACGGAAAACCACTAGCTACTACATCCGTACATCTTTCTTGATTGCAATCGCCTTAAGCTTGTAACTAAGCAGGAACCACTAGCTACTGCATCCATACATCTTTTCTTGATTGCAATCACCTTAAGCTTGTAATTAAGCAGGAACTAGTATGTATGATTGCATAGCCTGGTCCATGCTTGCAGTTGCCATACTTTTCTGCAACAACACTCTTCTCGAAAAGATGGATTACCATAAGCCCGAGTAACACAGCAAATAGGGTTAAGCTCCATCATGATGGCAGAATGAAAGGGCCTTCACAGCAAACAGGATGGCAACCAAGTGAATGGAGCCGATCATGCAGGGTGGGGGAAACTTGCTGAACCTGAGAGGGGTGGGGAGGGCTAGATAGGGGCGAGGGTGGGAAGGGCTAGATAGGGGCGAGGGTGGGAAGGGCTAGATAGGGGAGAGGGTGGGTAGGGGCGAGAGGGAAGGGCTAGATAGGGGCGAGAGGGGGTGAGGGGGTGGGTAGGGGCGAGAAGGGGAGGGTAGGGGCGAGGGGGGGTGAGGGGGTGGGTAGGGGCGAGGGGAAGGGAGAGGGTGGGTAGGGGCGAGAGGGGGAGGGTAGGGGTGAGGGTGTGTGAGGGGGTGGGTAGGGGCGAGTAGAGATAGGGTAGGGGCGAGGGGGGGTGGGTAGGGGCGAGGGTATGTGAGGGGGTGGGTAGGGACGAGGGTGTGTTGGTAAGGGCGAGGAAGGTCAGAGCATTATGAAAGTGCAGGTTGAGGACAAAACCAACTATTCTCAGCAAGACAACGAGCAGGAGTAGGGAATTCATCCAGCACATCAAGCAGGACTTGCTCTGTGAAGGGAGTTGGCTAGACACAGAGGTTAGCTTCGTTCTGGTTGGAGAAGCAGACACCAATGGGGCTGATGTTTGAAGGGGGTTGAACTCTTGTAGGGGAGATTTCTTTTTGCTTATATACTTTTTCCTCGGCTTTCCAAATTCAACGGCTTTTATCAAGAGGGCTTTCACCGAGAGCGCATCAGGAGTATCTTCTGTGACCTTCAACTCTTGAGCTGGCTCATGTGGCTCATAAGGTTTAGTTACCTTGGAAAAATTGGAAGAGGGTGTACCTTCAAGCAAAGAGTGAATTGAAACCTCAAAACAGGGCATAGATTTGGTAGCATCCAACCATTCCAACAGATCCTCATCTGACCCGTCAGGTGGAGTAGGTTGTTCCAATTCGAGGCTGGTTGCTAAGGACAAAGAACTATGTTGCACCACGGGATCCATACCACCTTCTAAGAGAATGGGTTGCATCGAGGAGCCAGAATTATGTATCCACATTGCATCATTTCCCCAATCGTGGAGTGCTTTAGTGTGTCGCAGCCATGGTCTTCCAATAAGCAAGGGAAATCCGCCCTCAACCTGGGGAAGACGAACCACCACAAAATCCAAGTTAAAAGTAAAGTCTTGTACCTGCAGAGGCACATTATCCACTATGCCCACTGGGTAGACTGTCCGCTGGTCGGCCAATGTAACTGTGAAGGGAGCAGGGCGAGTAGGCTGTAGACCTAGAGCTAGCATAGTGAACTCGGGCATCAGGTTGATGCCAGATCCACCATCCACTATCACTCCTGAGAATTGCCGACCTAAAACGGACACTGTCAGGCGAGGGCTTCTATAATCAGTGAGTGGAGCAGCAGGAGTGGATATCCTATAGGACTCTGACTGTCGCACTGGGAGGTGCCCGCCACTAGGACCTGCTCCAGGGTAAAGTGGCTGAATAACTGCAAGGGTGTCACTTCTGAAACTCGCATCTAGTCGAAGCATGTCATAGAGGGACACTTGTTGGAAAGTGTTCTTCAAGACTGTCTCTGCTGTATGCTTCTCTTTTTCTACCTGTTGTTGTTCCTCTGGTACTTTGATCTTTTGTAAGTCAGCAACTGCTTCTAAGAAAGCCCCATCAATATCGGAGAGCATAGTAAAAGATCCTTTCTTAGCACTAGGGGATGGCATGTCAGCTGCTGGAGGAGGTGTAGGCATTGGGGAGGAAAGGGCTGTACCTGCTGGAAGATTGAGGCCGAGGGCTGGCCTCTGAGCTCGTGTGAGGACACCAGCTGGCTCCTCTACCAGCTGCAACTTGTCTTGAGAGGCAATCATATGGGCAGAAAGGGGTGGCTTGGGGTTGGTACTAACTGCTATCAAATTGATCTTGGGAAAGGTGAATTCAGGTTGGCTCTGACTTGGGCTCGTAGAGGTAGAGGCGCGTTGTTTTGGACAATCCTTAGTGTAGTGATCCTGAGCCTCAGGGCAAAGTTGCCACGGAGAAGAGCCTTCTGGCAGAGGGCATTTGCTCTAATAATGCCCATACTCTTCGCATCTGTAGCAGAGTATGGGCCGATTGGAAGGACGAAACAGGGGACGAGGTGGTTGCTGCATGGAGTTGGAGGCTGAAGTGTAGAAGCTCTGAGGGGTTGAGGTGGCATTAGCATTATAAAAACTTTGAGTCGGGAAAGTACTTGACATACCTTGGACAGCAGGGGTATTGAGCAAAGGTGGCATGTAGTTGGGATGGCCGTAGTGGGAAACCATGTTGGATGATGGTGCTAACCCTTGTTGGAGAGAAGGACCAAGACTTTGCTGTATTTTGTGCAATCCCTTTAGGTAGTAACAATCCTTGTCCTCATGTCCAGATTTTTCACAGAAGTGGCAGTAAACCCGAAGGGGGCATTCCTGCGGAGGGTGCCCTGGAGAACGGCATGAGCTACACCAAACCATAGCCTTAGTCTCTTGCTGACACTTGAGCTCTTCTAGCTCGCGCTTAATCTGTTCCAATGCCTCATGATTTGGAGTCTTCTCTTGTCTAAGAGAGAAGGACCTCTCCTCTTGAAGAGCTCGCTGTAACTTTAGGGCTTCCAGTTCCCTGCGTAAAGAAGTTAAAGGATCAGCAGGACTACCTTCCGAGAACACAGAGGGAGTTTCTATGTGAGGAGAGTTGTTGAACAGCTTCCTAGCCCCCTCTATCCTAGTAGCAGCTGCGATGAACTCCTCGAGAGTGGCGTCGGGTCGGAGACTCTCTCGGAGTTTTTGTTGAGAAGTTTTGGGAAGCGTTTCTCCACCCACTTTTTAACCATGAATTCACCGGGTTGTTGGGGGAGCTTGGCCACTAGCGATTGAGTTTTAGTCATAAGCTCTGCAAAGTCTCCTCAGGCTTGAGCACCATGTTGGCCAACTCATCCAACACCTTCTCCTGGTAGTCACCCGGCCTGAAAGCTGCACAAAACTGCTGTCTTAAGGCTGCCCAAGTTGCAAAATGGTTCTCTACAAATTGACTGTACCATTTATCTGCTAGGCCATCCAGGGTGGATGGAAATAGTACCAAATAAGCATCTTCTCTGTTCAGACCACGTCCCCTACAGAGAGATACAAATCTTCTTGCATGGTCGTCAGCATCTTCTGAAGAAAGCCCTTTGAAGGTAGGGAACTTGATGTTTACCTTGGCCAAAACACTAGCTAGTGGCTCCATGATTTCTTGCTGAGCCTGTTGCTCTATAGCTTGCTGTATCAGAATAGGAGAGAGCTTTACTGGAGAAGGTGATCGGGAAGATGGAGAACCTGATGAAGGAATGGGTGATGTGGTATGTGGAGGTATAGGTGATGAGGTTGAAGGATTTCTACAAGGTGTCAAAGGTCGTCTTCTATGATAATACTTCAGAGGGCTCACTAGTGCGTTTTGACGCTCGACTGACCTCCTTGTATGTGTCATGCAGTGACCACCAGTCCAACCAAGCTTGGGGCAAGAAAACTTGTGACAGTTCTAGACTCCACCAGACCAGACCAGGTAAGTGACTAGACCCGGCTGGACCAGGGACGAGACCAGGCACGAGGAGGACTAGACTAGGGTCGAGGAGGTCTAGACCAGGGACGAGGACAGGTTGGACCAGGGCGGGAGAGGACCAGACCAGTTGGACCAGGCGAGAGGAGACTAGACCAGTTGGACTAGGCGAAACTGGACTAGGCGAGAGGAGAACAGTGCAAGGCAAGGTTGGCGAAGGTAGGCGAAGCTAGATAAACCTAACTAGCTTCAAGATTTGCACCTCACAGAGTGAGATTTCAGTTGAGGTCCCACCGTGATCGCCAAAATGAGAGCACCTGTAGCGCGGATAATGTGTCGTGCTCTCTCCAGTGTGGGTGCCCCTCAGTGCAATGTGGGTGACAATCTCACTCAAACAAATGAAAACTCTCTCAAACAGAATGAAACACAGAAACAATGGATAACAACAGAGACACAATAGTGGACCAGAACATGTGGACTCGACTAGCTCAAAGAACCATGTACAGACTCTGGCGTGGCAGCACACTCAGCTCCAGCCCAAGACTCACTGGTACAAATGGGGTGTCGAGGCTCAGATGTGCAGGGATGGTGAAGCAGTGCTCTGTGTAAGACTCCTTACCTCCCGAACGATGCTGGACCAAAGGTGAAGAAGAAGATGATGATCACCAACCACTACTACTCATATGTACCACCGTAAAGAGCCACCAACGGCTCATAAATGTCAGCCATGTGGTGACTTGGCCACGAGGTCCACTAGACCACCGTCGGTCGTAGGTAGGTACCCTACCACATGTCACTCCCAGACCAAGGTCCGTCCAGTGCGAACTAGTCCCAGTGTAACCCACTGTCCAACTGTATGTCTTGTGAAGTGACTGTAGCCCTGCTACAATCACTTTCGCCCGACATGCACGACGCCCGTTCAAACTGCTGACCATGGAAGAGATTGATGAGATCCGCCAGCGACCAATGTTGGATCTCTTGTGACTTGTGGTTTAGCTATCCCAGCTAGCTGCTTATTTCACACCTACCAGCTTAGGATCTCATAGTATTTATATCTCATCCTTTTGTCATTTCATTTTGCTACTCCGACTTTGTATCAGATCCACCACATTGTAAGGCTTTTGTCTCATAGGTCATTTTGGCCTTTTGAAGACGTTAATATAACATTTCATAACATTTCATTTCATTTCTCTCTCTCTCTCTCTCTCTCTCTCTCTCTCTCCCCCCCATACACAAGTCTCCATAGTTTTGGCTGCATAATCAACTAAACAGGTTACTACTACCACTACTACTTTTTTCTGAGGAAAAGATCCTTCCATTAGTTAATAAAACTTCCCATAGGCTACAAACCACCTCTACTAGAGCGCGCTACATCAAAAGCATGGGGAGGCTCTCCGTGTGAGTAAATAAAATATGTACAATGAGGGCTAAATCACAAGATGGGAGGAGGAAAAAGCCACACTGATGGCCGGTGGTGCCATTAGTGTGGCCATCATGGTCAAGGGTAGTGCCATCTAGGCACACCTTGGACCATGGCCAAGAAAGCTCTGGGCACCTGTCGTAGGAAAGCCTCTCTGCGCTCCCGCATGCGATCGAAGCTTCCCTGAAGTCTCTCAAACTGACCCCTGAGAGTGTGAATCAGCTCCAACCAAAAGTCACGAACAGTCTCTACCGGTGGGACAGGGCGAGCCTTAGAGATGCGGAAGCAGGGGGGCCGCCAAATGAACCAGAGTGTTAGGCCATAGATGAGCTCCCAACACACCTCTCTCTCATTGCACCACTCCTAGGGGATAAGCTCTGTGGCAAACTGGAGTGTGCCCCATAAATCACTATCGTCCTGTTGGTGGAAGCCAACTCAAAATGGAGTGTAGGGCTCGTGAGAGTGGACCAGGCTGCAACACCCCAAGTGTACTATCGAGCTATGGAGAGCTAGCATCAATGCAAGAACCCGAAGCCAACTCGTTATGCCATGGGGCAGTCCCACAAACAGTGACGCTGACTCTGCAAAGGATGGCCACAAGCTACACAAGCTGCAAGCAACCGAGAAAGTTACTATGTTCCAGTAGCTAGTTGCACACAGAGCTACAACAGTTGGGAGCTGGCTAATACCCAGTAGCTTCTCGGCTTCCCACAACCGCTCCCAAAAACCTGACAAGAGCTTAGCTGTGAGACCCTCCTTTTGCCAATGAAGTGCTGTAGCAAGACGAGCCTCTCTCCGTGCAGCTAGTATGTGACGCCCACTTGAAGTGTGTACTTAAAAAAGGGGGTCTGAGGGTGATCGACTGAAGAGGAGGATCCCTCCAGAACCACTCTCTAGGGTCCCGTTGTACTCGTGCCAAAGGGCAGCTCTCTCAAGCCCAAAGCCGCCAGTGGCCCGTCTCAAGATCTGTTGAGCCAAGATCTATGACAAGGTCTTCCCACACATGCCCACAAGTCGTATCCTCTAAAAGAAACACTCTGCAACCTGAGGAGCCTCTATTGAGACTCTGTGAAGGCGACCCTCTCTCGGAACCTCAACGAACATGTGGGGTACGGACTCCGAGCAAGCTTGAACTACAATGAGAACCTCCAGTTGCGTGAAGGTCCCCATCCATTTTGGAGTTGCTGCCTCTAGAGGGCTGAGTCACTCAATTTTTTTTTTTAAAAGAGAAAGAGATCCTTCTATTAGTTAATAAAACTGCCCATAGGTCTACAACCACCTCTACTAGAGAGGGCTGCATCAACCATAAGGGGAGACTCTCCCAACGAAAAAACAGCATATGTACAATAAGGGCTAAATCAAGAGATGGAAGGAGGGAAAAGCTCACCCCGGACCATGGTGAAGAAAGGCCCAAGGCGCTAGAGTCGAAGGAACTCCTCTCTGCACTCCCGCATGCGGTCAGAGTTGCCTTGAAGTCTCTCAGACTGTCCCCTGAGAGTATGGATTAACTCAAGCCAAAAATCTCGAACAGTCTCTGCTGGTGGCACAAGGCGAGCCTTGCAGATGCGGAAGCAGCGGGCCTGCCAAATGAACCAGAGTGTCAGGCCACAGAGGAGCTCCCAGCACACCTCTCTTTGACTACACCACTCCTATGGGATAAGCTCTGAAGCTGGCTGGAGTGTAGGTCGACCACCCTATATCACTATCATTCTACAAGTGGAGGATAGCTTAAACTGTTGTGCAGGGCCCGTGAGAGTGGACCAACCAGCTAACCCCCAAGTGTACTGTCGTGCTGTGGAAAGAGCTGGCATTAGCCGAAGGACGCGAAGCCAAACCTGCTGTGCCATAGGGCAATCCCACAGATACTGACGTTGACTCTCCAAAGGATGGTCACAGCTGCGCATGCTGCCGTAAGGCCATTATGTACTAGCCAGCTCCCCACTGCTGTAGCTCTATGTGCAACTAGCCATTGGTGTCACGATTGTGACTGTTAACAGTATTACATCTACTCCTAGTTGAGATACTCGAAGTGCCATGCCAAGGAGGACCCTATGCTTGGATGGTCACACCCCTTCGCTCAAGAGACGTGCCTCTTCGCCAAAAGCCACACTCCTTCGACGACTGGTCACACTCCTTCGCTCTACGGGTGCGATTCTTCGCGCAATGGTTGCAACTCTTCACCGAAAGGATGTGTCTTTACGTCTAAAGTCATGTCTCTTCACTAGGAGACGTGTCTTTTTATTTGTGTCTCTTCGTCTCCTATATAAGGAGCCCTTGTATCACACTTTCAATTAATCAACACAGAGTCTTCTGAGTCTTGTTTCCGAGTTCAATTCAAGTTTCTTAAGTCTTAATCATGAGTTTAAGTACTTAATTAAGGATTAGTACGTAGAATCCTTACAATGGAACAAAGTGACCTGCCTCAGTTGGCTGGCATCCCGCAACCTCGCCCAAAAGAATGACAAGAACTCAGCTGTGAGACCCTCCTCCTGCCAGTGAGGTGCTGTAGCAGGACGAGCCTCTCTCGATGGTGCCAGTATGTGACGTCCCAATCGAACAGTGTACTAAAAGAAAGGGACCCTTGGATGGTTGGCTGAGGAGAAAGGGTCCCTCCAGAACCTTTCTCGAGGATCCCACTACACTCGGGCCAGTGGACAACTCTCCCAAGCCCAAAGCCTCCAATGACCTGTCTCAAGAGGTGCTGGGTCAGCATCGATGACATTGGTCCTCCCGCAGATGCCCACTACTCGGATCCTCTAAAAACAACACTCTGCAACCTGTGGAGCCTCAACTGAGACTGTGTAGTCCACCCTCACCCTGTATCTCAAAGAACGTGGAGGGTACAATCTCTGAGCAAGCTCAAATTGCGATGAGGACCTCCAGTCGCGTGAAGACCCCCATCCATCTGGGAGCTGCTGTCTCTAGAGATGTGAGCCACTCAGCTGGTACTGCCTCTGTGATGTCCTGACACATGCTCTGCACCCTCTCATGCCCTGCAGTTGGATGCTCTATAACTCCTCTGGCAAACCTGAGAACTAAAGCCAATTACCTAGAGTGCATGCTCGACCCTCTACCATGGGACCCCAAGAAACATGAGGCCTACTACAACCAAGTGGCCTCTCTGAGTGCTGACCATGGGGTTCCAACACAAGGAATTGTCTCAAGCGCTCCTCTGTGCAGGTGGGCTGGTGCTCCTCTAGGCCTTTCCGTAGTTGCTCCCAAGAGTGAGGTAGACTCACAGCAAAACGATCCTCTTGTCTCTTGCTCAGACCAACTCTGCGGATGGAAGGTCTCCAAGGGCCTCCTGCATGAGGCACTCGAGCTCTAAGCCGCTGAAGCAAAAACTCCTTCCAGGGCTTCTCCCTTGGAAGCACTCCTCGGACAACAAACTTCCCAAGAAGGGCTTTGCTTTGCTATGGTGGGTCTATGATCCCCAACCCTCGCTAAGACCATGGTAGAGTGATGATCTGCCAGGCTACTTTGGCCCGATCTAACTAGGTGTCACGCCCTGACCAAAGAGAGTTCTTGATCAGCCTCTCTAATTGGCTGATGCAAGAGCTCGTAAAGATCCAACAAGATGTAATGTACCACATAGTAGCCAACAACACCTGGTTGGCACTACAACTTTGCTTGCCAAGGAGAGTAGTGCCGAAGTCCAATGTAGCAACTTCCTCTTGATAGACAAGAGGAGGGGCGGAATGTGTTGCTCAGGAAATGAGTCCAAGCTAACCTGACAACCCAAGTAGGGATTTGTAGTCCCTGGGGGAATCTATCTAAAACCCTCACCTGGCAACCAATAGGTCGTAGGAGCACTCCCAACCTAGGAAGCCACTGTCTTCTTGTAGTTGATCAGTGTGCCTGATGCACAACAAAACGTCTCTAGAGCCCCCTCACACCTATGCAGGTTGGCCTCCTGGTCTCTAAGTACAAAGCTAAGTCGTTGGCAAACTTAGTATCCAGTAGCTCATCGCTTGAATAGGGAGCGCTAAGCCACGCGGACCAAGCTGCTGTCAAACCAAGAATTTCCTTATCGCCTCAGCATAGAACAAAAACAGAAAGGGAGCTTGTCTGACTAAGCGTGTGAGCATGAACTGGTCCCCTCTACCTCCTAGCAAAAGCACCTGATTGTGTGCACCTCTGCACACCTGTGACCCAAGCATGTGAGAAGCCCATCGTGTGAAGAGTGCTCTCCAAGAAATCCAAGTCAACTCTGTCGTAAGCCTTCTCAAAATCAAGAAGTATCACCACATCCTCACCTCGGAGGCGCGGGAGGGCAGACGCGTGAAGATGTTGTCAAGGATACCGCGCTCCTTGAGAAAACTTGTATGGGTCCCATGTATAATGCTCTCTAGAAGTGGCTAAATACTCAAACTCAGAGCCTTGGCTAGAATTTTGTAGGCTGAGTTGAGGATGGTGAGGGGCTGCCACTGCCACATCTCATCCAAGGAGCCACCCTCCTTAGGAGTGAGGTAGATCAAGCCCTCACGCATGCTATTTGGCATCTCTTCTGTGTGCAAGATGTACTCAAAAGCGTTGCAAAGGTCCGAGCCAAGCAAGTCCCCGTGGTCCAAGAAAAAACTGGGAGTCAAACCATCCTCACCGGGACAACTACCTCGGGGAAGTGCTCTGAGGGTCGCATGGAATTCTTCTAGCTGAAGAGGGAGCTCAAGCCTCTTGTGCATCTCCTCAGTCACAAGACAAGGCATCTGTGCCCAAACTTGCTCTTTGCATGCATTCTGACGCTCTGACTGAGGCTCTGTTGATAGCACATCACAATAAAAGTCAGTAGCAATTGCACGCATATCCTTGGGCTTTGAAGCAATTGACCAGTCAGATCTCCTCAACTGGCTCACACTGGTGCACGCATGAGGGGGTCCACTGCCTCAAAGAACGCCCCAATCACTCTTGTCACCCACCTGGGTCCGTTGAGATGCCTGTCGCTGGAAAGAAAACTCATGACACCTCTCCTCTATGCTGGCAAGCTCCTGGCGAGCCTGCTACAACTGCTCCTCCAACCAAGGACTGTCTGGCTGCTGCTTCTGCATCCTCTGCAAGGAAGCAACGCCCGTTGAAGACGGTGCTCCTCCTCCCTTGCTGCAGCCAGGCGGGCCTTAAGACTCTTGGAGAAAGAAACGACTAAGCTGAGTAAGTCCTAAGGCCACTCTGTCAGCAGGAGAGTCCTGCGTGTCCAAGCCCCCTGTCCAAAGAGCCACACACTCGCTTCGTGAGCTCTGAGTCCAACAAGATCCTCTTAGGGATGCGTAGCATCGTGCTCCCCCTCCTCTGTCTATCTGTCACCTTGAGGATCACTGGTGCATGGTTCGAAAAAGATGTCTCGGCCAAAATGCAAATTGACCCACCTAAGTCACACATGTGGTCACTGGTGTAGAAGCGATCTTATCGAGATAGATTCACTCCTCCCACTCTACGGTACGAGCGAGAGAAGGCCAAGCTGTCTGGGGGCCTCACAAAGCCAAAGTGCTGCCAAACATCTGAAACCGTCAAGGTCATACATAGCCCTCTCCCAAGCTGCCAACTCAACTCTGTGCATAGTAGAATGGCTACCTCCAATCTTGTCAGAGGGTCCTTACAGCACGTTGAAGTCACCCCCAACGCACCATTGCTCTGCATGCGGCAGAGACTATGCAATGTGAGACCAAAACTCTGTACGTGCACTTGCCACATTAGGCGCATAGATGTTCAGGAAGCCCAATAGGCAGCCCTCAATCTGCATAGTAATCCATTGAGCCCTGCCAGGCACAATAATACCTCTGCCTACAATGGCCTGCTGCCAAGAGTCAGCAATAGCTATACATAGTCCTCCTTGGATACCACCAGGTTCAAATGCAATTCACCAAAATCTCTCATATCGCCCACGCAAAAGCTGGCC
Organism: Adiantum capillus-veneris; assembly: GCF_014529385.1. Lineage (NCBI taxonomy): Eukaryota > Viridiplantae > Streptophyta > Polypodiopsida > Polypodiales > Pteridaceae > Adiantum > Adiantum capillus-veneris. Next base: position 10,168,154 of record NC_140955.1, read on the forward strand.
ACATCGTCTAATGCGGCTCTCACAAAGATGATGCTCCTACAGCATAAGAAGATCAATCTCTCCGCCCACAAGGCATCGTTGAAGGTCCTGACGCAATTGATCCCGCTGGCACTGAAACTGGGGCCCACCTAATCCCTGCACATTCCATGAGACAATCCCCATGGAGAACGAGAAAGAACTGATGCTGCAGTAGCAAGTAAGTGCGCTATCTTTGAGGTTGGGTTGGATTGGGAATAATCTGCATCCGAGCGTCCCCGAGATTGGCGTGACTGCAAAGAATGTCTAGCCCAGGCCCACGAAGAGAGTGCCGTGTGCAAGGCAAGCTCCTCTGTCTAGGAGTCCTCATGTATGTGTACATAGCATGGTGGGCTATGCGTCTCAGCAAAGAAGTGTACCGTGATGTGTCTACATCCTGCCGAGTCTGGAGGTGTCACTTAGAACTTGGCCAATGGCCACAAAGTCTATACCAGGTCCTTAACCCCTAGGTCTCCCATGTGGTGAGAGAACTCGAGGGCTTGGGCCTGCAACCAATTTATCACCGAGTCTAGAGTCCACTCAGATTGGTCCCTGCGACATAAGGAAAACGAGAAGCCAACTATTGAGTCCAGGGCCTCTATTCCTCTAGCTGCAAGGAACAATACATGAACTCCGAAAACAAGTGCCTCAAAGTCTGGTGAAAGGTCACCGAGAAACCGTGTGAAGTCGTAGGGGAAGAAGTCCCACCTACGACGAATGTCGAAGCTCGTCAATCCACGAGGAACTGTTGCAAAGGGAGATGTCTGTACCAGAAGGGGGTTTCGCAAGAAAGAAGGGGGTTTCACAAGAAAGACTGTGCCTCTCGCCAAGGGACTCGTGGAAAAAGCGTTGCCCCTAACAGCCGAGGAAGGTCCTACCCCATGGGTCGGCTGCGGGGTAGGAGCGGGAGGAGATGTAAAAGCGGGGGGGCTAGTGGGAGGAGGAGTGGGTGGGGAAGGGGGGGTTGGGGGGGGGGGGGGGGGGGGGGGGCTGTCGAAGGTGAGGGTGAGTTGGAGGGTGAAGCTGGGACCTCAACCTGTTGAAGAGGGTCGAACCGGTTCTCTGTGGGAATCCACTGCTATTGGCTTGTGCTTGGCGACCACCGGGAGGTCGAGGCAGACGTGGTGGCCCCTGTCGACGTCGACCACGAACCTGCTGCCAGCCCTCCTCTGCCTGAGCCCTAGTCTCGGAGGGTGAGTTTGCTTGAGTAGCCTTTGACTCTGTCTGCTGCTGCTGGCCTGCCCTAGGAGGCTGTGGCTGAGCCTAAGGTGAAGGTCGGGGCCTCTTTCGTGGACAGGCCTTCACAAGATGGCCCATCTGACGACAAATGAAACAATGATTCGGAAGGCCCGAATACTCCACACTCTGGTGGAGCCAACCACCGCTCACTTGAGGTAGTAGAATCACCTTGGGGAGGGTGTGGGTGTGCCGAACTAGAACACTTACCAGCTATTGTGGCAGCTACAGAGGCTCCCGTGCGAGGTGTCTCCAGGACGGTTCCAATCTCTGAGCCTATCCTGGATAGGCGCCGAAGGTACTCCCTCCATATGCCAGGGAAGTAGACTAAGATGGGAGGGTCTACCTCCTTGACAAGAACGTTGGTAGCTGGGTTGAAACCATGGCGCCACTGTCGAAAATGAGCTCGTGCTGCACAGATGGCCAGAGGGCTCATCGCAATGAGCTTGGATGCCACTTCGGATGTCTTAAACTCTATCTGATAGTAGCCACGTCCGAGGAGTTGAACGTCGAGGATCTTGCCCACCTCTGCGAGAAGGTGGGCATGGAGGAGATCACTCACCCCTCCTCTACTAGGTCGGAATGCGGATGATCTTGCAGATGATGGAGGTCGCCTGGAGGCGCTCCACCTCTGCTGCAAGGCTCCCTTGCTTTGTTGGCGAGAGCAAGTCGGATGGTGGGCTCTGCAAGGTCGGGCGAGGGGATTTCTTGAGAGTCCCTCTAGGGTGGAGCATGAACCGCCATCTGTGTCTGCTGCTGCGAAGAAGGCGGGGATAGGCGTACTCCCGTTGGCGTGGATAGCCTCCAAGACAGCAGAGCAAGACGTAAGTCAACGAAGAGGATGGGGGGAAGGGGGGGGGGGGGGGGGGGGGGGGGGGAGAGAGAGAGAGAGAGAGAGAGAGAGAGAGAGAGAGAGAGAGCAAGATGCAGAGAAAGGGAGGAGCGGGCTGGGGCAGGAGAGCTGGTCGTGAGAGAGGGGTAAGATCACACGGGGTGGGAAGGGGGTGCTGGCGATGGCGGGCGAGCAGTAGCAGCGAGTGCTCCAGACCTCGTATCCCCTTCAAGTCTGCTTGCATGAGTTTCACCCAAGAATCAAGATAGCCACTCAGTTGGTAAAGCCTTTGTAATATTCCGACACATGCTCTGCACCCCCCTCATGCCTCGTAGTTAGATGATCTGAACCTCCTCGGACAATCTTGAAAACTCAAGCCAGTCACCGTGAGTTCGGGCTGGACTCTCTACATGGGACCCCAAGAAACATGAGGGCTATTACCAACTAGGTGGCCTCTTTGAGTGCAACCATGGGGTTTCAAACAAGAGGCTGCCTCAAGCGCTCCTCCGTGCAAGTGGGCCGATGCTGCTACAAGCCACTGCTCAGGTGCTCCCAAGACCTAAGCAGGCTGGCAACAGATTGGTCCTTTGACCTCCTGCTCAGACAAATTCTGTGCATCTCTATAAAAATCCACCTGATGGACGGGCTACAAGGGCCGCCCGCAACATGAGGGACTCCAGCTCGAAGCCGGTGAAGCAACAACTCTCTCTAGGGCTCCTCCCCTGGAAGTAGTCTTTGACCATAAAATCCACAAGGAGGGCTCTGATCTGCTGTGCTGGGTCAGTGATCCCGAGCCCCCCTTGAGAACATGGTAAGGTGATGACGTGCCACGCAACTTTGGCCCGGGCTAATTGGGTGTCGCGCTCTGACCACAGAAAGTTCTTGATCAGCCTCTCTAGTTGGCTGATAGAGGAGCTCGAGAACCAATAGAACCAGAGTGTCAGGCCACATATGAGCTCCCAACACACCTCTCTCTCACAACACCACTTTTGAGGGGTAAGCTTTGTGGCAAGCTGGAGTGTAGGTTGATCCTGTTGGATCACTATCATCTTGTTGGTGGAATCCAACTCAAAATGGAGCGCAAGGCCCATGAGAGTGGACCAGGTTGCAACACCTCAATTGTACTGTCGAGCTGTGGAAAGAGCTTGCATTAGCTGAAGAACCCGAAGCCAAACCTGTTGTGCCATGGGGTAGTCGCACAGACAGTTACGCTGAAGCCTGACCCTCCAAAGGATGACCACAAGCTGCTCAGACTACCGAGAAGCCACTGTGTACTAGCCAACTCCCAACTGCTGTAGCTCTGTGTGCAACTAGCCACTGGAACATAGTAACTCTTCGCGGGTGCCTACTGTTTCACAACCGCTCTCAAAAACCTGACAAGAACTCAACTCTAAGACCCTCCTCCTTCCAATGTATTGATGCAGCAGGATGAGCCTCTCTCCGTCCTGCAAGTATGTGACGCCCCGATCGAATTGTGTACTAGAAAAACGGGGTGCGAGGGTGATCAATTGAAGAGGAGGGTCCAGAACCACTCTCCAGGATCCCACTGTACTCGTGCCAGAGGGAAGCTCTCCCAAGCCCAAAGCCGCAAGTGGTCTGTCTCAAGATCTTGTGGGTCAGGATCTATGACATAGGTTATCCCACACATGCCCACAACTCGTAGCTTTGGAAAGCAACCCTTTGCAATCTGTGGAGCCTCTAGTGAGAGACTGTGAAGGCGACCCTCTCCCTGAACCTCAAAGAGTATGTGGGATATGGACTCCGAGCAAGCTCGAACTGCAATGAGGACTTCCAGTCGTGTGAAGGTCCCTATCCATCTGGGAGTTGCTGCCTCTAGACGGGTGGTCACTCAGCTAGTAAAGCCTCTGTAATATCATGACACATGCTCTATACGTCCATCATGCCTAGTAGCTGGATGCTCTGAACCTCCTCGAACAATCCTGAAAACTGAAGCCAGTCGCCTAGAGTGCGGGTTGGACCTTTTGCCATGGGACCCCAAGAAACACGAGGCCTATTACCAGCCAGGCTGCCTCTCTGAGTGCTTACCATAGGGTTCCAAACAAGGGGCTGCCTCAAGCGCACCTCCGTGCAAGTGGGCTGATGTTGCTCCAGGCCAATCCTTAGCTATTCCCAAGACCTAGGTAGGCTTGCAAAAAACTTGTCCTCCAACCTCCTCCTCAGACCAACTCTGCTCATCTCAATAAAATTCACTATGGGCTACAAGGGCCGCCCGCATGAGGGACTCGAGCTCGAAGCCGGTGAAGCAACAACTCCTGCCATCGCTCCTCCCTTGGAAGAAGTCCTTTGACCACAAACTTCCCAAAGAGTGCTCTCCTCTACTATGCTAGGTCAATGATCCCTAGCCCTCCTTGAGAACGTGGTAAGGTGATGACCTGCTAGGCCACTTTGACCCGGGCCAACTGGGTGTCGCGCCTTGACCACAGAAAGTTCCTGGTCAGCCTCTCTAGCTGGCCAACGCAGAAAGCCACTGCCTTTCTCCTGTTGATCTGTGCTCCTGATGCACAACAAAACACCTCATGAGCCTGCTCACACCTGTGCAGATTGGCCTCCTAGCCCTCCAAGTACATGGTTGAGTCGTCAACAAACTCAGGGTCAAGTAGCTCCTCATCCCTAATAAGGAGCTCTAAACCACGCAAGCCAACCTGCTGGGAAGTCAAAAATCTGCTCATGGCCTCAACATACAAAAGAAAGAAGAAGGGGGCTAGAGGGCAACCGTGTCTAACCAAACGCATGAGCATGAACCATTCCCCTCTTCCCCCTGCCAAGAGCACCTGATTGTGCGCACACCAGTAGAGAGATGACACACCTCTGATCCAAGCATTTGAGAATCCCATCCTGCATAAAGTGCCCACCAAAAAATCCTAGTCAACTCTGTTGTAAGCCTTCTCAGAATCGAGGAGTATCACAAGATCCGCTCCTTGGAGACGCGCGAGGGCAGTCGCCTTCCAAAAGGTGAAAATGTTTTCAAGGATAGTACGCTCCTTGACAAAACCTGTCTGGGTCCCATGTATAATGCTCTAAAGTAGTGGCTGGATTCTCACTGGATTCTCAAACTCAGAGCCTTTGCTAGAATTTTGTAGGCTGAGTTGAGAATGGTGATGGGTCGCCACTGCCAAATCTCATCTAAGGAGTCTTCCTCCTTGGAAATAAGGTAGATCAAGCCCTCACTCATGCTGTCAGGGATCTCTCCAGTGTGCTCATGCTGTCAGGTGTCGAGCTCGAAGCTGGTGAAGCAACAACTCCTTCTAGGGCTTTCCCCTTGGAAGCAGTCCTATGACCACAAACTTTCCAAGGAGGGCTCTACTCTGCTGTGTTGGGTCAATGATCCCGAGTCCCCCTTGAGAACGTGGTAAGGTGATGACTTGCCTGGCCACTCTGGCTTGGGCTAACTGGGTGTTACACCTTGACCACAGAAAGTTCTTGGTCAGCCTCTCTAGCTGGCAGATACATGATCTCGAGAAGGTCCAGCAAGACGTGAGGTACCACATAATAGCCAACAGCCCCTCACTCATGCTGTCAGGAATCTCTCCAATGTGTAGTATTCTGGCATCTCTCTGAGCTCTCGATCGAGAAAGACCCTTTCAGGGATGCGCAACATCGTACTCCCACTCCTCTCTTTAACAGTGAGAATCAATGGCGCATGGCCGGAAAAAGTAGTCCTTGCCAAAATGCAAACAAATCCACCCATGTCACAAATGTGGTCACTAGGGTAGAAGCGATCTATCCGAGATAGATTCACTCCTACATTGCGGTCAAAACGAGAGAAAGATAAGTTGTCTGGGGGCCATACAAAGCATGTATGCTGCCAAACATCAGAAACCCTCAAGGTCATACCCAAGCTGCTAAGTCAGCCCTGTGCACAGTAGCATAGCTACCTCCAATCCTGTCTGATGGTTCCTACCAACATGTTGAAGTCTCCCCCTACACACCACTGCTCTGCATGCGGCAAAGACTCTACAATATGTGACCAAAACTCAGCTTGTGCATTTGCCACATTGGGGGCATAGATGTTCAGGAAGCCCATGAGGCAACCCTATACCTGCATAGTAATCCTTTGAGCCCATCCACTGAGTCGTGCCTGGCACAATATTACCTCTACCCACAATGACGTGCTTCCATGAGGCCATAATAGTCATACATATCTCTCTCTGAATGCCAGACCAAAATGTCTCATAACGACCACGCCAAATCTAACCACGACCACGACCACGACCTCGATATAGTCGTGACTATAGAGTTTGTCCAATTACGCCCAAGAAGAGCATGCCGTCCGTCGGGATACCTCCTCTATGGGAAAGAGAAACCAACCACTGTGTCTAGGGCGTGTCCCTCTAGCTGCTAGTACATGAACTCTGAAGCAAGCATGCTCAAAGTCTGGGAAGAGATGCTGAGGAATTGTGTGAAGTCGAAAGTGCACCGGGGACGGATGCCGAAACTTGTTGTCAGCAGTTCGAGTGATTGCGACAACAGGTGACGTCTGCACAAGAAGGGGGGTCCGCGGGAAAGCTCGCTCCTCTCTTGCCAGGAGGCTCACATCAAAAACGTTGCCAAGAGACCTCCTAGTAGACGATGAAGGTTCTGTCCCTTTTGCCGGCTATAAGGCAGGAGCGGAAGGGGATGATGGAGCAAGGAGACTAGTGGGTGGAATGGGAGCGGAAGGGATGGTAACGGGGGGTGGTGGAGGAGATGGAGGGAGGGGGGCTGACCGGTGGGTGGCACGGGAGGAGGAGGCGTTGTTGGTGGCGAAGCTGAGGTGGATGGGGTATCTGTGGGCTCGTCGTGTTGTAAGGGGTCGAAACGGTCCTTGTGGGAATCCACTTCTGTTGGCCTGGTGTAGGAGGACCAACAGGGGGGGCGAACTAGCGTGGTGGTCCCTGGCTATGTCGACCACGGACCTGTTGCCAGCCTCCTTGCCTGGGCACCAGGTTCGGAGGAGGAACGTGCCTGACTCCTTGTGTCTATTTGCTATGTTTGGCCAGCTTTAGGAGGGTGGGTCTGGGCCTCCTTCGTGGGGAGGCCTTCACTAGATGGCCCAACTGTCAAAAAATGAAGCAGTGATCCGGGAGGTCTGGATACTCCACATTCCTACGGAGCCAACCCCCACTCACCCGAGGTAGTAAACCGACCTTTAAGAGGGTGTGGGTGTCTCGAACCAGAACGTGTACTGTAGGTATGCGAGCTGCCTTGGTAGCAACAGAATCTGCCGTGCAACGTGTCTCTAAGACGGTCCCAATCTTTGAACCAATCGTGGAAAGGAGCGGGAGATACTCTCTCCTCAGGCCTAGGAAGCAGATTGAGATGATTAGGTCTGCCTCCCCAACAAGAGCATCAGTAGCCGGATCAAATCCATGCCGCCACTGTCGAAAAGGAGCTCTAGCTGCTCGGATGGCTAGAGGGCTTATCACAAGGACCTTGGACGCCATCTCGGAAGTCTCAAACTCTATCTGATAGTAGCCGCACCTGAGAAGCTGAGTATCGATGATCTTGTCCACCTCTGCTAATAGGCGGGCCTGGAGGCCTCTGCTAGGTCGGGTGCTTAATGATCTTGCACATAACAGAGGTGGTCTGAAGGCGCACTCTTGCTCTACCAAGACTAGCAAATCAACAATAGACCATTACAAATGCCAAAAACTAGAGTCCATGACTTTAACAACGAAAACACAAAGCTAAGCTTAGCTAACCAATGTCTACAACCAAATAGTGTCAGATGTCTGCTGTTATGGTCACATAAAACTACGAGCACCAAAATAAATACATAATGAATCATGATAATCCAAGACTGAAATCTAAAGTCATGACTCTAATAAGTAGTATGTACTACAAACCGCACACTCCACTCAAAGCTGGCACCTGCAAGAGAGGAGCACACACTGCACAGTACCTGTATCTTCGCTAAAACCAGTTGCTCTCAGCCGTAGCAAGGCGTTTTTCGGAAAGAGGCCTAATCGGCTAAAATAGAGCAACACACCAAAAGAGGCCTAATCGGCTGAAATAGAGCAGCCCACCCAAAAAAAAAAAACGCACGGATCCATAATATACGGCCGTACTATACGGATAGAAGCTACTGAGAAGGCGAGTGAAGATTAGCGAAGGCAAGACCAAGCTGACGAGATGAGGTCGTGAAATGAAAATACTTGCCTTCAAGGAGCAGGAGCCAGGGAATGGGGAGGCGGCGAGCGAAGATGAGGCGAAGGCGAGACCAAGCTGACGAGATGAAGTCGAGAAATGAAAAGACTTGCCCTCAAGGAGCAGGAGCCAAGGAATGGGGAGGCGGGCGGGAGGCTTTTGGGGGGGGGGGGGGTGTTGCGGATAAATAACATAGTAGAATAGACCCAACCCATCCCTTACAAGCCAGTAATATATCATAACACAAGCATGGGAAATCTTCTTCAAGTTGGCTCCCAGACACCACCTTGCAGATGATTTTTTCCAGCTAAGCTCGATTCTAGGACCTGGGCACCTTTATCCAAACCCTCAAAAATAAAAATTGTACAGTTCAAAAGATCTTCTAAATCTATACCATAACCTTGACATCAGGGAAAATCATCTAAAGCCATTAGCTTACAATTGCTTCTTTCCCTTCTGCTTAACAATACTTTTGGCGATTCCCCTGTTGTCTGCTTTTTCTACTATACCTTAATCCTGTTTCACTTCTAGAGATGCTTTGGATTATTTCCCCAAAAAAGGGAGTACAGTGGATGGAGACAATGGTCACGGTCTTTTTGGATGCAACTCGGATTAGATTGATGTATCTCCCTTTTTCAACGACATAGGCAGAATTTTGTTTGAATGGAGAGATATTGGGCTGTAAAGTCAATTTCGAGAGGCTAGAACAATTTCACGCCTCATCAGCCTTATCCTTGTACTCTCAGTGGTAGTCTTTCAAACATTGGCAGTTAACAGTTTCTCCTTAATCATCTGAAGTTTATTTTTATAGCTGATTGACCTCATGTTTCTGAAGATTAGTCATCAGGGAGGGAGTTTTTAGTTGGGAGTAGAATGTTTTGTGTTTGTGTTATTGGTGTGCTGAGACTCTTGAGCGGAGTTGTGCGTTTTGAATTTGTAGGTGAAATTAGGTGCTTCCCTAGCAAAGATGCTACAGAGTCATGATGGATAATACTTTCTGATAAATTTTTAATCTGACTACGTTGCATGAACTGGTTATCTAACTTGTGGGCACAGGAGGTGTAAACATTAACTGGAATTTTGCAGGCTTTGAAGAGTGTTGCAAAATTTGTGAACAATCATACCCTCAAGGGAGGTGTTATAGAGATTGGGCTATTATGCTCAGCAGCCGTGTATGCAAATCCTCGGAATGGAATCTCAGAATTAGTGAGACCCATCATGATATCGGTGCTATCATCTCTTGAAGAATGCCCGTCCACTGGATTTAGTGGGGTTTCCAACTCACAAGCTGTGTTTGATTTGAAGGTAATCTATAGGTACTTGAATTTTAATTTGTGTATACTACATGTGTAATCTTCTCTTTTGTGCAGACTACACTTTCGCCAGCATTGGAGACGTCAATTGTTTCTTCGCTGACCCTTATTTCATTTGGCCTCATGTTTGCTGGAGAGCATGTGATTGAATTTAAGGACCTTGTCAAGAGGATAATAGCTGCTAGCTTCGATGCGCCATCTGCCAAGGTGAATTTTATCCAATGTCATGTAATTGTGTAAACTGCTCTTTTAAAATATCGTAGGTGTATTTATGAGCCTATTTTTTAATTTACAAGAAGCTTTTTGACTTAATGGAGTGACAGGCAAGCACAATTATTGTGTATTCGGATCGGCTTTTGCTTAAAAGAGGAAATAGACTAGCTTTGGAAACAAGCAGCTATTATCAGTCCTTGCTTGTGTTGAAATCTCATTTCAAGAGTATCTGTTATGTTCTTTGGTTTCTGTTTAGAGTAGCTGCTTAAGCGCGTTTTGGTTGTTTCTCCCATTTTGTATCTCTTTCAAAGCCTTCAAGTCAATTCGATCATCCATTGGATTCCGTTTTTGTTGCTCCATCAGTTGCATCAATTGTCGAACAACATGTTGAGCGTGTGTCTTTTCCGGTTGCTTTTGTGTGGAGGGACTGAATGGGTTCCTATCTCCTACAACGTAATCCCTCAGTGCTCCGTCCATGTTGAGAGGATCGTGCTTTGTTTTGCAGAGGGCAAGGAAGCAGACTGTGCTTTGATACCGTTGTAATCACTTCCGATGACGGGCTGGATAAAAACAAAGAGAAAACTGCGACAACACGTAGTACTTCAAACCAACTTGAGAGAAGGAGACGACATTGGCCCCAAAAACTGACGTCCTTTTCTGTATTTCTTTATTATTGATTTGCAAAGGTACAAGTCGAGGGACTCTCCTCTGCTTCTCCACATGGTAGAATGCCATAGAGAGTACCCACATTACATATTTATAACCAAACTCAAAACGCACTTGCATGAAAACTACTCTTCCAAAAGCTGTGAAGCCCAAAAGCAAGGATCCCATGGGCTGGTTCGTACAGTATTGCCATGTCATTAGTTCAGCACAAATTATCGGCTTTCCGGACAACTCCCATGTCATCAGCCCTTTACGCAAGCTTTTTCTTTGTGTGTGTGTATGTGTCTCTTTTAATATTTGAGACCCATTTGCAGAACTTTATAAGTCGTTGACGGGACTTTATAAGTTCAAATTTCTTTTGTTCCTTCTTGTTCTTCTTCCTCTTCTTGGGCTTAGACCCCTTGGCCAAAACCTGCAAATTTGGAGGTTAGACCAAGACTTGAAGGTCACTTGGATGTTCATAGTGCCACGCACAGATGCAAATACCACATAAAGAAACTACCACGGCATCGAGGATTCTGGCTTTGACGTAGAGATTGGCATGGATCACCTTTTCTAGGGAGGGTCAATCTGTGAATGCCTAGACAGATGGATTGATTAGATGTGTTTATGACCTTGATGCAAAAACCCTAACCCTAAAACCTCGACGCAAAAACCCTAACCCTAAAACCATTGATGTCCTTATCAATGAAGTGGGGATACTGACCTTTCAAACAAATTCCCAAGTAGCAAAATTTTGAGATTGAGCCTTCAATTTAGATCAATACTCATCATAAGCAGATGTACGCGAATGACGGGTACAGTGATCTAAAACGGCCTCTGGTTCTCGAGGAATTTACTCAGTTTAGATATCTTCCCATAGTTTCCCTCGATAGGCACAAGAATGTCAATTTCACCAAACTTTTCTTCAAGGTGGGCTAACATGAAACACTTGATGTACACTAACAGCCGAAGGAAGAGCCAATTCATAGGCAACTGGGTTAATTATCTCTGTGATTAAGAATGGACCACACAATTAGGTGAAAGCCTATAATGCTTTCGAGTTCGCATGGTCTTCGAATCTTTGGGTACCTTTAGAAGGGCCCATTGTGCCACATCTAGAGTCCTTGGAGATCTCCTTTGATTAGCATTAGTAGTAACTCGATGATGAGTTGTCCTTACATTGTCCTCGGCCAATTCGAGCATTTCTTGCATATCATACAAGAATTTTGGAGCTTGGTGACTTTTGCCTTTCTCTAATCCAATAGCAATAGGGGATTTAGGCTTAAATCAATACATCAACATGAATGGACTAAATCTATATGTAGAATGCTTTCTACTGTTATAGGCAAACTCTAATTGTGGAACGTACCTTTCTCAATCAGATTTCATGTGGGAGACATAAATCCTTAGCATGTCTTGCAATGTCTGATTCATCCTTTCAGTTTGTCCATCCGACTCAGGATATATAGAGGACGACATACTCAACTTCGTCCGAAGGTGAAGCAAACACATCTCGCCAAAATCGTCTAGTGAACTTGGTATCCCGGTTACTGACGATATCTTGTGGCAAACCATATAGCTTATAAAACTAATTGAGGAATAAAACTACCAACTTATGGATTTTTATTGTCCCTTAGCCCCTCTCCCCTCCGCCTCCTCCCTTCGCCTCGCCACCTCGCTCTCCTCCCTATGTCGCTCCCCGCCCCCCCTCTCCTCCTTCTCCCATGAGCCCCCCTGCTTTCACATCTCCTGCTCCGTCCCCGCTGCCGTCCTAGGGGGCAGGACCATCCTCGGCTACTAGGAGATCTATTGGAAGCGCTTTTGCCATGTGTGGCTTGGTGAGAGAGGGACAACTTTTCTTGCAAAACTCCCTTCTGGTGTAGACGTCCTCCGTTTGCAACAATTCCCCGTGGACTGACGAGCTTCGACATTCGTCGTCGTGGGATTTCTTTGCCTACGACTTTACACGGTTTCGCGGCGACCCCTCACCAAACTTTTAGGCAACTTGCTTTAGAGTTCATGTAGTGTTCCTTGCAGCTAGCGGAATAGAGGCCCTGGACTCAGCGGGTGGCTTCTCTTTTCCCCTATGCGGTAGGGACCAGCCTGAGTGGACTTTAGACTTAGTGTTGGAGTGACTGCAGGCACAGGCCCTCGAGTTCTCTCATCACACCGGAGACCTAGGGGTTACAGACTTGGTTGAGACTCTGTGGCTGTTTGGCCAAGTTTTCAGTGACACCTCCAGACTCAACAAGATGTAGACACATTGTGGTTCACTTCTTTGCTGACACGCAGAGCCCGCCATGCTATGTACCCATACATAAGGACTCGTGGACAAAGGAGGTTGTCTTGCTCACGGCTCGTTCTTCTTAGGCTTGGGCTAGACACTCTTTGCAGTCACGCCTATCTCGGGGACGCTCAGACTCTGCGCTCAGAGAGTGAGTGGTGGCGCTTTGGACAGAGGGCTTAGACATGGAGGACTCTTCTGTTGACAGAGTGGGCCTTGGACTTGCTCAATTTAGTCGCGGCTATTTCTTCAGGAGTCTACGACCCGCCTGGTTGCAGCAAGAGAGGAGCACTAGCGTCTTCGACAGGGCGTTGCTTCCTTGCAGAGGATGTAGGAGCAGCATCCAGACAGTCCATGTTGGAGGAGCAATTGCAGTAGGCTCGCCAGGAGCTTGCCAGGACAGAGGAGAGGCGCCATGAGTTTGCTTTCCATCGACAGGCATCTTAGTGGACCCAGGTGGGTGACAGAGTGAAAGGGATTTTCTATGAGATAGTGGGACCCCGACATGCGCATGCCAGGGTCAGCCAGTTGAGGAGGCATGACGTGTTAGTTGCTTCAGAGCAAGAGGACATCCGTGCAGTTCCTACTGACTTTTACCGTGACCTCTTGTCAGCATAGCCTCAGTGAGAGCATCAGGATGCATGCAGAGAGCAGGTTTGGGCACAGATGCCTTGTCTTGTGACTGAGGAGATGCGCCAGAGGCTTGAGCTGCCTCTTCAGCTAGAGGAGCTCCACGCAGCCCTCAGACTTTCTTAGAGTACTGGGACTTGCTTGGCTCATATCTCTGCAGCGCTTTTTAGTACATCCTACACACAAGAGAGATGCCTGACAGCGTGAGTGAGGGCCTGATTTTTTTTTCCCCGAGCAAAAGATCCTTCTATTTGTTAATGAAACTATCCATAGGGCTACAACCACCTCTTCAAGAGAGGGCTACAACAACCATGATGGGGAGACTCTCCCAATGAAAAATACCATATGTACAATGAGGCTAAATCAAGAAATGGGAGGGAAAAGCCACACAGGTGGACGGTAGTGCCATCTGAGTACGCCCTGGACCATGGTGAAAAAAGGCCCAGGACGCCAGAGTCGAAGGAAAGCCTCTCTGTGCTCCCGCATGCTGTCAGAGCTGCCCTAGAGTCTCTCGAGCTGTCGTTTGAGAGTGTGGATCAGCTCTAGCCAAAGATCAAGAACAGTCTCTGTTGGTGGTATAGGGCGAGCCTCAAAGATGCGGCATCAGCGGGCCCGCCAGATGAACCAGAGTGTCAGGCCACTGATGAGCTCCCAGCACTCCTCTCTCTCACTGCATCACTCCTGTGGAGTAAACTCTGTGGCAGGCTAGAGTGTAGGTCGCCCCCCCTGCATCACTATCATCCTGCTAGTGGAAGATAGGTCAAACTGAAGTGCCGGGCCCGTGAGAGTGGACCAAGCAGTTGCCCATCAAGTGTACTACCGAGCGTGGAAAGAGTAGGCATCAGCCGAAGAACACGAAGCCACACCTGCTGGCCAAAGGACAGTGACGCTGACTCTCCACAAGATGGTCACAAGTTGCACATGCGGTCGAGAGACCACTATGTACAAGCCAACTTCCAACTGTTGTAGCTCTGTGTGGGAACAACCACTGAAACAAAGTGACTCACCTCGGCTGTTTGGAGTCCCACAACCTCTCCCGAAAAGCTGCTAAGAACTCAGCTGTGAAACCCTCCTCCTGCCAATGAGGTGCTGCAGCACGGCGAGCCACTCTTTGTGCTGCCAGTATGTGACGTCTCAGTCGAACAGTGTATTGAAAGAAAGGGACACCTGGGTGGTCTGCAGAAGAGAAGGGTCCCTCCAAAACCACTCTCTAGGATCCCACTGTACTCGTGCCAATGGACAACTCTCCCAAGCCCACACTCTCTAGTGTCCAGTCTCGAGCTGCTGGGTCAGGATCGATGACACAAGTCCTCCCGCAGATGCCCACCACTCAGATCCTCTGAAAACAGCACTCTGCCACCTGCGAGGCCTCTACTGCAACTCGCTGTAAGCGTCCTTCACCTGTAACTCAAAAAACAGGGAGGGTACAGTCTCTGAGCAAGCCCGAAGTGAGATGAGAACCTCCAGTCGCCTGAAGGCTCCCATCCATTTGAGCGCTGCTGGCTCGAGAGGAGTGAGCCACTCACCTAGTACTGCCTCTGAGATATCCTGGCACATACTTTGCACCCCTCTGATGCCCTGTAGTTGAAAGCCCTGTAGCTCCGCTGACAAGCCTAAAAACTGTAACCTGTCACCTAAAGAGCGTGCTGGACGTGCTGCCATGGGACCCCAGGAAACATGAGTCCAACTACCAACCAAGTGGCTTCTCTGAGTGCTTACCATGGGGTTCCAAACAAGGGGCTGTCTCAGGCGCTCCTTCGCGCCAGTAGACTGACGCTTCTCCAGGCCTCGCTGCAAATGCTCCCAAGATTGGAGCAAATTCCCCGAATAGGAAGTGCTAAGCCCTGTAAACCAACCTACTGCGACACCAAAAACTTGCTCATCGCCTCAGTATAGAATAGAAAGAGGGAGGGGGCAAGAAGGTGGCCCTATCTGACCGAACGTGTGAGCATGAAACGATCACCTCTACCTCTTTAAAAAATCACCTTACTGTGTGCCCGTCTCTGTACAAAGCTGACACGTCTTTGATCCAAGCATCTGAGAAGCCCATCCTACGTAGAGTGCTGTCCAGAAAGTCCCAGTCAACTCTGTCGTAGGCCTTCTCAAAATCGAGAAGAAGAATCACTAGATCCTCACTACGGAGCCGCGCTAGGACATAAGCCTCCCAAAAAGTAAAGATGTTGTCAAGGATACTATGCTCCTTGACAAAACCTGTCTGAGTTCCATGTATAAGGCTCTCTAGAAGTGGTTGAATCCTCAAACTCAGAGCCTTGGCAAGAATTTTGTAGGCTGAGTTGAGGATGGTGATGGGCTGCCATTGTTGAATCTCCTCCAAGGAGCCACCCTTGGGAATGAGGTAGATCAGCCACCCTTGGGAATGAGGTAGATCAGGCCCTCACTCATGCTGTGAGGCATCTCTCCTGTGTGCAAGAGGTACTGAAAAGCACTACAGAGATCTGGGCCAAGCAAGTCCCAGTACTCCAAGAAAAAGCTGGGAGTCAAGCCATCCTCACCTGGACAGCTACCACGGAGGAGTGCACTAAGAGCCGTGTGCAACTTCTCAAGCTGAAGTGGCAGCTCAAGCGTATGACGCATCTCCTCAGTCACAAGACAAGGCATTTGTGCCCACACCTGCTCTCTTCATGCATCGTGACGCTCTGACTTGGCTCATTCCCAAGGAGGGTGGCTCCTTGGATGAGATTCGACAATGGCAGTCCATCACCATCCTCAACTCAGCCTACAAAATTCTTGCCAAGGCTCTAAGTTCTAGGATTCAGCCATTTCTAGAGAGCATTATACATGGGACACAAACAGGTTTTGTCAAGGAGCGTAGTATCCTTGACAACATCGTTAGTTTTTGGTAGGCATCTGCCCTCGCGTGCCTCCGTGGTGAGGATTTGGTGTTACTTCTTCTTGATTTTGAGAAGGCCTACGATAGACTTGACTGAGATTTTTTGGAGGGCACTCTACGCAGGATGGGCTTCTCAGATGCTTGGATCTGAGGTGTGTCAGCTCTTTACAGACGGGCACACAGTCAGGTACTTTTAATAGTTGTTAGAGGAGATCGTTTCATGCTCGCACGTTCGGTCAGACAGGGGTGCCCTATTGCCCCTTTCCTCTTTCTGTTCTATGCTGAGGCGACGAGCAGATTTTTGGTTTCACAACAGGTTGGTCTATGTGGCTTAGCGCTCCCTATTCGGGGCGACAAGCTACTGGATGCTGAGTTTGTAGACGACTCATTATTGTACTTGGAGGCCAACCTTCACAGGTGTGAGCAGGCTTTTGAGACTTACTGTTGTGCATCAAGTGCACTGATCAACTGGAGAAAGAAAATGCCTTTCTCGGTTGGCACTGCTCCTACGCCTGATTGGCTGCTAGGTGACGGTTTTAGATGGATTCCCCCAGGGATTGCAGTTAGATACTTGGGCTGTTAGGTTGGCTTGGACTTGTCTCTTGAACATCAGATTGCTCCCATCCTCCCCTCCATCAGGAGGAAGCTGTTACATTGGAGCTCCGCACGACTTTCTCTAGGAGGCAGAGTTGTAGTGGCCAACCAGGTGTTGTTGGCTACTATGTGGTGCATTACATCTCGTTGGATCTTTTCGAGTTTCTGCATCAGCCAGGTAGAGAGACTTATCATGAATTTCCTTTGGTTAGGGCGCGACACTCACATAGCTTGGGCAAAAGTGGCCTGGCAGGTTATCACTCTACCTTGTTCTCAGGGGGGTTGGGGATCATAGACCCAACAGAGCAGAGAAGAGCCCTTCTTGAGAAGTTTGTTTTTTTGAGGATTGCTTCCAGGGAAGGAGCCCTGTAAGGAATTTTTGCTTCAGCGGCTTAGTGCTAGAGTGTCTCAGGCTGGAGGTCCTTGGAGACCTTCGACTAGATGGATTTTGACAGAGATGTACAGAGTTGGCCTGAGCAGGAGACTGGAGGACCATTTTGCTGTAAGTCTACTCCGCTTCTGGGAGCAGCTACGGAGAGGCCTGAAGTAGCACCAACCTACTTGCACGGAGGAGCGCCTGAGATAGCCCCTTGTCTGAACCCCATGGTTAGCACATAGAGAGTCCCACTTTGGTTGGTAGTAGGCCTCATGTTTCCTGGGGCCATGGCAAAGGGTTCATCACACACGTTAGGTGGCTGGCTACAGTTCTCGCTTGTCAGAGGAGCTTTAGAGCATCCAGCTACAGGGCATGAGAGGGGTGCAGAGCATGTGTCGGGACATCAGAGAGGCAGTACCAGCTGAGTGGCTGACACCTCTCGAGTCAAGTGGCCTAGATGGAAGGGGGCCTTCACGTGGCTGGAGGTCCTCATCGCAGTTCGGGGTTGCTCAGAGACTGTACCCTCCCTGTTTTTCGAGCTACAGGGTGAGGGTCGTTTACATCGAGCTTCAGTAGAGGCCCCATAGGTTGCAGAGTGCTCTATTGAGAGGTTGGAGTTGTGGGCATTTGTGGGAGGACTTGTGTCATAGATCTCGACCCAACAGCTCTTGAGACTGGCTACTGGAGGCTGTGGGCTTGGGAGAGTTGTCCACTGACACAAGTGCAGTGGGATCCTGGAGAGTGGTTTTGGAGGGACCCTTTCGCCTCAACTGGCCATCCAGGCGCCCCTTTCTTTCAATACACCATTCGATTGGGACGTCACATACTGACAACAGGGAGAGGGGCTCGTCCTGCTTGCAGCACCTCATTGACAGAAGGAGGGTCTCACCATAGTTACCCCCGAACGGGAACGGGGAGGGGGCACGGAACGGGATCGGGATCGGGGCCAGAACGGTCGACTAAAGTAAGTCTTGAATTACCTCCATTCAGCTTAGTCCCAAAATTCTAAACCGCCCCAAAACTCCCTCTTAAACCTACCCTCAAACTGACCCAAAAATGTCCCCCAAACAACCCCAAATCTGTCCCCAAAATGCCTACTTTTGCACGTTCCACCCTTTTTTCGTCGATCCGCCGATCCTCTGTTCCATCTCACGTTCCGCGCTGTTCTGGAACACCGTTCCGGTTGCACCCCGTTCAGGAACGACGTTCCATTCCCGACTCCGTTTTGGGAATGTGACTCGTCTGGAACACCATTTCGGAACGTTAGGGCTGTGTTCCCCCCGTTCCTTGTTCACTAGGTCTCACAGTTGAGTTCTTGTCAGTTTTTTGGGGGAGGTTGTGGGACGCCAGACAGCCGCGGCGAGTCAATTTGTTCCAGTGGCTGGTTGCACATAGAGCTACAGCAGTGGGAAGGTGGCTTGTACCTAGTGGTCTCTCTGCAGCATGCGCTGCTTATTACCACAGAGAGTCAACGTCGTTGTCTATGGGACTGTCCTATGGCACAACAGGTTTTGGCTTCGTGTGCTTTGGTTGATGCTAGCTCTTTCCGCAGCATGGCAGTACACTTGGGGGGCAGCTGGTTGGTCCACTCTTACAGGCCCGGCACTACAATTTGAGCTATCCTCGAGTACCAAAATGATAGTGATACAGGGGAGTCGACCTACACTCCAGCGTGCTACTGAGCTTACTTCACAGGAGTGGTGCAGTGAGAGAGAGGAGCGTTGGGAGTTCGTCTGCGGCTTGACACTCTGGATCAACGGGCGGGCTCGTTGCTTCAACATCTTTGAGACTCGCCTTGTGCCACCAGCAGAGATAGTTGAGATCTTTGGCTAGAGCTGATCCATACTCTCAGGTGGTAGTTCGAGAGACTCCAGGGCAGCTCCGACTGCATGCGGGAGCGTAGAGAGGTTTCCTTTGAGTCTGGTGCCCTGGGTCTCTCTTCACCATGGTCCAGGGTGTACACAAATGGCACTACAGTCCACCTGCGTTGCTTTTCCCTCTACCCATCTCCTGATTTAGCCTCATTGTACACATCTTGATTTTTCATTGGGAGAGTCTCTCCTTACGATTGTTGTAGCCCTCTCTAGTAGAGGTAGTTGTAACTCTATGGGCAGTTTCATTAACTAATAGAAGGATCTTTTTCTTGGAGAAAAACTAACTTGGGCCAACCGACGGGACTTCATAAGTTGAAAGTTCTTCTGTTCCTTCTTCTTCTTCCTCTTCTTGGGCTTAGACCCCTTGGCCAAAAACTGCAAAACTTAGAGGTTAGACCAAGACCTGAAGGTCACTCGGATGTTCCTAGTGCCATGCACAAATGCAAATACCACATAAAGAAACCACCACGGCATCGAGGATTCTGGCTTTGACGTACAGATTGGGATGGATCACCTTTTCTAGGGAGGGTGAATCCGTGACTACCTAGATGGATGGATTGATCAGATGCGTTTATGACCTTGATGCAGAAACCCTAACCCTAAACTCTCGACGCAAAAACCCTAACCCTAAAACCATTGATGTCCTTATCAATAAAGTGGGGATACTGACCTTTTAAACCTCTAACGAATTCCCAAGTAGCAAAATTTTGAGATTGACCCTTCAATTTATATAAATACTCATCATAAGCAGATGTGCAGGAAAGACAAGTTCGGTGATCTAAAACGGCCTCTGGTTCCCGAGGAATTTACTCAATTAAGATATCTCCCATAGTTTCCCTCGATAGCCACAAGAATGTCAATTTCACCGAGCTTTTCTTCAAGGCGGGCTAACATGAAACACTGGATGTACACTAACATCAGAAGGAAGAGCCAATTCATAGGCAACGGGGCCAATTTTCTCTGTGATCAAGAATGGACCACACAATCTAGCTGAAAGCCTATAATGCTTTCCGGTTCACATGGTCTTCGAATCTTTGTGTATCTTTAGATGGACCCATTGTGCCACATCTAGAGTCCTCGGAGATTTCCGTTGATTAGCATTAGTAGTAACTCGATGACGAGTTGTCCTTACACTATCCTTGGCCAGTAGTTCTTGCATATCATACAAGAATTTCGGAGCTTGGTGACCTTTGACTTTCTCTAATCCAATAGCAATAGGGGATTTAGGCTTAAATCCATACATCAACATGAATGGGCTAAATCCAGATGTAGAATGCTTTCTACTCTTTTAGGCAAACTCTAATTGTGGAAGGTACCTTTCTGAATGAGATTGCCTGTGGGAGATCTAAACCCTTAACATGTCTTCCAATGTCTGATTCATCCTTTCAGTTTGTCCATCGGACTCAGGATGATCAGAGGATGACATACTCAACATTGTCCGAAGGTGAGCAAACACATCTTGCCAAAATTGTCTAGTAAACTTGGTATCCCGTTTACTGACGATATCTTGTGGCAAACCATATAGCTTATAAAATTATTTGACGAATAAAACTGCCAACTCATGGCTTTTTATTGTCGACGTCATTCGTATAAACTTTACCATTTTTGTGAGTATAACAACCACAACCCAAATGGCATCGTTGCCCCAACTTGTATTCGACAAGCGAACAATAAAATCCATAGAAAAACTCTTATCACTTGGCACCGGGAATTTACACCGGATGTAGCAAGTTACCTTTCTCAAGGGCTCTCCCTTGTTGACTTGATATTGAGTGCATCTTTTCACATAGCTCCCTCATAAGGAGCACATCCTTGGCCAATAGAAATATCGTTTGGCCAATGCTAAAGTTTTTTGGATGCCTGGGTGCCCAACGCTAGGAACATCATGGTATTTGAACAAAATCTTTTGTTGAACCTCATCGATTTCTCGTATTCAGACTTTTCCATTTCTAAACAATAGTCTAGCTCTAATGGAATGTTGTCTTTATCTCATTCCTCTAGCACAACTTACTGGGTCTTCAGATCACCCAAGCTTGTATGCGAGTCACACCCTACTTTGACCTCGTTCCATATTTTACCAAAATGGCTTTCAGAAGCACATAGCCCTGAGAGAGAGAGAGAGAGAGAGAGAGAGAGAGAGAGAGAGAGAGAGAGAGAGAGAGAGAGAGAGAGAGAGAGAGAGAGAGAGAGAGAGAGAGAGAGAGAGAGAGAGAGAGAGAGAGAGCTAGTCTATTAACGTCCTGTTGAGGCCAAAGCTGACCTATAGGACAAAACCAATACACCTTTGGTTAGATTCCACTTCGGGTATCATAAAAGGAAGATAAGTGCATATGCAAAACATAACCTCATTGCTCTCATGACTCGTGAGAGCTAGGTTTACAATGGTAAGAGATCACCGTGTGCATAATGTGTCTACATCTATACAAGACCTAAGTCCATGTCTATGTGGGAATGGATGGATTCTCCTATATACACTGCCCATTTTCCTTGCTTCTCTGACTTTAGCCAACTCTTTGGCTCTATTTTTGAGTTGAAGGGGTGTCAATTCATCTGAGATCCATACCGATGTGCCTTGCAATGATTTAGTCTGCTTCATTAACTTGATCTTCTCATGTAGATCGTAGTAGCAAACCTTTGCCTGCTTCCCCTTTACTTCAATGTGAGTTGGGTCACCAAGATCCACGAAGGGCACGACTACAGAGAGACGAATCTCAAAGTCAAACTCTTACATAAGTTCAATCCATCTATCCTTTTGACCTTTGAGATCTCCTTGATCATAGACATAGTGCAAAGAGTGATTTGTCCATGCAACAAAGATAGAGCTATACAAATAATTTTTTCACTTCCTCAAGGTGTCGACTACGGCATAAAATTGTTTTTCGTATGTTGGATAACGCATTTCGGCGTCAGAAAATTTCTCTCTTTCAAACGCAACAGGACGACCATCTTGATTCAGCGCTGCACCAAGCCCATAATCACTAGCATCTGTTTCAACTACAAATGTCTTGCTAGGATCGACAATATGGAATATTGGTGCAGTAGTCACCAAGTGCTTAAGTGTCTTAAAGCTCTCATCGAGACACTCATTCTAGACAATAGGAATTGGTGATCTTTATGGTGAAGCCTCGAAGTCTCCGGTCCTTTCATCTCTCGTCTTAAAAGTTGCGTAAGCGGAGCAACAACTTTGGAGTACTCCTTGATAAAATGCGCAAAAAATCGAGGAAAGCCTAGGAAGGACTTTACTTGGCGTACATTCTTCAGAATAGGTCAATTTTACAATTTATCGAGTTTATTAGGGTCGATGTGAATTCCATCGTGAGTAATAATATGAGTAAAGAAGCTCTATCTTGAAAAACTCGCACTTAGAGGCTTTAGTAAAAAGCTTCTTAGTTCTCGGTACATTGAGAACATTGCTCATATGTGCAACCTTTTCGAAAAAACCTTGTCTGGAAAGCAAGAGGTTATCGAGAAATACAACAACGAAGTTGTCAAGAGACGGTCTCAACAGATCATTTATCATCAATTGACACGTAGCAAGAGCATTGATCAAACCAATAGGTTAGACCAAAAACTCAGAGTGACCGTAGTGTCTATGGAAACGTGTTTTAGGAACATCTTCTAGTTTAATTCATATCAGATGATAGCTTGATCGGAGGTCTATTTTCGTAAAGCATAATGCTCCATGGAGTCAATCAATTAGATCATCCATTCGTGGGAGCGGATACTTATTGTTAACAGCGAGTTTATTTAATTCCTTGTAATCCACGCAAAAGTACATAGTGTTGTCCTTTTCACAAAGTACAAGGCGCTCCCTATGGAGATTTACTAGGTCGAATGAACTCGTGTCGAGATAATCCTTTAGCTCACTCGTGAATATGAACCGAAGGGCATCCTTGTGGTTTTTGGGCTCCTCACCTGGACAAGTCCTCTGACGATGAACTTCCCAAGAAGGGCTCTGCTCTGCTGTGCTCGGTCTATGATCCCCAACCCTCCCTGAGAACAAGGAAGAATGATGACCTGCCATGCCACTTTGACTCGGGCTATCTGAGTGTCACGCCCTGGTCAAAGGAAGTTCCTGATCAGCCTCTCTACCTGGCTAATACAAGAGCTAGAGAAGATTCAACAAGAAGTGATGTACCACATAGTAGCCAACAACACTTGGTTGGCCACTACAGCTCTGCCTGCCAAAGAAAGTCGTGCGGAGCTCCAGTGTAACAACTTCCTCCTGATAGACACGAGGATGGGAGCAATCTGTTGCTCGGGAGACAAGTCCAAACCAACATGACAGCCCAAGTAACGAACTGCAGTCCCTGGGGGAATCCACCTGAAACCCTCACCTGGCATCCAATGGGGCGTAGGAGCACTACCAACCAAGAAAGCCACTGTCTTTCTCCAGTTGGTCAGTGCGCCAGATGCACAATAGAAAGTCTCAAGAGCCTGCTCACAGTTGTGTAGGTTGGCCTCCCGGCCATCCAAGTACAAGGCTGAGTCGTCGGCAAACTCAGCGTCCAGTAGCTCATCTCCTCGAATAGGGAGCGCTAAGCCACGTAAACCAACCTGCTGTGAAACCAAAAACCTACTCATCGCCTCAGCATAGAACAGAAAGAGAAAGGGGGCAAGAGGGCAGCCCTGTTTGACTGAACGTGTGAGCATGAAACGATCACCTCTACCTCCTGCTAAAAGCACCTGACTGTGTGCCCGTTGTACAAAGCTGACACCTCTCTGATTGAAGCATATGAGAAGCCCATCTTGCGTAGAGTGCCCTCCAAAAAATCCCAGTCAACTCTGTCATAGGCCTTCTCAAAATCGAGAAGAAGAATCACCAAATCCTCACCATAGAGCCGCGCGAGGACAGAGGCCTCACAAAAAGTAAAGATGTTGTCAAGGATACTACGCTCTTTGACAAAACGTGTCTGAGGCCCATGTATAAGGCTCTCTAGAAGTGGCTGAATCCTCAAACTTAGAGCCTTGGCAAGAATTTTGTTGGCGGATTTGAGGACGGTGATGGGGCGCCACTGTTGAATCTCATCCAAGGAGCCACTCTCCTTGGGAATGAGGTAAATCAGGCCCTCACTCATGTTGACAGGCATCTCACCTGTGTGCAGGATGTACTGAAAAGCACTAGAAAGATCTGAGCCAAGCAAGTCCCAGCACTCCAAGAAGAAGCTGGGAGTCAAGCCATCCTCACTTGGATAGCTACCACGGGGGAGTGCACTAAGAGTCGTGTGCAGCTCCTCTAGGTGTAGAGGCAGCTCAAGCCTCTGACGCATCTCCTCAGTCACAAGACAAGGCATCTGTGCCCACACCTGCTCTCTGCATCCATCTTGACGCTCTGACTGGGCTCTGCAGACAGTAAATCAAGTTAGAAGTCAGTAGCAACTGCACGCATGTCCTCTAGCTCTGAAGCAACTGACTCGTTGGGCCTCCTAAACTGACTGACCTTGGCATGCGTATGCCGAGGTTCCTTTGCCTCAAAGAAAGCGCCTGTCACTCTGTCACCTACCTGGGTCCACTGAGATGCCTGTCAATGGAAAGCAAACTAATGGCGCCTCTCCTTAGAGCTGACGAGCTCTTGGCGAGCCTGTTGTAACTACTCCTCCAACCAAGGACTATCTGGATGCTGCTGCTGCATCCTCTGCAAGGAAGCAACGCCCCGTCGGAGGTGCTGCTCCTCCTTTCTCGTTGCAGCCAGGCGAGCCGAAGACTCGTGAAGAAAGAGCCGACTAAGCTGAGCAAGTCCTGAGGCCACTCTGTCAACCGGAGAGTCGTGTAAGTCTAAGCTCTCTGTTCAAAGAGCCTCCACTCGCTCTCCGAGCACAATGTCCAGCAAGACCCTCTCTGGGATGCGTAGCATCGTGCTCCCCCTCCTCTGCCTATCAGTCCTTGTGAGGATTACTGGTGCATGGTCCGAAAACGAAGTCCCAACCAAAATGCCAGCCGTCCCACCCAAGTCACACTAGTGTAGAAGCGATCTATCCGAGATAGATTCACTCCTCCTACTCGACGGTCCGACAGCCTCACAAAGCTAGAATGCTGCCACACATCTGAAATCCGTAGTCATACATAGCCTCTCCCAAGCTGCCAACTCATCTCCATGCACAGTAGTATGGCTACCTCCAACCTTGTCAGTTGGGTCCTCGAACATGTTGAAGTCTCCCCCAATGCACCATTGCTTTGCTTGTGGCAGAGACTTTGCAATGTGAGCCCAAAACTCTGCACGTGCGCTCGCCACATTGGGCTCGTAGATGTTCAGGAAGCCCATCAGGCAACCCTGAACTTGCATAGTAATCCACTGAGCCCTGCCTGGGACAATAATCCCCTTGCCCACAATGGCTTGCTGCAAAGAGTCCGCAGTGGTCATACATTACTCACCTTGGATGCCTTCAGGTCTAAAAGCAGCTGACCAAAAAGTCTCAAAGCGACCACGCAAAATCTGATCACATCGCCGAATGCGGCTCTCACAAAGATGGTGCTCCTACAGCATAAAGATGTGAATCTCACTACCCACGAGGCATCTCTGTAGGTCCTGACGTAGCCGACCCCTCTGACGTTGAAACTGGGCCCTCCTAATCCCGGCACATTCCATGAGATGGTCCTCATGGAGTCGGTGAGAGAAAACAGACGCTGCCACAGCAACCAACCTCCCTATCTTTGAGGCCGGTTTGGATGGGGAGTAATCCGCATCCGAACGACCTCTAGACAAGCGCGCAGGAAGTGACTGTCCCGCCTAGGCCCAAGCCGAGCGTGTAGCCCGAAGGGCTACATCCTCTATCCAAGAATCCTCATGCACAAAAACATAGCACGGAGGGCACTGATTGTCAGCAAACAAATGCACCACAATGTGCCTGCAACCCTCTACATATGGAGGTGTCATGGTGAACTTGGCAAGAGGCCAAAGTGTCTGCAGCAGATCTGTCACTGCTAAGTCCCCTGTGTGGTGTGAGAACTGGGTAGGTTGTGCCTGGAGCCAGTCCAGGACTGTGTGCAGGGTCCACACTGTGACACACAACGGAAAGGAGAAACCCACCGCTGTGTCCAGGGCCTCATTGCCTCTGGCTGCAAGAAAGAGGACGTGGACTCGAAAGCTGGCCTCCTCCAAGTTGAGAGAGGAATCACTTAGAAACCGAGTGAAGCTGTAGTCGAGGAAATCCCAATGTCTGCGAATGTCGAAGCTGGTGAGACCTCTGGGGACCGTTGCAAAGGGAGAAATGAGCACCAAAAAAGGCGGCCTCAGGTGGGGCTGTCCCTCTCGAGCCACACGGCTCGTAGCGAAAGCACTACCAAGAAAACGCCTCGCGGCAGAAGCGTGTCCTGTACCTTGCGTCTAAGGAGGAGTGACGGAAGGGTCGGGAGACGAGGCTATGGGTCCCATCGGGGATAAAGGAGGGGCGGGGGGCGAAGGTGAAGGTGGGGAAGGCAGGGCGGCAGCGGATGAGGGAGGAGGAGGCGGTGGTGGAGGAACAGAAGTGGACGGGGCCTCCTTAGGCAGGTCCTGCTGAAGTGGGTCAAAATGGTTCCCAGTCGGAACCCAGTGTTGCTGAGCTACAGAAGGTCGGCTACCAAGAGGAGCAGTGGGGTGACCTCTCCCCTGACGGCAACCGGCCGGGCACCTCTTGCCAACCATCAGTTGGCTGGTCATTGGTCTCTGTCGAAGTACTAGCCTGTGCATCCTGTGTACCTGACTGCTAGGCATGCTCAACGTTGGGAGGCTGCACATGTGTTGTGGGTCGAGGTCTCCTGCGAGGACAGGCCTTTGCCATATGGCCCATCTGCCTGCATATGAAACATTAGTTCGGGAGACCCGAATACTCCACACTCTATCTGATCCATCCCCCACTTACCCAAGGCAGCAGTACCACCTTGGGGAGGGAGTGCGTGTCACGAACGAGAACCCGCACAATAGGTAGACCTGCGGCCTTGGCCACAACTGAAACTGCCGTGCGTGGAGACTCGAGAATTGTCCCGAACATGGAACCAATGTTGGGTAGGAGGGGATGATACTCTCGCCTTAGGCCAGGGAAACAGATCGAAATCGGTAAGTTTGCCTCCTCCTCGAGCACGTCTGTAGTAGGGTCAAAACCGTGATGCCAACGTCAGAAGTAAGCTCGAGCTACTCTGATGCCGAATGGGCTCATCAAAATCACCTTGGTCGTCATATCTGCAGACTCGAATGCGACCTGGTAGTACCCTCTCTCGAGGATCTAGACATCGGTGATCTTGCCCACATCGGAGAGAAGACGGGCCTGTAGTAAACCCTGAACCTCGCCCCGACTGGGCCGAGTGCCAATGATCTTACAGATAACCGAAGTGGCTTGCAAGTGCTCCACTTCGGCCATCAAGCTCGCTTGCTCTTCTGGCGAAAGAGCAAGTCGAAGGGTCGGCTCCGCGGTGTCGGGCGAGGGGGCTTCAGTGGAGTCCCTCTAAGGTGGAGCAGAAGCCGCCATTCTGTGTCTGCTGCTGAGTCGAGGAAGGCGAAAAAGACGCAAAGCTCCCAGAAGGCCGGGGGGACAGACTCCTGCAAGCTCGGGTGGGGTGGGGGGGGGGTGTGTGTGTGTGTGTGTGTGTGTGGGGGGGGGGGGGGGGGGGGGCAATGTATGCGGGAATGCAAGGGGCGGGAGAGCAGGGGAAGGGGTGAAGGCAGTCTTTTCCGAGAGGCGATCTTTAAGGCACGCATTTGAGGCTGTATCCCTTTGATCAAGTTTGATTATGAAATTCCTCTTTTGCATGCTTTGTGCAGTCAGTTTCTTTTTGAAAATGTAGAAACTACTTACTAGTCAAATGGAAATACTCAACTTTCTAGCTATTTGACAAGGTCTGTTCTTTTCTTTTGAACTAAAGATCTGGAAGTGTTCCTTGAGCTCTCACGTGTTCCTTGCAAACAGATTAACTTCTAGTTAATGCAGGTGAATGAGGCGGGAAGCAGGTTGCTGAGTATGATTCTTCAAAGCCTCGTTCGTTACTTCCCAGTTGATCAGTACAGGTTTGACCTTGTCACGAACATGTACAATATAGTCTTTAAGATGGATTGCCTTAATGATCAAAATGGGCATCTGTTTATTCAGAAAGATTATCATGCAATGTTCATAATTTTTTAAAGGTGCCTATATGCTTTTTTCCTAAATTTGTATGTTTTTCCTGCTAATCCAGGATGCTCAAGGCCTATGCTGACATGGAAGGTGTAGAGGAGTGGTTAAGCACAAAAGCAGACAGTGGGGTTGACAGGGAATGTCCCACATGGCACGTGCCCAGCCAGAGTGAGATTGCTTTGGCAAATGGACTACTAGACATGCATTTGAAGAGTGCATTGACAGAATTAAAAAGTATCTGTCTAAGCAGCGACCAGGACAACTCAGGTTTGTTTGTATTTTTAGTCTTTGTTAATGGCTACCCCTCGTCCTCCGATTTTTTGTTTGCTTAAAGGTTAGCAACTCTGGTCTCTTGGATTCCATGGAATTGCTTTGGTTATTGTTTGTTCTCTGAAACCGGGGATCTCCATATGTTTACCTCCAGGAATTCTGGCAAAGGAGAAAGAACATTTAAGGGTGGTCCTTTTACGCATTGATGCCTCATCAAGGGGTGTAAGATTGTGTCTACCTGATTTCAGAAGCTCACAAGCAGCAACTAATACTGGAGAGATAGAGCCTTTCTTTATATCTGGAGCAACTGGAGTTTCTGTAGGGACAGCGGATTTGAGGGAAGAGGCAGCAGAAATTCTGCATCTGGCTTGCAAGTATAGTTCTTTACTCCATCCAGCGTATGATGAAGCAACGATCTAAAGTGTAGTTTGCTGAACAAGGCCATCAGCTAATCGTGCTATCCTCTCTGCACAGTTATTGCCTAAGAACTTGGACTGACGACATTGTTATTCTCTCCCTGCTTGCTGATAGTATAGCTGCTGTTGGAGATCCAGGTATCTCGTAAACTAGTGCTCAATTCTTGGCGTACTGATACTATTTGAATCGCTTTTTTCTTCAACACTCTTCTCTGTGCTGTTTTGTCAGGATCTTTGAACTATTTCGAGTGGACTACTACAAAGAATCTCACTAAGATGGAATTAAAAACCCTTTTAGAGCCACCAACCAATTTTCTGACCAGACAGTTTGTGAAAGGGCATAGAAGGTTTCTGTTTGCTTTTTTTCCTTGGGTGTAAGGTTTAAGCTTATGCATCCAGTGCACCCTTGACTTGTGCACTGTATGCATGAAGGAGTCTTGCTGCTTACATTTTCTTATGCAGACCAGAGTGGCTGATTATTGAGTTGGCGGTTCTTCATAACACCTGGCGTGCATCGCAAGCTGAGTATAATCGGTATCGTGCTGCTCAAAACGGCGACCAAAACCCTCCCAAACATGTCATGCTTCTGATTGAGGATCTTACTAGTCTTTCACTACACAATTATGATGCAGTGAGAAAGTGAGCCACCCTTTTATCTTGATATCATTATGTTCCTGCTTGGTCGTGGTTGTAGAAATTGATTTGTTTTTTAAGTTGCATCAAGTATGGAGAGATGCAAAGCGTACTTTTGGAGGCTTTATTGGAATCAAACATTTTAATCTATTGGAGGGGAATAGCAACTGTGAGACTTCAATGAAAACTAATGCCTTTTTGTGTACCAGTTTTCATTTGAGAAATATTTGGAGTGGCCTTTTAGTTGAAAAACTTTTCATTAATGGTGCGAATGTGTAGGTGTCTGATTGCTTAATTAGTGTTATTCACTGCTATCTATTGGTTTATTGTTTTGGGTGTGTGAAGACACCTTGATCATTTTTTATTTTTTTTGCAAGAAAAAGATCTTTCTGTTAGTTTACGAAAACTGCCTAAAGAATTACAAACGGCCTCTGCTAGAGAGGGTTACATCAAAGCGTGGGGAAACTCGCACAATGAAAAGATATGTACAATGATGATCAAATCACGAGATGGGAGGAGGAAACAACCACATTGCTGGACGGTAGTACCATCTAGGCATGCCATGACCCATCTATTTGATCCTATAAAGGAGAGCCATTTTCAGGCTCTCCACATGGTGCTTAAAAAACCTCTGAGCATGTTGAGCACCAGCCCGGGTTGTGGAAGGTGAAGAGGCAATGTGAGAGGTGAAGGAAGCCGGGGGGTCTATCTTTCTCGATTGTTCAAGTGTTACTCCCCCCCCCCCCCCCCCCCCCCCCCCCCTCCCCCCCCGATTGAGAGAAAACGCGAAGGGTGAATCGTCGACAGTCAAGAGCCACGAGAGAGAGGCCGGCGGGCAAGGTGGCAACAGTTTTAGAAATGAAATGAAATGTTGTATTAAATGTTTTTAAAAGGCCAAAAATGACCTATGCGACCAAACTGATACAATCCTTGTGGATCTAATCCAATGTCTGGGTACAAAAATTAAATCAAGGAAAGTCAAAGACTAAACTAAAAGACTAAGATCATCATCATCGTAGTCAATGCAGTCAATGCAGTCAATGCCCGAGGATGCCCGACATCAGGCGTTGTCCGAGAAAGTATTGCATCTGTCGCTGAAGAGCTTCGTCAATGTCCGCCTCTGGAAATAGTTGTACGGGCATCTCCCATATCATGCTAGAATAGTCCTGATCCTTTGATTGATCCTCCATCGGCGTCTAGCTCTCCCTAGTTCAGTGGCTCTGTCCACTATTATACCTCTGGTATCAGTGGGCTCTGAAGTCTACTGTGAGGCATGCTCGTCTGGCTGCTGAGTCCCTTTTCTAAAGAAGTCAATGATCTCCCTCTATGAATGTCTCCCACTACCTGGTCTCCTCAAGTGACTCTCCCTGTGTTTGTGCAGCTCTAGCAAAACAAGTCGAGGCATCTCTGATCATGATATTTCATGATTCTAGCCAACGGTCCAAAGCCCTCTTGGAATAGAGAGTGAAATCGGCCTCCTACCTCATAGTATACCGGGCAATGACAAATGTGATATAACTCTGTCTCTCGCTCTATAGGACACAACTCGTATATCATGGCCTCTACTGATACTCTCCTAAATCGGGACGTCTCAATCTCCAGTTGATGCGATGATGTGCGCATCTGACCAGTAGCACATTGTATCCCGTAGGATAAATGAGTGTCCATATAGGCCGGTTTGATCACATATCCCTCCTCTGTTAGATGGAGAAGATGCTCTCTATAGAAACCCGTCTTCGTTCCCAACTCTTGTGTTGGCTGTATCCATGTGCTTCTAGTATCTAGTTGAATTAAATCTTGACGTATAAGTCTAGTGATCTTTGTCCGTGTGAGAGAAAGGGAGGGTGCATTCAAGGAGTATTGGTGGAGGCAGTCTATCCATAGTGAAGCCATGTGACTGATGTAACAAACTTGGGACACCCCAAGTCAAGATTCTACCACGACACAAAAGAGTTTTACTTCAAAACACTTCACAAATCAAAAGAGACTCAACACGGCCCGGCGTATTTCCGTGCCAAGAGTTACTGGCCCCAAAGACTGGCGCCCCTTTCGGTATTTCTTTTATATTAATCTTTGAGCAAAGTACAACCTGCCCGTGGGGGCTCGTTCTCAAATTGTGCGTCCAGATGCTTTGCAGAGTGAGCCCCCTTGGGTGACTAATAAAGATTTACAAGGGTTGCTAAAAACAGAGCCCCAAAAGCATTAAACTTAAAAGCAATGGCTCCACAAAGCCTCTTTGATTAAAATCTGCCCACAAAAGCAATCAGCGTAAGCTATGGTAATCCGTACTGCCAACCAACGTAAAAAGTGGATCCGTATGCACTGCCATGTCAGCAGCCAGTCAACGCTTTTTCCGGCCGTCTGTAGTGTCAGCGCGAATTACGGGATTCCGTATAGTTGCCACGCCAACCCACGTCAGGATGAGTCGGCGTGTGAGTGTCCGGGCACTGCCACGTCATCAGTTTGTGACACTGAAACCATGATGTCATCTGCCCATACCAGCATGCTGTGTCCTTATGTAGCACTAGCTGTCGGGATGATTCAAGGGCTAGCTGAGCATATTTGTCTCTGGGGAGGTCCCATAAATTATGCATGAAGGAAACTGGTCTCTTAGGGGCCTCACGTATGAGATAAAGGGGGGGGGGGGGGGGGGGGGGGGCTTGCACGGCTCGAATAATCTCATGTGACACTGAGGCCTTAACCCGAATTAGTCGAGGGATCATACAGACTAGAGGCCTCTCCATACATCTCCATCCATCAGTGCTACCAGATCTGCCATGGTGGTCCACTGAGGGTCCCCATATCTGAACCGCATAAAGCGTAGATGAAGCCATTAGGGTGTTAAAGAACCACCGCTTTGTTCGAGGTTCTTGAAACTGTACCTGCGAACACTTCTCCAGTCCTCCCAAGGATGCATAAGCTCTTGTCAATCTAGTCTCTGCTACTCTCCCCAATGAGAGAGAGTGAAATGAAATGTTATATTAAACGTCTTCAAAAGGCCAAAATGACCTATGAGACCAAATTGATACAATCCTTGTGGATCTAATCCACATCTGGTTATGAAAATAAAATAAAGTAAAGTGAGACTAAAACTAAAAGACTCAAATCGTCAGCCTGAAAATCATCATCATCATCCATGCCTGAGGATGCCCAGCATTGGGCGTTGTCCGAGAAAGTATTGCATCGATTGCTGAAGAGCTTCATCAGTGTCTACCTCTGTAAATAATCGTACTAGGAGTCTCCCATGTGGTGCTAGAATAGTCTTGATTCTTTGGTGGAGCCTTCATTGATGTCGTGGTCGTCCCCGTAGACATGGGCGTCTAGCTCTCTCGAGCTAAGTGGCTTTGTCCACTAATATACCTCTAGTAGAGGTGGGTTCTGAAGTCTGCTGCGAAGCATGCTCATCCGGCTATTGAGTCCCTGCTCTAAAGAAGTCAGTGATCTCCCTCTGTGAATGTCTCCAACTACCTGGTCTCCTCAAGAGATTTTCCCTGTGTCTTCGCAGCTCTAGAAAAAACAACCCGAGGCATCTCTGCTCATGATATCTCATGACTCTAGCCAATGGTCCAAAGATCTTTTTTTTCCGAGAAAAAGATCCTTCTATTAGTTAATGAAACTACCCATAGGGCTACAACCACCTCTTCAAGAGAGGGCTACAACAACCATGATGGGGAGACTCTCCCAATGAAAACACAACATATGTACAATGAGTCTAAATCAAGAAATGGGAGGAGGGAAAAGCCACACAGGTGGTCGGTAGTGCCATCGGAGTACACCCTGGACCATGGTGTAGAAAGGCCCAGGACGCCAGAGTCGAAGGAAAGCTTCTCTGTGCTCTCGTAGCGGTCGGAGCTGCCCTGTAGTCTCTCGAGCTGTCCTCTAAGAGTGTGGATCAGCTCTAGCCAAAGATCGCAAACAGTCTCTGCTGGTGGCACAGGGCAAGCCTCAAAGATGCGGAAGCAACGGGCCCGCCAGATGAACCAGAGTGTCAGGCCACTGATGAGCTCCCAACACTCCTTTGTCTCCTGCACAACTCCTATGGAGTAAACTC
This sequence comes from Adiantum capillus-veneris, assembly GCF_014529385.1. Taxonomy (NCBI): domain Eukaryota; kingdom Viridiplantae; phylum Streptophyta; class Polypodiopsida; order Polypodiales; family Pteridaceae; genus Adiantum; species Adiantum capillus-veneris. The sequence continues at coordinate 10,201,623 of NC_140955.1, forward strand.
TGTGGCAGGCTGGAGTGTAGATCGCCCCCCCTGCATCACTATCATCCTGCTGGTGGAAGATAGCTCAAATTAAAGTCCCGGGCCCATGAGGGTGGACCAAGGCGCTGCTCCCCAAGTGTACTGTCGAGCCGTGGAAAGAGCAGGCATCAACCGAAGAACACCAAGCCACACCTGCTGTGCCAAAGGACTATCCCAAAGAAAGTGACGCTGACTCTCCACAAGATGGTCACAAGCTGCACATGCGGCCGAGAGACCACTATGTACTAGCTAGCTTCCAACTGCTGTAGCTCTGTGTGCGACCAGCGATTGAAACAAGGTGACTCGCCTCGGCTATCTGGAGTCCCACAACCTCTCCCAGAAGGCTGCCAAGAACTCAGCTGTTAGACCCTCCTCCTGCCAATGAGGTGTTGTAGCGGGGCGGGCCTCTCTTTGTGTTGCTAGTATGTGACGTCCCAGTCGAAGAGTGTACCGAAAGAAGGGGACACCTGGGTGGTCTGCAGAAGAGAAAGGGTCCCTCCAAAGCCACTCTCCAGGTTCCCACTATACTCGTGCCAGTGGACAGCACTCCCAAGCCCACAGTCTCCAGTGTCCAGTCTCAAGAGTTGCTGGGTCAGGATCGATGACAAGTTCTCCCACAGATGCCCACCACTCGGATCCTCTGAAAACAGCACTCTGCCACCTGCGGGGCCTTTACTGCAACTCGCTGTAAGCGTTCCTCACCCTGTAACTCGAAAAAAAGGGATGGAACAGTCTCTGAGCAGGCTCGGACTGAGATGAGAACCTCCAGTCGTGTGAAGGCTCCCATCCACCTGGGTGCTACTGGCTCGAGAGGTGTGAGCCACTCATTTGGAATTGCCTCTGAGATGTCCCGGCACATGCTCTGCACCCCTCTCATGCCCTGTAGCTTGAAACCAAAAACTCCTCTGACAAGCCTGAAAACTCTAACCAGTCACCTAAAGAGCGCGTTGGACCCGCTGCCATGGGACTCCAGGAAACATGAGGCCGACTACCAACCAAGTGGCCTCTCTGAGTGCTAACCATGGGGTTCCAAACAAGGGGCTGTCGTAGGCGCTCCTCCGTGCAAGTAGGTTGTCGCTGCTCCAGGCCTCGCCCCAAGTGCTCTCAAGATCGAAGCAAACTCACAGCGAAGCGGTCCTCCAGTCTCCTACTCAAACCAACTCTGCGCATCTTTGTGAAGATCCATCTGGTCGAAGGTCACCAGGGGCCTCCAGCCTGAGGCTCTTGTCAATCTAGTCTCTGCTACTCTTCCCAATGAGAGAGAGTGAAATGAAATGTTATGTTAAATGTCTTCAAAAGGCCAAAATGACCTATGAGACCAAACTGATACAATCCTTGTGGATCTAATCCAATGTCTGGTTACAAAGTAAAATAAAGTGAGACTAAAACTAAAAGACTCAAATCGTCAGCCTGAAAATCATCATCATCATCATCCATGCCTGAGGATGCCCGGCATCGGGCGATGTCCGAGAAAGTATTGCATCGGTTGCTGAAGAGCTTCGTCAGTGTCTGTCTCTGTAAATAATAGTAATGGGAGTCTCCCATGTGGTGCTAGAATAGTCTTGATTGTCTGGTGGAGCCTTCATTGATGTCGTGGTCGTCCCCGTAGACGTGGGCGTCTAGCTCTCTTGAGCTAAGTAGCTTTGTCCACTAATATACCTCTGGTAGAGGTGGGCTCTGAAGTCTGCTGCGAGGCATGCTCATACGGCTATTGAGTCCGTGCTCTAAAGAAGTCAGTGATCTCCCTCTGTGAATGTCTCGAACTACCTGGTCTCCTCAAGAGACTTTCCCTGTGTTTGCGCAGCTCTAGCAAAAACAACCCGAGGCATCTCTGATCCTGATATCTCATGACTCTAGCCAACGGTCCAAAGATCTCTCTGAATAGAGAGTGAAAGCGGCCTCATATCTCGTAGTATACCGGACAATGACAAATGTGATGTACTCGTGTCTCTGGCTCTATATGACATAACTAGCATATCCTGGCTTCTTCTGGTACTCTCCTAAATCTACGAGTCTCAATCTCTAGCTAATGCGATGATGTGCGCATCTAAATGACATTGCATCCTCTCCGGGGAGTCGGAAATCAGCACAATATCATCAGCATATAACAGTATTGAGATCCATGTCCCTACCAACTGTGCTCCTCTATCACCATCCCTGTCAATGAAGTCAGCAACCTCATCCACATACATGCCAAATAGTGTAGGAGATAGCGGGTAGCCCTATTTCACCCCAATAGTGGAGTGAAACCTCTCTTGAAACCCGACTGCCCTGCTGCCCGTACACCCTCTCTCTCCGCCCATCTACTTAGCTGTTGCTCAAGGATGGATGTGTATAACCGTGAGGCTCCATAGGGTCCCTCAACTTGAAGATAGGTACAATCGTTGACAAACTCCAAGTATCAGGTAGACCCTCGCACATGGCACAGTTGAACATCACTAATAGAAACTCTGCAAGTAAAACTTTGGCTTGTATAAAATGCTATGCCACCAGGCCATCGTGATCATATGCTCTCCTAGTCTTCGTCCTCTCAATGGCTTTCTTTACCATCTCGGCGATAAAGAATGCACATGTGTGTGGGAATGACTTTGGTGGATCTGGAAGAGATGGCTGCCCCGGGATGGTGTAGAGAGATTATGCATACTGACCCGATACCTGCGTAGAAGTGATGACTGGTGGGGAAGAGTGCTCATGGAAGAGTCGCCATGCCTCACCTGAATCATGGCTCTATAACAACTCATATAAATGGTGCTCTAGCCGAGCTAGAAATGTCCTCTTCTTTCGTCCTACCAAACGTGGAGAAGCAGTCCATGACTGCTTGTGAGTAATGACACCTAGAAGTACCTCCCTTTGAAGTCGGGCTCTCGTCTCTCTGCACTCTTCATCATACCAGCTTTTTTGGGGTGTGCTCCTAGAACGTCGGCTCTGCCCAAGCTCACTATGGGGGTATGCTTCTACTGCTGACCTAAAGGTCTCCCCGGATCCTTTGTGCATAAGCATCTGTAGATACCATTTATGTAGACAAATTCAGTCTCTGAAGTAAAAGTGTATCGGGTATGCATAGGTGTCCGTGTCAGTCGAGCTGTGCTGAACTGGAATGAGACGGCCCAATGTCTATGAGACAAGGAAGTGAACCCAATCGAAGCTGGAAATCTCTGAAGGCCATTCAAGATGGCCAGTCCATGTGCAATCCCCAAATTTGTCAAAATAGTCCCCATATCCAGGGTGCTCTTCATCCTGCGATCACCTAGCCAGTCCCATATAACTGACATCCAATTCTCTCAACATTTCCTCAAAGGTATTGTAGAAAGCTGTTTGAGACTGGCTCGTCATGGCATTAAAGTCTCCCAAAAGAATGACATCTCCATCCCTAGAGAACTCCCATATGTCCTCATCCAATATCTTGTAGGGTGACCCCCCCTCGGGCGATGCATAATGAGATGTGCTGGGGGAAAACTAGCTTATTGCAATGTAGAGTGGCCTCTCTGTCTCCGCTCCCTCTTCGACCCACATATATCTGGCATGCTCATCCCTCCGAACAATACGAATGAGGGGTTGCAACTCCTCCTTGAATAGGCTTGCCACACCTCCTGATCCCTGTCCTCTATGCGTTGATCTCACTTCTTGCCTACAAGCAATCTGTCAATGGTATCTGGTCACTCCAGGTAATGTGCCACTAGGAGTCTGATGCGTTTCCGAGTAAAAAATAGCGTCTCTTCCCTTAAAGCTATAGGTCTGGCACCATCATGTGGTGTGTTTTTCCAACACCACTACTCTCCCTCCCCTATAGAAAGCTATTCCTTTCTCCCACACTGCCTTAATCTCTAGCATCAGTTCTTGCATGTGTGCTACTGAAACTGGCTCGTAGGGTTGTAGACGTAGGCTTTCACCCGAAACTTTACTTAAAACTTAAAAACACAGAGAAACTTTGCAAATAAAACCTGTAACGGGAATTGACATTTCAAACACGCGTCTCGGAAGCTAGAGCGCTCCATGCAGACGATGACACCCTGTAGGCCCCAAAGACTGGTGCCTCTTTCGATATTTCTTTATTCTTTTCAAAAAGGGATAAAGCCTGCGACTTCCTACGAGTTGTCCTGCATAATCCGGGCTGAAAACGACCTGTCCTGCCCTGATTTCAGCAGCATATCTGTACTAGGACGCTTCACAGATAGTATCCCAACGCAGTAAGTGACTTTCCCGCCGCATACGGACACCTTACAAAACCTGGCAAGAATCTGCAGCACGCTGAATTCTCTTTTTTCTGCCTTGAAAATGCACCAGATCACTTGTACAGTGGACCCCTCGCGTGCCCGGACTTCTTGGGGGTATTAGGGACCATTTAGGGCCAAATTCCTAAACCTACACAAATACACAGCAGGCTGTAATTTCCTGTTTTGGGCTCCGTTTCGCAAGCTGTACGCATTCGTAGCAAGCCCTCGTACTCCCGCAGGTGTTGGGCTACTTGCCCTCTGAATCGGACGAGATTTCTCGTGTGAAATCTCTCCCAATTCATCCGTACCTGTTGGGGATTAGCAATTAGTTAATCAAGAACATGGATAAGAGGCTCTTGCCTCGGCATTCGCGCATGAACCCACATAGCTGTACATACAGACGAGTAGCCCTTAAACAGAGCATCACGATTCTGTATTCAAAAGGGGAGAGAGGTGCACGAGAGCGGAATCATCGCGCTACATAGTTCAAGAGAGACGGCAAGCTTTCCATTAAAGCTTCATCACTTGCACCAACTACTCACACACACAATGTAAGACACAATGAAAGAGAAGGGCAACCCTCAAGTCGATTTGTGTATTTTCAGCTGAGGTGGCAGTGTTTGACCCTCTGGAGACTCTGGTGCTGCCTCTTTGAGTTACTGTTCCTAGTACCGTGCGGCGAGGGGGCCTAATTGACTTTGAACTGAGCCTAGACACCATTTTACTGCTCGGATTCGAGTGCCGGTCGGCCCGACCAACTCGTGGCGACAAGGCCTTCCCGTCTGCGGGTGAATGTCATGAGGACGTGGGAACTGCTAACCTTAGTTGTTGGTTTCTTTCTAATGATTTTTGTTTAATTTTTGAGACCCTCTTTTTGAAGTTGCAAATGGTCGGACATTGTATGGCCAATGTGAACGGTAGTTTCACCCGCAGACGGAAAGTTGGTCGGCACTGGAACTCGTGAAGTAAAAGGATGTCTAGGCTCAGTTCAAGATCATGTAGGTCCCCTCGTCACACTTAGCAAGTCGGTGGATAGTAGGAAGTGAACTCAATAAAGGCACAAAGCTGAGGTGGGAACACCAACAGAAAGTATTTGACAGTCGGGCCACATTGCACTTTTGGATGCGGTTCCAATGAGGATAGATGGTCAGATGACCAGTGGGAGCCCAACGGAAGCATCTCCTAAAAATTTAGGGAACTGCTATTTTGGGCCGTGAAATGTGTTCGCGTCATTACCTCCGGTATGACTAGGGGAACATTTTATAACTCTGCCGCGAAGTCAACTGATGCGTCGGTTGGGATATTTTTAAGCGGCGAACCCGAAACGGGAAAATGCTTGTAAATGCGCCAAGTGGCACATTTCTGTGCACTTGCCTCACAAGGAAGAAAGGACGCTGAATTTTAAGCTGGGAGAGGCTCTTTTTGCAAACTGTCACAGGTTAAGAGCTATGGAGTGCTTCCTTTCCCTCTCATGTACAGTGTGGTGCTAGGAGTGATGCCCTGCACACTACACACTGCTCTCTCTCTCCCCTACGTGCAGTTATGTGATGCCCCACAAGAGGGCTCCTCATTTTATTGTTGTACAACTGTGTGGGTTCATGCTTTTGTGCTGAGGCAAGAGCCTCCTTGAGCAGGAACAGGGGTAGCTAGTTGCTACTCCAAAGTAGGCACTAGTGAGGGTCATAACCTCACCATACAGGTGCAAAATCAGCGCTGTGTATGCGCTGTAATTTTACTGTTTTTCAGCCATACAGACGCCAGAACCCTTGGGATCGTGCCCCATTGGTAGAGGACAGTTAAGGGACTGTTTGGGGCTGAAAACAGGGCAAAAACCAGTAAATACAGCGTGCTGAATTTACTGTTTTTGGGCAGGAATCAAAGGGTATACGCCAGTAGAAGCGAGTTCCAGCAAGGGAATTGGTTTTGTGCAAGTTTAGGGGCTGTTATGTTACCGAAATTTGGCCAAAACAGGCGGTATCTAGTGGGATACAGTCAAAGGATTCCCAGGACTCTTCTTTGTACTTTACCCTCCTAAAGAATAAAGAAATACCGAAAGGGGCGCCAATTTTGGGGCCTACAGGTTGTCGGCGTCTGCTCGGAGCATTCTAGCTTCCGAGCCGTGTGTGTACTTAGGTGTTAATCCCCGTTACAGGTTACCTTTGCAAAGTACTCTGTGTGTGTCTAAAGTAAATAATTTCGGGTGAAAGCCAACGCCTACCGCCCCATGGGCCGGTTTCAAGGTTCCGTTGCCGGAACATCAATCACTTTTTCCTCAAAGAGTGAGCCTCGGTTGTTTTGGGAAAAGACAGAGAGTACGGGAACGCGGGATTACACTATGGCCGACAAAGGGAAGGGCATTATGGAAGAGGGTTCCTCTTCACAGGACAGACAGGAAATTCCGCATGTACGCCCTGGTAAAAAGTGGTCAAATTAGGACTGATTTTCTGCTGTGTTTTTAGGGTTTCCAAGTATGAACCAAGATGAGATAGGGAGTGGTCTCACGGTGGTAGATTGGCCACTAGATCTCCTACGGGAGTGATGTGGGTCTGCCAGGTGACACGCTGCTTGCCGATTCTCTGAGGCGATTGCTTGGATTCTATGACGCATTGGTAAATCATCTTGAAATTTGAGCTTGCTTGGTCGTGGGTGGTAGGTACACTACAGTGTTGTGGAATTATGCTCGTTTGCAGAGGCAAGAGCCTTTTGCACAGATAAAAAATTAAGGGACAGGTTGCAAGATGCTATGTGGTGAAGTTCAAGAACTATCCACCTATTGATGCAAAGTGGATGGAAGAGCATGAACTGTTAGAGTCACCAAATGTATTGCAGCTTTACCTTGAGGCCTTTGGGTTACAACCTACGTATGCCCCAACCCAATGTCTGCAAAGGAGGGGTAATGATAGAGCTAGCACATCAAATATACTCATGGATTCAGTGCAACAACAGTGTACAGTTTGACAAAAGTATCAATTTCTCATTAAGTCATTTGTACATGTGTTTTGACAGTCTTTCTTGCGGATACATGCGAGGATGAAAGGGTGCTTACCACACAAGATCATCTACGGCATGTATTTAAGGTATGCAATCGAGGACGTTTGCGATTTCAAGAGGGGGGTATGTCACGAGGATGTGGCAACTGCTAACCTTAGTTGTTGGTTTCTTTCCAATGATTTTTGTTTAATTTTTGAGACGGCAAGCTTTCCATTAAAGCTTCATCACTTGCACCAACTACTCACACACACAATGTAAGACACAATGAAAGAGAAGGGCAACCCTCAAGTCGATTTGTGTCAATTTTCAGCTGAGGTGGCAGTGTTTGACCCTCTGGAGACTCTGGTGCTGCCTCTTTGAGTTACTGTTCCTAGTACCGTGCGGCGAGGGGGCCTAATTGACTTTGAACTGAGCCTAGACACCATTTTACTGCTCGGATTCGAGTGCCGGTCGGCCCGACCAACTCGTGGCGACAAGGCCTTCCCGTCTGCGGGTGAATGTCACGAGGACGTGGGAACTGCTAACCTTAGTTGTTGGTTTCTTTCTAATGATTTTTGTTTAATTTTTGAGACCCTCTTTTTGAAGTTGCAAATGGTCGGACATTGTATGGCCAATGTGAACGGTAGTTTCACCCGCAGACGGAAAGTTGGTCGGCACTGGAACTCGTGAAGTAAAAGGATGTCTAGGCTCAGTTCAAGATCATGTAGGTCCCCTCGTCACACTTAGCAAGTTGGTGGATAGTAGGAAGTGAACTCAATAAAGGCACAAAGCTGAGGTGGGAACACCAACAGAAAGTATTTGACAGTCGGGCCACATTGCACTTTTGGATGCGGTTCCAATGAGGATAGATGGTCAGATGACCAGTGGGAGCCCAACGGAAGCATCTCCTAAAAATTTAGGGAACTGCTATTTTGGGCCGTGAAATGTGTTCGCGTCATTACCTTCGGTATGACTAGGGGAACATTTTATAACTCTGCCGCGAAGTCAACTGATGCGTCGGTTGGGATATTTTTAAGCGGCGAACCCGAAACGGGAAAATGCTTGTAAATGCGCCAAGTGGCACATTTCTGTGCACTTGCCTCACAAGGAAGAAAGGACTCTGAATTTTAAGCTGGGAGAGGCTCTTTTTGCAAACTGTCACAGGTTAAGAGCTATGGAGTGCTTCCTTTCCCTCTCATGTACAGTGTGGTGCTAGGAGTGATGCCCTGCACACTACACACTGCTCTCTCTCTCCCCTACGTGCAGTTATGTGATGCCCCACAAGAGGGCTCTTCATTTGACTGTTGTACAGCTGTGTGGGTTCATGCTTTTGTGCTGAGGCAAGAGCCTCCTTGAGCAGGAACAGGGGTAGCTAGTTGCTACTCCAAAGTAGGCACTAGTGAGGGTCATAACCTCACCATACAGGTGCAAAATCAGTGCTGTGTATGCGCTGTAATTTTACTGTTTTTCAGCCATATAGACGCCAGAACCCTTGGGATCGTGCCCCATTGGTAGAGGACAGTTAAGGGACTGTTTGGGGCTGAAAACAGGGCAAAAACCAGTAAATACAGCGTGCTGAATTTACTGTTTTTGGGCAGGAATCAAAGAGTATACGCCAGTAGAAGCGAGTTCCAGCAAGGGAATTGGTTTCGTGCAAGTTTAGGGGCTGTTATGTTGCCAAAATTTGGCCAAAACAGGCGGTATCTAGTGGGATACAGTCAAAGGATTCCCAGGACTCTTCTTTGTACTTTACCCTCCTAAAGAATAAAGAAATACCGAAAGGGGCGCCAATTTTGGGGCCTACAGGTTGTCGGCGTCTGCTCGGAGCATTCTAGCTTCCGAGCCGTGTGTGTACTTAGGTGTTAATCCCCGTTACAGGTTACCTTTGCAAAGTACTCTGTGTGTGTCTAAAGTAAAGAATTTCGGGTGAAAGCAACGCCTACCGCCCCACGGGCCGGTTTCAGTGAAACTCTCGGCCATGGGCAGTTTCACACTGGCCACACAATGTCCGGCCATCGATGATTTTAAAAAGAGGTTCTCAAAAATCAAATAAAAATTATCGGAAAGAAACCACAACTAAGGTTAGCAATTGCGAGGTCCTTGTGGCAGTAGTTAGTAGTTGCCACGTCCTCGTGACAGCTACCTGTGTTAGAGTGAGGTCATCACCCAAAAATATCCCAGTTTGCTTGAGTGTTGGTCTCTTCATCAGAAATTCCTTCCTAGCTTCCATTGTAGGGAAACGTATAATGAGTGCTCTTGCCTTGGGCCTTCCTTTCTCATCACTTCTCTTCTTGCCAACTCTGCAAGCACCCGTGTGTTTGGGTTCAGAAATACCCATCGCTTCAAGAGCTCTTGCACTTCTTCTTCTACTTTTTAGTGTCTTTGAGACCTGTAACACGTTCATAAAGGGCTCTAGTCTTTCTCTTTTGCTGCTCCTCAATCGTCATATTGATGATTGTCGATGTCGGTGTGGCTTCAGGCATCTTATCTTTGCCTTTCTTTGCGTTCTCGATCCACTTTTCAGCTTTATCAACCCTCTCTTGTGTTTTGAAAAGGTGCTCCACCCACGAAGAGGTTGTTCCTGCCTTTTGATCTTCCTCTTCTCGTAGAGTTTTTGCCTGCTTCTTAATGCTTTCGAGCTGCTTGATCATTGAGGGTTCATTTTCTGCCTCCTTTGCGGGGGTATTTTTGCAAGTTGCCAGGTCTTCCTTAAGTGCTTCGATCAATGCATCCTTTTCATTCATGCGTTTTTCCCTTTTTGATTTCGAGGATTCAAACATAGCGAGTGCATCCTCTCTTCTTTTCTGCGTCACACATTCCATTACATTCACTTCTGCCCTCACAATCGTCTGCATTTTGACCTTCAATGATGCATACATCTCATTAAAATCGAATTCTTTCCTCATGTCTGCATACATAGCTTGTTTGTAATTTTCCGCATTCGCGTACATCTCTTTATCAATGTCACCCTCAAGAGGCTCAACTGTGCCTTAATCATCACATGTACCTTCTCATACATTAAATCATCTTTGACTCTAGAGAGTTACTCTGCTCTCACAAAATGTGGTGATAGTGTGCTCTCTCAAAAGCTCCGCCTAAATGTCGCTTTTGATTTATGCGGGGTTTCATAAATACTCTCATCTTCGACATCGACTGGTTGGTCCATCCCAAGCACCCAAAAAATCCTTGCGATGGGATCGTCTAGGCCTATGAAGAGAGAGAGTGGCGACCTGCTGTTGTGTGCCGCCTTTGACAGCGTGCAAAAATTTCTTTTCGGAAGGAAAAGAGATTTAACAAGATGCGGGCTTCACCCGGGTCCACTTGCTTGCGTATTCGCACGCTTGTGTGATTTGTGTGTGAGTTCGTGTAAACCATCCCTTAGAGGGAGAGATTTTCAGGATAGAAATCTCTCTAGCAATAGAAAACTTCTTTAACAATAGAAGACTTCTATAGTGATAGAAAGAGCTGCTTACGAGAGTCACGATAGAAGACCTTGATGGGGGGAGAGAGAGAGAGAGAGAGAGAGAGAGAGAGAGAGAGAGAGAGAGAGAGAGAGATGAAATGAAATGTTATATTAACGTCTTCAAAAGGCCAAAATGACCTATAAGACCAAAAGGTTATATGTGGTGAATCTAATACCAGGTCTGGGTACAAAAAGTACAAAGAACTGAAAAGAAAATAGTGGGTAGGGGTGGGGCGAAAGCTGATACAAAGGGAAGAGAAAGGGTGAGCTGATACAATGGAGCTCTCTGACAGTCGAGGCATCATATACATATACATCAGTATCCGGGACGGCTCCTATGTCGTGCCTGTATGGTATGGATCCTCTGTCGCAGTCTGCGTTGATATCGAAAGGGCCCTCTCATCTATGGGCGACGGGACCGCCCCAACTCTATCGCCTGATCAAACAGTATGCCTCTGGTACCTTTGGTGTTGTTATGCTGGGGGGGGGGGGGGGGGGGGGGGGGGGTGGGTTTGCTCGAACTCCTTTGTCTGTGATTGAAAGAAATCTATGATCTTCCGTTGTCGCTGGATCTCTCTCATTGTGCCCCTCCTCAAGAGGTCCTGAGAGAGAGAGAGAGAGAGAGAGAGAGAGAGAGAGAGAGAGAGAGAGAGAGAGAGAGAGAGAGAGAGAGAGAGAGAGAGAGAGAGAGAGAGAGAGAGAGAGAGAGAGAGAGAGAGAGAGAGAGAGAGAGAGAGAGATGAAATGTTATGTTAACGTCTACAAAAGGCCATAGTGACCTATGAGACCAGAAAGTTACAATGTGGTGGATCTGATACAAAGTCAGAGTAACAAGATGACAAAATGACAGAAATGACAAAATAAAAATACAAATACTATGGAATCCTAAACTGCTAGGTGTGAACTAAGCAGCTAAACAGCTAGCTTGGATAGCTAGATCACAGGAGATCCAACATCGGTCGCTGGCGGATCTCATCGATCTCCTCCATGGTCAGTAGTCTGACCGGGCGTCTTGCATGTTGAGCCAAAGTGATCCGAATCCTCTAATGCAGCCTCCGTCAATGCTATGTAGTCCTTCGCAGTCGTGGGCGTCTTGATCTCCCCAGCTCAGTCGCTCGGTCGATCAGTGTGCTTTTGGTGTGAGGCAACGAGCTCTGCTGTGGTAGTAACTCCTCCGGGTGTCGAGTGGCAGCTCTAAAGAAGTCTGTGATCTGTCTCTGAGATTGGCTAGCCTCTCCTCTCATCGGGCTCTCTCTATGTCTACGCAGCTCGAGCAAAAACAAACCCAGGCATCTCTAATCCTCGTACGGCATGACTCTAGAGAATGGTCCAAAGCCCTCTCTGAGCAAGCAATGGAAGCGGCCTCGTATCTCGTAGTAGACGGGGGAGTGGCATGTGTAGTGCAACTGTGTCTCAGGCTCGATGTCACACAGGGGGCCTGTCCTGGCCTCTGTTGGTACTCCGCTATATCTCCCAGTCTCGATCCGCAGTTGGTGTGAGGATGTGCGTATCTGGCCAATAGCACATCGTATCCCATGAGACAAGTGGGTGTCCATGTATCTGGGCCTCGTCACAAAACCATCCTCCGTAAGCTAGAGGAGATGCTCTGTGTAGAAAGCCATCTTCGTGCCCAGCTCCTGTGGTGGCTGTATCCATGTCCTCTTGGTGTCTAGCTGAGTCAAGTCTTGGCGAATGAGCCTGGTGATCTCGGACTGTGTAAGAGCCGGAGAGGGCGCATCCAATGAGTACTGGAAGGGAGGCAATCTGTCTATGCTGAACCCATGCGCCTGAAACCATGATGTCATCTCCCCATACCAGCATGCTGTATCTCCCTGCATGGCTAACTGTCGAGAGGACTCAAGCGCAAGGCGTGCATATCTGTCTTTGGGAAGTTCCCACAAAGGAGACAGATCTGGTGAGCGCCTCAACCACTAGTGGGGGGGCAGCTAGCTCTGCTCGTACAATAGCACGTGGTACTGAAGCCTTGGCTCTAATGAGCCGGGAGATCATAGAGACCAGAGGCTTCTCCATGTCCCCCCATCCATCACTGCGGCCTGTCCTCCCTTGATGATCCAGTGAAGGTCCCCAAATCTCAGCTCCATAAAGCAATGCAGAAGCCACCAAAGTGTCAAAGAGCCAGAGCTTCGTCCGAGGCTCCTGGAACTGAACCTGTGAACACATCCTTTTCAATCTACCCAATGCTGCATGGGATCTGGTCAATCTAGTCTTTGCTGCCCTCCTCAATGAAAATGCTGGCCCACTAAAAACCACTCCAAGGTAAGTATAAGCATCTGTATACTTCACCTTCTCCTGGCTGTGTGAATGCTGGCGCTGACCTCCTGATCCACTGTGGGGTGGTATTAAATATCATGACCTTGGTTTTACAAGGTTGACGAACCACTTTCTTGGGCAAACCTATGCAAAGCATCCAAGTGATGTTGCATCCCCTCCGGAGCGTCGGAGATCAACACAATATTATCAGCATATAACATTAGTGGAATCCTTGTCCCTGCCGGTTGTGCATCTCTATCACCATCTCTCTCAATGTAGTCAGAAACCTCATCCACATACATACCAAATAGAGTAGGAGAGAGCGGGCAGCCCTGCTTCACCCCAATAGTGGAGTAAACCGGTGTTCATAGACCCTCTGGGGTGCGTACATGCCCTACTACTGCCCTGTATAATGCCATGACCCCCCAAATGAGCTCTGTGGGTACTCCCTCTGTGCCCATCTACTCAGTTGCTGCTCAAGAATAGATGCGTACAACCGTGCCAATGTGTGTCCAATCATGATAGTGCGATAATTCCCAGGCTCCATAGGGTCTCCCGACTTGAAGATAGGTACAATAGTAGATAGGCTCCAAGTATCAGGCAGGCCCTCACACATGGCACGGTTAAACATAACTGCTAGAAGCTCTGCTAGTAAATCTCTGGCATGCGTGAAATGCTCAGCCACTAAGCCATCACGAGAGAGAGAGAGAGAGAGAGAGAGAGAGAGAGAGAGAGAGAGAGAGAGAGAGAGAGAGAGAGAGAGAGAGAGAGAGAGAGAGAGAGAGAGAGAAATGAAATGAAATGAAATGTTATATAACGTCTTCAAAAGGCCAAAATGACCTATGAGACCAATCAGTTACAAAATAGTGAATCTAATACCATGTCTGGGTACAAAAGAACTAGAAAAGAACTAGAAGTGGAACAAAATACTACTACTACTACTACAAACTAAAACTACGTGGGTGTAGCAGCCGATACAATAGATACCCGGTAAACTGGATGTAACAGTGTGTGAAACAAAGATGGAAGAAATGGTGAGGATCCATCCTCATCTGCACTCTGGATGTCGAGAGAGTATGGCTCGAATCTTCTGTTGTAGTCTCCGTCGATGCTGTGTAGCTCCTCTCCTCAGTCGCGGTCGTCTGTATCTCTGTAGCTCCAATGCTCGGTCGATGAGAGTGCCAGTAGTGGTCGAATGAGTGTGGGACAAGCTCTGCAGTGGTGGCTGCTCCTCTGGCTGTCCCATATCTAGTGAAAAGAAATCTATAATGTGTCTCTGGGACTGCCTCTCTCTAGCTCTCCCTAGTAAAGTGTCTCTACACCTGTGTAACTCAAGTAGATATAGTCCAAGACATCTCTGATCCTCATAACTCATGACCCTAGATAGAGGACCAAAACCCTCTCTGAATAAGCAGTGGAAACGCCCCCGTATCTCATAGAACACTGTGCAATGACATATGTAGTGCAACTCTGTCTCTGGCTCTCTCTGGCATAATCGGCATATCCTGTTGTCTGCTGGTATCCCTCTGAATCTATCAGTCTCAATCTCGAGCTGATGTGAGGATGTGCGTATCTGACCAATGGCACAACGCAAACCATGAGACATATGTGTGTCCATGTAGCTGGGTCGAATCACAAACCCATCTCCTGTGAGGTGGAGAAGATGCTCTCTATAGAAAGCCATCTTCGTGCTCAACTCCTGAGGCGGCTCTATCCATGTCCTCCTGGTGTCGAGCTGGATCAGGTCCTGACGAATGAGTCTAGTGATCTCCACCCGTGTAAGAGACAGCGAGGGTGCCTGAAGAGAATACTGGAAAGGGGGCAACCTGTCCATGGTGAAGCCATGCGTCTGAAACCATGAAGTCATCTGTGCATACCAGCATGAAGTGTCCCCTTGTAGAGCTAACTGTCTGGAAGACTCAAGGGCCAGTCTAGCATATCTGTCTCTAGTAGTATCCCATAGGCTGTGCACAAAGGACACTGATCTGGTAAGCGCCTCAATCTCCATGGGGGGGGCAGCTAGCTCTGCTCGAATGATCGCGTGAGGTACGGAGGCCTTGGCTCTAATCAATCGGGAGATCATAGATACCAAGGGCCTCTCCATACGTCTCCAACCATCCTGGCCTACAGAAGGTCCCCATACGTGTACCCCATACATCATAGCTGAGGCTACTAAAGTATCAAAGAGCCATAACTTTGTCCGAGGTTCCTGGAACTGAACCTGCGAACACATCCTCTCCAAGCCTCCCAAGGCCGCATAAGCTCTGGTCAGTCTAGTCTCTGCTGCTCTCCCGAAAGAAAACCTCGGCCCAGTGAAGACTATCCCAAGGTAAGTGTATGCATCTGTATACTCCACAATCTCTTGACCATACATGAAGGTCGGTGCCGATCTCCTGATCCACTGCGGTGTGGTGTTAAACACCATGACCTTGGTTTTACCAAGGTTTATAGACAATCCACTATCCTCTGCAAAACTGTGTAATGCATCCAACTGTCGCTGCATACCCTCTGGTGAGTCAGAGATCAAGACAATATCATCAGCATATAACAACAATGGGATCCACGTCCCTGCCAGCTGGGCACCTCTATCACCCTCTCTGTCAATGTAATCAGACACCTCATCAACATACATACCAAATAGAGTAGGAGACAATGGGCAACCCTGTTTCACCCCGATAGTGGAGTGAACTAAGTCAGATATCCCCTCTGGGGTACGTACATGTCCCATCACTGATCTGTATAAAGCCATAATCCCCCAAATCAACACTGTGGGCACCCCCATCTCCTGCAGTCTGCGCATCAGTCGAGCTCTCGGTACCATGTCAAATGCTTTGCGGAAATCCACAAAGCTACAATAAATCCGTCTCCCATGTGACCTGCCCTCCTCAATGATAGCTTTGAGTGTCAGAATATGGTCAAGAGTGGAGAAACCCCTCCTGAAACCTGCCTGTCCCTTTGCCCGTACACCCTCACCCTCTGCCCAGTTACTCAACTGCTGCTCAATAATGGATGCATACAATCGTGCGAGTGTGTGTCCAACCATAATAGTGCGGTAATTTCCAGGCTCTGTAGGATCACCTGCCTTGAATATAGGCACAATAGTAGACAACCTCCAAGTCTCATGTAATCCCTCACACATGGCACGATTGAACAACACTGCAAGAACCTCCATCAGCATATCCCTAGCATGTATAAAGTGCTCCGCTACTAGCCCGTCATGATCGTAAGCCCTCCTGGTCCTCATCCTGTCAATGGCTCTCTTTACCATCTCAGTGGTAAAGAAGGTGCTCGTAGGTGGACATGGCTCTGTAGGATCTGGAAGCGGATCCTGCCCAGGAACCGTATATAACGATGTCGCAGAGAGAGAGAAGTGAAATGAAATGATATATTAACGTCTACAAGAGGCCAAAATGACCTATGAGACCAACTGATTACAATGATGAGTCTAGTACCAAGTCTGGGTACAAACAAGAAAACTACAAACAAAGAACTGATAGGAGTGCTACCGACTCCTATGGGTGGCTGGTAGGCTGAGCAATGGTATCATGCCATAAAGGTACAAAGTGGGGATAAGTGTCACCATGATACAATATAGCAATAGCATGAAGCCTATCCCGATCGACATTCTGGGTGGCGTGCTAGAATCCTGTGGATCCTCTGCCGCAATCTCCGCCGGTGCTGCGTGGCTCCCCTTCTCAGTCGCGGTCGTCTCGATCTCCCTAACTCTATAGCTCGATCAATGAGAGTACCGCTGATGTGTGTATGGGTGGGAACCGAGCTCTCTGGTGGTGGTGTCCCCTCTGACTCTGTGGTACTCAGACTGAAGAAATCTGAGATGCGTCTCTGGGACTGTCTCTGCTTTGCCCATTCAATAGAGCGTCTCTATGTCTCTGAATCTCAAGTAGGAATAATCCGAGACATCTTTGATCCTGATATCTCATGACTCTGTCTAACGAGTCAAAACCATCTCTGAATAGACAATGAAAGCGTCCCCGTATCTCATAGTAGACTGTGCAGCGACATATGTAGTGAAACTCTGTCTCTGGCTCTGCATGGCATAACTGACATATCCTACTGTCTGCTGGTATGCCTCTGAATCTACCTGTCTCAATCCCAAGCTGGTGTGAAGATGTGCGAATCTGGCCAATAGCACATCGTAACCTATGAGATAGATGTGTGTCCATGTAACTGGGCCGTGTGACAAATCCGTCTGTCGTGAGTTGAAGAAGATGTTCTCTATAGAAAACCCTCTTCGTACCCAACTCCCGTGATGGTTCTATCCATGTCCTCTTGCTATCAAGCTGGATAAGATCCTGCCGAATGAGTCTAGTAGTCTCCATCCGTGTAAGAGCCAAGGATGGTGCATCAAGAGAATACTGGAAAGGGGGCAGCCTGTCCATGCTGAAACCATGCCTCTGAAACCATGAGTTCATCTGTGCATACCAACATGATGTATCTCCCTGCAATGCCAGCTGTCTGGATGACTCGAGAGCAAGCCTGGCATACCTGTCCTTGGTGGTGTCCCATAAGCTGTGTACAAATGATACTGATCTGGTGAGTGCCTCAACCTCCATAGGTGGGGCAGCCAGCTCCGCTCGAATGATGTCATGTGGGACTGAGGCCTTGGCTCTAATCAGCCTAGAAATCATAGATATCAGGGGTCTCTCCATATTAGTCCATCCAGCACTGTCAATAGACGGTCCCCAAAGCTGAACCGCGTAGTGCATAACTGAAGCGACCAAAGTATCGAAAAGCCAGAGCTTTGTTCGAGGTTCCTGGAACTGAACTTGCGAGCAAATCCTCTCTAAACCACCTAGGGCTGCATAGGCACGAGTCAATCTAGTGTCTGCTGCTACTTTCAGTGTGAACCTCGGTCCACTAAAGACCACCCCAAGATATGTGTATGCATCAGTGTACTCCATACTGTCCTGTCCATATGTGAAAGTAGGTGCTGATCTCCTAACCCACTGTGGCGTGGTATTAAATACCATGACCTTGGTTTTACCAAGGTTGACAGACAATCCACTATCCTCTGCAAAACTATGCAATGCGTCCAAATGTCTCTGCATACCCACTGGCGATTCTGATATCAACACGATATCGTCAGCATACAATAAAAGAGGGATCCATGTCCCTGCAAGCTGAGCACCTCTACCACCTCCTCTGTCAATATAATCAGAGACCCCATCAACATACATACCAAATAAAGTAGAGGACAGTGGGCATCCCTGTTTCACTCCGATGGTGGAGTGAACTATGTCGGATATCCCCTCTAATGTGCATACATGACCCATCACTGAACTGTACAATGCCATGATCCCCCACATCAGCTCTGTGGGTACCCCCAATTCCATAAGCCGGTGCATCAATCTGGCCCTCGGCACTGTGTCAAAGGCTTTGCGAAAATCCACAAAGCTGCAGTATATCCGTCTACCATGTGCTGGACCCTCCTCAATGATAGCTCTGAGTGTAAAGACATGATCTAGTGTGGAGAAACCCCTTCTGAAACGAGCCTGCCCAGGTGCTCGTATGCCCATAATCTCTGCCCAACTGCTCAGCCTATGCTCGAGGATGGATGCATATAACCGTGCCAATGTGTGTCCTACCATGATAGTACGGTAATTCCCCGG
Organism: Adiantum capillus-veneris; assembly: GCF_014529385.1. NCBI lineage: Eukaryota > Viridiplantae > Streptophyta > Polypodiopsida > Polypodiales > Pteridaceae > Adiantum > Adiantum capillus-veneris. The sequence continues at coordinate 10,220,189 of NC_140955.1, forward strand.
CACTGTGGGGTCACCTGTCTTGAAGATAGGTACAATAGTAGATAATCTCCAAGACTCGGGGAGACCCTCACACATGACACGGTTGAATATCCGTGCAAGCATCTCTGCCAACAAATCCCCAGCATGTATAATGTGCTCTGCTACCAAACCCTCATGATCTTGTGCCCGTCTGGTCTTCATCCTGTCAATGGCCTCCTTTACCATCTCAGTGGTAAAGAAGGTGCTCGTAGCCGGACATGGTTGTGGTGGGTCTGGTAATGGTGGTTGTCCAGGTACAGTGTATAAAGATGTTGCATATTGCCCCCATATCTCTGTAGAAGTAATCACTGGTGGGGGAGACTTCTCATGGAATAAACGCCAAGCCTCTCCAGAATCTCTACTAAGGAAGAGCTGATATAAATCTTGCTCCATCTGGACCAAGAAAGCTCGCTTCTTCCGCCGCACTAGTCGTCGTGTAGCAATGCGAGACTGTCTATAGGTGATCACTCCCAATGTAAGGTCTCGCTGTATCTGAGCTCTCCTCTGTCGACACTCCTCATCATACCAGTTGTTCTGAGGCATGTGCCCAGAACGACGTCTCTGCCCAGGCTGAGTGTGTGGATATGCCTCTGTCAGCATAGATGTGATCTCCTCCACTGTGTATACTGGCTCTGATGTGCATAAAAGCCTACGTATCTCCTCTACATAGACTGAGTCAGTCTCTGGTGTAAAAGTATAGCGTGTATGTCCACCATCCCGTGAGGCCTGAGATGTATTGTACTCAAAGGAGACTGATAATGTTAAAAGTGCATGATCTACTGCTATCCCAACTGGCCTGGGCCCCACTGTGAAATCCTGAATGTGAGAGATAAAGCTCGGATGTGTCAGAACATAGTCTACAGTGCTGGACCCATGTCTATGTGGAAAACAAGTAAAACCTGTAGACAATGGGAAAGTCGTTAAGCCATTTAGTATGGCTAAACTGTGAGTAGTCGTCATCTCTCTCAGGTATCTCCCATACTCTCTATGCTCTCTGTCGTGTGAGCATCTCTCAAGTCCCAACTCCTCTGGCTCTAGCTCTCTAAGCATCTCCTCTGATGTGTCATAGAAGACTGTTTGTGAGCTGCCTGTACGGGCATTGAAATCCCCCAGGAGTATGATGTCTCCATCTCTGGAGAACTCCCAGATATCATCATCAAGTATAGAGTAAGGAGACTGTCCTGTGGGTGAAGCATATACTGAAGTGCTGGGAGGAAAATAGCATATGGCGATGTACAAGAAACGTCCAGTCTCTGCCCTCAGCCTCACCCACAAGTATCTGGCTTGATCATCTCTCCGAACTATGTGCAATAGTGGTTGGAGCTCCTCTCTGAAAAGAACTGCTACACCTCCTGATCCTCTAGTCCCATGTGCAGTTCTGGTGCATGTCCTACAAGCTGTCTCCCATCTGTATCCTGATATGTGCGGCATCAACTGTCCTGGAGCCTGATGAGTCTCTGAGTAGAAAACAATGTCTCTGTCTCTGAAGCTATCCTCAAAGGCCCCCACATCAAGTCTATACGAACCATTACAGTTCCAAACTGCCATCCTGAGAGTGGTCCCATAGGTCTCGCACCGTCATGTAGAGCGGTGCTCTGTAATCACTACTCGTCCATTTCTGTAGAAAGCTAACTTCCCCTTCTCCCTTGCTGCTATAATCTCTGGCATGACCTCTCTCATATGTGCAAGCTGTGAGAGCGTAAGATCATCTCCTAAAAAGATGCCTGTTTTCTTGAGGGTTGGCCTCTTCTTTAAAAAGTCTTTCTTTTCTTCCATGGAGGGAAAGCGCAAAATGAGAGCCCGTCCTTTTGAACTCTCCCCATTACCTTCACTCTTCTCGCCCACTCTCCAAGCTTGTGTGTGCGAGGGCTTCTCCACCCCCATCATGGACATGAGGCTCTTCACCTCTTGGTCCACCTTATCTGAATCTTTTAGGCCGGTCACTCTCACGTGTAGAGCGCGTACCCTTCTTCGTTGTTCCTCTTCTAGTGTTTTGTTGATGATGTCGGGTGTAGTCGGAATTTCTTTGCCCTTTCCCTTCTTGACAACTTCAATCCATTTTTCAGCCTCGTCCATTTTCTTTTGTGTTTTGGAGAGAACCTCCACCCATGAGGTCTTCGTTCCTCCTTCCTCCTTTATTTCTTTGACTTGTGCTCGTATACTATTCACCTCGTCAATCATTGATGGCTGAATTTCCCCATCTTCAAGGTGTCTTCCCTCTTTGGTTTCGTCGAGTTCCTCCCGAAGGGTTGAGATGCTACTTTTTAAAGCTTGAATTTCATCCCGGAACTCCTTGCGTTCTAGTTCCCTCGCCTGTTCCTCCCTCTTTTTCCATTCGAGAATTAAATTCTTCTCTTTCTTCCACTCATCCATGTGGGCTTTGCATTCTTTCAAATCCTTTTCAATGGCTGTCATCCTCTTGCTTGTGACCATGTAGTGCGCCGCCATTTGTCTTGCCTTATTTGTTTCACTTTCTGAGAGAGAGGAGAGAGCAACCTATACGCACCGCATTATGCATACATATGTTTCCCCATTCAGCCTACATGGCATATGTTTGCTTTCTGTATGTGTCAATTTGCAATTTCTGTGAACTCTGCAGTTTCCAAATTCCTTGCAAATAAATCCCTGCAGGTAAGATACTCGCTGAAAGCTATACTGGGCTCAATACGCGCTGAATGAATGCTGATGCTGCTGGCAGATGCTACTGAACTGGTGTTGAAACTACTGGATGGCTGAGTACTGAATGGGTACTACAGGATGCTGACTCCAGGAGATGGCGATGAGGAAAGGGAGACCTCTGCGATGTCTGGTCTGTTGACACGCCGAAGCCCCTGCTGAAAACTCTAACTCTGGAGCAGCAAACGCTGGTACAAGTTGAGCCTAATGCAGGCTGCCAGGTGCTGGGCGTAGGATAATGCAGGTGTTTGCTGGCTGACCCACGTAGATGGCTGCGTGATGGGGAGCGAGGAGGGGCTCCGAGAGAGAGAGAGAGAGAGAGAGAGAGAGAGAGAGAGAGAGAGAGAGAGAGAGAGAGAGAGAGAGAGAGAGAGAGAGAGAAGGAAGATTTTTTGACGTCTATAAAAGGTGGAAGTCGGCCTATGAGACAAATCAAAGTACATGAGGTGGGTGTCCTCTGTGTATCCGTAAAGAATAAAAGGTACAAAATTAAAAGTGACTATCCTGTATGATGACTGGGGGAGGAAAGTGATACAAGGGTGGGGATGGAGCTCCCAAACTGGGGGAAAAATGTAATCCTATATGGTGGGGTAGATGTACAATCAGAAGATGAAATGCTATCCTATCTCTAGCTCCATCTAGTACTATAATCTGGGTGTAGTACAGGATGCATGGGCGGGTAGGGTGTGAGCAGTCCTCGTAAGATGGTTGCTGGATCTACAAAAGCCCAGAGGCATCTCTCCTCCAAAGATCTATAGTAGTGCTCCTGGATCTCCTGGATCTCGCTCTGGTGTAGGCGAGGCGCCTTGCGTCCATGGGTACGTCTGAATCTGCGAGCTCGGACCTCCTCAGCCTGCTGTAGAGTCACTCCTCTATGGATGGTCGAAGGTGGTGGAGCTGCTATGGTCCTCTGAAAAAAGTATGTGAGCTGTGTCTGGTGTTCATCTCTCCCAGCTGATGCTACTTGGAGGAGAGAGTCCGTATGCTGCTGTATCTCGAGGAGAAAGCGGCCAAACTCGTGCTAGTCTCTGGACTCAAAAATCTGCTGTAGAGTGGGCTGATCTGCAAACAAGGTCGGGTATCTGCCTCTGATCTCCTCATGTGCTCTACATCTGCAAACATAGTGCTTCTCGCTCTCAATCTCTGTTGTGCAAAGTCTGCATACCCTCTCTGCTCTGGGGACATGTGTAGCTCGCCCTGTCTCGATCTCTAGCTGGTGTGACGACACTCTGAGCTGTCCGATGGCGACCCGTGCTCTATGTGGCATTGTAGATATCCATGTATCTTGGTCTCTGGATGAACCCATCTGCTAGGATAGTCAGGAAGTGATCTCTGTAGTACTGCCTCTTCGTGGGGAGAGGCTCTTTGGGTGTGATCCATGTCTCCCTAATGTAGAGCTGCCAGAGGTCCTGTCTGAGAACACGATTCCTCTCAGTGTGAGAGGCGTATATGAGCAGAGTCAGGATCATACTGAAAAGGAGGCAGGTGTGTGACGTCCAAACCATGGAATGTAAACCACTCTGTGACCTGTGAGTAGCATGCTCTCCTGTCACCCTCCTGATGCAGCTATATCGATGCCTCAAAAGCTCTACGAGTGAGTTTGTCTGGTGGGAGCTCTCGCATGCGCTGAATGAAACGGATCGTCTGAAAAAGGGCCTCTACTAGCATGGGTGGTGCGGCTAGCTGTGCTAACACTCTATCTGTGTCCATAGAGGTGCTGAGAGTCCTGGTGCCCATATTACCGCGGCATACATCATGGCAGGTGTGACTAGAGTGTCAAAGAGCCACCCTTTGGTGCGGGGCTCTTGGAAGTGGGCCTGATGGCATCTGTGCTCTAGGGTGGCTAGTGCTACATATCCCCGTGTAATCCGGTCTCGGGCTGCCTGAGCCATGGAAAATCTGCCAGTGGTGCCAATAAAGGTCACCCCCAAGTAAATTGACTCCTCCACAAGAACATCCGATGTTGGATCTAAGCCATGGCGCCACTTTCGGAAATGAGTTGTGACCGCTCAAATGGCCAACGGGCTCATCGAGATGACCTTGGCATCCATCTAATGGTATCCTCGTCCAAGAAGCTAGATGTGAGTTCTTCCGCACCTCTGCTAAAAGTCGGGCTTGGAGGAGGTCTCTATTGGGGAGGGGTCGAGAATCTTGCAGATGACAAAGGTGGCCTGAAGGCGAGCCACCTCTGCCTCTAAGCTCGCTTGCTCTGTTGGCGATAGAGCAAGTCGGATGGTGGGTTCTGTGGGGTTGGGCTAGAGGGCTTCTGTCGAGTCCCTTTGTGGCGGAGCAGAATCCTCCATCTATGTCTGCTGCTCTGATGGCGAGCGAAGGTGAGTTGAGGGCGAGGTGGAGCAACAAGGTCGAGTCAATGCCACTAAGGGGGCAGCCTAGAGAGCGTTGGGGGGTGGGGGTCGGGGAGTGGATAGATGGGGCGGGCAAGGCTGGATAAGGGCAGCGCAAGGGGCAGCGATGGCAAGCATGCGAGCAGCAGCAGCGAGTGACCCATACGGTTGTTATTCATGAATTTCAATAAAAGTGCTACAAGAAAGTCTCAACTTTGTAGTTAAGGAGGTAGTAACTGTTATTTTATGTATCCCATCGTTGTTTTCCCAAAAAGAACTAGTTTGCTATTGTCAATGTATTCAAAGCAAGCATTCACTACGAGGTCGAAGCTTTGCAAATTCCATTCGATAGAAATATAACTTTTTGCTTCATATCATGTCCTAGACGCTGAACCTTGGGACGATTAGTAAATTATCTGATGTCAATGTTCCTTTCATGTTCTGCCTTGAAGATTCCCTTGGGTTTACTGTATGGTAAGTATTTGTTGCATCTTTCTATAGGATATTGGAAGTATGCCTGGATTTTTTTGGCTTTTCTGCTGCTTTCAAGTAAAGCGTGGACCGAAAATAGCATTTTGTACATTTAACTCATAGCTCCCAAATTAACCCTGAGTACGTGCATACTCTCAAGGCCAGGCAAGCCAGCACAAAGCAAGTGTTTTCAGTTCAACTAGGTTTAGCAAGGTGATCTTTGCTAGAAACGGGACAAGTGATACAATCCCTCTTATGGTGAAGGCAAACTGGTAGAGAATGCCAATTAAGTTTTCCTTACTCCAGAAATGATGTTGATACCTGATCTCGTAAACAGTCTTTTTACATGTTCACCATTGGTTGGCTTTGTCATTACTCTGTAATCATGCATAGGAAGTGAATGTATATGATGAGTTCTTGGCTTGCCAATGTCTTGCTTTGAATCGTACATTTGTCTAAACGAGAGCTATACAGGATGGCAGCATCATCGCTAAAAAAAATCTTCAAGCGGTTTCCGAGTGCCATGATTAAGCAGCTGCCAGTGTTACTAAAGAGCTTAAAAGATCCTCTTGTGCCAGAACATGCAGCACTCGGGTCATGTGCTGTGCTTGCATCAAGAACGATAGCACGGTATCTGACAGAGGTATGCAATTTTTACCACCGTCAAGCTTTCCAAATGCTATTCTGAATGCCACATTTTCTAAAGAAGGCAAGTTTTTAAAGTACGCAGCTACTAACAATTTGTTTTGCACTTGCTCCAGGATTTTGGTTCCTTTTCAAGTTTTTTTCTGGCTATCCTGAGCAGGTGTGTGGTTAAAAGTGTGCTCGTGTAATTGCATGTGTGGGAGAGGCATGTGCTGTTGCACGCATGTTCTCTTCTCTTCACTTGCGTTGTTTTTCAACTTTCATTGTTCTTTAGCATTAGTGAGTTGCTTTAAAGTTCTTATTAAACGTTATTTTTAAAATCAACATTGTTTGCCTGTTTCCTATGTTATATTAAATGTCTTCAAAAGGCCAAAATGACCTATGAGACCAAACCGCTACAATCCTGATGAATTTGATACTATGTGAGGGTACAAAATAAAATGAAATGAAATAAAATAAAGACTAAATGGCTACTGTCATGAATCTAAGCAGCTCAGAGCTGTGTAGCACTATAAAGTGTGTGATTGTGAAATAGTGGGTAGTACAATCTCAATGTATGAACACCAATGTCCAAGGATGTATGGCATTATGCATTGTCCGAGGATGTACTGCATCAGTTGCTGTAGAATATCGTCGGTAAGTACTCCTACTGGGCATCTTGCATGTTGATCTAAAGTGATCTGTATCCTGTGTCGTAGTCTCTGTCGACGCTATGAGGTACCCCACAGTCGGGGGCGTTTGGATTTTCTTGTAATCACTTCCAGCGAGGGATCAAACAGAAACATAGAGATAACCGCAAGCTACACACTTGGCTACACTTTTAGTACTTCAAAACAACTTGAAGAACTGAGAGAAGATGACATGGTGTGGCAATGTTCTGAGCCAAGACTCGTTGTCCCCAAAGACTGGCACCCCTTTTGGTGTTTCTTTATTATTGCTTCGAGTAGACACAGCTCCCGATGAGTCCATCTCGTCAAGCTCTGCGTCCAGAGGCCCAAGGGGTTAGAAGGGTTGCCAAAAGCAGAGCCCCAAAAGCCTAAGTTCTAAAAGCATTAGTCCCAAAAAGCCGGCGTAAAATTCTGCCCACGTCAGCCAACGGAATTTGCGACGCAAAAAGCGAAAAATCCGTACACTGTATCCACGTGTCAAGCTGGGCGCAAGTTGTGGAAAATCTGGACAACTGTCAGCGCAGATCGCGGGATCCATAAACAGTGCTATAGTGTCCTGTCTCTCTGCTGGTCTCTGCAATAGGCTCTTTGTGTGTCTATGTAGCTCGAGTAAAAATAATCTAAGATATCTCTAATCTTGATATCTAATGACCCCTGGATAGTGGTCCAAAACCCTCTCTGAAGAGATACTGAAATTGCCCCCGTATCTCGTAGTACGCCGGACAGTGATATATGTAATGCAGCTCTCTCTCAAGCACCAAATGGCATAGCTGGCATATCCTAGCCTCTGTAGGTATCCCCCTAAATCTGCCAGTTTCTACCTCAAGCTGATGTGAAGAGGTGCTTAACTGACCAATAGTGCACCGTATCCACCAAGATAACTGTGTATCCATGTAACTAGGTCTGGTCACAAACCCGTCCTCCATCAATTGGAGAAGATGCTCTCTTTAGAAAGCCATCTTTGTGCCCAACTCAAGGTTGGTTGAATCCAAGTCCTCCTAGTGTCAAGCTAAGACAGGTCCTGACGAATGAGCCTAGTGATCTCTGTGCGTGTAATAGATAGAGAGGGTGCATCCAAAGAGTACTTGAAAGGAGGCAATCTATCCATACCGAAACCATGATATGATCCGTCCATACCAGCAAGTAGTATCTCCCTGCAGTGCTAGCTGTCGGGAAGACTCAAGAGCTAAGCGACCATATCTCTGTCTTTGGAGGACTGTGCATAAGAGAGACTGATCTGGTCTGCCTCAACCACGAGTGGAGATGCAGCCAGCTTTTCTCTGATAATCTAATGTGGTACTGAAGCCTTAGCTCTAATCATCGGAGAGCTCATGGAAACCAAAGGCCTCTCCATACAGAGCCAGTCATTGAAAAAGCATTCGCACGCTTGTGGGGCGAAAGGCCAAAGGAGGACCCTTCTTTTTGCCTACAGGTTCTTATGGTCCAAAGGACTCTCCACTCATCAGTGCTAAGAGATCTGCTGTGGTGGTCCTTTGAAGGTCGCCATATCGGGACGCCATAAAGCATAACTGATGGCACTAAAGTATCAAAGAGCCATAGCTTTGTTCGTGGTTTTGGAATTGAACCTGCGAACACATCCTCTCTAATCTGCCTAGGGCAGCATAAGCTCTGGTCATCTAGTCTCACTGCTCTCCTCAATGAAAACATTGGCCCATTGAAGACTATCCCAAGGTAAATGTATGTACCTGTATCCACTGACCCCTGGCCATAAGAAAATGTGGCTGATCTCCTAACCCACTATGGTGTTGTGTTAAATACCATAACCTTGGTTCTGCCAAGGTTGACAGACAATCCCCTATTGTGGGCAAACACATGTAAAGCATCTAATTGACGTTGCAACCCCTGTGGAGAATCAGAAATCAGCACAATATCATCAGCATATAACAACGGAATCCACATTCCAGCCAACACCTCCTCTGTCAATGTAATCAGAAACCTAATCCACATGCATGCCAAAGAGCGTAGATAGCGGCCATCCCTGCTTCACCCCAATAGTTGAGTGAACTACATTAGATAGCCTCTTCGGGGTGCGAACGTGTCCTCATTCACCCGTAGAGTGCCATAATCCACCAAATCAGCTCTGTGGGTACCCCCATCTTCTATAATTTGCACATCAACTTGTCTCTAGGCCCCGTGTCAAATGTTTTGCGAAAATTCACAAAGATACAATAAATCCTTCTCCCATGTGATCTACTCAATAATAGCTCTAAGCGTCAGAATGTGATCAAGAGTAGAAAACCCCCGTCGAAATTTGCATTTCTCCTAGCTCGCATGCCAGCTCTCTTTGACCATCTCTGCTCAAGAATGGATGCATATAACCATACCAATCTGTGCACAATCATAATAGTACGATAATTCCGAGGCTCCATAGGGTCCCTTGCCTTGAAGATCGGCACTATAGCAGACAAGTTCCAAGTGTCAGGTAGACCCTCACACATTGCACAGTTAAACATCATTGCTAGAAGCTCTGCAAGCATATCCTTGACATGTATAAAATGCTTTGCTACTAAGACCTTGTAACAAACTTGGGCACCCCAAGTCTAGAATCTGTGGCGACGTGAGAGAGATTCACTTAAAATACTTCACAACTTTAAAATCATAGTCCAATTTAATTGACACGGCCCGGCGTAGTTCCATGCCCGGTGAGATTGACCCCAAAGACTGGCGCCCCTTTCGGTATTTCTTTTATATTAATTTTTTAGCAAAGTACAACTCCCGCAAGGTCCTCCGCTCTCAGACTCTGCATCCAGATGCTCTCAGAAGTGAGGCCCTTAGGGCTCTTTTATTCTTACAAGGGATGCCAAAAGCAGAGCCCCAAAATCAGCTAAACTCAAAAGCAAAAGTTCCATAAGCTTTTGGCTCAAAAGCATTCAACTCCTAAAAGCATGTAGCCTAAAAACTGCCCCAAAAAGCAACCAGCACAAAATACGGAATTCCGTACAGTTGTCAACGCAAAAAGCGGGCTTGTTCATACAGAATTGCCACGTCAGCATGTCATCGGAAATTTCGGGGATCCGTACTACTGCCATGTCAACGTCCGTATAGTCAGCACGCGTGTGGGTGTACGGGTAGAATTGCCACGTCATCAATTTGTGATAGGCCTCATGATTTTAAGCTCTCCCAGTCCTCCTCTTGTTAGTGGCTTTCCTTACCAATCTCTGCAGCAAAGAAAGAGAAAGTATGTGAGCATCTCTAGGGGTGTGGGAGCGGTGGGTGTTCACAAACTGTGTACAAAGTTGTCGCTACTGATCCCACACCTCTGTAGAAGTGATGCTTGTAGAAGGTGAGTGCCCATGGAAGAGTCTCCATGCCTCCCTTGAGTCTTGGCTTAAGAATAGCTGGTAAAGATCTTGCTCTAACTGAGCCAAGTAAACCCGCTTCTTCTGTCGCACTAAGCGTCGGAAGGCAATCCAAACTATTGATAGGTGATGACTCCCAAGAGTACCTCTCTCATGAGACGTGCTCTCATGTCTCTGCACCCCTTGTACCAGCTGTTCTTGGGCATACTCTGAGAATGCCATCTCTGCTTAAGCTGAGTGTGCGTGTATGCCTCTCATGTTGCATCATGCAAAGTCTTTGTCAATATGGGAGTGAGCTCATCTAGAGGGCGGCCGGATTCCTCAATGCATAAGTGCCTATAAATCTCATGAGTGTTAATAAAATCAAACTCTGAGGTAAAAATATATCGAGTAGGTGGTGCACCTTGTGGTCGTTGGGTAGTAGTGAGCTAAAAGGAAATGGTCCATTTCAAGAGAGCATGATCCACTGCTATGTAAATGGGTTGACTCCAACTGTGAAATCTTGTATATATGGGATAAAGCTCGAGTGACCCATGACATAGTCCACTATGTTAGCTCTGTGTCTATGTGGGAAGAAAGTAAACTCAGCTGTTGAACTTGTTGTAGGCAGTTAAGTATGGCCAATCCATGTGAGGCCCCCATCTCCATCAAATATCTAACGTATTTAGTGTACTCCTCATCATGCGAGCGTCTGTCAAGCTCCATATCATCGGTATCTAGCTCTCTCAGTATCTCATCTAAGGTATCATAAAAAATCAACTGATGATTTTTCATGCGGGCATTAAAGTTCCCCAAGAGAATGATGTCGCTATCCGTGGAAAACTCCCATATGTCCTTGTCTAATACAGAGAAGGGGATTGTTTACTAAGTGTGCTATACATTGATGTGTTGGGGCAAAGTAACATATAGTAATGTACGAGAATCTACCTGTCTCAGCCCTCAATCTCACCCACGTGTATCTGGCGTGATCATCTCTTCGAACAATGTGCACAAGCGGTTGTAACTACTCTCTGAATAGAACTCCTACTCCTCCTAATCTCATTCCCTGTGCTCTGATCTCGTATGTGCTCGACAAGTTGTCTCCCACTTATATCCAGTCACATGTGCCATAAGCTGTCCTGGTGCCTAATGTGTCGCTGAGTACTCCCTCTAAAGCTGTCCCCAAATGCCTCTACATCAAGGCGAACTGATCCATTACAATTCGAGGCTACCATCTTGAGTGGTCCCATAGGTCTCGCACCATCATGCGGAGCGTCACCTCGATATCATCACCCTTCCATCTCCGTAAAAAGAAATCTTATGGTTAGTCCCTGGCCGGATCCATCCTCCAAACATGACATGACGCAAGCCAAACTCACACCTAAACACACGTAGTGAACGGACATCAGGTTCACCTTCCAGCCATAGAGTCAGTATGGGCTCACCCTCAACCCTGGGAGCTTGCAACCAAGCGGGCTAGGCTTGACCACATTTGTTGGTGTCCCATACCACCGAGCCCACACCAATACGGGTGTGCGGGTAGAGCTACCAAGCGCCTAGAGTCCAAGTGTGGTGATCACACAAGATGCCTCACAAATGAGACTCAAGTCCTATTTATAGGACTTTATAACCAAAGGGCCAGATTCACATTGGCCGGACAGATTGTAGGCACCCATCCTGATGTTTGGGGACGTAATACTTTCCCGTTATTTACCATTCCTTAATGATCTAATTGACTCCCAAGTGGCTTGGGATTGAGAACAATGCTTCCACTTGATCAAAAACTCTAGGTAAGAAAGCTTGCGAGACTTGCGGACCCTTGGATCGAGAACCGGTTCAAATTCCAGTGGAATGTAACGAGCGGTGTCTTCCAAGTTCAGGATTTTCTCAGGAGGAATTACTAAGTCATCCTACCCTAGCCGTTCCTTTAGACGGCTTACGTGGAACACGGGATGTATGGCAATGCCTTCATGTCCAACTTATAAGAAACCCCACTAATCTTTTTTGTGATCTAAAACGGACCACAATAACAAGAACATAAGTTTGAGCATGGATTAGCTTGAAGCGTGGGATCGTCGATGCTGATTAGTGTAATAAGTGGCCCTCTTTATGCACTCTTTTGCGATCTGGAGCATTTCTTGCATATCATGTAAGAAATCGGCTACTGATCGCATCGTGGTCCCCTTGAATCTGGTAGCGATGGGCGGTTTTGGTCCATAACCGTACATAAGCATAAACAGGCTGTAGCAAGTAGTCGAGTGCTTTGTACTGTTATTAGCAAACTCAATCTGCGGGAGATAGCAATCCCAATCAGATTGACGACGGGAGACGTATGCTCATAGCATGTCCTCCATATTTTGATTTGTTCGGCCGGTTTGTCCATCAGTTTGAGAATGATTTGAAGTCGAAATACACAGTCCGGTCTCCAGTTTCAGAAAGACCGTTTGCCAAAAATTGCCTGTAAATTTAGAATCACTATCAATGACAATTTTGTCGGGCAAACCATATAGTTTGTATAAATGTTCCACAAAGAGGTAGGCTAAATCGTGGCTCTTTACAGTAGGGATACATTGCGCCATCTTCGTGAGTCAATCGATGACAACCCAAATCTCATCATTCGCACAGTCAATTTAGGGTAATCCAACTACAAAATCCATAGAAATGCTTGTCCGTTTTCTATTGAGAATCTACAGAGGATGTAATAACCCAAAGCGTTTTTGTTGTTCAGCTTTATTGAGATGACATTGTGCGTATTTCCTCACATACTTTTCAAGAAAAGCTTTCATGTGCGGCCAATAGAAATACCAACCAACCAAGGCCAAAGTACTGTGTATGCCAGGGGGTCTTGCACTTGGTGCATCATGACACTCGAACAAATTTGGCTTGCTGATATCCTCATCCACGGGCACACACACTTTGCCTTGCTTGAAAAGTAGTCCATTACGAATGGAATACTTCTCGACTACCTTTCTCTCCGTAGGCAGCTCAAGGCCATCCGGGCCACCATAGCTTTTCAGGCTACGTATTCCCTCTTGGACTCTTTGCCAGATTGCACCAAAGTGTGGATCGTTTTGGCAACACCCTTTGATAGAAAGATAGAAGTCAGTCGAAATTCCAGCAAATGAAAGAGTATTTACCTCATAGATCCTACTAAGGGCATCGATTGCCGTAATGGTAGCACCCTTATGGTAGCGTATCTCAAAATCGAACTCTTGTATGAGTTCGGCCCGCCTTGCCTTTAGACCACGGAGGTTGGGCTGATCATAGAGATATTTCAAAGAATGATCCGTCCATACCACGAAGCAGGCACCAAAGAGGTAATATTGCCAAACCTTAAAGGCATGAATGACCACCAACAATTCCTTCTCCTTTGTGGAATAACGTGTTTGCACGTGTGTGAGCTGGCGTCTCTCAAATGCTACAGGTCACCCATCCTAGTATAGGACATCGCGGATTGCATAATCTTTGGCATCTGTTTCCACCACAAAGGGTTTGTTCAAATGTAATAGGCTTGGACACTCCAAGCGAGAAATGAATAGCAACACACGAACAAAAACTTCAAAATCATCGAACTTTAATATATATATATATACATAGAGAGAGAGAGAGAGAGAGAGAGAGAGAGAGAGAGAGAGAGAGAGACGGCCCGACGTAGTTTCGTGCCCAAAGGTATTGGCCCCAAAGTTTGGTGCCCCTTCCCGTATTTCTTTATCATTAATCATTTCAAAGGACAACTCTTGAGGGACCTCTGCTCTCGGACTCTGCATCCAAATGCTTTGCAAAGTGAGGCTTGAAGGGCTCTTATAAACAATACAAGGGATGCCCAAAAGTAGAGCCCCAAAAGCATTCAATTCAAAAGCACTAAACCCAAAAGCATCTGCTCTCAAAAACTGCCAGCGCGAATCACAGAAATCCGTACAGCTAGCGCAAGACGTGGAATATAGCTTGCCACGTCAGCATGTCAGCGCGATTTACGGAACCTCTTTCAGAGTGCAAGCTTTTGGTCTTTAGGGTTTTAGGCTTCAAGTTTTTTAATTCTTTGTGTCCCTTGGGTCCCATCGGACAGGGACCCCATAAGTTGGAATATGTATTGACATTTTTTCTTGAATCTATCTGGGTGGTCATGCCACGTCGTCATTTTGTGGCATAGCCCCCTCTTGAAAGAATTGTAATCGTCCTCAATTACGCATATAAAATCAATCATAAGCGAGAAACTATTTCAATAGGCATTGACTCAAGTACCGACGCACTAGACGACACAAATCTACCTCCACACATTCGAATCAAATCACATAAAGTCCATCGAGATCTCGGATCATGATATCTTAGCAACGTGTTTAGCAATCGCATCTAGAAGCACAGCGGTTCTCACTGATGTCGGATTGACTAATTCTTATTGCTATCATGTCCATCTCATATGGAATCTCAAGACCGAAATGTTGTAGTCATTTCGTCTTTCAAACATGCACTCAGACACGACTCACATGAGAGAACACATGTAAATCAGAATCATTTCGAGAATTCCCATGTCGACATACTTCTTTCATAAAGTTATATAGGAGATACTGTCAGCCATCAGTATCCCTGAAATCCAAAGTAAATTTAGTGACTTTATAATATCTAGGTAACCTATGACAAAGGAGCGGAGGACTCCCCCCTTGTGCAGTCCCGTCTGCACCAGATTCAATCCTGTTGATCCACGGGATCTCTTGGAATAGACGAAGCTAGACCGAAAGCCTCAAGGTAAAGTTCCAATATTTGAGGAGTATCTGCAAGGTCCTCCTCCAACCACTTCGCATCCAATGTTGGATAGTTCTTCACTAAGAACCGCCGTTCACTTTTCCCGAATCCTCTGATGAACTTGCATCTGTTTCCCTTAGTTCGTCGAAACCTTAGGACGTGCTACCATCAGATTCTCGAGAATCCTGTGATGAGTTGTCATGCGGCTCCCCTAATTCCTTCTTCTTCACTCGCAGACTCTTGCCTTGTTGAAGTGGATACTATCTAAGTCAATGAGCCGGCATGCATTCCAAGTCGTTGCTTAGCAGGTTCCATAAGTCTTTGAATAGAGTCAAACGTCTGGTTTAGACAATAGTCTCAAATTTCTTTTAGCAAACCACAACAAAACCGCTCAATCTGGTCTCTCAAAGTAATCTTCCGAAATGAAGACATTGGCAAATAGGTATCCCAAAACTTGTGGTAGTAACCATCCAATGTATCTTTCTTAGTCATTCTCAAGTGATGCCAAGCCATGATGACATTTCTTTCCTATTCATATGATATCCAAGTTGATGTGAAAATTTTCTTGAATTTTAACCACGTCGCAGGTGCTTCTATGCGTAACAACAGAGTAGACCCCCATGTCTGTGCAGTTCCTTTCGAGTAAGATACCACCCTTGCACCCTTAAGTGTTTTGTGAATTGATCTCCAGAGAAGGCGACGTCAAACTGTTGTACAATTTCAAGGGCTTCATGGGTGTCCTGGTAGCCTAAAAACGTCTCGAATCTTGCGGCGTGACCCCCTTCCTTGAACTCCTTGGTCTTAATGCTCATTTGGTCATTGATAAAAGGACGACCTCTCCTTCTCTGAAGTGCAGGTGACCTTCTATGCCTGCTAGACTTTCTCTAAAATATAGTTCTCTTGCTTTTTCTCCGCTTCAAAAATCTTCTTTGGTGCTTAGAAATGATGTCTGCTCTTTTGTAGGACCGGTATGCTTTCAAAAAAGCACACGCCTGATGCCTCGATACCACTGTCACAAGACGGGCACCACGTGCCAATAGAAAATAACAGACTGAATAGACTTTTAGCACTTCATTAACAACTGAACTAAAAGAGAGAGAGACGACACGCGACACGGAGTGGCGGAACTCCACCCCAGAGAGTATTTGCCCCAAACCTTGGCGCCCCTTTCAGTATTTCTTTATATTGCATCAACACAGTACAAGCCGGTACTCGAGACTCTGCACCTTCGCCAGGAAGCATGCCAGAGAATGAGCCCTAACCTCATATTTAAAGGCCCTTGGCCTGAAAAGCAGTTACAATGAAAAGCCTTTGAAACTCAAAAGCTTCTAGTCCAAAAAGCAATGCCAAAAACTGTCAGCGTGAAATCCAGAATTCTGTACAGCTGCCACGTCATCAACCAGCGCAAAACGCGGAAATCCGTACAGCCTGCCGCGTCATCATGCCAATGCAATTTTCGTAAATCTGCCATATCATCAGTTTTTGCATTTGTGCGGGTTCTGCTTTATTTTAATCCTTTATGTCACTCGGGGCCCACGGACGGGGTTCCCATAAGTTGGTAGGACTTCTTCTGTTACTTGTTCTTCTTAGGGTTTAGGCCCCTCAGCCAGCATTTGCAAGTTGGCTCCATTCTTTAGGCTTTGCCACGTCAGCAGTTTGTGACACACATCCTCTCCATGCCTCCCAAGGCTGCAAAAGCTCTACTATGTCTAGTCTTCGCTGCTCTCTTAAAGAAAACCTCGACCCAGTGAAGACAACCCCAAGGTAAGTGGATCCATCTGTATACTCTTCAATCTCTTGACCATATTTTAAAGTCGGTGCTGATGTTTTGATCCACTATGGTGTGGTGTTAAACACCATAATCTTGGTTTTACCGAGGTTTACAAAAACTGCACTATCCTCTGCAAATCTGTGTAATACATCCAACTATCGCTGCATACCCTCTGGTGAGTCAGAAATCAACAGAATAACATCATCATATAATGCAATGGGTTCCACGTCCCTACTTGCTCGGCACCTCTATCACCCTCTTTGTCAATGTAATCAGACACCTCATCAACATACATACCAAATAGAGTAGGAGACAATGGGCAAGCGTGTTTCACCCCAATGGTGGAGTGAACTAAATCAGATATCCCCTCCGGAGTGCGTATATGTCCCATCACTGATCTGTATAGAGCCATAATGGGAACGGGGAACGGAGACCTGAAAACGGCCATTCCCTGTTACTATGCCTGCTGGTCCTCATCCTGTCAATGGCTCTCTTTACCGTCTCAGTGGTAAGGAAGGTGTTGGTAGGTGGGCATCGCTCTGTAGGATCTGGAAGGGGGTCCTGTCCAAGAACCGTATATAACGATGTCGCATATTGGCCCCACACATCAGTAGAAGTAATCACTGGGGGAGGGGAGTGCTCATGAAAGAGTCGACATGCCTCTCCTGAGTCTCTACTCAAGAACAACTGATATAAGTGTCTCTCCATCTGCGCCAATTAAGCTCGTTTCTTCCGTCGCACAAGGCGCCAAGAAGCAATCCCAGGTTTTCTGTAAGTGATGACTCCTAAAAGAAGATCCCTCTGAAGCTAGGCTCTCATTTCTCTGCACTCCTCATCATATTAACTATTCTGGGGCACGCTCCTAGAATGTCGCCTCAGACTGGGCTGAGTGTGTGGGTATGCCTCTGATGCTCCACCATACAGTGTCTCAGTCAGTAAAGTGGTGCGCTCCACCTAGGTGGTCTCGTACGGTCACGTACGTTTTGTCCACATATGAAGACGTGCGGTATTCATCGAACTTTAACATATTTTGTCGCACAATGACGTACGTTCAAAAAAAACAAGCGTGCAGTTCTTAAGCTTGAGAGATGTAGAGCGTGGGAGATGTAGACTTGGGGAAGGCTTGAGAGCTATGAGGGAGGGAATGGAGAGCTTGAGAGCAAT
Organism: Adiantum capillus-veneris; assembly: GCF_014529385.1. Taxonomy (NCBI): domain Eukaryota; kingdom Viridiplantae; phylum Streptophyta; class Polypodiopsida; order Polypodiales; family Pteridaceae; genus Adiantum; species Adiantum capillus-veneris. The sequence continues at coordinate 10,237,986 of NC_140955.1, forward strand.
GCCTCATGAGAGAGCTTGAGGAGAAGCTTGAGACCTACGAGTTTATGAAGAAGAGGAGAAAAGAGGGTATGCATCTACATAGTTAGGGCCTTGAGGCCCTTGAATCTTGAGCTAGAGGAAACGAGGGAGAGAGGAGGAGCATTATGCATAATGGAGGGAGGGAAGGAGAAAGGGAGAAAGAAAGAGAGTTCTATTAATGTCCTTGTTGAGGCCAAAGCTGGCCTATAGGACAAATCAGATACTATCTTTGATTACAATCCACTTTGGGTATCATCAAAAAAGAAAGGTGCATGTTCCAACTAACTTGAAGGCTCTAATGACTCATGAGAGTTAGATATTACAAATGATAGAATCATCAAGTGCATAATGTGACTAGATGTTTGCATGTGTCAAGTCTATGTCTTTGACAAGGGGGGTGTGGTCTTGAAATCTCTGATAATAGCTTTTCCTCCTCTGTAAACTGCCCATTTTCCTTGTTTGCTTGCTTCTCTAACGCATTGGACTGAGAGAGAGAGAGAGAGAGAGAGAGAGAGAGAGAGAGAGAGAGAGAGAGAGAGAGAGAGACAGACCATGTTCAATGTGAGGGAGGGGGATAAATTATAATGGGCAATGAGCATTGACTCTTGAGGGAATGTCTGTAGCGCGGATAATGTGTCGTGCTCTCTACAGTGGGTAGCCCTCAGTGCAATGTGCGTGACAATCTCACTCAAACAGATTGAATCTCCCTCAAACAGATTGAACAGGAAGGAAACAATAGACGTCGACAGAGCTCGCAAAGACACAACAGCAGACCAGAACATATGACTCGACTATCTCAAAGACTGATGCAGACTCTGGCGTGGCAGCACACTCAGCTCCAGCCCAGGACTCACAGGTACAATGGGGGTGTCGAGGCTCAGATGCGCAAGGATGGTGAAGTAGTGCTCTGTGTATAGACTCACTCCAGACAACTACGTCGCTGGACCAGAGGTGAAAACGATGATAACGATCACCAACCGCTACTACTCATGTACCACCATAAAGAGCCACCAGCGGCTCATAAATGTCAGCCATGTGGTGACCTGGCCACGAGGTCCACTAGACCACCGTCTGTACCCTGCCATGTGTCACTCCCTAGGCCAGAGGGTCCGTCCAGTATCCGTCCAGTGTGAACTAGCTTAGAACAACTGTACTAACTGTGTCCTATGAAAGTGACACTGTAGCCTGTTACAAGTTGCCCGCCACAAGACCGCTCACCGTCTCGGTGAGAGGAATACTGAAAAAACTGTGGAAGAAAACCACAAGGTGCTGCATCCGTACATTTCTTGAAGCAGGTGCTAGGCTAAACCATGATCTTACATGCCTCAAAAGTGGAGTAAAACACTGTCCTGCTTGCAACGCCTTAAGCCTTTGAATAGGCAAGAACCCAATATGATTGCATAGTCCAAGAATCCCAACTGGAACAAGATGAGGCTCCACCACAGCAAAGTGATATGCTCACTAGGTAGCTAGGTAGGGGTGAGGGAGGCGGAGGAGAGACTAGGTAGGGGCAAGGGGGAAAGGGGTGGTTGGGGGGCTAGATAGGGGCGAGGGCAAAGAGGGGGTGGGTAGGGGCAAGTAGGGGGAGGGGAAGGGAGAGGGTGGGTAGGGGCGAGAGGGGGTGGCAGGGGCGGGGGGGGAGGGGGAGGGTAGGGGTGAGAGGGAGTGAGGGGGTGGGTAGGGGCGAGGGGAAAGGAGAGGGTGGGTAGGGGAGAGGGGGGAGTGGGAGGGTAGGGGCGAGGGGAAGGTGAGGGGTGGGTAGGGGCGAGGGGGGAGGGGGAGGGTAGGGGCGAGAGGGATTGAGGGGGTGGGTAGGGGCGAGTGGAAGGTGAGTGGGTAGGGGCGAGTGGAAGGTGAGGGGTTGGGCAAGGGAGGGTAGGGGCGAGGGGGAGAGGGGAAAGGAACTACGGCGAGGGCGAGGGCGAGGGCGAGGGGGTGAGGTGGAGGGACTAGGGGCGAGGGGGAGGGACTAGGGCGAGTGGGTAGGTGAGGGGGATAGACAAGCGATCATCATGCTTGTCCCTGTGGAAAGCAACAATTTCATCTGCTGAACAACAGAATGCAGGAACCGGCACCAAGGGAGGATTCTGTAGGAGCCAGCACCAATGGAGGGCCTGCCGCCAGGAGCCTACAGCAGCAGGGGAGAACATTAGTGCCTGCTCTCTATTGTTTTGGTGACTCTCATGTAGATGATGGGAACAACAATGTTCGGCGCTCTTGATGATCTCTTTGCCACAACTGTGAACCCGAAGGATGTGGGCATTCTGATTGTGGGTAAGGTCGAGGAGGTAAGGGTAGATAGGTACAAGTAAGGAGCAGACCGCTATCATGAGCAAGACAGCTATCAAGATCTTGGAATTCATCTTGCAGAACGGGCTCTGAGAAAGGAGTTTGCTAGACACAGAGGAGAGCTTTCTTCTGGTCGAAGAAGAAAGAGACACCAAAGGGGTTGATGTTTGAGGGGGACTGAACTCCTGTACAGGAGATTTCTTCCTGCTTCTCTGCTTCTTCAAAGGCTTAGGTGGCTCATTAAGTTTCGTAACTATGGAAACATTTGAAAAGGGTGTACCTTCAGGCAAACAGTGAATAGAGACTCCATAACAAGGCATAGACTTGGTGGCATCCAACCATTCCAACAGATCCTCATCCGAACCGTCAGGTGGAGTAGGCTGTTCATGTTCAGGGTTGGTTTCCATTGACAAAGAAACTTGTTGCACCACTGGATCTATACCTACTTCTAAGAGAATCGATTGCATCGGGGAGCCAGAAGTATGTATCCACATTGCATCGTTTCCCAATCGTGGAGTGCTTTAGTGTGTCGCAGCCATGGTCTTCCAATAAGCAAGGGAAATCCGCCGTCAACCTGGGAAAGACGAACCACCACAAAATCCAAGTTAAAAGTAAAGTTTTGTACCTGGAGAGGCACATTGTCCACGATGCCCACTGGGTATACTGTTCATTGATCGTCCAATGTAACTGTGAAGGGAGCAGGGCGAGTAGGCTGTAGACCTAGAGCTAACATAGTGAACTCGGGCATCAGGTTGATGCCAGATCCACCATCGACTATCACTCCTGAGAAATGGCGACCCAAAACGAACACTGTCAGGCGAGGGCTTCTATAATCAGTGAGTGGAGTAGCAGGATTGGATATCATATATGACTCTGATGGTCGCATTGGGAGGTGCCCGCCACTAGGACTTGCTTTGGGGTAAAGTGATTGAATAACAGCAAGGGTGTCACTTCTAAAACTTGCATCTAGCCGCAGCATGTCATAGAGGGACACTTGTTGGAAAGTGTTCTTCAAGATTGTCTCTGCTGTAAGCTTCTCTTTTTCTACCTGTTGTTCCTCTGGTACCTTGATCTCGTGTAGATCGGAAACTGCTTCCAAGAAAGCTTCATCAATATCTGAGAGCAAAGATTTGGATTCTTTCATGGCACTAGGGGAGGGCTTGTTAACAGCTGCAGGCAGGGTATCCACTGGTGTGAGAATGTGTGGGGGAGTTGAACTTGATGGAATGCTAAGACCGAGAGCGGCTCTCTGGGCCCAGGTGAGGACGCCCGATGGCTCCTCTGACAACTGCGGCGGCTTATTTAGAGGGGTAACCACGTGGGTAGAAGGGGACGACTGAGAAACGGTGCTCACTGCTATCAAGTTGAGCTTGGGAAAGGCAAACTCATTCTGGATTTGACTTGGGTTCGAAGCCGTGGATGCACGAATTTTATGGCAATTCTTACTGTAGTGATCCTTCGTTTCGGGGCAATGACGGCAGGGAGGGGACCCTTCTAGCAGGGGCCATTTGCTTTGGTAATGCCCATATTCCCCGCATCTGTAGCACAAAATGGGCCAATTCAAAGGGCGAGTCGAAGTGCGAGGTGGTCCTTGCTCCTAGTGCATTGAGTTGGAGGTGGAGACATAGAAGCTTTGAGGAGATGAGGGAGCATGGGTATTATAAAAGCTCTGAGAGGGAAAAGTGCTCTGCATACCTTGCATAGGAGGGGCTATCAGCAAAGGTGGCATATGGTGTGGATGGCCACAGGGAGAAACCATGTTGGATGCAGGTGCTGGCCCTTCCTGAAGAGAAGGACCAAGACTTTGCTGTATTTGTTGCAACCCCTTGAGGTAGTAACAATCCTTGTCCTCATGTCAAGATTTTTCACAGAAGTGGTAGTAAACCTGAAGGGGGCATTCCTGTGGAGGGTGCCCTGGAGAGCAGCATGAGCTACACCAAACCGTAGCCTTAGTCTCTTGTTGACACTTGAGCTCTTCTAGCTCGCGCTTAATCTGTTCCAATGCCTCGTGATGTGGAGGCTGTTCTTGTCTAAGAGAGAAGGACCTCTCCTCTTGAAGAGCTCGTTGTAACTTTAGGGCTTCCAGTTCCCTGCGTAAAGAAGTTAAAGGATCAGAAGGACTTTCCAAAAACACAGAGGGGGTCTCTATGTGAGGGGGGTTGGTGAACAGCTTCCTAGCCCCCTCTATCCTCGTAGCAGCTGCAATGAACTCTTCGAGAGTGGCGTCGGGTCGGAGACTCTCTCGTAGTTTTTGCTGAGAACTTTTGGGAAGCGCCTTCTCTACCCACTTCTTAACCATAAATTCACATGGTTGCTGGGGAAGCTTGGCAACCAGAGACTTGGTTTTCGTCATAAGTTCTGCAAAAGTCTCCTCTGGCTGGAGCACCATGTTGGCCAACTCATCCAACACCTTCTCCTGGTAGTCACCTGGCCTGAAAGCTGCACAGAACTGTTGTCTTAAGGCTGCCCAAGTTGCAAAATGGTTCTCTGCAAACTGGTTGTACCATTTGTCTGCTAAGCCATCCAAGGTGGATGGAAAGAGTACCAAATAAGCATCTTCCTTTGAATGTAGGGAACTTGATGTTTACCTTAGCCAAAACGCTAGCCAATGGCTCCATGGCCCCTTGCTGAGCCTGTTGCTCAGTAGCCTGCTGTAGCAAAATAGGAGAGAGCTTCACTGGAGAAGGTGATCTAGAAGATGTGGAACCAGAGGGAGGAATGGGTGATGCCGTATGTGGAGGTATGGGTGATGAGGTTGATGGACTTCTAACAGGTTCCAAGGGTCGTCTTCTGTTGTAGTACTTCAGAGGACTCAGGAGTGCGCTTTGACGCTCGACTGACCGCCTTGTATGGGTCATGCAGTGACCACCAAACCAACCAAGCTTTGGGCAAGAAAACCTTGAACTGGCTAAAGACTGGTCTAGACTCTACTAGACCAGGCAAGTGACTAGACCAGGCTGGACCAGGGACGAGGAGGACTAGACCAGGGTCTAGACCAGGGAGGACGAGGAGGACTAGACCAGGGTCGAGGAGGTCTAGACCAGAGACGAGGGCAGGTTGGACCAGAGCGAGAGATGACTAGGGCGAGAGACGACTAGACCAATTGGACCAGGCGAGAGGAGAACAGTGCAAGGCAAGGTCGGCGAAGCTAGGCGAAGCTGGATAGACCCAACTAGCTTCAAGATTTGCACCTCATAGAGTGAGATTTCAGTTGAGGTCCCACCGTGATCGCCAAAATGAGAGCACTTGTAGCGCGGATAATGTGTCGTGCTCTCTACAGTGGGTAGCCCTCAGTGCAATGTGCGTGGCAATCTCACTCAAACAGACTGAATCTCCCTCAAACAGACTGAACAGGAAGGAAACAATAGACGTCATCAGAGCTCGCAAAGACACAACAGCAGACTAGAACATATGACTCGACTATCTCAAAGACTGATACAGACTCTGGCGTGGCAACAGACTCAGCTCCAGCCCCGGACTCACAGGTACAATGGGGGTGTCGAGGCTCAATTGTGGCTTCTTGTGAAGCCGCTTGCTCTTCGACGCGAGAAATCCTTTCGCATAGGTTCCTCTTTCCATTCCTCCATCTTTCGAAGAAAAGTGGCATCCATGTCTTTCTTCCACTCCTTCACTCAGCCTCAAGTGTTAATATCCGCTCCGCTTGATGGTGATCTGTTGGGGTATAAAGCCCAATGTGGTCGCCCAAGTAAGTGGGCGGGCCGCCAGGTATGTACACATATTCTTTTGTAAAAACCTAATAAGAACTCACTATGCTCTACACATTACAGTAGAGCGAGTTCACCATATCGTCGTGCTCTTCTTCTCGCGCTCTCTCGCGTCGCACTTCCGCTCGTACTCCTTCAATTGGTATCAAAGCTCAGATCGAGGCTCGGGGCAGCATTTGCAGGTAGCCAGAGTCACCTGCTCAGATTGGAGTGAGATTCGACAGGCGAAGACACGGCCCCAAAATTTTGTGGGAGAATCCGAAGGGCTTGGTGTTCTCAGAATTTCATTTTGAGGTCATCTCGGCCACCGTTCGGCTTCGACAAAGATCTGCTCAGTCCATTTTCAACTACGTGGTCTCGGCGGGTGCAGATCCGACTCTGCAATTTTGGGGTTTCGGCCTACGACTGCAAGTGCTGAGGATATCTGCACTTCCAGAGTGTTGATTTGTGGCTATCTACACAACGAAGGACGGCTTACAGTTCTTGGAGGCGTCACATACGACACGGGCGCACCTACACACAGACTGTAGGCGACATCAACTAGTTCATCAGGTAGCTTGTGTTTGCTGCGTGATATTCCAGATTTCATCCTGACATTGCAGGTACTTCCACATGGAATGTATTGTCAGAGATGATGTATGTCTGTTGAGGGTTTACTAGCTGTGAGTCACGCAGCAAACAACCGTCGCAGCGGTTATAGCATACAGTGGGAAATTTGTGGATGTATGACTTTGTGGGAAGTCTATGTACTGTCAGATTTATTGCAGCCTTTGTGAGGGTCGAGTGAGGTTTTATTGAGCTGGGGGATTCTCGAATGTTGAGATCCTTTCGGTGATACAGGTCTTGGAGCGATCCCTCGAGCACCCTTAGATAGGCAGCTAGGATGTATTGACTGTGAGTTACAGTTGGGATTGCATCTTTGCTTTACTGCCGTTGAGGCATTGTCGCAGTCTATGCTTACAGGACAGTGACAGGACAGTGAGAGAGAGTACAGGTGCAGGACAGGTTTACCCACAGCTTACAGTGTTAGAGAGACAGTGGTTTTTTGGGCTGTTTTTTGGTCTGTTTTTAGTACACCAGAGCCATTTTACAAAGGAGACTGCCGAAATTTTTGCAGAATCTGAAGCTTTCTTGGTTCATTTAACAGGTTGATATTGGTTCAGAGGTCAGTTTACAGGAGAAACTCTGCCGAATTTTTCCCAGGAAAGTACACTACTGTGAAGCGTAGCTATGGCTGGATCACAGGACACTGCTCTTTACAATATCAAGAAGCTGGATGGAACCAATTTCTCATTGTGGAAGAAGCAAATTTGGCATGTGTTGGTACAAAAGAAGCAGATAAAACCTATAAAGCTCAAGGGGATAAAACCACAAGATATGGACGAAGATGAATGGAGCGAAATGGATGAATTGGCACTTTCTACCATTATGCTGACTTTGGCAAAAAGCGTTTACTTCAATGTAGCAGACGAGATGTCGGCTTATCAAGCATGGACAAAGCTGAGTGATCTTTATGAGAAGCAAAGTGCAGCTTCACAGGTATACTGGGTTAAGAAGCTTGTTGACTTGAAGATAAAAGAAGGGACACCTATGTCCAATCATCTGAATGAATTCAACACCATCTACAGTCAGTTGTCAGCTCAAGGTGTCAAGTTTGATGAACTTGTTAGAGCTATGTTCCTATTGATCACATTGCCGGAAAGTTGGGACACTTTTCGCACAGCTTTGAGTAATTCTGCACCTCCAGATGGTTTGACCATAGCAGGTGTAGAAGGCAGTCTGCTTACTGAAGAAACCAACAGAAAGACAATGGACAAAGGCAAAGGAACAGCCTTAGTTGTCAGGGGAAGGACCAAAGAAAAGTACAAAGGTGGAAAGAGGGATCAGTCTCGTAGCAAGTCCCGCAGTGCTAAAGGCAAGAGTGACATAGAATGCTACCATTGTGGCAAGAAGGGTCACATGAAAAGAGACTGTAGAGAATGGAAAGCAGAAAAAGGCAAAGAGAAAGCAGAAGACCACGGTGAGAAGAACAAGTCCTCAGTGAAGATTCAAGAAATAAATGTGACAAACACTGTTGCAGAGGATGACAGTCTAGTGTCAGGAGATATCTACTTCTTGAAAAATACAATGGACTCAGCTCTTCTTACAGCATCTGATGGAAATGCACTGAGTGACTGGATTATAGACTCAGGGGCATCACTTCATGTGTCTCCAAACAAGGAGTGGTTTACCTCTTATGTGACCACTAAAGATCATGTTCGGCTAGGCAATGGGCAAACATGTGAGATCTTAAGTGTTGGAGATGTTCAATTAAAGTTTCAGAATGGCTCTTCTTTCACGTTGAAGAATGTGAGACATGTTCCCGCAATTACAAAGAGCTTGATCAGCTCAGGTTTACTTGATGATGCTGGCTACGTCACCACTTTTGGACAGAACATGTGGAAGATATCCAAGGGTTCTATGACTGTAGCACATGGAGTAAAGTCTGGAGGACTTTACATGATTTATGTATCAAATGTCTCTAAAAATGTAATCAATGTAACCGAGCAGCCGAACGTTTCTTTGTGGCATAGCCGGTTAGGACATATGTCCAAGAAGGGAATGGAAATCTTGTCTCGTTCTGGTTATTTGCTTGGCTTGTCATTTAATGATTTTGAATTGTGTGAACATTGTCTGTATGGTAAGCAAACACAGCAGCCACATAAGCATAGAAGTAGTAGAAGAGATACACAATTGGCACTTGTTCATAGTGATTTGTGTGGACCTATGCCTAACCTATCTCTAGGGGGAGCTTCTTACTTTATGACATTTATAGATGATTACTCGAGGAAAGTATGGGTTTACTTTCTAAAGCACAAGGATGAAGCGTTCAGTGTTTTCAAAACGTTTGTGACACTTGTGGAGAATCAGAGTGGCAAGAAGCTTAAATGCTTACGCACTGACAATGGTGGAGAGTATGTTTCAAAGGCCTTTCAGGACTTTTGTGAGTCAAAAGGTATAAAACGTGAACTTACTGCTCCTTACAATCCTCCTCAAAATGGTGTTGCTGAGAGGATGAATAGGACCATACAAGAGAAGGTCAGAAGTATGTTGTCTAATGCACAACTGCCAAATGGGTTTTGGGTTGAAGCTGTATCAACAGCGGTTATCTTATAAATAGATCTCCTAGCAAGGTTTTGCAGAAGGATTCAGTGGCAGAGATGGTATGGTCAGGCAAAATGCCCTCATACAAGCATCTCAGAGTCTTTGGCTGTGAAGCATATACTCATGTTCCAAAGGAATTTAGGAACAAACTTGAGCCAAAGAGTAGAAAGTGTATCTTTCTAGGCTATGGTAATTCTGGTGAGGTGGGGTATAGACTTTGGGATCCCGAATCCAGAAAGGTTATCCGTACCAATGATGTTCACTTTAATGAAGCCAAATATCATTCTAAACCAGAGAGGGTTGAGGAGATTAGAAGAGTTGTCTTCCAAGAAGATGGACCTGCACGTGCAAGACAAAATGTCAGGGCTCAAGAGGAGCAAGGACAGGATAGAGTGGAACCACAGGTTGTGGTTGGGCCTGAGCCACCTATTGTGCGTAGATCTGGACGTATCACGCGACCTCCTGATAGGTTTGTTCCATCTATGAACTATGTCATGTTGACTGATTGCAATGAGCCTTCATGTTACAAGGAAGCAGTGCAAATGAAGGACTCCGGGAATTGGCAATTGGCCATGCAGTCAGAGATGACAGCTCTGCATAAAAACCAGACATGGAAGCTAGTTAAATTACCACAGGGCAAAAAGGCTCTACCTTGTAAATGGGTTTACAGGTATAAGATCACCGCTCATGATAGTCAGCCAAAGTACAAAGCAAGGCTTGTTGCCAAGGGCTTTAAGCAGGAACAAGGCATTGACTTTGATGAAGTCTTCTCTCCGGTGGTCAAGATGACTACATTGAGATGCTTTCTTGCATTGGTTGCCATATTAGATTTGGTGTTGCACCAAATGGATGTCAAGACAGCGTTCTTGCATGGTGATTTAGATGTGGAAATTTACATGCAGCAGCCAGAAGGGTTTGTTGAGAAAGGCAAGGAAGATTTGGTATGCCAGTTGTTAAAGAGTCTTTATGGCTTAAAACAATCACCGAGGACATGGTACCATAAATTCCACAAGTTTATGCTTTCTCAAGGCTACAAACGTAGTGAGTTCGATCAGTGTCTATATACAAAGAAGGCTAAGGATGGTAGTTGGCTGATCCTTATTTTGTATGTGGATGACATGTTGATTGTTGGCAAGCACTTGGAAGAAATTTCAGCTTTGAAGTCAAAGATGGCAAAATCGTTCGACATGAAAGACATGGGTGAGGCCAATCATATACGTGGTATGCGCATTGAGAGAGACAGATCAAAGAAGTTGATTTGGTTATCTCAAACAGAGTATATTGACAAGGTTTTGCAACGTTTCAATATGGAGAAGGGAAAGGCATTGAGTGTTCCATTGCCACCATATGTGAAACTTAGCAAACAAGATTGTCCTGTGTCTGAGGAAGAACAGGCTGAAATGGATAAGATTCCATATGCGTCTGCAGTGGGTAGTTTGATGTATGCAATGATTGCTACTCGCCCAGACATTGCATTTGCAGTGGGAGTAGTAAATCGATACATGTCAAACCCAGGCAAGAAACATTGGGAGGCAGTGAAAGGAATATTGAGATACCTGAAAGCTACAAAGAGTATGTGCATATGCTATGGGAGTCAGGAGCTAAGTGTAAAGGGTTTTACAGACTCAGATTATGTAGGTGACTTAGACAACCGAAGGTCTACGTCATGGTATGTCTTTACATTGGCTGGTCGAGCAGTATCATGGCGTTCTAGATTACAAGATTGTGTTACTCAGTCTACTACAGAGGCTGAATATGTTGCAGCATCAGAGGCATGCAAAGAATCAATTTGGCTTAATCGACTAGTAACAGATTTGGGAATCAAAGAAGAGATGCCTGTGTTATATTGTGATAGTCAAAGTGCTATACAATTGGCTCGCAATCCAGTTTATCACTCAAAGACAAAGCATGTGGATGTGAAGTATCATTTCATCAGGGAAATGCTCGAGGATAAGCAACTTCAGCTTGTCAAAGTTCACACCACAGAAAATCCTGTTGATCTACTTACAAAAGGACTTCCCTCAGAGAGCTTTGCGCATTTTCGCAAGTAGCTAGGTGTAGGGTAGTACATCACTTCTCTACATCTCTTGTATATTAGCTTGTATAGTAGCTTCTCTCACACTTAAAGTCCAATGTGGTCGCCCAGGTAAGTGGGCGGGCCGCCAAGTATGTACACATATTCTTTTGTAAAAACCTAATAAGAACTCACTATGCTCTACACATTACAGTAGAGCGAGTTCACCATATCGTCGTGCTCTTCTTCTCGCACTCTCTCTCGCGTCGCACTCCCGCTCGTACTCCTTCATGATCGAGAACTACATGTTGATAGGGGGGCGGGTTTTAGCCATTGGGGAGGCCATGTGAAAGGTGTCAATGGGTAGCCCAATGGAAGGAGACCATGGCGTGGAAGCAGGAGGCAACTCGAAGGGGGGGGGGGGGGGGGAATAGGCACGAGGGGCTGCGTGTGCCGCAAGGGGGGGTGGGCACGTGCACACACACAGAGAAATGAAATGAAATGATATATTAACATCTTCAAAGGGCCAAAATGACCTATGAGACCAAGCTGTTACAACATAGTGAATCTGATACCATGTCCGGAATCAAGAAGAAGAAGATTTGAAACAAAAATACAACTGATGTGCCAGCTACTACAAAAGGTGCCCAGTACAATAAGGGGGGGATATGGTAGAGATCCATCCTCATCTGCACTCTCGACATCAAGAAAGTATGGCTCGAATCCTCTGCTGTAGTCTCCGTCGATAGTGTGTAGCCCCTCTCCTCAATCGCGGTCGTCTAGATCTCCCTAGCTCCAATGCTCGGTCTATGAGAGTGCGAGTAGTGGTAGTATGAGTGCTAGTATGAGTGTGGGCAGAGCTCTGCAATGGTGGTTGCTCCTCTGGCTGTCCAATATCTAGTGTAAAGAAATCTGTAATTTGTCTCTGGGACTGTCTCTCTCCAGCTCTCCTCATTAAAGTGTCTCTATGCTTGTTAACTCAAGTAGATACAGTCCAAGACATCTCTGATCCTCATAACTCATGACCCTAGATAGAGGCCCAAAACCCTCTCTAAGTAGACAATGAAAACGGCCTTGTATCTCATAGTACACTGTGCAATGACGTATGTAATGTAACTTTGTCTCTGGCTCTAGATGACATAAGCGGCATGAGAGAGAGAGAGAGAGAGAGAGAGAGAGAGAGAGAGAGAGAGAGAGAGACATGAAAATGAAATGAAATGTTATATTAAACGTCTTCAAAAGGCCAAAATGACCTATGAGACCAAACTGATACAACCTTGGTGGATCTAATACAATGTTTGGGTACAAAAATAAAATGAAGTAAAGTGAAAAACTAAAATCTCAAGTTCTAGCTAAAACTGTGTAGGAGGGGTGAAAGTAGTGACTAGGGGCTAATACAACACAATGTGGGTGTGCGTGTGGGAATATAATGGGTGAGAGATAATACAAAGGCTGATACAAGATGAACAGGATGTACAATCCTTAAAAGAGCTAAATCATAGGAGATACATCATCGGTCGTTGGAGGATCCCATCAATCTCCTCCATGGTCAATAGTCTGACCGGGCGTCGTGCATGTCGGGCCAAAGTTATCCAAATCCTCTAATGCAGCCTCCGTCTTCAAAAGGCAAAAATGACGTAGGAGACAAAAAGGTTACATCCATGTGTGACTCTAGTACAATGTCTGGGGAACGTAAAAATAAAAATAAAACTAAAAATTAAAAAAATTAAAATGATCAGGTACATAGAGTGGGTAGGTATGTAAGCCTAATCTACATCCTAGATTATCAATGACATCATCATCAGGATCACATAATACATCATTTCAAAACATATGGAGAGGGGTACAATCACATCAGAGCTAATGAGATTTACATGGAGAAAGTATACAATGGTCATCAGCCCATGAACACCCTTATGGGCCTAATGCCCTGTACATATATATATATCCGATGTAGACCCCGTCTACAATTTGATAATCCTCGCATCCTCGGGCATCGGGAATGGCCTAGCTGGATGGCTCGATCAAGAAGGATGCCCCAATGAGGGTGTGACTGGGTAACCTGTGGTGGGCCATCCTGAGTAGTCCCACCGTAAAAAGTAGTGATTTGCCTTTGTATGGATCTTGTATGTAAGGTCCTTTGTTCCAATTCTTGCAAGGTGAGGGTCGACATCTATTACGGAGGAGTTAAGAGGCTACACTGCAGCCCCTTAAGAGGAATGTCCATGATCCATTAGTTATCTCCTCCTTATATGGCTCCTGAGTTGTGTGTGAATACTGAGATTGTACATTTAGAACTTTTCATTTCTTATTCTTGTTGTGTATTTGCAAACTCAGTTTGTGCTGTTGTTTCTTTTGCATTAGCTTTTGATTCTGCAAATATTTTCGAACTTTCAAACGAGTTTAACGTAACTTGATTTCTTTTTTGACGTCTTTTATGGAGTATAAAACGAACACTTTCTTGTTGTGGAAATCCATATTTCTAAGGACTTCAAGATTTGATACATATTCTTACTGTGTCTCTTTCATCTTTTCTTATTGATTACCAGTGGGCATCATGGAAGTATCAAAGCTCAGAATGCAATCAATGAGGTACACTCTTCCAATAGGTTTTTGCTTGGATTATTCACTATTGGGCACTTAGTGGGGATGTTGTAGTGTTTAGTGAATACTATGCATGATGGAGCTGATGGTTATGTTGCCTTGTGGTTGACTACCATGAGTCTATACCTTGTACATTCCTTTAAGGGTGAATGTGGGCTTATCCTCGATTCATCTGGATATATTTAACAGTCTTTGTCATAAGTTTTTTGGAATATGCTTCAGGTATTTGACAAAAAAGATCATGATAAGGATTGTTGCATTTGATGTTGGAAAGAAGAAAGAAAGAATCCAAGATGACTAATGAGACCAATTAGATATGTCTGTTTAGTACATTTCACCTCCGTACGGTCCAACGGAATTTTTTTATAAAAAAAAGCAATCACTGGACTTGGTAAAGACTTTAAAAGTAACGACTCCCAAAGCTCTTTGGTGTACGAAAAAAGCACACTTGCTATTTGCAGTGTAGAGAGAAGAAAGAGAACAACAGAGAAGGAATTAGGGATGTAGAGTGCTTAGCCTATAGTTATGCACAACCATGGTGATGCTATAATAAGGACCCTACCCTTGTCACAAGTGACGAGAGACAAGGAATTGTTTTTCATTCTTCATCTTGATCAACAACGTTGAGCTCTTGTTGTCAATAGATAAATCTACTAGACAGTCTTGAGAGCCCGGAGTGACAACATCAAGTGGGAGGCATGCATAAAACAATATTTTAGAGAAGGTGTAACCTTAGAGCGGACCATGTGCCAACTAGAGAGAGAGAGAGAGAGAAATGAAATGAAATGAAATGTTATATTAACGTCTTCAAAAGGCCAAAGTGACCTATGAGACTAGAAAGTTACAATGCGGTGTATCTGATACAAAGTCAGATTAACAAAATAAATTAAACTAGGATAACAAAATATAAATACTACGGAATCCTAAACTAAGCTGACAGGAGTGAAAGGTGAAAGGCGTGAAATGTGTGAACTACGCAGTACAATGTGAAGACAATATGGGAGGGGAGTAGAGATCCATCTTCAAAGAGATCCATCTTCATCTGCACTCTGGACGACGAATAAGTATGGCTCGAATCCTTTGTTGTAGCCTCCTTCGAAAGTGTGTAGCTCCTCTTCTCCATCGGGGTCGTCTAGATCTCCCTAGCTCCAATGCTCGGTCTATGAGAATGCCAGTAGTGCGGGTAGACCTCTCCACTGTTGGCTGCTCCTTTGTCTGTTCTTCTGGGTGTACAATATCTAGTGTAAAGAAATATGTGATCTGTCTCTGGGGTTGTCTCTCTTCAGCTCTCCTCTGTAAAGTTTCTCTATGCCTGTGTAACTCAAGTAGATATAGCCCAAGACATCTTTGATCCTCATTAACTCATGACCCTAGATAAAGGCCCAAAACCTTCTCTAAATAGACAATGAAAATGGCCTCATATCTCATAGTACATTGTGCAATGACATATGTGATGTACCTCTGTCTCTGGCTCTAGATAGCATAAGCGGCATATCATGCTATCTGCTGGTGTCCCACTGAATCTTCCAGTCTCAATCTCTAGCTGATGTGAGGACGTGCGTATAGAGAGAGAGAGAGAGAGAGAGAGAGAGAGAGAGAATGAAATGAAATGAAATGTTATATTAACGTCTTCAAAAGGCCAAAATGACCTATGAGACCAGGAAGTTACAATGCGGTGTATCTGATACCAAGTCAGATTAACAAAAGAAATTTTTAAACTACGGATAACAAGATATAAATACTGCGGAATCCTAAACTAAGCGGATAGGTGTCAAAGGCGAAAGGCGTGAAATGTGTGAACTGAGCAATACAATGTGTAGACAATTTGGGAGGGAAGTAGAGATCTATCTTCATAGAGATCCATCTTCATCTGCACTCTGGACGACGAAAAAGTATGGCTTGAATCCTTTGTTGTAGCCTCCTTCGAAACTGTGTAGCTCCTCTTCTCCATCGGGGTCGTCTAGATCTCCCTAGCTCCAATGCTCGGTCTATGAGAATGCCAGCAGTGCGGATAGACCTCTTCACTGTTGGTTGCTCCTCTGTCTGTTCTTCTGGGTGTACAATATCTAGTGTAAAGAAATCTGTGATGCGTCTCTGGGGTTGTCTCTCTTCAGCTCTCCTCAGTAAAGTTTCTCTATGCCTGTGTAGCTCAAGTATATATAGCCCAAGACATCTCTGATCCTCATAACTCATGACCCTAGATAGAGGACCAAAAACTTCTCTGAATAGACAATGAAAACGGCCTCGTATACTGTGCAATGACATATGTAATGTACCTCTGTCTCTGGCTCTAGATGGCATAAGCGGCATATCCTGCTATCTGCTGGTGTCCCTCTGAATCTGCCAGTCTCAATCTCGAGCTGATGTGAGGACGTGCGTATCTGCCCAATGGCACATCGCACACCATGAGAAAGATGCTTGTCCATATAGCTAGGTCGAATCACAAAGCCATCCCCCGTGAGGTGGAGAAAATGCTCTCTATAGAAAGCCATCTTTGTGCCCAACTCCTGTATCGGCTCTATCCATGTCCTCCTCGTGTCCAGCTGGATCAGATCCTGACGAATGAGTCTATTAATCTCTACCCGCGTCAAAGACCTCAAGGGTGCCTGTAGAGAGTATTGAAAAGGAGGCAACCTGTCCATGGTGAAACCATGTGTGTGAAACCATGATGCCATCTGTGCATACCAGCATGATGTATCCCCATGAAGAGCTAATTGTCTGGAGGACTCTAGAGCCACCCTGGCATATCTGTCTCTGGTAGTATCCCACAGATTGTGTATAAAGGAGACTGATCTAGTAAGCGCCTCAATCTCCATAGGGGGGCAGCTAATTCCGCTCGAATGATATCATGCGGTATGGAAGCCTTGGCTCTAATCAGCCGAGAGATCATAGATACCAGGGGCTTCTCCATACGCCTCCAACCCTCCTGGCCTACAGAAGGTCCCCAAACCTGCACCCCATATAACATAGTAGAGGCAACCAAAGTATCAAAGAGCCATAACTTTGTCCTAGGTTCCTGGAACTGGACCTGCGAACACATCCTCGCCATTCCTCCCAGAGCTGCACCAGCTCTAGTTAGTCTAGTCTCTGTTGCTCTTCTCAAGGAAAATCTCAGCCCAGTAAAGACTACCCCCAGGTAAGTGTATGCATTTGTATACTCCACAATCTCCTTACCATATTTGAGAGTAGGTACTGATCTCCTGACCCATTGCGGTGTGGTGTTAAACACCATAACCTTGGTTTTACCTAGGTTTACACACAATCCACTATCCTCTGCAAAACTCCGTAGTGCATCCAACTGTCGTTGCATACCTTCTAGCGAGTCAGATATCAGCACAATATCATCAGCATATAGCAACAATGGGATCCACGTCCCTGCCAGCTGTGCACCTCTGTCACCCTCGCTGTCGATGTAATCAGACACCTCATCAACATACATACCAAATAGAGTAGCAGACAATGGGCAGCCCTGTTTCACTCCAATAGTAGAGTGAACTAAATCAGATACCCCTTCCGGAGTGGGTACATGTCCCATCATTGATCTGTACAAAGCCATAATCCCCCAAATCACCTCTATGAGCACCCCCATCTCCTGTAGTCTGCGCATCAATCGAGCTCTTGGTACCGTGTCAAATGCTTTACGAAAATCCACAAAGCTACAATAGATCCGTCTCCCATGTGCTCTGCCCTCCTCAATGATGGCCTTGAGTGTCAGAATATGATCAAGAGTGGAGAAACCCCTCCCGAAGCCGGCTTGACCCTTTGCTCGTACACCCTCACCCTCTGCCCAATTACTCAAGTGTTGCTCCAGGATAGATGCATACAACCGTGCCAATGTGTGTCCAAGGATAGATGCATACAACCGTGCCAATGTGTGCCTCTTCCTCAAGAATTCCTTCTTCTCTTCCAACGAGAGGAAGCGTAGTATAAGAGCTCTCCCCTTTGAAGACTCTCCCGTGCCATCACTTTTCTTACCTACATGCCTTTGTGTGCAAAGGCTTCTCCATCCCCATCATGGATGTAAGGCTTGTGACCTCTTTCTCCACATTGTTTATGTCCTTGAGACCAGTCACTCTCACATGCAATGCTCGCATCCGCCTTCTTTGTTCCTCTTCGAGAGTCATGTTGATAAGCGGGGGGGCGCTATAGACAAAGAGGGTGGGGGGGGCGATAGACGGGGAGAGGGGGGGGCATCGCGATAGAGAGGGAGCGGGGCGGTCTTCAAACGGCGGGGGCAGAGAGGGAGCGGGGGCAGCAGGGGAGCGCAAGGGGCAGGGGCGGGTAGGGAGCGCGAGGGGCCAGAGCAGAGAGGGAGCGGGGGCAGCAGGGGAGTGCAAGGGGCAGGGGAGCGCGAGGGGCCAGAGAGAGAGAGAGAGCTTTTTTTTCCAGAAAAAGATCCTTCCATTAGTTAATAAAATTGCCCATAGAGCTACCACCACCTCTACTAGAGAGGGCTACATCAACCATAAGGGGAGACTCTCCCAAGAAAACAACAAATGAACAACAAGGATTAAATCAAGAGATGGGAGGAGGGAAAAGCCACACAGGTGGATGGTAGTGCCATCTAGGCTCACCCCAGACCATGGAAGAAGGCCCAGGGCGCCAAAGTCGTAGGAACGCCTCTCTGAGCTCCCGCATGCAGTCGGAGCTGCCCTGAAGTCTCTCGAACTCTCCCCTGAGAGTATGGATCAGCTCCAACCAAAAGTCTTGAACAGTCTCTGTTGGTGGACAAGGGGAGCCTCAAAGATGCGGAAGCAACGGGCCCGCCAAATGAACCAGAGTGTCAAGCTGCATACGAGCTCTCAGCACTCCTCTCTCTCACTACACAACTCTTGTGGAGTAAGCTCTATAGCAAGCTACAATGTAGGTCAACCCCTGTGTATCTTTATCATCCTATTGGTGGCAGATAGCTCGAACTGAAGTGTAGGGCCCGTGAGGGTGGACCAAGCAGCTACCCCCCAAGTGTATTGTCGCATTGTGGAAAGAGCTAGCATCAGCCGAAGGACCCGAAGCCAAACCTACTGTGCCATAGAGTACTCCCACAGACAGTGACGTTGACTTTCCAAAGGATGGTCACAAGCTGCGCATGCTGCCGAAAGGCCACTATGAACTAGCCAGCTCCCCACTGTTGTAGCTCTGTGGGCAACTAGCCATTGGAACAAAGTGACTCGCCGCAGCTGTCTGGAGTCCCACAACCTCGCCCAAAAGGCTTACAGGAACTTAGCCGTGAGACCCTCCTCGTGCCAATAAATTGTTACAGCAAGACAAGCCTCTCTCCATGCTGCCAATATGTGACGTCCCAGTCTATTAGTGTACTGAAAGAAAGGGAACCCTGGGTGGACCCCACTGCACTCGTGCGAGAGGGCAGCTCACCAAAGCCCAGAGCCTCCAATGGTCTGTCTCAAGTGTTGTTGGATCAGGATCTAACCCTCCTCGTGCCAATGAAGTGTTGCAGCAAGACGAGCCTCTCTCCGTGTTGCCAGTATGTGACGCCCCAATCTAATAGTGTACTGAAAGAAAGGGACCCCTGGGTGGTCAGCTGAAGAGAAAGGGTCCCTCCAAAACCACTCTCCAAGATCCCACTGCACTTGGATCGCTGGAAGTTATGTCATCCAAGCCGTGGCTACAGCTTGCTGACATTTCTTCACTCTCTGATTCCTCTGCCACAGCTTTCTTCTTTCGCAACAATTCTTTTTTGTTGCTACCACCTTCTGCTATCTGTTTCTTGCTACCTCCTACCATAGTGAGTATAATTGAAAGAGTTTGTCAGGTACGAGATCCCGACAGTAGAAAGAGGTTGATGTAGGGAGCAATAGATTCTATAGACACGTTTCTGAGTATTCTGGTTTCTGGTACGTTTCTGAGATTTGTGGTACGTTTTTGAGCCAAAGGGAATAAGGCGAGGGGTGGGGTAGAAAGCTAAAGGTAATAAGGCGAGGGGTGGGTAGAAAGCCATCGGAAATAAGGAAGAGGGTGGATAGGTGCGAAGGGCAGAGGGTAGGGGCCAGGTACAGAAAGGTAGAGGCTAGGGGGTGGTAGAGGGTAGGGGCGAGGGAGGGTAGGATAGGGTAGGGTAGGGGTGAGGGAGGGTAGGGTATGGGCGAGGGTAGAGGGTAGGGGCGAGGGGGTGGGTAGAGGGCACGGGCGAGGGAGAGGGTAGAGAGTATGGGCGAGGGGGTGGTTAGAGGGTAGGGGCGAGGGGTGTAGGGTAGAGGGAAGGTTTGAGGGAGAGGGTATGGGCGAGGGGGTGTGTAGAGTGTAGGGGCGAGGAGGGTAGAGAGTATGGGCGAGGGTGGGTAGGGTAGGTGCGAGGGTTTAAGGGGAGGGTAGTTCGAGAATAGGAGGGTAGAGGCGAAGGAAGTAAGGCGAGGGGGTTAGAGTAGGGTAGGGTCGAGGGGGTGAGGGAGAGTAGGGCGCTGGGGTTGAGTAGATCGTAGGGGCGAGAGGTTGGGTAGAGGGATAGGGTCCAGGGAGAGAGTAAGGGCGCAGATAACCGGGAAGAGAAGGACGGAGTGGGCAGATACAAAGAGAAGACAAGTTTAGGTTCGCAAGCAAGTTTTGGAGCACAAAAGTATAGAACTCTAATGGCCCCTTCCTACGGCTAGAATACTAGCTGCACTGCTAATGGGACCAAACGTTTTCTGCTGCTAATGAACCAAGTAAGCTCGTTTCTTCCGTTGCACAAGGCGTCGGGAAGCAATCTGAGACTATCTGTAAGTGATGACTCCTAAGAGAAGATCTCTCTAGAGTTGGGCTCTCATCTCTCTACACTCCTCATCATACCAACTATTATGTGGCATATTCCCAGAATGTCGCCTCCGACCCGGCTGAGTGTGTGGGTATGCCTTTGATGCTGCACCATGCAGTGGGGAGAGAGAGAGAGAGAGAGAGAGAGAGAGAGAGAGAGAGAGAGTTGACACGAACAGATCTTCAAATAGCGCTCGTGTAGCAGGGCTACAGTGTCACTTCACAGGACAGACAGACAGTTGGACAGTTAGTTACAGTTGGTCTGGTTCACACTAGACGGACCCTTTGGGCTGGGGAGTGACACATGGCAGGGTACCGATGGTGGTCTAGTGGACATCGTGGCCAGGTCACCACCACCACTCAGTTTGGAGATAGACTTAGCTGACTGGACATTTATGAGCCGTTGGTGGCTCTTTATGGTTGTACATATGAGTAGTCGTTTTGGGCCAGTTGATTATTTGGTACGTAGTCGTCTAGAGTGAGTCTATGCACAGAGCACATCTTCACCATCCCTGCACATCATGAGCCTCGACACCCCATTGTACCTGTGAGTCCTAGGCTGGAGCTGAGTGTGCTGCCAGGCCAGAGTCTGTATCAGTCTTTGAGATAGTCGAGTCATATGTTCTGGTCTGCTGTTGTGTCTTTGTGAGCTCTGTTGAACTGAGGACCACCCACTGTAGAGAGCACGACACATTATCCGCGCTACAGCTCGCTTTTCAGAGCACGATCGCAAAGAAAGCTATAGCCAAAGTCAACAGCAACAATCTCAGTTCAGACAGCAAGCCACAGCGCCTTATTCAACTTCAAGGTTCTTGTGAAGATCTTCCTCAAATGTTCCTCCACTTGATCGTGGTAAAGAACGTGATTTTTCTCAAGATTGGCATTCCAATACTCAGCAAGGCTCTTCGTCAAATGCATCTTGGACTTGAAAGAAGGATTGTTTATGTACAATTTGTGGTGGTGACCATAGATGGTATCAATGTCCAAAGAGACCACCTCCGTCTTATCTGAAAAGAAATTCCAACGCGGAGACATCATTGAATTCTGAACAACCAGATTCTGCTAAGGATAAAGGAAAATCTGTGATCAATACGATTCGTGTCTCAGAGGATACAACTATTTTTATGAAGCATGCTCGGTGCAATTCTTCAGTTTTGGAGCCTCTCTCAAAGCAAGTTTTGAGTCTTTTTGGAACTCTCATTGGTCGCTCCATTAACATTTTGGTGGACAGTGGATGCTCGAATAATTTCATCAGCACTTCGATAGTTCGACAGCTTGGCTTCAGCTTGGCTTACCAACTCAGAAGACATCTCACTTATATGATGTGAAATTAGCAAATGGATCAATTTTGACTTGTGATGAGACAGTTCAGTTGCACTTCGGTATTCAAAATTATGCGGATCAACTGGATTTCGAAGTTATGCCTCTATCTTATTACGACATTATTCTTGGTCAGCATTGGTTATTCCAATACGATCCAGCAATTAGCTTTCGAAACATACTATCAATTTGTTCAAAATTGGACGTGAATTGATTTTACACGGGCTTTATCATGCGGAACGAGTAATTCAAGGCTCACGTGTACAAGTCAAACAGCATGATACAGTGGATTATGAAGCAAATATGATCTCCGATACAGTTGCAAAAATTATTATTGATGAAGAAGTTTTTCCAAGTGATACTTTGTTACTAGATAGAGCTAAGGACATGGGAATCTGACATAATTAGGTTGACTGCAACAAGAGGTTGATCTTCAAAATTCGTCATGCAATGTAAGATTTTTGGTTCAAAATCTCCAATAATTGTAATATTTGGTGAAGAGGAAATCTTCTCAAGGCATTCTTCAAAGGGGGTAACTTCAACTTTACTAATCATTGCTTCAACTTTACTAATCATTGGAGAGGATTTTGGCTTGAGATTGTAATCAACTTCCAATTATGAATCCCAAAATTCTTCAGAGTCATCTTCAGAAATTGCCACTTCATGACTTGCAATTGGCATATCATCATCAGACAAAGAATCAAAGAAAGCATAGTCGTCTTCAGACTCAAGAAGCAAAGGTTCAAGACAAAGGTTTCCAATAACTCAAAGATTGAAGATTTTCAAAGATTCAATGCTTTTCCAGAGTTCTATCAACATCAAAAGTCATTTCTTTGACACGGGCTCTCATTTTAAATGGGAGGAAATGTCACGATTGTGATTATGTTACAGTATTACATCTACTCCTAGTTGCAGATACGCAAGGTGCCATGCCAAGGAGAATCCTTACGCTTGGATGGTCACAACCTTTCGCTCACGAGACATGCCTCTTCACCAAAAGCCACACTCCTTTGACGACTGGTCACACCCCTTCGCTCTACGGCTACGACTCTTCGTCCAATGGTTGCAGCTCTTCGTCGAAAGGATGTGTCTTTACATCTAATGTGACGTCTCTTCACCATGAGACATGTCTTTTCATTTGTGTCCCTTCGTCTCCTATATAAGGAGCCTAATGTACTCAGTTTTCAAGCATTCGTTCAATCAATCAAACAACAAAGCAGGGAGAGAGAATCGTTGGTTGCCAATTTTGGCCAGGCGAGGGTGTGCCTTGGTTTTTGTGTGCTTTTTAATAAGTGGGCAGCCAGTCAAATCTTAAGGGTTTGAACTTGTCCAAAACTCACCAAAAACTTACGAGTTGAAAACCATGCTTACACAAATACACCTCAGGCTTCCTTGGATGCAATCTCATGCACAAAAGAGATGCAAACATAGACTCCTTTGTGGGAAAGTGTGTGCTTTCCTAGAAAGCACTCAAAAAGCAACTCTCTTTTAGAAAGTATCTTCATCTCTTCAAAGCTTCTCAGAACCCATCTTCATTCATGTGCTTGCATCTTTACGTGTAACTCTGATTGAGTCCAGATTTCCTCCTCAAACCAATGAAATATTTTGTAACCGGTGCTCCCATCACCCATCCTTTGACGCATCAGGAATACCCACTCCTTGGTCTACCGAACATACAGAACAACTTCTTTGTGATGCTTTATGGCACCTATCGTATGACACGTGAGAGATGTCCGTTCCTGATGGCTGTTTTCAGTTCTTGCAGATCTACAGTTCCTAACATAACCATTCTCAAATGCAGAAATTTAAATATCCTAATTTCATTAAATCGAAATTACTCAGAAAATAAGAAAATAGTCAATTTAGCAACATGAGCACTGGTTGAGGGGTGTAGTGTTGATTAGGGATAATAGGGTTGGGGAAATGCCTTATCCTTGGAGTTGATAGGCAAAGAGTGTGTTCAATTTTGAACAATAAACAGAGCTCTTTCGCTTTTTCTTCCAAAGGCAGTTGATTGAATAGAGGGTCTCCAGCTTTCTTTCTAGGGAATCTTGTTTTTTGCTGTTTAGAATGGCCAGTTAGGATGTTGCCTATTATCAGGTTCAGTGAGAGAAACTAAGCACCAAAAAGGGGCAGGCGGAAGTATGGAAGGATGTAGTTTAGCTTAAGGTGGCTACGCATCTCTTTCCTTCCTGGGTTGTCTTGACTACTATTCAACAGTCAACAGCTTGCCTCCTGGGGATTTACATATATAGAAAACAGTCATAATTGATTGCCTCATAATGAGAACTGGGGAAATCAATACAATGGCATACAACATGGTCTCTTGACTGAAGGAAGGCAGATCCACGGTAAAAGTACTACAAAAATGTTGGGTCTTGCTTCCAGGTAGGCCAGACAAGGGGACTTTTGCTGTTCACAAGCTTAAACAATCCTGCATTTTTTGTGTGTAAGACTCACCCGGTGGGTGTTCAAGGCTAATAAACCATCTACTAGATAGTTCTTCACGCTGGCAACTTGTACTGCTCACTATTCCTCCTTCAATCATGTTGCCAATTAAATGAGCCAAAAGCATTGCTGTCCTGGTGAGCCATTGTGGTTTCTCTATCTGAGAAAGATTTCTATCGCAAAGGTGCAGTCACAGGAAAACATAGTCACCCATGGATCTCTTTTAGTCAAGGTCTGGGCACTGTCTTTATGTCTTGAAGTCAGGGAACATATAGGGTCTTAGGACTTTGTCTTTTTCTGTAGACTCTAAGCATTTTTGAACAGGTAATTTAAGAATCATCTCATTATATGCTAATTTATCCCTGTTTTATGTTATGCCAGTTATTTGTGGGGTTTGTATTGCGTTTTGGTGGCCTTCCTATACATAATTATCAAGACAATGCAGTAGTTGCATCTTCTGATAATTATGCCAGCATTGTCAAAAAGATTCAGAGCTTCTGCGCAAGCAGCGATTTTACTCATTGGAGGTTTGCGATACAATCATCTCTTTAGACTACATTATGCTACATTTATGGGTGGTTTTGCCAACAACAAACAAGAAAACCTGCTCTTGATTTTGCCGTAGGTATATCCTTATGGCTCAAGGAATGCTCATATTATTATCAGCGCATGGTCCTAACTCAAGCTGTTGTCAAAGTTCTTATGATGCAAACACCCAAAATGATATCATAGGTACTCATTAAGACACACAAGAGAACAATGTACCTGTACACGTTTGATAATCCATTCCCTAGATTGTGTTTCAAGAGGTTCTAATATGTTTATGTGTGCAACTATTATCACAGGACACTTTTTACTGAACTTGAAGAGTGATTTCCCACCACTCCGCCAGCTGTCAATCATCTCTCTCCTCTTCCTTCTGCAACCGTTTTGCAACAAGAGAGAATCCAATACTGATTTTGAAAATGATTCAATGTCTGAGGAATCAACTATTTCATCATTAAATCCCAGATTGGTGTCAATACTTTCACAAGGAGACTTTGGAAATACAACTTTTAGAAACATCTCTGTAGATCACGATTTTTCAGATGGAGAAACGCGATTGAGACAGGTTACCATGGCTGGAGTAGTTTCCATGTTTAATGAGAGTACATTTTCCACGCTCTGGGTGCCAGGTTATGTAAGATTGTGGCCAAGGACAAGAACAGTGGACACAGTAATGAATGGTGATGGCTTTTCATCAAAATGTGCCAAGCTTTTTAAGCGTCTTGTTCAAATTTGTGGCTTGGAAACTCTCGAGGCTTATCGTGGTCCTCTGCAAGAGGCTGTCAATCATCTTGATGAACGGGGAATGCAGTGTTCTGCTGCTGAAGTCATAGCAGGGTTTCTTCATTCCGATACACACTCCATCTTAAAGGCCTGGGATGAATGGCTGCAACCTTTGTTTAAAAAACTTCTTCTTTATTCTTCTGTTGAAACTATCACTGAATGGGCTGCATGCATTCGGTTTGCAGCAACAGGTAAAGGTCAGCTAGGGAGGAGGTCTCCTCTGACCAGACCATTGGTTCTTAGCTCCCTCTTGGAACCACTGCCTTTCACATCATCTTCAAATGCAGTTGTCAAATATTTCACATTCGCTTCTGCTGCACTCTCCGAGATTCCTCCTTCAAGAGAAAATTCAGATGAGCTTGCTTACAATCAACAATTGCTATCGGAGGCCCTGAGGTTCATACGTCACCCTGCACCTCAGGTACTGTTTTGTTTCCAAGTACAAAATCCCATCTAGGAAATACACAGTATTCAGCAAAGAGTGTAGGAAAATCTGCTGATGTATGTATAGAATAGTCTTTCCTTTGAATGCATAAGTGTGTTAAGAGGAGAAATATAATCTCTCTCATCTGCTATTTGGAAGCAAAACTTAATCAGCATGGCGAACTTTTGCAAGTATTGCTGCACAATCACAGCCAGTTATTTTGTTTCTATATCAGTGACACACCAAACTGTGGCAGTTGAGGGCTGATCACGGATTTTTCTTCTCAGGTTATGGGTGCTTGACATAGATATCCATGACTAACATTGGCCTCTTCCATACAGTTAGCAGCTATGATGACGTCCAATAATGATATCCAGATCGATAGATTGACCCCCTTTGCAGTACAGTTTAGATTGTCTGACATTCTCAAACAGGATATAAAGATGGCCTAGATCAGAACCCTTTTGCCCATGGCAAGAGGATGCACCCCCTGGTTCACTGCGGTTAGCTTTATTTTGTGGTTCACTGTTTGGAGGCATGGAGCAGTCCTTCAATGCCCTCGGATTTTCTACCCATTTCTTGGGGTTTCTAGCATCAAGGCAAACATGTCTACGAGATACTTGACTGTTTTGTATTGATTCATGAGCTGCCGCTCTTGGCAGATGTTTCAGCGTTGCTCCCAAGACTCTGCTTATTTAGGATGTTGCTATCTCAATATATGTTCGTATGCAAGTGACCAGTCATGGGTGATCTGGATGTTGGACTCGTGATTCTATTGTCCAGCAGGCTACCTATTTTCAGGAAATTATTTCTATCTCATCTATGACTGCCATCGTCAAGGATCCCTGCGTCTTTCTGGTTTTGGCTCTCTTTATATCCTTACATCTCTATTGATACCATGCCTTTGACTAGCAATGCATTCTTGATCAGTGGGAGAGGGATTCTCAGGATATTCTCATGTCTACTCAGAAGCTCAATTGTGCATAATGTCATTCAATGAGACTGTGACACCTGCAAGAGATGCAGTAATGGTAGAATCATAGAGCATGAGATTGTGGGATGATAAGTTGTCCCGGAGCTACCTCTAATCGATGTATAGACAACAGAGATATCTAGATATGCTTAGGTTACAAGCAAAGTTAGGCCATATCATTTCTATTGAAGGGATCAAGATGGATCTGAAGAAAGTAGCAGTGCCTTTAACGTGGCAAGTGCCATAAAATGTGACTACGTTGAGATCCTTTTTGGGTTTATCGTATTTTTATCGTAAATTTGTTCAATTTCACTCTTTCATGAATCATAACAGTCCCTATGAATGATCTGTTGCGAAGAAAAGTTCCTTTAGTGGAGTAACAGGCAACAAGAGAGTTTTGAATGGTTGAAGCAAGCAGTAGCTTCAGCCCCAGTGCTTAAAAGTATAAATTTAAAAAGCTTATGATCTACATGCAGATGCTAGTAGTGTCGAGGTTGATGCAATACTTAGTTAAGATGAACGGCCAATGGCTTTTGAGAGCAAGAAGATTTCGTCACCACAATCAAAGTGGCCTATTCATGAGTTAGGATTCTATGCTATCAGTCATGCACTTAAGATTTAGCATTGTTATCTTTATGCTGCAGAGCTAAAGTTTGCACAGATCGTAGTTTTTTTGTACTCAACCAAACTTAAGAGGCCGTCAAGCTAAATGGGCTGTCCAAATGGAAGAATTTCCATGTTGGTAGAATTTTACATGGAAATTATGTATAACAGGGGCAAGGATAATGTTGTCAATGACACATTATCACACATTCTGCAGAACATTAGGTTTACTGTGTACTCTGTTCAATGAAATTAAGGAAGAATATCTAGAAGATCCTTATCTGCAATTAATAACCTCTAGGATCGATCCCGAGTTTGTAAAGCTTGATGATGCAGTTCCATCTAATTCATCAAGCTCTAAGCCAAGTCCGGTTTTTGTTTTTTTAATGGAAATGGATTTCTTAAACAGAAAGGGAAGCTTTATGTTCTATGTGCATGGGAACTAAGAGCATAAGTTCTACATGATTGGCATTATAGTCCTTGTGGAGGCCATCCTAGCGTAGATAAAACTTTATAGTTACTCGAGAAAATTTTGGTGGCCTAATCTCAAGAGAAGTCCACAAGTGTGTTTCAAAATGTTTCAAGTGTCATCAAGTTAATAAAGCAAAAAGAGTCAATGGGCATGGGTTATACAACCTTAGCAAATTTTGGAATCTAAATTGGCAATGTATTTCTATGGATTTTATAGTGGCCCTACCTGCTTTTCATGGCCGAGGGCCTTTAAATATGAATGCAGAGGATGGAGTTCCAACTGTCACAAATTGCTGGCGTGTCAAGCCTCTAAAGAACGGAGCCAACTTGCAGATCCTGGCCGAGGAGCCTAAACCCTAAGTCGATCGAGTTCAAGTAATATAAAGAAATATTGAAAGGGGCGCCAAGGTTGATGGGATGCATGTGGATGTATGTGGATGAGTTTTCGGACTATGTAGAGCGTCAAGGAGGCAGAGGGGCTCAGCTAGCAGAGACATGGATTCCGTTGTTACTATATGCTGATGATATTGTGTTGATTTCTGACTCTCCAGAGGGGATGCAGCACCATTTGGATGCTTTGCATACATTTGCTCATGACAATGGATTGACTGTCAACCTGGGGAAAACCAAGGTTATGGTGTTCAACACCATACCACAGTGGGTTAGGAGGTCAGCACCCACATTTACGTATGGCTAGGAGACTGTGGAGTACAGAGATGCATATACTTATCTTGGGGTAGTCTTCGGTGGACCGGCGTTTTAACTGATGAGAGCATCAGAGACTAGACTGACGTGAACATATGCAGCCTTGGAGGACTGGAGAGGATGTGTTCGCAGGTTCAGTTTCAGGAACCGCGAACAAAGCTCTGGCTTTTTGACACTCTAGTGATTTCAGCTATGCTCTATGGAGTTCAGGTATGGGGACCCTCAGTAGACCACCATGGGAGATCTGGCAACACAGATGGATGGAGATGTACGGAGAGGCCTCTGGGATCTATGATCGCTCGGATGATTCGGGCTAAGGCCTCAATGCCGCATGAGATTATTCGAGCCGAGCTAGCCCCCCCCCCTCCCCCCTCGTGGTGGAGGCATTGACTAGATCAGTATCCTTTATACACGGTTTATGGGATCTCTCCACGGACAGATACGCTCGGCTTGCCCTGGAGTCATCTCAATAACTAGCACTACAAGGCGATACAGCATGTTGGTATGGATAGATGACAGCATGGTTTCAAACACACATGGATAGATTGCCTCCGTTTCAATACTCCCTGGATGCACCCTCCCTGTCTCTCATACGGACAAAGATCACCAACTCATATGCCAGGATCTGATTCAGCTAGATATCAAGAGCACATGGATACAGCCGACACAAGAGTTGGGCACGAAGATGGCCTTCTACAGAGAGCATCTTCTCCAACTCATGGAGGACGGTCATGGATACGCACTTTTCATGGGATACGTTGCGCTATTGGGCAGATACGCACATCCTCACATCAGCTCTAGATCGAGATTGGCCGATTTTGAGGAGTGTTAGCAGGGGCCAGGATATGTCACCTATGTAACTTAGAGCCAGAGACAAACCTACACTACACATGTCATTGCTCGGCGTACTATGAGATACGTCGCCGCTTCCATTGCCTGTATAGAGAAGGTTTCAAACCATTTTCTAGAGTCATGAGATACAAGGATCAGAGATGTCTTGGATTGTTCCTGCTAGAGCTGTGCAAACTTAGGGAGAGCTTGCTAAGGACATTAGGGGAAAGACAGTCTTAGAGATGAATCACAGATTTCTTTACACCAGCTAGGGGAGAGTCAGAGGAGCAGTCATCATAACAGATCTCAGAGCCCACCCACACTAGAGGTATGTTGCTTGACCGAGCCACTGAGCTAGGCAGATCCAGACGCCCGCAACCTCGGGGGATCTCCCACCATCGACGAAGGCTGCAACAGAAGATACAGATCACTCTAGCTCGACATGCAAGACGCCCAACCGGAGTATTGACCATGGAGAAGGTTAATGAGATTCGACAGAGATCGATGAGGGATTTCATTTGAACCCACAACCCCTTCCCCCCTATATCTCGTCTCAATTCCGAATCAGCTTCAAATTCATTTCCTATTTCCTTTTTCCTAGTGTTTTAGTGTTAGTTCTTTGTAATTTCCGTACTCAGACATGATATCAGATTCACCAATTGTAATGTTTTGGTCCTATAGGTCATTCTGGCCTTTCGAAGAAGTTAATATAACATTTCATCTCTCTCTCTCTCTCTCTCTCTCTCTCTCTCTCTCTCTCTCTCTCTCTCTCTCTCTCTCTCTCTCTCTCTCTCTCTCTCTCTCTCTCTCTCTCTCTCTCTCTCTCCACTGACGCAGGTGCAGCAGCCTTGAAACCCTTACGCGCAAGAATGCAGGTCGCGAAAGGGGAAGCAGGAGGTCGCGAATGGTGGCATGTGGGCAAAGCACTTAAGTTTGCAGCAGCGAACAGCAGGATCTCTCCCTCTCTCTCTCTCTAGCTCTCGAGACACTGACGCAGGCGCAGCAGCACTCAGCGCAAGCAGAGCTCGAAGCAAGCAGCAAGCAAGGGAGGCAAACCCCATCGCTAGGGTTCACCCCCCTCTCTCTCTCTCTCTCTATACGCGATCACTGTCCCCCCCCCCCTTTTCTCTCTCTACGCGATCACTGTCCCCCCCTTTTTCTCTCTCTACGCGATCACTGTCCCCCCCTTTTTTCTCTCTCTACGCGATCACTGTCCCCCCCCTTTCTCTCTCTACGCGATCACTGTCCCTTTCTCTCTCTACATGTTGGTCCCCACCCCCCCTTTTTCTTTCTCTACGCGCTGGTCCACCCACCCCCAAGGCTAGAAAAATACATTTTTCCTATCCGAAGAAAATAAGGGCAAGCTTGAAAGCTTTCAGGTTTTTAGGTTAAAATTTGAAGCTTTTGCTGGTATTTACACTAAAACTTGTCCGGTTTTCTTAAAGGCGAGCTCAAAATCGAGCCGGGATTTTGCAATTTCAGCCGGTTAAAATACACTATACCTCGGTTCTCTAACATTGCTCCTCTCTCTCTCTCTCTCTCTCTCTCTCTCTCTCTCTCTCTCTCTCTCTCGTCCCTACTCTATCGCTGCCCCTCCCTTGCCATACCTCCTCACGCTCCCCCACTCGCCCAGCTACCGCGCTCGCTGCTAGTGTGGGTGCACACGTACGTTTAGTGACTCCTTTGCGGACGGCGATCGAGCATGAGGAAGCTGAACGATAAAGCCGACCCCCTGGAGGATGCCATTCAAAAGTGCAAAGAGGAAATGACGGAGACCATTACCAAGATGAACCGCAATCACTTGGGCACAATAAACATGCTCGAAGGACGCGTGCTGATCCAAGAGAGCAAGATAAGTACGTTGGAAGACCGAGTGACGACTCAAGATGAAGAGATTGCGTCACTCAAGAAAGATCTCGCCGAAGCACAATCAAGAAACACACTGGAAGAGGGCGAATTGCAACCCTCAGTAATCGAAGAAATCAACACGATCAAGGAGCAAGTACGGGCCATCAAAGAGGGAGAAGAGCAACACAAAGAAATGACGACTTCTTGGGTGGATGTTTTTACCAAAACTCAACAGAAGGCAGATCATGCTGAGAAATGGATCAAGGTGGCCAAGAAAGGAAAAGGCAAGGAGATAACGTCCACGTCCACACCCACTATCATTAATCAGACACTAGAGGAGGAGCAAAGAAGACGGGTGCGTGCTTTACATGTGAGAATTTGCGGTCTTAAAGACAAAGGCAATGTGGACGAAGAAGTAAAAGAACTCACAGCCTTGATGGGGGTTCATGAGCCGACGCACACAAGGGCATGGAGAGTGGGCAACATAAAGAGAAATGGAAGTAGTAGAGAAACCTCAAAAGAAAGAGCACTCATCCTCCGTTTTCCCTCCATGGAAGCGAAGAAGTCCTTCTTGAAGAAAAGACCAACTCTTAAAGAGACTGGCATCTTTCTCGGGGATGATCTCACCCTCTCGCAGATCGCTCATATGCAGGAAGTAATGCCGGAGATTAGAGCGGCAAGGGGAAAAGGCAAGATTGCCTTTTACCGAGATGGAAAAGTGGTAATACTAGAGCGACTCTCCACATGACGGTGCGAGACTTATGGGACCACACTCAAAGTGGCTGCCTAGAACTGTAATGGATCTATGCGTCTTGATGTGGGTGCTTTTGAGGATAGCTTTACTGGAAGAGACATCATCTTTTACTCTGAGACACACCGGGCCCCTGGGCAATCCATGCCTCACATCAGTGGATACAGGTGGGAGACGGCTTACAGACAGGAGACACGCTCAGAGCAGAGAGGGCGAGGCTCGAGGGGAGTGGCAGTGTTATTTAGAGAGGATCTGCAGCCACTGATACATATAGCCCGCAGGGATGAGCAGGCTAGGTACATGTGGGTGAGATTGAAAGCAGAGACAGGCAGATATCTCTACCTAGCTATTTGCTACTTTCCCCCGAGTACATCAGTTTATGCATCACCCAGAGGACAGTCCCCTTTCTCTATTTTGGATGATGACATATGGGAGTTTTCTAGGGATGGTGACATTATCACCCTAGGGGACTTCAATGCTAGGACTGCCCATCACCAGGCAGTGTTTTATGATACTTCAGAGGAGATGCTAAGAGAGGTAGATGTTGTAGAGGCAGGCCTGTCCAGACTATCACATGATGTGGATTATACTGAGTATGGGCAACACCTGATAGACATGGGCACCGCACATGGATTGGCCATCTTGAACGGCCTACAGAGATTTCTTGCTGCGGAAGGTTTTACATGCTTCCCACACAGACATGGAGCCAGCACAGTGGACTATGTCATGGCACAGCCGAATCTCATCTCTAGTATCCAAGATGTTACAGTTGGGCCCAGACCGGTCGGGGTGGTAGCGGATCATGCTCTGGTGTCGATGACCATCTCCTTCCAGTTCAGTATAGCACACAGGCCACGGGTAGTAGCCCCTACTCGCTACACCTTCACACGCGAGACGGATTCTGTATACATGGACGGGATCTACAGACACCTATGCACTGAGAACCCGGGGCGACCTCTCGAGGAGCTAACTACTATACTGACACAGACATTACATGATGCAGCAGCAGAAGCATACCCGCACACCCAGCCTGAGCAGAGCCGCCGATCAGGGAGCATGCCTCAGAATAGTTGGTACAATGAGGAGTGCCGCCAGACTAGAGCCAGACTTCAAAGGGAGGTGCTTTTGGGGGACGTCACTCACAGATTGACTTCCGACGCCTGGTGCAGCGGAAGAAGAGGGCTTTTTTGGCTCAACTCGAGCAAGATCTATATCAGCTTTTAGCTGCTTAGTCCACTACCAGCAGTCTAGGATTCCATAGTATTTTATTTTGTCATCTTGTTACTCTGACTTTGTATCAGATCCACCACATTGTAACTTCTTGGTCTCATAGGTCACTTTGGCCTTTTGAAGACGTTAATATAACATTTCATTTCATTTCATCTATGATCTCCCGATTGATTAGAGCCAAGGCCTCCGTACCTCACGCGATCATTCGAGCAGAGCTAGCTGCCCCCCCCATGGAGATTGAGGCGCTTACCAGATCAGTGTCCTTTGTGCACAGCCTATGGGATACTACTAGAGACAGATATGCTAGATTGGCCCTTGAGTCTTCCAGACAGTTAGCTCTACAGGGGGACACTTCATGCTGGTATGCACAGATGACTTCATGGTTTCAGACGCATGGCTTCACCATGGACAGGTTGCCCCCTTTCCAGTATTCTCTTCAGGCACCCTCGCTGTCTCTTACACGGGTGGAGATCACTAGACTCATTCGTCAGGACCTGATCCAGCTCGACACCAGGAGGACATGGATAGAGCCGCCTCAGGAGTTGAGCACAAAGATGGCTTTCTATAGAGAGCATCTTCTCCACCTCACAGGAGATGGGTTTGTGATTCGACCCAGCTACATGGACACACATATGTCTCATGGTTTGCGTTGTGCCATTGGTCAGATACGCACATCCTCACATCAGCTCGAGATTGAGACCGGTAGATTCAGAGGGATACCAGCAGACAGCAGGATATGCCGATTATGCCAGAGAGAGCCAGAGACAGAGTTGCACTACATATGTCATTGCACAGTGTTCTATGAGATACGGGGGCGTTTCCACTGCTTATTCAGAGAGGGTTTTGGTCCTCTATCTAGGGTCATGAGTTATGAGGATCAGAGATGTCTTGGACTATATCTACTTGAGTTACACAGGTATAGAGACACTTTACTGGGGAGAGCTAGAGAGAGGCAGTCTCAGAGACACATTACAGATTTCTTTTCACTAGATATGGGACAGCCAGAGGAGCAGCCACCACTGCAGAGCTCGTCCCACACTCATTCGACCACTACTGGCACTCTCATCGACCGAGCATTGGAGCTACAGAGATACAGACGACCGCGACTGAGGAGAGGAGCTACACAGCATCGACGGAGACTACAACAGAAGATTCGAGCCATACTCTCTCGACATCCAGAGTGCAGATGAGGATGGATCCTCACCATTTCTTCCATCTTTGTTTCACACACTGTTACATCCAGTTTACCGGGTACCTATTGTATCAGCTGCTACACCCACGTAGTTTTAGATTGTAGTAGTAGTAGTAGTATTTTGTTCCACTTCTAGTTCTTTTCTAGTTCTTTTGTACCCAGACATGGTATTAGATTCACTATTTTGTAACTGATTGGTCTCATAGGTCATTTTGGCCTTTTGAAGACGTTAATATAACATTTCATTTCATTTCATTTCATTTCATTTCTCTCTCTCTCTCTCTCTCTCTCTCTCTCTCTCTCTCTCTCTCTCGGTGTGGGGCTTTGAGAACAACTTCAGAGAGAGAGAGACATTGTTTTCTACTCAGAGACTCATTAGGCTCCAGGACAATTGATGCCGCATATATCAGGATACAGATGGGAGACAGCTTGCCGGACATGCACCAGATTTGAGCATGGGACTAGCGGATCAGGAGGTCTAGCAATTCTTTTCAGAGAGGAGCTCCAGCCACTACTGCACATAGTTCAAAGAGATGATCAGGCCAGATACATGTGGGTGAGGCTGAGGGTAGAGACTAGACGTTTCTTGTACATTGCCATATGCTATTTTCCTCCCAGCACTTCAGTGTATGCTTCACCCAGAGGACAGTCTCCTTACTCTGTACTTGATGATGATATTTGGGAGTTCTCTAGGGATGGAGACATCATACTATTGGGGGATTTCAATGCCCGTACAGGCAGTTCACAGACGGTTTTCTACGACACCTCAGAGGAGATGCTCAAAGAGCTAGAGCCAGAGGAGATGGAACTTGTACCTCATAAAGATGACGACTACTCACAGTTTAGCCATACTAAATGGCCTCCGACCTTCCCATCATCTACAGGTTTTACTTGTTTTCCACACAGACATGGGGCCAGTACTTTAGACTATGTTCTGACACATCCGAGATTTATCTCTCACATTCAGGATTTTACAGCGGGGCCTAGGCATGTTGGGATAGCAGTAAGTCATGCACTTTTGACATTATCAGTCTCTTGTGAGTACAATACATCTCAGGCCTCACTCGGTGATAGACATCAACGCTATACTTTTACACCAGAGACTGACTCAGTCTATGCACAGGAGATACGTAGACTTTTATGCACATTAGAGCCAGTATACATAGTGAAGGAGATCACATCTATGCTAACAGTGACATTACATGGGGCAGCGGACAGAGGCATACCCACACACTCAGCCTGGTCAAAGATGTCGTTGTGGGCACATGCCTCAGAACAGCTAGTATGATGAGGAGTGTCGACAAATGAGAGCTCAGATCCAGCGGGAGCTTGCATTGGGAGTGATCACCTATAGACAGTCTCGTATTGCTACACGACGACTAGTACGACGGAAGAAGCGAGCTTTCTTGGTCTAGATGGAGCAGGATTTATATCAGCTCTTCCTTAGTAGAGATTCAAGAGAGGCTTGGCGTCTATTCCATGAGCAGTCTCCCCCACCAATGATTACTTCTACGGAGATATGGGGGCAGTATGCAACATCATTATATATTGTACCTGGAGAGCCACCATTACCAGATCCACCATAGCCATGGCCGGCTACGAGCACCTTCTTTACCACTGAGATGGTAAAGGAGGCCATTGACAGGATGAAGACCAGACAGGAACAGGATCATGAGGGTTTTGTAGCAGAGCACATTATACATGCTGGGGACTTGCTGGCAGAGATGCTTGCACGGTTGCCTCTCCATATTACTCCATCCAGCACTGTCTCACAGATGACACGGTTGTTCAACCGTGTCATCTGTGAGACAGTGTTGGATGGAGTAATATGGAGAGGCCCTTGGTATCTATGATTTCTAGGCTGATTAGAGCCAAGGCCTCAGTTCCACATGACATCATACGAGCGGAGCTGGCTGCCCCACCTATGGAGATTGCTCATACCTAAGTATAGTTGTCAATGTGTGGCTGTCATGATGGTACAATAATTTAGTGAGAATAGTAGATTCGTTTGACTTCAATATAAGCACAACTGTATTAGTGCTTTAGCTCTTAGGCAATCCTTCACAAATGGTTTTGGTAAACATGGGTGTGACAAGTATCTGTTTATAGCATGCCATACCGGAGAATGTAGAGGTCTAAGAGAGAAATGAAATGTTATATTAACGTCTTCAAAAGGCCATAATGACCTATGAGACTTGAAAGTTACAAAGTGGTGGATCTGATACAAAGTCAGAGTAACAAAATAACCTAACCACTATACAAAACAGAGATATATACTATGGGGTCCTAAGTTGGTCGATGTGAGTCAAGCAAAAACTAAGCAGAAAAATGGGCGGCTTGTTGGGATAGCTGAATCACAAGAGATCTAGCATCGGTCGTTGGCGAATCTCATCAATTTCCTCCATGGTTAGTAGTCTGACCAGGCGTCGTGCATGCCTGGCCAGCGTGCTCCGAATTTTCTGTCGTAGCCTCCGTCGATGCTTTGTAGTTCTTCGCAGTCTTCGTGGGCGCCTGGATTTCCCCAGTTCAATCGCTCGGTCAATCAGTGTGCCTCTGGTGTGAGACGAGGGGGAGCTCTGCTGTGAGAGTGGCTCTTGCGGCTGTCCCGTGTCTGCTCTGAAGAAGTCTGTGATCCGTCTTTGAGACTGGCTAGCCTCCCCATTCATCAGGCTATCTTTGTGTCTGCGCAGCTCGAGCAAGAACAAACCCAGACATCTCTGATCTTCGTATCCCATGACTCTTGAGAGTGGTCCAAAGTCCTCTCTGAACAAGCAATGGAAGCGGCCTTGTATCTCGTAGTAGACGGGGCAGCGGCATGTATAGTGTAGCTCTGTCTCAGGTTCCATGTTACACAAGGGGCATGTCCTGTCCTCTGCTGGTACTCCGCTGTATCTCTCAGTCTCAATCCGCAACTGGTGAGAAGATGTGCGTAACTGGCCAATAGCACATCGTATCCCATGAGACAAGTGGGTATCCATGTATCTGGGTCTCGCCACAAAACCATCTTCCGTAAGCTGGAGGAGGTGGTCTCTGTAGAAAGCCATCTTCGTGCCCAATTCCTGTGCTGGTTGTATCCATGTCCTCCTAGTGTCTAGCTGGGTCAGGTCTTGGCGGATGAGCTTGGTGATCTCTGACTGTGTAAGAGTGAGAGATGGTGCATCCAATGAGTAATGGAATTGTGGCAGCCTGTCTATGCTGAACCCATGTGCCTGAAACCATGATGTCATCTCCCCATACTAGCATGTTGTATCTCCTTGTATGGCTAATTGTCGAGAGGATTCAAGTGCTATGCGAGCATATCTGTTTCTAGGAAGTGCCCATGTGCGGTTTATGAAGGAGACTGATCTGGTGAGCGCCTCCACCACGAGTCAGGGGGACGCTAGCTCTGCTCGGATAATGGCCCGTGGTACTAATGCCTTGGCTCTAATGAGCCGCGAGATCATAGAGACGAGAGGTTTCTCCATGTTCCCCCATCCGTCTGAGCGACCCGGCCTCCCGTGGTGATCCAGTGAAGGTCCCCATATCTTGGTTCCATAGAGCAATGCTGAAGCCACCAAGGTGTCAGAGAGCCAGAGCTTCATCCGGGGCTCCTGAAACTGAACCTGCGAACACATCCTCTCCAATCTACCCAATGCTGCGTGGGCTCTAGTAAGTCTGGTCTCTGCTGCTCTTCTGAGTGAGAATGCAAGTCCGCTAAAAACCGCTCCAAGGTAAGTGTAAGCTTCTGTGCACTCCACAGTCTCCTGGCCGTATGTGAATGTAGGTGCTGACCTCCTAATCCACTGTGGGGTGGTATTAAACACCATAACCTTGGTTTTACCCAGGTTGACAGACAAACCACTTTCGTGGGCAAACGTATGCAAAGCATCCAATTGACGTTGCATTCCTTCTGGGGATTCGGAGATCAACACTATGTCATCAGCATATAACAAAAGTGGAATCCATGTCCCTGCCAACTGAGCACCTTTATCCCCATCGCTGTCAATGTAGTCAGAACCTCAATCTGCAAACCTTGTTGTTGGTGTGCTTTCTGACATTAGCTGTTTTACCTTGTTAGACTACTTGGTGCGTGAAAATATAACTTCTCTTCCTAGACTACTGAAAAACAGTTCTTGCTGTCAAAAGACATGAACAAGAATTATTAAGTGTACTTGTAATTGGAATAAGCTAGACAGAGAACTGCAGGACAGAGGTCAACATTAGTAAATCTTTCTGCATTTTGTGTGTATCTGGATGCCTCTTCTTTGATTGATTTCATGCCTGGTGCAGGTGCGTGAAGTAGTGGGCTTGGCTATTTGCCTAGCTGGTGGGAATCTTGAAGCGCACAGTGTTTCAGGATACAAGAGAGAATTGAAAGTTGTGGATCTAGAGGCAGTAGATGTAACTAAATGGAAAGCCTTCATAACAAGTCAGACTCTTGTAAACGCTGTCAAGTGTCAGAGAGTTCCAATGCAAGCAAATGAAGGAATTGAACCTATGGGGACCGTATTGGCAGCTGCAAATGGTGGGAACATCATTCAAAAAGGTGATGATTTACAAAATGCTATTCGATTCACAGAAACGGTAAGCACCCCACGTCATATCAAGCTCTTTACTTTTTCTTCAGTTGTGAGAATCTGCTCTTCTGGCTACTTGCTGTCTTATTATCTTTTGCCAAATTGCCTCTAGCATCATTTGAAATTTTGCATATTTTTCAGGTCCTGTACTTCCTTGTCTCAATAATGAAATCTGGCCGTTCACAAGCCTTCATGGATGTTGTGGTCGAGTTACTTCAACCTGTACTTTCTCTGCAGGTGTGGCTTTTGTAAACATTAGTTTTTTTGTTTGTCTCTTGGGTTGGACTGCTAACCTTTTTGTTTAAATCTTGATGTTAAACATTCTGATATGTTTTGTCCTTGACTATCAACAATCCTTTGTATTCTTTTGCACAACATTAAATTGCACGTTTTCTTCTCTCAAACGGCTAACTTAGCAAAGGAGGGTAGCCTTCATTTTTTGAAGCACCACTGTCAGCTGTGGAGAGGAGTGATTGTGTTTATGTTTGTGAGAAATGCGATAGAAGTTAGTTCGTTAATGCATTATAGTCTTACCAGACAAAAAATAGGTTGCACTGTCTAAGTGTATATCAAGGACGTCGTCCTCGAATCTCCTACTCTTAGAAGAGGCTTCCAGGTAGCTTGGCAGATGCCAATGCTATAAGAGAGCAGAGAAAGTATCAAGGTGCATAAAAGACTTCGCAGGCTGGAACATAATTAGGCCACAATTGTAGCTTGCTTTATTTTCTGGCGGCAATGGTTGAACAGTGGCATGCAAGGCTGGGACATCTGTGAAAGCAGTGAATGAGCTGAGGATGTCAGATGGCTCTTCAGGCTGGAAAAGGCCAGCATACAAAAGCTTCATAGAATTGGTAGGGGTAGGGTTAGAGAGCTGATGGAGGTGCAGGCAGGCAAGAGTAAGCAGGACATGGCGGAGGTTGAGGCGGCTGGCAGCGAGGTTATGTGAAAAGAAACATTTAGGGCTTTCCTTAATCAAGCAGAAAATCAAAACTTTCATTAGTGGGTTTCTTTGAACTTTCATTTCTTCATCGAAGTTACACTATCTTTGTAGGAGGGCCACAATGGTGAACATATCAGTCTGGGCATTCTCATTCTGTTTATGTCAAGCTTTTCAATCCTAATCAAGTTTGCGCTAAATTATGAAACAAGCCATGACAGCTCAATGTTCTCGGATTGAGTCAAGTTAATTCTAGAAAGCATTATGCAATGTTTGGTGGCTGCAAAGTATGTGTGTCATATTTTTACCGGATCATCGTTTCTTGTGCTATGCCTGTGATGGGGATATGCTATGTGTGTAATAGGGATATGAAATGACGTTCCTCATAGTTTGGTAACTCTTTTCAGGTGTTCTTATATTTTATGTTCCGTTGTAACTTGAACCTCGAGTTCATTCACAGATTAATGGATAAAGCTTTCTTGTGGGACTTATGTTTGCATCCACATGTCCAGAAATGGCCTTGGAGGCTAGTTTTCTTCAGGGTCTATTGCCTTGTATTCACAAGCGAACAACCTCTTCTGGGAGTGTCTGTATTGATGTTGCATTGCATGGCATATTTATGTGCTTACTTGCATTGATGCCGTGAATAGTTTCAGAAGATGGGGACATCCGTCTGAAATTGTGCTTATGCGGTTTTTTAACATGTTTTTGTGCTTTGCGAGCAAGTGGTAAGTAAAGCCTAATCCTAGACTAGGGCCTTGAGCAACCAAAATTCTCACTTAAGAGTTTTAATATAATGAGTATTCACACTCATCTTTACTGTGGACAGAGCTTTGTGTCCAGACTAAACTTAAAGACCATTGTCCTAAATGAGAATTTGAACATGCAACAAATTTAAATCAAGTATTTTTAAGAGATTTCAGGAGTTTAAACTGCATTTTTGAAGTCTGAAAATTCTTATTTTTTAGCATTTAGCTTCTTGAAGCTTGTCATAACCATAGCCATATGGACCCTTGGGAGGTCTCGTTTTATCATTCTACGCCTCGTTTCTTACTATATGTGGCTGTTTTCAATCAAAACAGTCAACCATCTTGATGAATTCTCTATTTTTCTGAGTTTTTCTCATAATTCCTTCTTCGTTCAAAACATGTAGAAGCTCTTTCTTCAGCCTGTGTTTGCAATGGAAGAGTTTGGTTGCAAAGAATTACATTAAAATTGGATATTTCAGCTGTTCAATGTGTTTTTCTGCAAAGACCTTGTTTAGTCTACTCTTCTATAGAATTCTCGTGTCCCATGTGCTGGCATAGATTGTGGCTTCCTTACTTGGAGATGTGATGGAAGGGAATTTGTGCACTAGGAGTGGGAAGAATAGAGAGATTGAATGAAGATCATCCACGTTCTCATTGTGGAATACGAGAGGAACACCGAGTGTGCACACTGCAAGGTATGGCAATTCTGATGCTGAAGTGATAGGAACAAGAAAGCAAACTATCAAAAGATAAGGAAAGGTGCCAAATGATGAAGGTTTTGTGTTGAAAAGCTTCCTTAGGCGTAAGAGAGAATTTAAGTTCTACCACAAGAAATAATAGGTGCAAAATTTTATGGCACCAGAGAAGGCAGCCATACATAGAGTACGGCATTGAGATTATTGCCAGGCAGCTATTCATGCAACTTGTGGAACCAGCCTCTGCATATTTTGCTCGTGATGAAGGTGTAGGTGAGCACAATGTGATTCAGCGCACCGCACCCTTTTGTTGGAGAACAATGAGCATACTTCAAAAAGTCAAAGAATGAACGAAGGTAGAGAGGAACCCTCAAGTCAATTTGAAATGTGCATAAAAGTCACAAGCGATGCTTGATGTGGCAAATGTGCAGTTTTGAGCTGAACAACTTAATTTTTACATATCAAGTCATGGGTTGCATACTGGGTCATTTTCACTTCATGAACACATGTCCCATGCAAAAAAAAATTAAATGCCCTTGCCCTTTTTGCCTCGGATGCAGAAAGGAAGAGAAGGTTCATAGGAACACTACTTCCAGATTATGCAAAAGGAAGATAATTGCATCCTAAGAATACTGTACCTCAGCTTATAGGTCCAGCTCTTGCCAAGGAGCTGTCGTAAATTAAAAGATTGCAATCTGGTAAAGATGATGCATCCACAAAAGATAAAGAAAGGCTGGTCATAAGCTGTAAATTCTGGGCGACCAACAAAACTGGAGCAAATCTTTGCTAAATCAACTTCTGAAGTTGGGAAGAAGCCTTTCAAGAAGAGTTCATTCAAACAAGCAACCCATGGGCTTACTCTAGAGGCAAAAGAAAGAGTACATGCTTGAGGGAAGTGCTGTGCTTGTCACACATCGCAATAATTTGTTGTTGCAAGAAGAATTACAAGAGTAAGATAAGAATACAAAGCGAACGTTGCAGATGATTCCTAATGTAAAGCAAGATGCACCGCATGCTGATGAAGTCAGAGTTGTATACAAAAGTTGGGGGATCTTTTGCATTGATGTAGGAGATAAGGGTCTTCAAATTGAAGCAGGATTTGTTTTGGTTGGTAAAGAGGCTCAACTGACACCAATCCTTGGAAAACTACACACATTCAGGGCGATTTGGATCAATAAATTTCTCTTGCTGCTCCTGTTAATGGTTGTAATGTATTGCTTTGTGAGCCGAAGCACACATTCATTGATTTGTGTAACCTTGAGCATGTGATAGATGCAGGTGAAGAGGGTGATACTGCCTCTCTTATATCTTTTGTAGAAATCAAAAAGGTCCTAGAAAAGAGCGTGTTTTGTACTTGATTTTTTGTGAGAAATCGTGAGGATGAATGTACCGGTATTACCAGCGGATGCCATGGTCCACCATAAAGATGAGACCTGACTGCCAGAGGCTGATGGAGGCCTCATAGAGTCTCTCTGCTTAATCTGCTTTGCCCTGTGTGCGATTGCGCCATCTGTCGAGTGTGCGGAACAACTCTAGCCAAAAAGCCCTGATGTTTACTTCCGAAGACTTGGGTCGCCCCTCAAAGAGTCGGAAGCATCAAGCCCTCCAAATAAACTATTGGCGAGGCTGCTGATCAACTTCCAGCGTAGATCACGCTTCGGGGCCCAAATCGCTGATGATAGATCCGCCATGATGCACTGACGAGCATCCGTTCTGAATTTGAAGGGCTAGACTACCTGGCTCAGCCTCATAGTCAAGATCAGGACTTGAAAGCACTAACCAAGCCGTTGCTTTTCAAATAAATGCTGTGTTTTGTCTAGAAGTAGAGTAGGCAACAGTCAAAGAAGTTTGACCAAAATTTACTCTGCCGGGGTCCCATAGAAAATGTCGTTTAGTCTTCTCTACGTGCCCACAACTAGGACAACTAGTGAGTGATCCCCATAGGCAAGCCATCCGGAATGAAGGCCACTCTAAAAACTTTATCCACCTTCCTTGTAATCCTTTGGTCCCTCCAAAGGAGTCAGCTGATCAAAAGGTGTAGCCTGAAAAGCTGTTGCTAC
This sequence comes from Adiantum capillus-veneris, assembly GCF_014529385.1. Taxonomy (NCBI): domain Eukaryota; kingdom Viridiplantae; phylum Streptophyta; class Polypodiopsida; order Polypodiales; family Pteridaceae; genus Adiantum; species Adiantum capillus-veneris. Next base: position 10,281,649 of record NC_140955.1, read on the forward strand.
TGCTGATGGCACAAAACTAAGTATCATCCTTAAAACTAGATGTCTTTGTATGATTTACCGTAGCTTTGATCTTTGGAAATGGATTGGTTCTCTTTCATTTCATTTCATTTGCTCCTTCCATTGCCTGGTCTCTTTTCTGATGACTTGGTTCTTCATATGCTTGTGGCATATCTGGGATCTTTGCAATATTCCAGAAAGTTGTCCATGAGGTTATTGACCTCAATTTTCCTCTCAGCAGCACTATCTGGATTAGTGAAGCCATATCCTTTCTGATCATGATTGTCTCCAACCTGCTCCTTTCCTTCCTTGACTCCTACCCCCTCTTCAAGAGTGACTTCCACTTCTTTATACTCCCAACTCCTCCTGGTGGCTGACAGGAGGAATTGATGCCATGATGAAAGTCTTGTATCTACAACTGGATTAGGCTGCCATATAAGAGCAATTTATTGAATTCTGATACTACTGAAACTGTTTGCTACTAAAAATATATACAGTGATGAACAAAACAGTCTTCAGATCACACAAGGATTGGGGCGTGGCTGGTGTACATGGGCTTATGTAACAGTACGCTTACATTACTGCATTTTCTTTATTTTTCTCAATTCCTGTTTTTCCTTTTCTTCAATACAAATATGTAAATACACCAGGTAACAGAGCATTGTACTCCAAAAGCTCTCGGCAAATTTCCTTTGCAGACAGCATCTGGTTCATTTTGTTAAATTGATTGACCCTTTGTTTGTTTGACAATTTTATCAACGGTCTCATGCTCAGAGCCTATTTGGATAGATGACATATACTAGATGTTGACAGTGCTCTTTTTTGTCTCACATCCCTAAACTGTAGCAAGTTGTCGGTATGCACATAGGCTTCTACTGAATAGTTGTTGAACGATGAAAACAGGAGACTTCTCATAAAGATCTATCATCTTTGGCAAAAGTAGCAGCACAGTTTTTGAAGTTTCAAGTGTTTCCAGCAACTCATGTTTCAAAATCAGTATCTGCTCTCATAGGAGCGGCTAACGACAGTAATTGGCACACTCGAATCGCAAGCTTAAGTTTTTTGCAATCGTTTGTGTACAGGTAGTTCTCTTTCAATCGGTTTTGCAGTTGTTACAGTGATACAATACATAAAGCTCACAAATTTCCACTTCCCAATGGTTTAGGCACACTTTCTTATTATCAATGGAAAGCTTGACAAACATTTGGAATGAAGTAAAGAAACTACTCTCGGATCCTCAAGTCGAGGTCAGTGCCTTGGATTTTTTGTTGCTCGTTCTATGTGCTTCAGGTTTTGGCAATCTCTGTATCTTTGGTGCTTTTGTTTTCAGGTCAAGGAATTAGCTTCCATGACTTTAATTGGAATGATAAAGGGCTTTGATGAACAACTATTCAAAGGCTTCTATGAGGAGCAAATTAAAACCGCGAGGGAGTATTTGAAATCAAAACGGTAGGAATTTATCTTTTGGCTGTAGAATTTGTTTCAGGTTATGAACATGTGCCTACTTCTCTTTTATTTGCACAAGTAGAAGTGGGGACTACCTATGGTCAGCTTGTTGGTGTTTGATGCTCTCTACTTTCACGTTCATTAGTATTAGAGCTCCATTATACACGTGCATACACACCCCCGTATCAGTCTATTTTATTTTGTAGCATGTTATTTTCAGCACTTTTCTCTCTTTTTCTGGATATCCGGAGGAAAAACATGTGTACACTATTCTGCCTCATAGGCTGACTTCAACCTTTAGAAGACATCTTCTTTCTTTCTTTCTTCATAATTAGATGCTATGATTCTCAATCCTGTTCATGTACTCTTGCAGAGGAAGAAGGTTAGTGAATAGTGGAACTGCCACTGATGTTCATGCTCTGGTATTAGGCTTGAGTGCATGTGTGCAATCAGTTCCCTACGATATGCCAGGGTAAGAAGATTAATCAAAAAATATTAGTCTTTTCGTTAGAGTGCTCAATTGGACAGGAAGACCTGAAACATACTAATGATGTTCTTGAACATCGTTTTTACCAGCTGGCTTCCCGAAGTAGTGACAACCCTTGCTCAGTTTTCAAATGAAAACTCAGCAGCAGTTAGAGAAACGGTCCGCAAATGTTTATCAGAGTTTCGACGAACGCATGCAGATACTTGGGCCATTCAAAAGTCTATGTTCAATGAGGAACAATTGGAGGTACGAGATAATAATGGTGGCTTACATTTTATGCACGAAGTTTTTCATGTTTTCTTTAAACATGTGTGTCTTGTGCCATGGTTGCAGATCTTAACAGATACATCATCCTCTGCTTCATACTTTGCATAGTATAAGGAGGGCAGGGGGCTTTACTTGCGTCCGATGTGCAATAAAAGTAAAATAAGTTGGATATTTGTATGTCATCCATTCTTGATAAGGGCTGTTGTATTGCTGAAAGGAGCAGGGGATTAGCAATAAGCATGCCAATTTAATTAATGTGCATAAAATACTGTCTCCTTTATGTTCATGAAAATAGTCTTCATTCTTTTAATCAAGATTCAATTAATTGTAACAAGCAATGTGGGACAAAATTATTAGTGCTCCAGTCATGATAAAGGAGGGGTGGATCACGGCTGTATGAACGCCTTTCAAACTGTTCCTACTTTGTCAGCAGGCAACAATAATTAGAGGGATCAAAATTTATTAAAGTGATCAGACATAACTCTGATCAATCTTAAGGTTACGCATTAAGTGCATCAAGTCTGTGCTCTAAAAGCTAGCTGCAAATCTGACCAGATAATTATCATTCTCTGCATAGTGAAAGGATGGCAGGCAATGTACAATTGCAAGAGGGGACTGAGGGATGTTCATATATAAGGGGAAGGGAAGGGGAGGGGGAGGCGGGGGGAAGTAGCCCAAAATTACTAAATAGCAACTTTCAGCTTTCACTTCGTAGATTAATCAGTGCATGGAATCTAAGAATTAAACTGATTAACAAGCACAATTCCAACATGTGGCTTCTCTATTTACCACCTTATGTTAGCTTTTATGCATTATATGCACATGGTGTATATCTCTATGTTATAATGACTTCTTGAATTGGTGCTATGAGTGTGTATTTATATGTGTACATGCATGTCTGATCAAGAGTGTCAATGCTCAATTATGTGTAGTTGCTTTTAAACTTACATACAAAAGAACATAACAGCTCAAAACACAAATGGTTTTAAACAAAGGACAATGATTAAAACAAAAACAATTTAGTCTTTGATTCATTTTTGTGTATCATAGTAAGAATGAGGTATCATTTCAGTGTTTTGTACGTAAGATAATCAAGAATAACTTATTCTAAAGTGAAGAGGCCAATGGATAGTAGTTTAGCTAAAAAGATTTTTTTTAAGTAAAGACAAAAGTCTTTACTTGTATCCATATAAACAAGATGAGAAATTCGTAAGTGTTGAGTACGTATTAGAGGTGAATAAACTTATCAGTTGTTGTCCATGTCTTTACTTAAAACCTTTTCAATTTATACATATCATCCATGCAATGTTAAATATCATTAAATATCCATTCTCAAAACAATAATCTACAGATGAAAATGACGTGTGTCTATCTACCTTAACTCAAACACCAAACTCAATGAGTTGGTAGTAGGTCCATTCAGTATGGACCTACTATTTCATCAAGTTGATGAGAAGAATAGTCAAGCTTGAAGCCAAAGAGTTGTATCATATTAGAAAATCTAGAGTCCCATTGAAACTATAAGTGACAATGTTAGCAGAAAGGATATACTCTAGTCGGAGTTTTAACGCTTTGCTAGCCAATAGAGAATAGTATGGATGTCGTTTATAGAAAGTTGTTGAAGGTTTTTATGCTTTAACCAATTTTAATGGAGTCCTTAAACGAATCTTACATCAAAAGGTAGTTCGTTTATAGGTAAAATGTTCTTAAAATCACACAAGGGTAAGTAATTTTGGATTAATTTGCAATCTAAAATCGGCATGATCAAAGACTACAATAGCTGTGAGCAGGAATACAATCTATAAACAAGGAAAGATCACTTAACACTTGTCAATTTAATGAGGAATTATAGACAATGGGTCCATCAAAGTCTATATACAAAAATCTTCAAAGTTAACATCTTGGTTTTCAATTTTGTGAGAGAATCTTGTGTTTAGAACATATGTGTTGCTATTTTTAGAGTTATATATAAAAAACCATAAAAATTCAAAAGACAACTTGTTTTAAACAAAAAATAGTTATTAGCACAAAAATAATTCAATATTTGATTCATTTTTGTGAGAATGAGGTATTATTATAGTGTTTCATACATAAGATATTCAAGAACAACTTATTCGAAAGTGAAAAAAACCAAAACAATGGTAGACAACATCTTAGCCGAAAAGATTTCAAGTAAAGATAGAGTTTTCACTTGTATTCGTATAAATAAGACAATAGATTTGTTTGTTTTAAATATATATTACAGATATCAACAAACCTATCAATTGTTATTCATGTCCTACTTAAATTCTAACCAAGAACACATCGTGTCCCATAAAATAAATGAGTGTCCACATAGGCCGATCTAATTACATATTCGTCTTATGTTAGTTGGGGAAGATGGTCTTTATAGAAAACCATCTCCGTATCCAACTATTGTGTCAATTGTATCCATGTGCTCTTGGTATCTAGTTGAATCAAATCTTGACGTACGAATCTAGTGAACTTTGTCCATGAGAGAGAGAGAGAGAGAGAGAGAGAGAGAGAGAGAGAGGGTGCATCCAAGGAGTATTGGAATGGAGGCAATCTATCCATGTTGAAGCCATGTGACTAAAACCATGATATCATTTGCCCATTCTAGCATGATGTGTCTCCATGTAGGTTAGTTGTGGAGATGAGTTGACTCAAGGGCTAGTTGAGCATATCTGTCTCTACGGAGGTGCCATAAATTATGCATAAAGGATATTGATCTATTAAGGGCCTCGACCACAAGAGGGGGGGTAGCTAGCTCCACTCGAATAATCTCATGTGGCACTAAGGCCTTAGCTCAAATCATCTGAGAGTTCATAGAGACTAGAGGCCTCTCCATACATCTCTATTCATTAGTGCTACGAGATCTGCCATGATGATCCACCAAGGGTGCCCAAATTTTGAACCCCATAAAGCATAGTTGAAGCCACTAGAGTGTCAAAAAGCCACAACTTTGTTTGTTGGTCTCCTCAATGAAAACAATGGTCACTAAAGACTATCCCAAGATAGGTGTATGTATCTGTATACTCCACCATCTCCTTGCCCTATGTAAGAGTGGATGCTAACCTCCTGACCCACTGTAGTGTGGTGTTAAACACCATAACCTTGCTTTTCCTAGGTTGACTGACAATTCACTATTGTGGACAAATGTGTACAAAGCATCTAAATGGCATTGTATCCCCTTCGGGAGTCAAAAATTAACACAATATGATCAGCATATAACAATAGTGGGATCCATGTCCTTGCCAACTATGCTCCTCTATCACCATCCCTCTCAATGTAGTTAGCAACCTCATCCACAGACATGCCAAAAGTGTAGGAGATAGCGGGTAGCCTTGTTTAACCTCAATAGTGGAGTGAACCAAATCAAAAATCCCCTCTAGAGTGCGTACATGTCCCATTACTGACTTGAATAGAGCCATGATCCCCCAAATTAATTCTTTGGGTAACCCCCATCTCCTATAGGTTGTGCATCAATCTAGCTATGGGCATTGTATCAAAGGCTTTGTAGAAATCCATATTCTGATAGTGGAGGGTTGTGTCCCAAGGTGCCCACACATGCCCCATGTGGGAACGTGTAGGTATCTTTGCAAGGCCATTCCACATAGACTGCCACGTGGACTATCAATCTTGGACAACCCACATATAGTCCCATGTAGACTACCACATAGGCAACCCACGCGCCCACGTAAGGCGCATGTGGGTGCTCACATAGGGGCACCAAGATGCATGTATAGTACGTGTGGGCACCATGGTAGGGACGCTCAAACATGCCCCGTGTGGATACATGTAGGCACCTAGCTAAAGACACCCTATAGAAATTTATCACTCTCATTCCATGTTGAGATATCTAGGCTTTCACAAAGTTTTACAGACACTATTATTGGCCAAAGATGAGATAGGCAGCATTATCAGAGTTCCCACAAAGATTTGAAACATAGTGTCAAAGTACTAAATCACTATAGTAGGACGCTAGACAAAGAAGCATTTGAATTAGTTGAATGGGATTTAATGGGCCCATTTCCCACATTTGTAGCAAGTAATTTGGTACATCCCCATCGTTACAGAATATTTAACCCATTGGTGTGAAGCAATAGATGCAACTGCCTCTATACTATCTTACGAAAGCTGATTTTTAGCAACTTACTAGATCAAGGTATGCAGTTAAAGAGCAAGGTAATGCAAGTTCCAATGCAAGCCTCGGAGTAACTCGGGTATTTTCATCTCCCTATCAGTCACACATACAAATTATGGTTTGACATAGCGATTAAGCAAATTGTTGCAGCATTTGTGGATCCTTTACATCAAGATTAAGATCAGATATTGCCTCTTGTAGTACATGCATACAAGACTAGCGACAAAAGGAGAGTGACGGTGAAAATGCAAGCTCAAAATACTTAATGGTAGTTTCTTGGTTTTATCACGCTGAATCTTTGATTAGTTACATAACTCACCCAGTATCTTTCACTCTCTCCCTCTTTTCCCTTCACTTTGTATATCCTATGATATCACCTTGAGTATGTGTAACACTCTGTCCTTGACTTGGCATCCCTCACTTTTCTTGTTCTAGAAGTTCATCTCTAAAATCTTTCATGTTTGCATTTATTTTGGGATCACGATAACATGCCTCCACATGTTGGATTTTCCTCTTAGTGGTTTACCTACATCCCAGCCACGACATAGCTAGGTGGTGCACCCTTTTGCATCCGTGGATTAGTCTGTCAGCTTGAAGTGATCAAGGGTCATTGGTCATGGAGGTGTAAAGGCCACCCCTATCAACTCATGATTTCCCTACATCATTTTACTGGCACCCCCACTAAGGAGAGATCACAAGAAACCTTCAGTCTACAACACTGACTGACTGTGTCTAGTTTGTAATGGATGAGTGGCTCCAAGAATTCACAAATTGGACCACTGAGGAGGAGACTCTTGTGGCACTAAGAACACTAACCCAAATGCTCTTACCTAGTGTCTTTTTCATCAGTCTTGCAAAGAGGTGCACGCACCCACTAGCCAATCACATTCAAGGAGATCAAGTGGGTGATTGGCTGGTAGGTGCATGCACCCACTAGCCAATCACATTCAAGGAGATCAAGGCAAAGAAATCTCAAGAATCCTCACCTTGCAAGCACTACCATCACACAAATCATGAGTGCGGTCCCAAATGAAGAAAGCCCTTCTATTTTCTACTTTGATCATGCATTGGTTTTGTGGTATTGGAGGTTTTCACATTTTCCTAAACTTTTATGCACCACCCACTCTACCTATACCACTACTTCCACTGATACCAAAAGTCGACCTTCGCAGCCCTCTCTCTCTCTCTCTCTTTCTCTCTCTCTCTCTCTCAACAAAAGGCATTAGTCAAGAAGCGCCTCACTGCCTCTGATGGTTACCATGTTGTTTTCTTAGTTCTTGCATAGAGAAACTCTCCAAAAGCTTTCCACCAATCTCACAAACAAAAGCACAACTCCTGATGGTGTATTGTCCATAGTAAGTGCTTCAGATGATTCCTCTCCCTCAATACACTCGTCAATCCTCACTCAAGGGGATTTGAGACCAAGGCTACCACTATGGTCTCTCAAGGAGACTCGATACAACTCGTGATTGTGCATTGTCCATAGTAAGTGCTTTATATGATTCCTCTCCCTTGATACACTCATCAATCCTCAATTAAGGGGATTTGAGACCAAGGCTACCACTATGGTCTCTCAAGGAGACCCGAGAAAAGAAGATTTCATATCAGAGGATAGTGTGTGTGAGGGTAAAACGTGTTAATTTTAAAAATCCTTATCTTTTGCAAAATAAATTATGTTTCCATCAGTTTCAAGGTTCCCAAAACTGTGGTAAGTGCCTGCCAAACAATGTGAAGGCTCTCCCAGAAGGCCCTTGCCTTAAAATCATCAAATCGCTCTTCTACTCCATGGTAAATTTCATTAAGGAGGGAAAATTTTGCATTCAAGGTGGAGAGTTTTACAGAGGGGCAAACTATGGAGACTATCTCCAATTACTGCTCACTCAAAGGCAAAAGATGGTTCATAAGGTTTCCATCACAACTTACAAAACCTATGCTACTAAAGATGGATTTACCAAGGCACATCATATCACGCGCGAGTAAATCCTTTGCATAGCAAAGCTAGCAAATTCTAGAAAGCAAAATCTTATCCAAAAATTCATGTGATAGAAGGGGAGTACTTTCCTCTTAGTGTGCCACTTATCAATAATCAAAATAACCCAAAATTTTACACCTTCCACTATGTTTAGAATATAAGGGTTGATGTGGGTATTACTAGAAAGATATTCTTTCAACATCTTGTTATGTATTTTGGATCAGAGAGGTGAGGGAAATACTCTTATCCCTAGATCTTATAATTTTTCCCATACTAGACTATAATTCTCTTTTTAATGTACATGTCTTCATTCTATCATAAATTTCTACATGAATCACCACCATGAGTTATTTGGACGTATATGTTCGCCAGCCAGATAGACCATACACATCATTCTAAGCACAAAGCTTAGATTCTAACGAGTAATTAAGAATCTATTAGTTTCACGTCACCTTGTCGATATCAACACATTTCTAAATCCTTTTATCTTACTCCTAATATGGTATGATTTGAGTCTAGGCATGTTCACCTTTGTGTTGTACTAAGAAAAGGGTGCAAGTAATTCATTTTGATGGAAAATATTACTTTTCCCACCTTTATCAAGAAAGTAGATGAAGATGTTGGTGATTTTTAAGATAATTTGGAGAAGATAATCTGGAGGTAGCCCGTGTCATCTTTGGAAGACATTATGATCTCTCACATGCTCCTCATGAACGTAGAAGCGAGGTCATTGTACAATTCCTTGGCACACGCCACCCAAGGATAGGTGGATTTATTGAGGACAGCAGAGGGAACCACATCAAAGAACTTATGGTAGCTACTTATAGAATTGAAGCAATATAGTATACTGAAGTATGCATCATATATTTAAAGTTTGTAGATCTATGGGTGGTGATGTGTTGCATCACTAAGGGAGGGTAAAGGAGCACTTGATTTCAGAAAGAAGGATTGGTTTGTGGTTGGGTTATGAAAAATTCATAAAGAGAAGGTCAGGGGAAGGTTTCCTGCTATGTATGAATTAGTATTTAAACTGGTCCTCCTTAAAGATAAAAGTTATGCATGTAAGTAAAGGATGTCAATCAAGAGGAAACTAATGGGGTTCGAGCACCTCTAGTATCGATCACATCAGTGCACAGAGGAGTCAACCACTAGAAGGATCTGAAGATCAGCAAGACCTGCTAAATCGGATTTCCGATCAACTAGAGAACATGTACGAATTGTAATTGAGATCAAGGGAGAGGACAACAAAAGCAAAACCAAGACTACTACTTGTATAAGTGTGGAGAGGATGATCATGGTATGCATTACTACCCTCATCCAAGGAGGCTAGCTTTCAACCGAGGTCCCAAACAACAACTTACTTTTCTACCAAGTGTGGGGCCACCACCGCTAAGGCGACCACAATTGCACCACCTTTCTAGATATTATAACCACCAGGATGACCACCACCACAAACTCAAACCCTTATCCCACCCTTACCCCTGTCACTCGGTGACCAAGCATGAAGTGGTAAAAGGGAAGGCCAAGGTAGAAGAGGTGGAAGTTATTAGAGTAAAGCATGCTAGGCATGGTGAAGCTTGCTTGAGGGAGGAAAAGATGAAGACTAGAGGAGATTCTAGCAAGAAACTATCTAAGCCCCGACATTGTGGATTTTTCTATAGGTGAGAGCTTTAAGCCATACGATTTATTTCATGATGTCTCAGTGTGGGACCCAAAGATCATGTGGCACCAATCACTCCATCTTTCACCTAAGGTGACAAGGAAATGGACAAAATAGTAAGCACAAGGAAGCAAAAGTTGAAGATAGTTGGGGCTATCTTTGGGAGGAATCTGGATGACATACTACCTGTGATGGATGCCCACATCTACGGGCAACACATTCCCAATATCTACATCAATGGTGGTGTACAAATCTGCATGATGATCGAGCAAATGATGCATCACCTAAGTCTAGTGGTAAGTACGTTGGCACCATGCCAAGCTAAGATGGAAAACGATGTCAAGGTTATATGTGTTGGCATTGTAAATGTAGTTAGGATGAAAGTATTGGACACATAAATGGATGTAGATATTTTTGTTATTACACACAAAGGGAAGGGCTACCCAATCATTTAAGGGAGGCCCTATTATATGGTTATGAAGGCTAAGCAAGATTGGACATGGGCATAATCCAATTGAAAGATGCCAAAGGTAAGCAATTACTCTATGACATGAGGACACGGTGATAGTACAAGATGGATCTAGAGACCTGGTATGATGAGTTTCCAAGTGACTCTTCAGCCACTTCAAAGGAGGACTCTACAATGATGGAATATAGTGACAACATTGAAGTGATGATGGGTATCATTCTCAAAGACCCTAAGAAGATAGATGAGCCTAATACATCATCATCAAGCCAAGAGGAGCCATGAGGTATGCAATCTTGGGTAGAGGGAAGTAAGCTACATCAAATGCTCTTTAATGGGTTGTGTGGCAAAGAGCGTGAAGATTATGTTTCAATGCTAACTTATTTCACTACATTGTTCATTGATGAGTACAACAAAATAAGGGACATCACAGTGGTCCAACACCACATCAACTTAAAAGAAGATAGTAAGCCTATAGTGCAAAAGTCGATAATGGAACTCTTAAAAAAAGAAGGAGCTCACTATTTTACTCTGATAGAGCGTACATATGCACGGCAGACAAGGCTACAACATGCTTTGTTGTCTTTGATACTCATGGGGACAAACTTTTCTCTAAAGGAAAAGTGTCAAAAGCTATCCTCTCCAACAACGAGGCCAAATATGCGGCCTTAACTCTTGGCCTTGAGTGGTGGACACAAAATGCTATTCAATATTTGAATGTTTTTGGTGATGAAATGCTATCAATGAAGCAGGTAAACGGTACTTGGGCTTGCAAGAATTAGGGGCTTGTGGGTCACTTACTTCATGTAAAGGCTCCATTAAGTTGATCTAAAGAAGTACAATTCCATCATGTCCCTAGAGTAAAAAACCAAGAAGCATATGACCTTGCTAGTAAGAAACTTCAAGTTGTTATAATGGATGCCATTAAACCACAACTACCTTTGTTTCAAGGAAGTGACAGTATGTCTAATATGATGCAAATCCTAGAAACAAGGGAATGTTTAAGAGATCTTACCAAGAGCCAAAAACACTGGTTGGTACGGAAGGCCACAAAATATTGCACCATCAACAACGATCTATACTACATAGGTAAAGATAAAGTACTTAAAAATGTGCCTCTCTCTAAAGATCTAAGAGAAATCATAGCAAGCTATCATGACAAGGTGTGTGGAGGCCACTTTTTTCCCTCAACGACAATCTATACTACATAGGTAAAGATCAAGTAATCAAAAATGTGTGCCTCTCTCTAAATATCTAAGAGAAATCATAGCAAGCTATCATGACAATGTGTGTGGAGGCCACTATGCCCTTGACATAACTAGTAGGAAGATCTTGCAAGTAGGATTTGTATGGTAAAGATGTGCACCACTGGTGTAAAACTTCTATGGAGTGCTAAAAGAGTGGGGATAGGAGGCTCACTTATGAGCCACAGACTCGTATCATTTCTTATGGGCCATGTGAAAAGTAGGGGACTGATGATATTGGGCCTCTTCCAAGTACCCGGTAAGACATCATCATGGGTGTAGACTATACAACTAGGCGGGGGCTAAAGCAGTGGTGGACTGAAGCAATGGCCACTACTAAATTTATCGCTAAACTAGCCAAATTTTTCTTTGAACAAATTTGTTGTAGGCATGGAACCCCATTAGAAATCATCTCTCTTTGAGGACGGGGTTTTAGACGGGATCTAGTTGGCGACCTCATTGAGACACTAGGCATCTCAAGAAGACATTCCACTTCCTATTACACTCAATGCAATGGCCTCTTGGAAAAGGTAAATGGTATGATATATAAAATTATCACTAAGGAGGTGAACAACTATCCCTATGATTGGGATAAACATTTATCAACAACACTATGGGCTTATAGAAATACTATTTGCATATCTTCCGGATTCACCCTATATCGTCTAGTGTTTGGCAGGAAAGCACCCTTTCCTATTAAGGTACGCCAAGCTAGCCTAAGGGTTTTAGCTAGACAATGGGAAGCTCTAAAATCACATCCAATAGCACATTATTAGGATTCAATTGGATAAAGAGGAAGCTATCACTCATTACACCATACAGGAAAAAAATAGGTGCAACAAGCTCAATAAGGGCCTAAAGATGGACTGGCGGTGCTTAGATATGACAATAGATTCGACACCATGCAGGACAAAAAGTTCATGTCTAGATAAAAAGGAGCGCTTATCATTTGAAAGTGCTACACAAATGGAAGTTATAAACTTGCGCATGCAACTGAAAAACTTCCTTGAACTAGATTCAATGAATGGAGAACTACTTTCAAAGGCTTGATCACGTACCTATGATGGATATTCTAGAGGAGGTCACCTCTTCCACCTCATGAAATGAAGAGTCAAACATTAGGCAAGAGACACAAATACCTCTAGCATAAGAGAGAGGGCTAAAAAATCCTTCCATCCCTTTGACATCCGGGTAGGAACTCCTCCAAAACATTCTCTCTCTATCAAATAATACTTTGGCTTTCGCATAGGAACTCCTCCCAAAACATTCTCACTCTGTGTGTGTGTGTGTGTGTGTGTGTGTGTGTGTGTGTGTGTGTGTGTGTGTGTGTGTGATACACACACACACACACACACACACACCAAGATACACACAAGCAGGAGAGATCCAGGTGAAAGGGTGTATTACTCTTGATATAGGCGAATAAGAAGGGAAATACACAAGTGTACAATGGATTTTTAGGAAGACTAAGAGGGTTACAAGACTCGACTCGAGATCTATACCCAGATCTATGCTAACTCCGAGATAATTCACAATGTGTGGCATGCCTTCCTGGGCAAGGCAGTGGATATCACTTTACATGAATAAGTATCACTCTACACTAGTGAGTTTCACTGTCTACAATGGCTTATTGCTTTACAAAGTAGACAGATCAAGGTAGTGGTAGGTGGAGAATCTTATTGCACACACTTTTTTCTAGACACTGAGTGCTAGCACAGCCGTGTGGAGTATGATATAAATGATTATTGTTGGAAATAGGGTTACAGGGAAACACACACAGCTTGGAGAAGAGGAAGAAGCTCAAGGCACACAACAGAGAGTAGTATTAGTTAGTTTGCAATGGAAAAATAAGTTAGCCCTAGAGTGATGGACGTATATACAATGCACCGGGAAAAAACCTTTTAGTGAGGGAAAAAATGCCCCGATGATCCTAAGTGTGTTCACACATCTCACTACCATATATGTATGGTAACAAATTTCCCCCGGGAAGTGATGCAATAAACGAGAGCTGGCACATAGAGTATACGGAAGTACCATGCCCTAAGGACATGATCAATTCACAAAGGGAGTACGCCCAAATCTTTGTGGAAAGCTTCAAACTTCTCACAAGACAAGGCCTTTGCGAAAAGGTCTACAAGGTTGTCCTCTATTGGCACATAAGACAAGATGATATCTCATGTTGAGAGTCTTTCCCAAACATAGTGATAATGCACCTCAACATGCTTTGTGCGAACATGAAAAACTCGGTTCCTCACAAACTGCCAATGCGCTCTGACTGTCAGTGTAGATGATGTTGGCAGTGTCCCTTCCAACACCCAAATCATCCATAAGGAATCTGAGCCATACACACTCAACCATAGTTGTGAAGAATGCCCTGTACTTAGCCTCACAATTGGAAGTGGCCACAATAGGTTGCTTCTTGCTCAACCATGAGATGCATGAACGGACGAGCATGAAACAAAAACCACTCATGGGCCCTTGCGTGTCATAACAACCAACCGAATCCAAGTCCGAAAAAGAATGTAAATCTAGCGGCAATGATCCCCTCTTGGGATAAAACAACCCAAAATGTAAAGTGTCACTCTTAGTGAAAGATCCTCTTGACAGTCTACCAATTCTTAGACCCTAGGCTATGCATAAATTTGTTGACCTATGAGACTGCAAACTAAATATCTAGCCTCACGTTGCATACATAAATAAGGCATCCAACAGCAGTTTGGTAAAGTGTGACATCGATAGGATCACTAGCATCATGAAGACTCAACTTCAAACTTGTTTCCATGGGAGTAGCAATAGGCTTGCAATCTTCAAGTCCAAACTTACATAGCAATGTCTCTATGTAATGTGTTTGATACAAGGCAATACCACCATCACACTCCTTAAATAGTATGCCCAAATAATGATGCAACATCCCCGAATCTTTCATCTGGAAAGTAGCATTCAAATCAGCCTTAAATTCAGCAATGTGTGTCTCATTCGAACCCATGATCAACAAATCATCCACATAAAGAACAACAATGAGAAGTACATCACCCTCACGCTTTACATACAAAGTGCTTTCTATTGGACTGTTACGAAGGCCTCATTTGACTAAATGAGTGTCAGCTTTCTCATACCAAGCATGAGGAGACCACTTCAACCCATACAAAGCTTTTTTACATTTGCACACCTTATCCTCTTGTCCTTTCTTGACAAAATTGTGAGTCTGCAGTACATAAACTTCCTCAAACATGTCACCATTCATGAAAGCAGTAACAATATCTAATTGATGTACGTCCCATCTAAAATGAGTTGTTAATGCACGTAGAAAATTCACAGTAGTAGACAAAGATACATCCAATTTACTATCACGCAAAGTATGCACCATCCATTTTGGCATACCTCTAGCCTACTCATTCTCTGCCCTTTCCACATTAAGTATATCATGTACATCTGCATCAAAAATAGGCTGATCCGTAGCATTTTCAAAAACCCCCATAGGTTGTACATTTGCCTCATTAGAATTTACGTTCAAGTTTCCACCACTAAAAAGAGGCAACAATGTGTAATAAATGTCATGTGAGCTTACATTACTGTCTCTAGTACATGACAGTAAAGGTTGAACAGAATCTTTCCTTAACTGGATAAGAGGCATTGGTGGCACAAGTGACTGAGTTCCCATGAGTAACATCCTCGAGAAAGGTAAACAAGTCACGATGAGAGGTAATGTGCTTTGTAGCACCACTGTCAAAGTACCACACTTGAGCATCTGCAGCAATTGATCATGGATAGAACTGATCATGGATAGAAGGATCATAAGTGCACTCTGCACTAAAAGCCCATTCTGCATCTACATCAGCATCACAATATCCTTTCACAGAAGACTATAGAATAGCTGCACTTGTAGTGGAACCAACCTCTTTCTTCTTAATCTATGTTGCAACTTAGGACAGTGCTTGATCAAGTGATCATTAGCTTTACAATAATGGCAACGCATCTTCTTTTTGTCATGCCACTGATTTTTTCTTCTTAGGGCATTCAGGCCCAATGACTTGTTTTGCCACATATAAAACATTTGTTATCATTTTTAGAAGAAAGTAGACTTATGTTCTCTAAAAAAACGATTTTTGGGTCTTCTTCTAAATTTCTTCTCCTTTTTTATTTTTTTAGTGCTTGCAGGAGCGTTTCTTTTTCGCGTTCGCACAACCAAATTCTTTACAACATTAGTTTTGTTTGCAAAATTTCTTTGAATGTTTTCATTCCTTCAACTCCTTTTGAGCTTGCTTCTAGATACACAAGTCATGTATTACTATTTGGAGATATGTATGTATATATATCTATGTGTGTGTGTATGTATATGTGTGTGTTACATACATGTATGTATGTATGTATGTATGTATGTATGTATGTATGTAACACGCACACACACACACACATATATATATCACACACACATAGATACATATACTTATTTATACATAGATACAGATATGTGTGTGTGTGTGTGTGTGTGTGTGTGTGTGTGTGTGTGTGTGTGTGTGTGTGTGTGTGTGTGTGTGTGTGTGTGTGTGTGTGTGTGTGTGTGTGTGCGCGCACGTGCGCGCATGCGCACACACACATACATATACATATTTATACATAGATACAGATGTGTGTGTGTGTGTGTGTGTGTGTGTGTGTGTGTTTCAATAACAATATAACATATACACCAAAGAATCCTTACAGATTACAAAAGACCCTAGAAACTATGTCAATGAAAAGGGGTATAATTCCCATATATACTTTCTGATATAGATTCTTCTAAATGCTCTAAACTAGAGAAGGCTACAGAGATGTTTTTAGAAGGATATAAGTCAGAAGAATGAAAAGCTAGACTACACAATGCTTCTTTCTCCTCAAGGTCCAATAAGTCTAAATGTCTCATGAAACAGTTCAAGGATCAAGTGTTTGATAAATTCATGGTGTTCCGAAGTATTAGACACATACATGATGGTGCATATTGTATCCCATGCTTGGAAAAACTCTTTAATCACAAGACTACGATTGACAGGAACATAAGGTATATGGTTAAGACCTTTACGGATAAATTCCTTAAGAAGAGGGTGTCTGAATAAATTGGATGAGGTAGATAAAACATGTTTTCCAATATTCCCAAAGTCTACGTGGTTAGCAAACCTATTATGCAAGAGACATCCACATTCTTTATTATCATCAATGAACTCAACAAATGTGGATCTTGTCTTATATAGATAGTGAGCTATGCTTTTAGCGTATCTCCATCCAAAGACAATTTTAAAATATGATCAGGACCTTGGGATACTAATTGAGTGAGAATTCTACTAAAGAATGAGGTAGGATGGATAAAAATCCATGACTTTATTGCAGAATAGCAAGTGTACAAGCCTACCATTCTTTCTAGGCTTTTTAATTAATGTTTGTAAGCCATTACTTTTATGTACAAAATTCGTACCTCTTCCTCTTGGATGTTGTATTCCAAAGTTTTGGTAGTGTCTCCTAGACCATCTGAGCCCCGAAATTTCCGTGGTCTTTTTGTGGATGAAGAGCCAAAACTGCCACGGGTGTTGGTAATTCTCTTCATTGGTTCTTTAACTTTCATAGGCTTAAGGATGCTTTGGATGGTTTGGGCAATGGGAGTGGATTGAATTTTGGGAAGAAGAGGAGTTCCAAGGGAGTTAACCACCAGCCCTTTGATTGCTTCAATTAGTTTTTCATGAAAGGCATAATATACAATGACTGCATGGCATAACTCCATAGGGAAGGCAGACACCCAGGCAATGAAGGAATAGATTTATGCTAGTCTTGAAGAAAATTGGAAGAATTTAGGAAGATTTTGAAAAACATTCCAGAGTAGTTGTTCAAACCATACGATCAAGGCCGAGCAAGACGAGTTAGCATCCAATTTTCTGCATTGGCATTTGACAAAAGGTCGATAAGTGTTCCAGTAGCTCTTCAAGAATCTTTTGTGGTCCTTGAGTTTGTCTGTTAATGCCAATCCTTTGGTCCTAGCAATGAGCTTTGAGTTGGAACATTTGTTCGAGTCCACATCTAAAAGTTTAACTTGGGGGAGATCTATATATAAGTCGAAAGAAAGAAGGTGTTTCGCTTGAAGAGCTAAATTTTGGCATTGGTCTACTACTTCAGGGGAAAGGCTACATAAGAGAGCTAGAGCAGAGATAGTAAAAGGGGCACAACGGTTAATGAGCTCAAAATCCCAGAGTTTATTGTCTAGATGAATGGCATCAAGCTCTACTTGTCTAGGAGGAAGAAGAGGAATAGCTTCCGAGAAGACTTCAGAGATGGATTTTTCAGCTTTATCAGAATTTGAGATAGCTAGAGATACTATGGCTTCCCTTTCTTCAGGGTCAAGGAGATCAAGATCGAGTAAGGGGTTAAACACTTTCTCGCTATGTTTGATTTCCAGGGGAGCCGTAGGAAGATTGTTGATGAGGTATAATTTATTAACAATAGAGGGGAGGGAATTAAAGTAGAAATCCAAGTTTGTGTGATCTTGGAAATCAATGAAGCAGAGAGAAAGAAGAAATTTGTCTAGAGAAGAAAGAAGCTTAGGAAGTTCTTTTCTTGCTACTACTAGAAGGGAAATCCAATCATTGACTGAGGTTATACTAAAAGCAGACAAGGAGTGACTAGAAATGGCCTCTTTTTCAAAACCCAGAAGCTTCTTATGAAAATTCAGGCCTTTAAAGCAAGATAGTATGCATTGCGTCCCCAACGGTGGAATTGGAAGGTCCTTAATGACGGAATAGCCAAGTTTAGTCAGGGATTAAATCCATCCAACCTGATACGACGGACATCAAGATAAGTATATGCTATTAATATGGTGCAATTCGCTATATAGTGACAGTCTGACCAAGGATTGCCTAGAATATAGTGTGTGTGTGTTTACTTTATTTTTCCAACTTTACAAAACTATATAGTGAATTGCACCAATGAACTTAAAGAGTAGACTTCAAAGCATGACACAATCATAATTATACAATAAGAAAACATGATCATAAATTAATGAATCAATTTATCAAGTATGAAGTACAACTGGAAACTCAAGAGGAGTAGGTACGTCCCCTGGTAGGTGAAGGAGAGGTCAGTACTACCTACCACCATCCAAACATCAAGCTTATTAGAATAGGCTACAATGAATGGGTAGACAGGTACCAAGTGACCCCTACCATTTGTTATTGTTGTCACACTCCTAGAACAACACCCCTACCCTACTACTATCCTGGACTATGATTTTTTACAATAGTAGGTTCAAAAACAGCTTCTAGGCAAGGATTCTCTAGTCCCATAGGGTTCCACTGTAGGTGATTTAAGCTCCAGTCTGTTGGCCATTTGTATCATATTATTAATTGCCTTCGTGTTCTCTTTGTTATTATTCACCCTAATCTGTGTAGTCAGGCTTAAATTGCTTGATTCCTGTGAACAGACAAGCATTCATTTCATGAGCATTGGCAATCATTGTACTATGAAAATTTTGACAGAGTTTTGTTTGTTTTTTCAAGCAATTTTCAAAAAAACCATAACTATAACAAGTCTCCAACCATTCCAATTACCTTCCCATATATGTTTCATTTTCCTGTAATGAATAATATGTAGTCCATAATTGCTCAAAAAACTATGTAGTCCATAATTGCTCAAAAAAAACCAGTCATTATACTATTACTTCTCGACAAGCAACCAGCTGTCTTCCAAAAACTTGACCATATATATCTTTACTGAACAACCTTATCAAGGCCTGCATATGATCGGGTAAGCATGACCCAATTTTAAATGCATATCCCTCGGTTCACCCACAACAACAAAAAGAATTTCTAATCAGATTATGTCTTCAAGACTGCAACCAAAAAGCTCCTCCTACCTAGGTGTTACAGTTATGTTAAAAAAGACTTCCGGACCTTTATGCAACTTCATGGAATGCCTATCATCAGAAACCATCAAAATCCAGCAATATACACCACCATTACTTTTCTCTATCTGCATGCATTCACATTTGTGTGCTTAGGTAGGTAGTGCAAATCTGAAAAACAATCGAGCAGCCTAAGTATCATCCTGTTTATTTAATTATGACAATTGATCAAGCATGTGTATTCCCATCAACAATCTTGCAACTGGTTTTGAAACCCTTTCTTTTAAATTCAGATTTTATGTTGTTTTTTTGGACCAGCTAATTTTATCTGATTATATCCAATAAGCAAGCACTATTGTATGTTGCATCTCCCATTCCTTAGACCTTTATTGTGATATATTTTCGGATCACAAAAATAATTTCTAAAGGAAATCCCAAGTTCATCTGATCAAGTACAGGTTAACAAATTACCTATCAGATGTATGCATACATTATTGGGGATTATGAGAAGAGTGCATATATATCTTTTGAAAGACACTCAGAGTTCTTTAGGCATTACCCATTAGATGAGCAAGTAAAGACCAGTATTTTGCTTAGTAGTCGTATACATTATGGCTTAGTCATGCAAAGTATCGAACAGGCTTACCATCTACTTTATACCTTATTGGGATTTAGGATAAGAGGCAAAAATACCTGCTCAAAGACACTCTAAATCTAAATTTCTATCTATCAGATGAGACAGTATAACTCAGTATATATACCTTATGATTATTTCACTGATCCTTTACTGCTTACTTGATCAAGTAAATGTGTTAATACTCAAAAACATATCTATCAGGTCGACAATCCCAAGTTCGCCGGATTAGGTGAGCGATGCATTTATGGATCATATTAGGCCTTTAGGACTGTGGCCCAAAATTCTATTTTTATTCACTGACTCCTGTGTTATTTACAGGTTGAAAAAGGCTTCATGAATCCTTAACACTGCATGTCATAAAAACTAATATCTAATTCTCCCAAATGATTTTCTCATGTTAAACTCCTCATTTAATATGGGGAAGTACCAAGGGAGTAAAAGCTAGAATATTGATAAGATTACCAGACCGGTCTCTACAGGGATCACAAGGAGAGAAAATAGGGATTCAAAGGGGGGCAGTCTGCAAAAGAGAAATGTGCATCACAAGAGCTTAAAAGACCTAAGGTTCAGCTATATTAAGACTTCCATAGGATAAGGTTCCAAAACTTCAATTGAAAAGTCCAAATGGTCAAAGCTGGGAAAATTGGATGTTGGAGGAAAGACTCAAAAGTCTTCCCACATCCCTATCAAGGAGGGGGCGAGCCCTAAGAGTAGGAGAGGAGAGAGAAACACACACACACACACTCACTCCAAAGCTTACCCCAAAGGGAATACTGGACACATGGCAAGCTACTAGCCCAGTTGCCCCCAATTTTCCCTCAATTCCTATTGGATAGCCATAGAGGTAGACCAATGAGAATTAGGCTAGAGTAAAATTAGTCTAATTGATTTTTAAATGCTTGATAAAAGAACCATAGAAATTAAGCTCCCCAGAAGAGTATTTCACAGTCTATCAAGGGGTCCAATGCGCATCAAGCAGCCCAATGGCTTGCCTGATTCCTATTGGTGGCCAGAAGACAAAAAGGTCCAATGAGATTTTAATAAATTATTTTAATTACCTAAAGCTCTCACAAAAGGGGAAAGGGGGACACATGTCACAAGGCTATCAATTATGCTTCTAAATTGTGATTGGCTAAGCTTTGCAGGAGCCAATGGGAGTCCAACATGGGTAATTAGCAAGAGGGGTCGACCAAGAAGAGAGAGAGAGAGAGAGGGATGCATTTTTGTCTAACACAATGCTACACACACACACACACACACACACACACACACACACACAACTCATGTGTGCAAGAAGAACTCCATCTCCTTCTCCAAGCATGGAGAAGTAGAGGCCTACACCAACAACTCTTGGCTATGGAATGCAAATCCAACCAAGAGCCAAGCTTCAATGGCATGCTCGTCTCCTCTACCATGCTAATTACTAAGCTATGCTATGCTATTAGAGTGATTATGTGAGGATAATACTTCTCTCTTGTATGATACATCTTCTTCCTCTCAATCATTATCATTCCCTGCTAGCTCTCACCATTTTTTAAGGTGTGTGAGGTCTTGGGACTGAGGCTAGGGGCACTAGGTGTGTTTTTCAAGCATAGTTTGGTGCATGAAGCTTCCATTTTCATTGCACCAATGAGTTTTGTCAAGGAACACAAGAATTATATTGTAAAAAAGTCTCCTTTGATGGGAGAAGCTATAATACAAAGCCTTTATGGAGGGGGGACCGGCTCCATGTAAATCCGGTCCTCAACTGTTGTCAATTGTTCTATTTCTCTCTCTTTTCAAGTATTGTCAATGACAAATTAGCTAGGTGTTGATATGTTGCTTTCTCAAATTAAGTACTTTCGCTTTGCTCATTAGGAACTTGTTCTTAATGAAATGCTCACTATGTTATCAATTTCCGCTACACACAAATTACTAGTGCATTAAATGTTACATTGGTATCATAGCTATTGGTTTCTCTTTTCTTGCTCAAGAAGAGAGGTCCTCAAGCTTGCTACAAATGGTTGGTGTTATTAATTGAAAAAGAGTAATTAGAATAGGGATTTTTCATCCTTGAAGCATGCCTACTTTATGCAGTTAACGGGGATACCGTCGAGAGCTATGGTCTTGATAATGGAGTCCTATGGGGCTTGACTATGGCTTAACCATTATTGAGCTATTAAAAGTTTGACAGAAACCGGTGTTGTCTTGGCTCTATTGAACCCTCTCTTCTATTCCTTGCAATTAATAATATTTGAGCCACGCGTATAGATGCTTGAGTGCTTATCTTTGAAGGTAAAAGAGGAGTAGCAACTAGGGCTTGAAGTACCAAAGTACAAGTAAAAGTTTACACCTAAAATTTGCTAGTATGGCTGACAAGGGAAAAGATATTGAAATCAATGTTGATAGCTTTGATTTTTATTAATGAAAGAGCAACTAATGATGCCCCTATGCTTGTAAACTATCTTGTTTTCAACAAGCTCTGGGCAACCCATCCCTCCAAGGTGAAGTGCTACAACAATTGCACACCCATGGTATTCTCCAAACTCCCCACCAAGAAGAGAGAGTACCTAGGAAAGCTCCTGGTGAGACCTCCAAAAGAGGACTCTCTCCGTAAGGGAAGAAGAGGAGGATCCGTACGAAGGGCTCAAAAACTTACTACTTGATGAGGCATCCCCCTCCCAAAGGAGAATCCAAGTTTCAACGGTAGAGCCCCCACCAAAAGAACGAGAAATAAGCGAGTTCCTGCCACCTCGACAGAGATGACTCCACGAAGACGGCATGCAAAATGCTCTCCAACACCCCCTAAACGGAGAAGACCATTGCATACTTCTCTACACCATAATTCAAAGAGGGAAGAGAGAAAACAAGAGAAGAAAAAGGCGACAAAGAGGCCACCCTCTTCTCCATCTTCTTCATCCTCTTCCTCTTCTAAAGAAAGTGATGGTGCAGACAAGGAGGAACAAGGGAAGAAAAAGGCGAGAAATAGGTCACCCTCTTCTCCGCCCTCCTCATACTCTTTCTCTTCTAAAGAAACTGATGGTGCAGCTCCCAAACCACCTAAAAGAAGAGGCCGTAGGAAATCTGCCACCTAGAAGAGATCGTCCAAGCTCAAATATTTCAAAGAGGGAGGAAAGAACATCCTTACCTACGATGGCACCTTTGGTGCTACGGACAAAGTCTTGGCCTTTATCCAACAATTTGATGCGGCGTTTGGAGATGAGGGCTTCACGGAGTCCTCTAAGCTACGTCATGTAGCTATGAATTTTCAAAAGTCCGCCAGACAATGGTGGTCTAGCCTACAAGCAAACGGTGAAGCTCCACGAACATGGAAAGCTTTAAGAGCTTCCATCATGAAGCAGTTGTTGGCTACCGATGCCGAAGACAAAGTACTCACCGAATGGAGAAG
Source organism: Adiantum capillus-veneris (assembly GCF_014529385.1). Classification (NCBI taxonomy): domain Eukaryota; kingdom Viridiplantae; phylum Streptophyta; class Polypodiopsida; order Polypodiales; family Pteridaceae; genus Adiantum; species Adiantum capillus-veneris. The sequence continues at coordinate 10,305,218 of NC_140955.1, forward strand.
CTTGAATCTCTCTCCCTACGAATCTATTCACAAATATGTAGACAAGTTTTGGGATTTACACCTCAAAGCCACTGTCTTCAAAAAGATGGATTTTGGAGAGCAAAAACAACAATTTTGTGCGGGTTTAATTGACGATATGGCGGAGTATGTTAACTCCCACAAGCCATGCACCATATTTGCGGTCATACACCGTACCATGGTGGCTTCAAGAATCAACTTCCAACAAGGGGCTAATAGAAATCTTAAGCCCATGGAAAACAAGGACCGTAACGATCCTAAGGGGAAGGACAATGTCCAAAAGTCTCCCAAAGGCGATGCCAACAACAACAAAGCTAAGGAGAAGGGATTTTATAAAGGCAAAAATAAAGTCTCTCCTGAAGAGCTAGAGCATTATCAAAAACATAACCGTTGTTTCAAGTGAGGGGAGCAAGGGCATGGCTATCGTGCTTGCCCCCACGGGTATACACGTAATGAGCCTCCTAGAGCTACCTTGGTCAAAATTCAAGAAGAGGATGCTCATCACAAAGGATCTCCTCTATGTCATGCTTGGGAAAGGTAAGAGAACATAATGCTTTCATTCTCTTTGACCCTGGTTCTACTCACAATTTCATATCCACAGAGTTGGTCACCAAGCTAGGCATCCAAGCTTATGAGATGGAAGATGTCCTACCTGCCGATGGTGTTTTCAAGAGGCAAGAATCCTCCGCCACTCCCTTAATTGGGAAATTGAGGCTCCATGTCCAAAGCTATGTGGACAAGGAGGATTTCTTCATCTCTCCTCTCAAGCATGAGGATGTAATCCTAGGGGCACCATGGTTTGATCACATGGCTGCCAATGTTAAATTCCCTGAAACACAAATCTACTTTAGGTTCATGGAAAAAGATATGTACATAGATGCTAAGGAGTTGGGTAGTACCATACCCATTGTACATTAGCAAGCTTTCATTAATTCAATAAAGAGCTTTAATTTCATGTACATGATTTTTGTTAAAGATTCTCAAAATAAACCTAATGCTTTAGCAAAAGAAAATATAAAAAATCAAAAGGAGTTAGAGTTATCCAATTTCCTCAAGGGGTTCCAAGATGTTTTTATTGACTACATCCCTTGTGAACTACCTCCCAAATGAGGGGATGACGACCATGCTATTGAACTTCTTCCAGGAAGCTCACCGCCTAATAAACCTCCTTATCGAGTTTCTCAAGCTCAACAAAAGGAGATTATGCGGCAAGTGCATGAGTTGGTTGAGAAAGGCGTGGTTAGGTCTAGCTCATCTCCATTTTGTTCACCAGTGTTATTAGTGAAAAAAAAAGATGGCACATATCTGATGTGTGTCGGCTATAGAGCACTAAATAGGATCACTATCAAGAATAGGTTTCCCATTCCACGTACTTCAGTAAGATTGACCTAAAAATTGGCTACCATCAAATAAGGATAGTTGATCAAGACATTGTAAAGACTGCATTTTGCACTACGTTTGGTCTTTACAAGTACATTGTCATGCCTTTTGGCTTGACCAATGCACCAGCTACATCTAACCGCCTGATAGAGAAGCTATCCAAGACTCACTGAACCTTTATTGGAGTGTTCTTTGATGATATAATCATCTACTCTAATCCATTAGACGAACACAAGCAACAACTCCAGGTAATATTTCAAGTTTAGGAGAGAATAAACTTTATATTAATCAAAAGAAAATTGAATTTTTCTTACAAGAGATTCAGTATTAGGTCACATTATCTCTCAAGATGGCATCCAAATGGATCCATCAAAGTTAGAGGGAATAAAAGGATGGCCTAATCCGAGGAATCTGCATGAACTAAGAAGCTTTATAGGTATGTGTGCATCCTATAGACGCTTCATAGAAAAGTTCTCACAATCACGGGACCATTACACAACCTGACAAAGGAAAACATTAGGTATATATGGTCCACCAAGGAGAACAATGCTTTTGAAAAGCTTAAAGAGAAGCTTATCTCTCAACCTGTGCTTACACTACCAGATCTCTCAAAGCTATTTGAGGTCCAATGAAACGCCTGTGGTGATTGCCTTGGAGCTGTTTTGCTTCAAGAAGGGCACGCCATAGCCTACAAAAGTTGAAGGCTAGACCTTGTTGAGAAAGCTCTAGGGATATATGAGAAGGAACTCTTAGAAATTCTACATGCTCTAAACTCGTGGAAGTACTATTTATTGGGGACTCCTTTTATTCTGCGAACGGATCACCAAAGCCTTAAATACTTCATGACTCAAACCAAGCTCTCCGACAGACAAATGAGGTGAGCAAATTTCCTTTCGCAATTTTATTTTCATATTGCTCACATTGCTGGCAAGCACTGAATCAAGTGGTCGATGCACTCTCAAGACGACCAAGAGTGAATCCGGTATCCATAGCAACTCACAATTATCTATCTTCTATGATAGATGAGTATGATATTGATCCCAATTTTAGAGACGTGATTCCAGCCCTTGAACTAGGGAAGAAGGAAGAACCATTTACACTACAAGATGGTTATCTTCTCTATGGAAATAGACTATACATTACTAACTCACTACATGAGAAAGTAATGTATGAATCTCATGCTCCTCCTTATGCGGGGCACAGAGGGATTCATTCTACCCTAAAAGGGATAGAAACATACCTCTATCGGCCTAGCATGAAGCAAACATACAAGAGTATGTTTCAAAATGTGTGGTATGCCAAAAGACGAAGTTTGATGGAGGGAAGCCACTTGGGTTTCTTCAACCTTTGCCAATTCCTAATTCACCATGGGAGATCATATCCATGGATTTTATCTTTGGATTGCCCAAGTCTATCCATGGGAATACAGGAATATGGACGATAGTGGACAGGTTTAGCAAACAAGCACATTTCATACATGTCAAAAAGACTATCAAGGCCCATCAAATAGCAACCCTCTTTATATCATAAATCATCAAGTACCACAGCTTGCCAATGTCCATAGTGTCGGATAGAGATCCTAAAATGACCAGTAATTTCTGGAAAGGTCTCTTTGAGAATTTAGGTACAAGGCTAAACTTCTCTTCGGTCTATCATCCCCAAACGGATGGCCAAAGTGAAATAGCTAACCTAACAATTATCGATCTACTAAAAGCTTATGTCACAGAAGTAGATCAAAAGTCCTCTACTACTCAAGGTACATCGGAAGATCACCGTTGCAGATGAATATAGCCGAGACCTGCAAGAATCTTTCCAAAATAATAAGGATGCTATATCCATCTCTCAGCAAAGGCGAAAGGTTACTGCTGATAAGCACAAAAGAGTCCTAGCCTTTAAACAAAATTATTGGGTCTTGCTTAAGTTTCCCAACGCTCGATTAAGGAACATGACGGGCAAGAATCCTACGCGACACCAAAAGTACTATGTCAAGTTAGCAAAAAGGTACTATGGTCCCTTTCAAATTCTTAGGCCAATCAATGAGATGACCTATCGACTCAAGTTGTCCAACCATTGGCTCATACACAATGCTTTCCACGTGAGCCTACTAAAGCCTTACAAAGGAGAGCCACCTCAAGGAGCAACCATTGAAGACCCACTGGAGATCGAGGACCAAGAAGAAGTGTTGCAGTCCGAGTCCATTCTCCAACACGAAGACAAGGTATTACGAGGTGGTAAGACTAAGCACAAATGTTAATAATTATGCATGCTTAAAATCGTGTTTGTGGAGACAACGTCTCCCGAACACCAAGTAGAGTTTGTCACTCTATTATGGAAGATTAATACGGACTAATGTGTAGACATGCTTGCGGCAGCTAACTAGTCATCCATTCTGGAATGGTGTCGTAGGGTAAAATAGGGATCATCTACCCGCTAGCAAACGGACTAATGATTAGGTTTTATCTTCTTTACCTCATAGTCGAGGACGACTATCATTTGAAGAGAGAGGTGATATCATAAAAACTAATATGTAATTCTCCCAAATTATTTTCTCATGTTAAACTAATCATTTAATATGGGGAAGTACCAGGGGAGTAAAAGCTAGAATATTGGTAAGGCTGCCAGACCGGTCTCTGCAGGGATCCAAAGAAGAGAAAATAGGGATCCAAAGGGGGCAGTCTGCAAAAGAGCAATGTGCATCACTGCAACTTAAAAGACCTAAGGTTAAGCTCCATTAAGACTTCCATAGGCTAAGGTTCCAAAACTCCAATTGAAAAGTCCAATTTGGTCAAAGCTGCGAAAATTGGATGGTGGAAGAAAGACTCGCCCCCAATTTTTCCTCAATTCCTATTGGATGGCCATAGAGGTGGACCAAGGAGAATTAGGCTAGAGTAAAATCAGTCTAATTAATTTTAAAATTCTTGATAAAAGAATTAATAGAAATCAAGCTCCCCAAAAGACTATTGGACAATCTACCAAGGGGTCCAATGAGCATCAAGCATCCCAATGGCTTGCCTGATTCCTATTGGCCAGAAGACAAAAAGGTCCAATGAGATTTTAATAAATTATTTTAATTACCTAAAGCTTTCACGAAAGGGGAAAGGGGGACACATGTCACAAGGCTATCAATTATGCTTCTAAATTGTGATTGGCTAAGCTTTGCAGGAGCCAATGGGAGTCAAGCATGGATAATTAGCAAGAGGGGTCAACCAAGAAGAGAGAGAGAGAGAGAGAGAGAGAGAGAGAGAGAGGGCTGCATTTTTGTCTAACACAATGCTACACACACACACACACAACTCATGTGTGCAAGAAGAACTCCATCTCCTTCTCCAAGCATGGAGAAGTAGAGGCCAACACCAACAACTCTTGGCTATGGAATGCAAATCCAACCAAGAGTCAAGCTTCAATGGCATGCTCATCTCCTCTATCATGCTAATTACTAAGCTAAGCTATGCTATTAGAGTGATTATCTGAAGAAAATACTTCTTTCTCGTAAGATACATCTTCTATCTCTCAATCATCCTCATTCTCTACTAGCTTTCACCATTTTTGAAGGTGTGTGAGGTCTTGGGACTGAGGCTAGGGACACTAGGTGTGTTTTTCAAGCATAATTTGGTGCATGAAGCTTCCATTTTCATTGCATTAACAAGTTTTGTCAAGGAACACAAGAATTGTATCGTACAAAAGTCTCCTTTGACGGGAGAAGCTATAATACAAAGCCTTTATGGAGGGGGGCCCGGCTCCATGTAAATCCAGTCCTCAACTGTTGTCAATTGTTCTATTTCTCTCTCTTTTCAAGTATTGTCAATGCGAAATTATCTAGGTGTAAATTGCTATGTTGCTTTCTCAAATTAAGTACTCTCTCTATGCTCATTAGGAACTTGTTCTTATTGAAATGCTCACTATGTTATCAATTTCCACTACCCACAAGCTACTAGTGCATTAAATGTTACACTACATGCTATGCCCATCTGCTATGCAGACCAGTATGATACAGATGCATCACTACGTATTCAAATATGTGTGCATATCCGTGTATGAAAATTCTTTTATGACTTATCAATCAATACATACTGCCCAAATATATCAAAAAACTAGTTTGTACTTCACTCACCAGACAGTATTCTTTATCAAGACAGTGCTCATATTTCATCACGTGTGTGTGTTTATCAGAGTGCCATACTCAGTAGATCAAAGCGTAGATCTACCTGTGAGGTTGTCATCTTCCTGCACTGTTGTGGAAATTGTAGCGTCAAGGAATTCTCATGGCGAGTCTCTTCTTCCTTCCTTGGTTGGGTTAGACCCCAAACGTATATGTGCTCTAATGTATGTGTATGCGCGACGGTCAAGGGTGCAAGATTGATGCATGGTACTACTTTGGTTGTGTGCTCTTATATGCTCAATCGAAAGTGATTCACATTCACTCGCGCTCACTGTGATTGAATTAAAGGGAGCCCACGTGCCCACCTTATTTTTGTCAGCTTGGAGACTTACCTCCCATGCTTAGCAATATTTTTGTCCAATCTTATAGAGCATTCTAATTAAGGCTTTATTCTACTCAACTCCAGCATATGAGATCATTGATTGCTATCATGTGTCTAGAATATATCACATTAGAACCCGTTTTCACAAAAACATCGAGTATACTTATGCTACGGCACAAGGGTGAAATGTTTATTATTGACATAAAACTCCCCTGGATACATCTATATGCAAAACCATCTCCGCAGGTATGGCACGAAATCTTTCCAAAAACTAAAAAACTTGCCATTGACGTTTTATACTATTCCTCCACTGCTACCTTTTCTTGACGGGGTATGATGTGCGTGTGTGCACGTGTGTGACACATGTATATATATGCAGGCGCACGCGCACACACACGTGTGTGTGTGTGTGTGTGTGCATATATATATATATATATATATATATATATATATATATATATATATATATATAGCCTGCATCATGCACTATTATCATATTATCCATAATATCTCCATTCACACACATGTGTGTGTGTGCGCGTGCGTGCTATATAGCCTGCTTCATGCACTATTATCATATTATCCATAATATCTCCATTCACACACATATGTGTGTGTATGTGTGTGTGTGCGTGCACGTGCATATATATATATATATAGCCTGCATCATGCACTATTATCATATTATCCATAATACCTCCACTTAGATGCTTACAACTCTTAGTCAATGTTACCTGTGACACGTTTCCGCACATTGGGAGGGGGGACTTGCTTGACTTTGGACAATGTAAATGGGCATCCATTTTTGGGGGATTTTTGTCACACATCTCCTCTCTAATTTTGAGGATGAGTTCAAGAAAACACTCGTAGCTTATGATTTTAGCTTTCTTGATATAATTTTTTAGTATTTTTTACGGCTATGAGCAAGAAGATATGGCCAAAGTGATGGACCCCAGTTTGCCCTCGATATGCTCTCGTTATGCTGACATACCTTATTTCCAACTTTACCCTCTCTTCCACACTTACCAACACACTTATACCCTTTTTCCATCTTTTTTACACTAGTAAGTTGTCCTAGCCAAACACACCATGGAATTACCTCTCTATCCCACGCCGTCTTCTCTTCTTCTCTCTCCTTGGGACTCTCATTTCAATATTCTAGCACACAAGATGGGAGCACAATCACATGCACCATCCCATCTCAATCAATAACATGGTTCTCATCTTCCTTCACTAACTAAGGAGGCAATTGGTAGTAGTTTAAAGCACACACACACACACACGTTGAATACTCACTAGTTAGTTGCATGCACTTGAGTAGGGATGACACCATCACCTCCTCTTGATGACGATACTCACACCATAATTCACACACCCACCATATCCTTGCACCATGACTACCATCATGTATGGACTCTTTCAATCTTTGGTGGCAAATTGACACGATATTGGAAGAGGCTAGCAAAACACTTTTTGCCAACAAACCCCTCTGGGAAGCATCAACGATGCCTCCTCTTTGAAACATTGATGAGAAGAACTCCAGCACCTAAACAAATCTGCTTGGACTTACATTGGTGTTAGCTAAGTCTTAAAGAAGTCTAATTTAAGTGAATTGGTAAAACTCTCTCTCTCTCTCTCTCTCTCTCTCTCTCTCTCTCTCTCTCTCTCTCTCTCTCTCTCTCTCCTGTGGGAGTGCCTCTTGCGGCTGTCCCGTGTCTGCTCTGAAGAAGTCTGTGATCTGTCTTTGAGACTGGCTAGCCTCGCCATTCATCAGGCTATCTCTGTGTCTGCGTAGCTCGAGCAAGAACAAACCCAGAGATCTCTGATCTTCGTATCCCATGACTCTTGAGAGTGGTCCAAAACCTTCTCTGAACAAGCAATGGAAGCGGCCTCGTATCTCGTAGTAGACGGGGCAGCGACATGTATAGTGTAGCTCTGTCTCAGGTTCCATGTTACACAAGGGGCATGTCCTGTCCTCTGCTGGTACTCCGCTATATCTCCCCATCTCAATCCGCAACTGGTGAGAAGATGTGCGTAACTAGCGAATAGCACATCGTATCCCATGAGACAAGTGGGTATCCATGTATCTGGGTCTCGCCACAAAACCATCTTCCGTAAGCTGGAGAAGGTCTTTGTAAAAAGCCATCTTCGTGCCCAATTCCTGTGCTGGTTGTATCCATGTCCTTCTGGTGTCTAGCTAGGTCAGGTCTTGGCGTATGAGCTTGGTGATCTCTGACTGTGTAAGGGTGAGAGATGGTGCATCCAATGAGTAATGGAATGGTGGCAGCCGGTCTATGCTGAACCCATGTGCCTCATGTGCCTGAAACCATGATGTCATCTCCCCATACCAGTATGTTGTATCTCCTTGTATGGCTAACTGTCGAGAGGCTTCAAGTGCTATGCGAGCATATTTGTCTCTAGGAAGTGCCCATGTGCGGTTTATGAAGGAGACTGATCTGGTGAGCGCCTCCACCAAAAGTGGGGGGGGCGCTAGCTCTGTTCGGATAATGGCCCGTGGTATTGATGCCTTGGCTCTAATGAGCCGCAAGATCATAGAGACGAGAGGTTTCTCCATGTTCCCCCATCCATCTGAGCGACCCGTCCTCCCGTGGTGATCCAGTGAAGGTCCCATATCTCGGTTCCATAGAGCAATGCTGAAGCCACCAAGGTGTCAAAGAGCCAGAGCTTCATCCGGGGCTCTTGAAACTGAACCTGCGAACACATCCTCTCCAATCTACCCAATGCTGCGTGGGCTCTAGTAAGTCTGGTTTCTGCTGCTCTTCTGAGTGAGAATGTAGGTCCGCTAAAAACCACTCCAAGGTAAGTGTAAGCGTCTGTGTACTCCACAGTCTCCTGGCCGTATGTGAGTGTAGGTGCTGACCTCCTGATCCACTGTGGGGTGGTATTAAACACCATAACCTTGGTTTTACCCAGGTTGACAGACAAACCACTTTCGTGGGCAAACGTATGCAGAGCATCCAATTGACGTTGCATTCCCTCTGGGGATTCGGAGATCAACACTATGTCATCAGCATATAACAAAAGTGGAATCCATGTCCCTACCAACTGAGCACCTTTATCCCCATCGCTGTCAATGTAGTCAGAAATCTCATCCACATACATACCGAAAAGAGTGGGAGAGAGCGGGCAGCCCTGCTTCACCCCAATAGTGGAGTGAACCAGTGTAGAAAGTTCCTTCGGGGTGCGTACATGCCCTACTACTGATTTGTACAATGCCATGATCCCCCAAATGAGTTCTATGGGTACTCCCATTTCCTGTAATATGCGCATTAGTCTAGCTCTGGGTACCGTGTCGAAAGCTTTGCGGAAGTCCACAAAGCTACAATAGATCTGTCTCCCATGAGATCTGCCTTCCTCGATGATGGCCCTGAGTGTTAGGATATGGTCAAGAGTAGAGAAGCCTCTCCTGAATCCTGCTTGCCCAGTTGCACGTATTCCTTCCCTCTCTACCCATCTACTCAGTTGTTGCTCAAGAATGGATACCGTGCCAGTGTGTGCCCAATCATAATAGTGCGATAATTCCCAAGCTCCATGGGGTCTCCTGATTTGAAGATAGGTACGATTGTAGATAGGCTCCAAGTGTCCGGTAGGCCCTCACACATGGCACGGTTAAACATAACTGCTAGAAGCTCTACTAGTAGGTCTTTGGCATGCATGAAATGCTCAGCTACTAGGCCCTCATGATCATATGCTCTCCCAGTCTTCATCCTGTCAATGGCTTTCTTCACCATCTCAGCAGTGAAAAAGACACATGTATGTGAGCATGGGTCGGGGGGGTTGGGGAGGGGTGGCTATCCAAGTACTGTGTACAAAGATGATGCGTACTGACCCCAGGTCTCTGTGGAGGAAATAGCAGGGGGGGGGGGGGGGGGGGGGGGGGGGGTGCTCATGAAAGAGCCGCCACGCCTCACACGAGTCTTGACTCAAGAATAGCTGATATAGATCCTGCTCGAGTCTAGCCAAAAAAGCCCTCTTCTTCTGCCGCACTAGACGTCGGAAGTCCATCTGTGACTGTCTGTGAGTGACGTCCCCCAACAGCACCTCCCTCTGAAGTCTGACTCTAGTCTAGCAGCACTCCTCATCGTACCAGTTGTTCTGAGACATGCTCCCAAATTGGCGGCTCTGCTCAGGCTGGGTGTGTGGGTATGCTTCAGCTGTTGCCTCATGTAATGTCTGTGTCAGTATAGTAGTTAGCTCCTCCAGAGGTCGCCCCGGGTCCTCAGTGCATAGGCGTCTGTAGATTCCGTCCATGTATACAAAGTCCGTCTCCCTTGTGAATGTGTAGCGAGTAGAGATTGCTACTCGTGGCCTGTGTGCTGCACTGAAATGGAAGGAGATGGTCATTGACACCAGAGCATGATCCACCGCCACCCCGACAGATCTGGGCCCAACTGTGAGATCCTCGATACTAGAGATGAGATTCGATTGTGCCATGACATAGTCCACCGTGCTGGCTCCATGTCTGTGTGGGAAGCATGTAAAGCCTCTCGTAGCAAGAAATCTCTGTAGGCCGTTCAAGATGGCCAATCCATGTGCAGTGCCCACCCATGTCTATCAGGTGTCGCCCATACTCAGTATATTCCATATCGTGTGATAGTCTGGAAAGGCCCGTCTCTGCCACATCTATCTCTCTTAGCATCTCCTCTGAAGTATCATAAAACACTGCCTAGTGATGGGCAGTCCTAGCATTGAAGTCCCCGAGGATGATAATGTCACCAGCCCTAGAGAACTCCCATATATCTTTGTTTTGTACTGTTGTTAGGTTATTTTGTTACTCTGACTTTGTATCAGATCCACCACTTTGTAACTTTCGGGTCTCATAGGTCATTATGGCCTTTTGAAGACGTTAATATGACATTTCATATCATCTCATCTCTCTCTCTCTCTCTCTCTCTCTCTCTCTCTCTCTCTCTCTCTGTGAGTGTGGCTGTTTTAAGGTTTGATGTTCATAAATAGGAGTTCACATATAGCTAGTACTTTAACAAGTGCTAGGGTGTCGAAGGGAGTTGGCCTAGCAATCAAAACTTGAGACCACTCAAAATGGGGCTTCATGTTCATCCATTAATGCACAACATATTGCGAAAGACAGGCAAGCGTTAGGGAATAACATCACAACATTTCCTTATGGGATGAGTGCATAATTGGCCTACATTAAAACTGAAGTTCGCGAGGAAGACGAGGACAACACGTCTAAAACCTTTGCTAGAGTCTTATGTTAACACATTGTCTTAGCTTTGCAAGGAAAAGGACCTAGTACATATTGTGGCCAAAAGAATCACCCTCTTTCAAAGTGTTACTCCATAGACCAAAGGAAGAGCAATCATAGCAGAAGGAGAGGAAAGAGGAGAAAGCATCAACATCTATAATGTTTGTGATAATTGATGTGATTAAACGGATGATCCTCGGTCATTTAGAAGTCATAATTATGCACATGTGCATGAGTCGGCTTTGATACTTAAGTAGTGGCTAATTTCATTTTCATAGAGCAGATAAGGGAAGTAAAACCTAGATATAGTTCCAGCAAGAGAAGGATAATATAACCTAGATATAGTTCCAGCAAGAGAAGGGTAATAAAACCTAGATATAGTTCAACAAGAGGAGATGCACATACATTTTCATAGAAAGATAGTTTCACTGACTCAAGATCATGAACAGAGAGGGCAAGAGTGCCCGATCGCACATACATGTCAATAACCAGTTCAATAATTTCTTCAAAGAGGGTGGGCCAAGCCAATTGGACACTTGTTCCACCCACAAATCCAAGTGTTGAGAGCAAACGCATAAGAAGGCTTACAGTATTTCTTTGGCAAGTACTTGTAGCTACTTGGACTAAGAAAATTGGAGTTTCACGTGTTATGGCTATCTGTTGTTGCCATGGTTAGTTTGCCTCTTCTCGTAGGTAAAGTGCTATTTTTGACTTGAAATCCGCTGGAAAACGAACAGGCTTGTAGTTCTTGTCAAGACAGACAACTGTCGATTTAGACTCCAATATAACCTGCAATACAAGTTCATTTTCAGTAAGAGCTCATATCCACAAACTTCCCATCAAACTCTTTGCAGAATGCATCGCATTTTCCCACATTGCAGATTTCAATATTAACCAAATATAAACACTTTTAATTCGAAACCACCACTAGGCCACATAAGACTCAACGAAAAACATTGGCTATCTAAGGCGGCATTCTAGGCTAATTTGAAATACATGTGAAGGACCAGACTTAAGTAAGTGAAGAGCCTCTGATTTTAGCTCCCCAAAATTAGGAAAACTACAGTTGTAAGAGCCCTATTTAATCCACAGGTTTCTTGTCAATGTTAATATCAGAGCAGGTCACTCAGGGCATGGTATAGCTGTGCACTAAAAATTTGGAGTACAAAATGTGAAGTGGTGTTAGCCTTCCGTTGTAGGTCTCGAAGGTGCATGAATCATCATCAAAGTCGTCAGAAGATGGAGTATCTGTGTTTGAACGAAATCATTTCTTGTGGTAATTTCTTGACATTCTCTTCCGGTACTTTCATTTCCTCAACTTCCACCTTTCTTCCTCACTGGAACTGGAACTAGAAGGGGAACGGAAGGAGAATTGGAGTCGTCCTCAAAGTGGACACAGTATTGGTGTTTCCTTTTAGATCCCTCTCAAGCAATTCCTCGGAAGTTGACTGTCGGCCAAGATAGCCAGGAAAAGACTCAGACTTCCCTCCCTAAACGAGTGCAGAGAAGCGGAAGTTCTACTTGCAAAAAGAGCTGGACAACGCTCTTGAAAAGAAGATTAGTTTTAAAGTTTCAAGTGCTAAAAAATTTCAGTTCTTTTCGTGCGTTGTTGTGGAATTACCGCCTTGTTAGTGCCAAGCCGGCTACAGTGGTATCAGAGCTTCAGTCAATTCTTCTTTCATGGAGGATCTGATGAGACTTTTTGCAGCACACGCTATAGATTCTGACAGAGAATCCGATCAGCAATGGGAAGTCATCCTATCTCGGGATGAAGAACCAATGGCAGATAGGTTGATGAGGAGTTGGATGATCAACTCAAAGAATGCTTGATCAAGGATCCACGTCTTGCAGACCTTCGATGCAAACTGCAAGTTAGCCCTCATGCAAAAGCGACTCGTGGAATATTCAAAGGATCCTAAATGTGCGGAATTTATGGACCAACCGATCCTAGAATTTTACGAGAGGTGGCAGAAGGTCACCAACCCTCCTCTCAAGTTGGCAATGAAAGTGAAAGCAAAGCCGAAATCTGACACGAGGACTTCTCTTTCGGCATCCAAAGAAATTGATCGAGCCATGGAGCAAAAGATCAATGAAATCACGAAATACGGGAAACACTCACAGTCCTTTCAGCTTTCTCCCTGACCTAAGAGGAGAATCAATGGCCTCTCGCAATCTCGCATGAATCTCATCCATGGGATAAGTCTTCAGATACTTCACATATTTCGGGTTTTGGGAGTACTTCATTTATCTTTTCACACATGTGTCAACCTGCAATTGATGTTTGTACTCCGCTCTGGCAAACTTTCCCGCCGAAAATCTGCTCAATTATTCATTCTTTTCTTCAGTTTTTGCACCGGATTTCAACTTTTCTTTGCCTTCCCACCGAGAGGTGTTATGTCTGTCAAATTCTCCGCGGGAACCCATGTGTACTCTTGGGTTCTTTATGGCTTATGCCCTTAAGACCATAGTTACCCGGAACGCGGAACGAAAACGGCGCCCGGACCCCCGCGGAACGGGGAACGGCTAGGGATCCGAAACAGGAACGGCGGGGAACGGGAGGCATAAAAAAACACACACCCAAATAATGCAATTTTTAGCTCTACATGTTTGAAATTTTTGAAATTTGAATACAAGTGGTATTAGAGTCCTTTTGAGTCTAATACTCACAAAAAACACTCCTAGGTTATGGATGATGCGAGAGGGAGAGGGAGAGACTCGAGAGGGAGGGAGAGGGAGAGAGCTTGAGAGAGAGAGAGAGAGACTCAAGAGAGGGAGAGAGCTTGAGAGAGTGAGAGGGGGAGAGCTTGAGACTCGAGAGTCGATTGAGCTTAAGGCTTAAGCCTTAGACCTTGAGGGCATGTGGATTTGCTTGAGAAGGGAATGGGTGTGAGGGGGTGCATTTTGAGTCCTTGCACACTTTAAAAAACACCTAATCTTCGCTACAAATTTGCAAAAAACTGCCCATTTCTCCCCATTTTTGAGAGTTGGCCATTCCGAGGCCGTTCCGGCCGGCGTTCCGGTATCACGTGGTCACCCGGAACGGCAAAACGTTCTGGGACGTTCAAGCATGGCAAGGGGGGAGGGAACGACGTTCCGGCGTTCCAGGGCCTAGGGAACGCGTTCCCCGGTAACTATGCTTAAGACAAAACAATGAAAACGGGAGTGCGCCCAATGTGCGATTGACAAAGGGTGGGAGTGGCTAATAAGTGTGTTGCAGAAGTAATCGAATCCTGCGTAGAAGAAGAATCTTTCTGAGCTCTAATGCCACTGTTACACGCTTGGACACTCCAAGCAAGAAATCAATAGCAACACACGATCAAAAACTTCAAAATCACTGACCTTAAATAGAAAGAGAGAGAGTCGATATGGCACGGCGAAGTGCAACGCCCAGAAGCACTAGCCCCGAAGATTGGCGCCCCTGTTGATCTTCCTTTATTATTGATCACTGCAAAGTACAACTCCCGAGGGTCCTCTGCTCTTAGACTCTACGTCCAAATGATCTACAGAGCGAGGCCCCAAGGGCTCTTATAAACAGTACAAGGGATGCCCAATAGTAGAGCCCCAAAAGCATTAAGTTCAAAAGCACTAAAACCCAAAAGCGTTCGCTCCCAAAGGCTAGCGTTGAAATCAGCTAGCGACGCCCAATGTGATTTGCGAAAATATGTACAACCTGCCACGTCATCAGTGCAAAACGCAGACGTCCATACAACTACCACGTCATCGGCGCGATTTACGAAAAATCCCTCCAAAGTTAAGCTTTGGGTTTTTAGAGTTTTTGGTTGTGCTCGTAAGTTCTTCAAGTTCGTCAGTTCAGTTTCTCGTCCACTCGGCCATTTCTCTTCAACTTGTTCATGCCACATCATCACTTTGTGACAGATGGCTAGGTTGCATGATTGGAACACGTGTTCAGTGTGAACTAAGTATGTGATTTTGTGAACTATATGCTCTGTGAATGTACTATCTTGTGGGGATGGTCAAGGGTCTCGTTCGCTTGAATATAAAAAGAAAGGATATCAATATAATAGTTGTCACAAAGTGATGATGTGGCATGGCCGACTGGACGCACTCCGGACAGAGGGAGGTCCAACCTCTAGTGAAAGATACATAAAGTCTTACCAACTTACAAAGCCTAGCCGAGAGGCTTAAATTAAAGAACTTGAAGCTCAAACTTGTACCAACTTATGGTACCCCGGCCGAGGGGCCTAAAACCCTAAAGACCAGAAGCTTGCACCCTGAGAGAGGGTTCCGTAAATAGCGCTAACATGTTAATATGGCACATTGTACTAATGCTCACGTGGCAAGCTGTAGGAAAATTCCGCATTTTGCACTGGCTGTGCCACGTGACAAGCTATATGGCTTTCCGCGATTCACGCTGGCACCTTTTGAGAGCAGACGCTTTTGGGTTTGCAGTGCTTTTGATACAATGCTTTTGGGGCTTTGCTTTTGAAATTTGAGCATCCCTTGTAAGAATAAAAGAGCAATGCGGCCTCACTTTGCAGAGCATCTGGATGCAAAGTCCAAGAGAAGAGGTTCCTCGAGAGTTGTACTTTGCAATGATTAGTTATAAAGAAATACCAAAAGGGAGGGTCTTTGGGGCCAATACTTCGAGGCATGGAACTTCCCCATGCCGTGTCGACTCTCTCTCTCTCTCTCTCTCTCTCTCTCTCTCTCTCTCTCTCTCTCTCTCTCTATATATATATATATATATATATATATATATATATATATATATATATATATATATATATATATATATATACTAAAGTTCACTGACTTTGAAGTTTTTGTTCATGCATTGCTATTGATTTCTCGCTTGCAGTGTCCAAGCCTGTTACATTGGTATCAGAGCTCAAAAAGATTCTTCTTCTACGGAAGATGCGATCCTTCTGTAGCACACAGATTCTCGAGGAGAACATGACAAGAACAATTGAGGTTTTATATGTTACTTTGTCTTAAAGGGCATAAGAACCCAAGAGTACACATGGGTTTTTGCGAAGAATCTGACAGAGATAACACCACTCGGTGGGCAAGCAAAGAATCCGGCACAGGAATTGAAGAGAACTCGGCAAATTTTTGGCAAGGAAGTGTCACGAGGACATGGAAATTGCTAACTTGAGTTGTTGGTTTCTTTTCAATGATTTTTGTTTAATTTTTGGGACCCTCTTTTTGAAGTTGCAAATGACCGGACATTGTATGGCCAGTGTGAAACAGCTGACGGCCGAGAGTTTCACCTGCAGTCGGGAAGGGCAGGTCACCACGAGTTGGTCGGGCCAATCGACACTGGAATCCGAGCAATAAAAGGGTATCTAGGCTCATTTCAAAGTCATTTAGGCCCCTTGCTACACTTATAAGTCAGTGGGTACTAGGAAATTAACTCAAAAGAGGCATAAGGGACACATGGCGGCTCCAAATGCATTTGCCAGAAGCATCAGCAAGAGGGGGCACCCATTTCAAGAGAGGGAGCTTTTTGGGTAAGTGTGTGCTACAGTGTGTGTGAGTAGTGGGTGGAGGTGCTCACAGCTTTAATGGAAAGCTTGCCTTCTCCCTTGCTCTATGTAGCACGACAATTTGCTCTTGCGCATCTCTCTCTCCTCTTTGCACATATGGTAATGCCCCTCTAGTTGGGCTTCTCAGATGACCATGTACAATTATGGGGGTTTTATGCCCGTTTGCCAAGGCAAGAGCCTTCTGTACAAGAACCATATTAGCTAATTGCTAATCCCCTTCAGGTACGCGCAGTTCTATCGCGAAGGAATCCCAAAACGGAGAGTTTTCTCGCATGAAACTCGTCCGATTTACAGGGGAATTGTCTCATTGCGTGCAGGAGCACCTAAGACACACGTAGGCATGCTTGCTCCGCTCGAAACGGTCCAAAACGGAGAATTACAACCTGCTGTGTTTTTCTGCAGGTTTAGGGTTTCGTACCTAATGTCACGATTGTGACTATGTTAACAGCATTACATCTACTCCTAGTTGCAGACCCGGCCCGGTCTCAATACGGTCTCCACAGTCTGCATCTCCATCTGCTGTTGTTCTGCAACTAGCTTACCTACGAGCGCTTCAACTGTGCTAAGAGAGTGGGTATAGAGATCAAAGCGTACATTCCTACAATGCATGTTGGAACTTTGCTAACTTTGATCACACTAGCTCCCACTCTCGCAATCTCCAACTGCCTCCAAAAGCTGCGAACACTATGATTGTCCGCTCCCCATACACATGCGAAACCGAATTCACCAAAAGCTACTCCACGTTTCAACGATGTCAATGTCAGACGTGTCATGCACACTCTTTCCATTCGTCTGATGTCACTGGCTCGAGCCTCGCGGGGTGGTCTATCCACCCCAAGCGTGGGGGGTCCAATCCCCCCACTTGAGGCAGCCTCAACGGAGACTAAGGTAAATTCCCCCACCCCATGTAGTGATTCGTTCCCCCTGCTTGAGGTGCTTCGCAAGGTAAAATCCCCCACCCCGCGGGGTGGTCTATCCACCCCAGGCGCAGAGGGTCCAATCCCTCTGATCGAGGTGCTTCGCAGGGTAAAAGCTAGCACACCTGATTGTTCCCGGGGTTCGTGCCTCTCGGGTATCCTATCTAATCGATTGCCTTTGAGGTTCGTTCCTCCCATTAGGCATTGTCCGTGCTTGCCGTTGGAGTTCGTTCCTTCCAATAGAGGTGTGCAATGTACTCATAGCACTCACTGAACACAAGTTCGTCATTGCTTTGAGAGTATAGTAAGCTTTGAGAGTATAGATAGCTTTGAGAATAGGAGAATTTGAAAGAATGAAAGCAAGAGCGTTTATATATATGGTTGTATTTTTCATTAAGGGCCCCTGAATACTCTCTCCTACGGGGGCTGGGAGAGAGACCACTTGCTTCCCATTCCCCCGTAGTGCCAAGGTGGGCACCAATTATTTTCCCTCCCCTTGCATGGCGGGCAAGGGGGAGGTTTACACAACATACCCCACTTCCGCACTTCGAAAAGTGGAGTTTGGATCTCACCATGGAGTGAGTCCTAATTTTTTTGGTTCACAGCACACCCACCCTTTCGCACTAAATTGGGAGGTACTGCTCGAGACTCATCCCTTCGCAGCTCAAGGGGAGCCACCACTCCTTTCTCCCCCTCCCGTGGCCCAATAGGGGGAGCGCCTCTGACCCAGGTCTGGGGGGAGAAAGGCTTTTACACCTCCCTCCCAAGCACCCCGTGGGGTGGGCCCGAGATGTCCAAACCCCCCCCCCCCTCACGGGGCTCTTCGCCAACTTCAGGAAGGTGAGTTACCCCACCCTCCTAAAGTCCTCAAGTCTTACCTTTAGCCCAAGCACAAGGCGTAATGCGTTCAATACCCATAGGACAAACTTCGGGTGTAGTGCGTTCAAATGCCACAAGGGGTGAGCTATCTCATCCACTTGGAAGGTAGATCTTCGCGGGTTGGGAATCACCCCATCCGGTGGAAGATCCCTACCTTTAGCCCAGGTATAAGGCGTAATGCGTTCAATACCCTTGGGAAAACCCTTGGGTATAGTGCGTTATAAAACCCACAAGGGACAAGTTACCTCATCTACTTGGAGGTTAAATCTTCACGGGTTGAGTGTCACCCATCCGCTAGAAGATCCCTAAGAGGCAATGGAGAGTTCTCAGTTAGAATCCAGTCCCACCGCGTGGAGGCGACTCTCCGTAGGCACTTGTGGGCACTTTCTTTGACGACATCATCGTCTTCTCCAAGAGTAAGGCAGAGCACAGACACCAACCAATGCTTAGTGAACAACCGTGCTACATCTTGTGCGGTAACTATGGCCTTACCAGGAATTAACATACAAAATTTGCTTAAACGATCAACGATTGTTAAGCATTGTGTGTTCCTTGCATGCAAACTAGGTGGAAGATTAGTCACATAATCCATAGACATCCTGAAAAGGTCCTTCGGGAATGGGCAATGGTATAAAGAGATCTTGCTGCCTACCCCTAGGGGCTTTTACCTTTTGACAAACGGTGCACTGGGTGACATAGTTAAATACATCTTTTCGTATTTTAGGCCAATAAAAGAATCTTTCTATTTTTTCCAAAGAAGTGTTCATTCCCCTGTGCCCACTCGTGAGAGAGTCACAAGCATCGTGCATATGGCTGGCTTGAGAGAGGGCAACACACATAGACGGTGACGAAAATACAACAATCCTTCACAAATGAGATAGTTGATGGACCCTTCGGAAGCAAAAGCCTGCAACCATTGCTTACCAAACTTGGAATCTGCGTACTGATTCTTCATACTGTCGAAAGAGACACCCTGACTAGAAACTGTGGAGCTTGACTCAAGAGCCAAGATCTGTCCTTTGCGACTTAACGCGTCTACAATAGGGTTAGTTCTTCCATGAACATATTCAATCAAACCACCAAATTGCTCAAAAAACTGAGACCACCTTGCTTTGCGATCATTTCAATGTGCAAATAGGCATAGACTAGAGCCACTTCAGGGCTTGATGATCTGTGCAGACTGTAAACTCTCTACGATAAAGAAAATGCTTCCAATGCTTTAGAGAATGAATAACAGACAAAAGCTCCTTATCATAAACTGAATAGTTCTTTTCTGCACTATTTAACTTCCGACTGAGAAATGCAACTGGGCGGCCATGTTGTTAAAGAACAGCTCCTATGGCGACATTGCTTGCATCCGTCCATACCTCAAAGGGGGTCATCCCAAGAGGCAAAGATGAGACATGACGCTTCTATCACCGCAACCTTGAAAGCTTCAAACACCTCAACGACTACCTCGAGAAAAACAACGCACAAACGGAGAGTTTTCATCCCTTTCAAACATCTGTCATTGGTGCGGCAATGCGTGCAAAACTCTCTACGTGCGAACTATATGCCTGACATAGACCAAGAAAAGAACGCACATCATAAGCAGTTTTGGGCAAATCCCAATTACGAACCTGTTCTACCTTTGCAAGATCAAGCTTGACACCTGCTACAGAAATGATATAGCCTATATAAGTAACTTCAGTTAGAAAAAATTCAGACTTAGTAGTTGCAATGTACAGCTGACACTCATCCAAGCAGACTAAAACCTTTTCTACATCCTTTTCGTGTTATTCCCATGATGCAGAGAATATAAGAATGTCATCAAGAAAGATGTTTAACACACACACGCCAATCATATCACCAAAATGACCTACCATGAGACGGACGAATGTACCCACAGCGCTTGTCAATCCAAAAGGCATAACCACATATTCCCATTGCCCTCGCTCTGTGCAAAAGGCGGTCTTGTAGATGTCGCCTTTGAATACCCTTACCTGATGGTACCTACTTTTGAGATCGACCTTACTGAAGACCTTTGCCCCATTGAGTCTGTCGAGGATATACTCTATGTGAGGCATCGGAAACTTGTTCTTGACGGTCATCTTGTTTAATGCTCTGTAATCTACACACAAACGAGACGAACCATCTTTCTTGCCGACAAATAAAATAGGAGCAGCAAAAGGACTTACACTAGGGCGTATGGATCCTCTGGCCACTAATTCAGTGAGTTGCCGCTCTAACTCTTCTTCTTGAGACTTGTTCAAACGGTAGGGAGCCTTACTGACTAGCTGTGCCCCCTCCGTGAGTTCTGTGCGATAGTCCTCCGGCCGCTCGAGTGGGAGACGAGGTGAAAGGTCATCTTGCAAAAAGAGGTGCTCATACTTGATAAACAGACCTGAATACCTTTTTGGAGCCTTTAGGTCCTGAGTTACTAGAGAGGCATAAATGAATGCCGCTTGTGCTCCCCGTCGTACTTCATGTTTCGCCTGCACATGAGAAATGAGAGGTAAAGAATGAAGACCCTCCTCACCATAGTTTTTCCATACGTAAACCATGCGTCTCACTTACGCGGGTATGGAAGCCCGAAATAAGCCCGATTCAGACCCCCCAGAGATTCCATACGTGGAATACCATACAGCATCCTAAAAGGTAGTCTATATATATAACAAATTGCAATTTCAACACTAAAGAGCAGCACAAAATCATAAAATGCATTAAAACACCATAGAAAAATGTAGAATCTAGTTGAAATTTGAATCAACGAGTGAGGAGTCGAGACTCGAGAGTGACAAAGTAGATACTAGAGCAAACTTGCAAAGCAAGTGGTGGTAAAATATGGAGCCTCCAAAACCAAAAAAGACTGTAGACTCCAAATGATAAAACATAAGCAGACTGTAGAGCCTAGAGGATAGAGTCAAGCCACTAGATAGTGTATCCAAAACATAAGTAAAGGACCGAGGCTAGAGCAAAATGCAATGAGTTCTAACTCTCATTGTAGGCCACCTCATCGGAAGAGATTCCATAACATCATCTGTGCTCTGTGCAATAGACTCCAAAATCTCCTACAACTCAAGCAAACGCTCCTCATCCTTCTCTTTGTTAAGCATCTCTAATGTGACCTCTATTCTCTCATAGCCGCGCTCTTTGATCTTGCATATGAGCCTCAAGTTGGTGTGTATGCAGACAAGCTTCTCGGTATGAGTAGGAAGTAGCCTATTTCTTCTCTTGGTGTGAATGAGAGAGAAGGTGCTCCAATTTCTTTCACATGGAGAGGCACATGTCCCTTGAGAAAGCACCTTAAGTGCAAGAGTTTGCAATGTGGGCGTGCAAGCCCCAAAAGTCTCCCACCATTTCACACCCTCTTGCATTCTCTTTGGATCCTTTGCAATAGGATGAGCAAATGACTTCCTTTCATTGAGGAAAGTGTCCCACTCCTCAATGAGGATACCTTGCATGGTCAAATCACCCTTAATGTACCTCTCCAAAAAAGTCAGCCACCCGTCATGAACCTCACTATCAATATATTGACCTCTTCCTCGCCATACAGGATGCAACAAGTATCCCACAACATGCAATGGTGTGTGCATCACATTCCATCTATCAATGCATACGTCCTTGATCTCTAGCATCCTTGCCGCATCAACACCTTGCATGTTTTCAATTTGCTCAACCATGCGATCTGTAAGCTCGTACACAAGCCCCATGGTGGCTCTTTCCCTATCAGCCAAACGAAGGATCTTCAAGATGGGAGCACAAATCTTCAAAAGTAACTTGGCTTCTTGCCAAAAGGATGCATTGAACACAATGTCGGAGACGACAATGGCCTTTACAATCTTGGACGCCTTCATCTTCACAAATTTTACATCAATCATAAGCCTACGTACACCTTGCATACATCTCTCATCCACAAGACTAGACAACATGAAACCGGCCTGTAGGGCTTTGGCTTTACCCAAATTCTTTACTTTAGACACACACACACACACACACACACACACACACACACACAGAATACTTTGCAAAAGGAACCTGCGACGGGAATTAACACTTTAGTACACACACGGCTCGAAAGCTAGAATGCTCCGAGCAGACGCCGACAACCTGTAGGCCCCAAAATTGGCGCCCCTTTCGGTTTTCTTTTTACTTTGAGAGGGTAAATTACGAAGTAGAGTCCTGGGAATTCTTTACCTGTATCCAGCTAGATACCACCTATGGCCAAATTTCAGTAACATAACAGCCCCAAAACTTGCATGAAACCTATTCCCCTGCTGAAACTCACTTCCACTGGCATAAACCCTCTCATTTCTGCCCAAAAACAGTAAATTCAGCTCACTGTATTTACTGGTTTTTGCCTTGTTTTCAGCCCTAAACAATCCCCGAACTGTCCTCTGTCAGTGGGGCACTGTTCCCAATCGTTCTAGCATCTATCTCGCTGAAATTCAGCGCATAAGCAGAGCTGAAATTGCACCTGTACGGTGAGGTTATCACCCTCACCAGTGCCTGCTTTTGGAGTAGCAATTAGCTACTCCTGTTCCTGCTCAAGGAGGCTCTTGCCTCAGCACAAAAGCATGAAACCACAGAGCTGTACATCAATCAAATGAAGATCCCTCTTGTGGGGCATCACATATCTGCACGTAGGGGAGAGAGAGAGCAGTGCGTAGTATGCAGGTCATCACTCCTAGCACCACACTGTACATGGAGTGGAAAGGAAGCACTTCATAGCTCGTAACCTGTGAGACACGTTCCACAAATGAGCCCTCCCAGCTACAAAATTCAGCCCCCATTTTTTTGCAAGAGGAAAGTGCACAGAAATGTGCCACTTAGCGCGATTACAAGTATTTTCCGTTTCGGCGTTGCCACCTAAAAATCTCCCGACTGGTTGCCTAGTTGACTTCGCGGCAAAGTTGTAAAATGTTTCCCTTGTCATTCCGAAGGTGTCATATGACGCAAACACATTTCACGGCCCAAAATAGCAGTTTCCCAATTTTTAGGAAATGCTTTCGTTGGGCTCCCACTGGTCGTCTAACCATCTATCCTCATTGGGACCGCATCCAAAAATGCAATGTGGCCCAACTATTGAATACTTTCTGTTGGTGATGCCACCTTGACTTTATGCCTTTATTAAGTTCACTTCCTAGTATCCACCAACTTGCTAAGTGCGACGGGGGGACCTATATGATCTTAAACTGAGCCTAGACATCCTCTTACTATACGAATTCTAGTGCCGACCCACTTCCCGTCTGCAGAAGAAACTACCGTTCACATTGTCCATACAATGTCCGACCATTTGCAACTTCAAAAAGAGGGTCTCAAAAATAAAACAAAAATCATTGGAAAGAAACCAACAACTAAGGTTAGTAGTTGCCACGTCCTTGTGACATAGTTAACAGTTGCCACGTCCTCATGACATACCCCCCTTTTGAAATCGCAAACTTCCTCGATTCCATACCATAGCCATTGATGATCTTGTGCTATTAGCACTCTTTTATCATCGCATGTATCCGCAAGAAAGGTCGTAATACATAGATACAAATGACGTAATGAGACCTTCATACTTTTGTCATTTCCATCTATTACACTGAATTCATATGCACATTTGATGTGCTAGCCCTATCATTACCCCTCCATCCACTTTGCATCCATAGGCGGATAGTTCTTGAACTTCACCAAATAGCGTCTTGCAACCGGTCCTTTAACTTTTCTATCCTTATGTGCCAAAACTTGCTCAGGTACCAGGATCTCATCATCAAGTTCCTCAACTTCTGATTGATCCTCATCTGGCATATCTATTGGCACATCACTCACGAAGGGTCTTAGAAGACTCACGTGAAACGCATTATGAATCTTCCACGCATCAAGCAATTTCAGCCTGTAAGCCACATCGTTGATCTTGTCACGCACTTGAAAAGGCCCATAGTAACGCATATTGAGCTTAGGAAACAACCGTTCCTTGCTCTTCATCTTCTTTAATGTTGCCTTTTCGAACCTTAACAGAACCCAATCACCAGGTGATAATAGCAATTTACGACGGTGACGATTGGCAGCCTTTTTCTGCTTCGCCTAAGTCTTCTCCAAGGCAACTTTAATTTTCTTATACATTTCATCCATGTTCTCAACATATCAATTTGCCTCAAAGATCTTGTCCTTTGTATGCAAAATGGGAGGAACTTTTTTGCCGCCTTCAACAATCTCAAAAGGTGCCTTGCCAGTCGAAAAATGCACCGTATTATTGTACGCATACTCAAGCATAGGCAAATATTGTTCCCACTTGCCCTTATTGTCTGACACATAGCATTTCAACAAATCTAAGACAGTAGAATTAGCCTCTTCTGATTGTCCATCAGTTTGTGGATAAAACGAAGACGAGAACTTGAACGTAGTACCCATGTTCTCAAACAATCTTCTCCAAAACAAACTTCTCATGCGAGGATCACGATCACTGATAATCGATTGTGGCATACCATGGTACTTAAACACATTGTACATAAACAAGCGTGCCATTTGATCAGATTTTATCCTCTTCCTAACAGGGATAAAATGGGCATGCTTGTTGAACCTGCAGATAATGGTCCATATACCATCATTCTTGTTGGAGTTCTTGGAAGATCAAAGATAAAGTCCATAGCAATGCTTTCCCATGGCTTATCGGGAATCGGCAGTGGTTGTAACAACCCTGGTGCCTTTTGCCTGTCAAACTTGACCTTTTGGCAAATTATGCATGATCGCACAAAGGCATCCACATCTCTCCTCAAGGTGCCTAGGCCAATAGAAGAATGTCTCTACCGCTTTAATTATCCCATCAATACCACGATGACACAAAGTATGTCATGCATCATCATAAAACCATCTCTGAGGAGGTAGTGCTCATGATGTTGCCCCTCTTGCAACTGTTCAAAAATCCTTGCAAAATCTTCATCAGTAGCATATTGTTCCTTCATGTCATCTAGCTCATGATGATAAGGAATTGACACAGCTGAAATTTGTGGCTTCCTTGATAACGCATCAACCACAACATTCTTCTTGCCTTCCACATGCATAATCTGGAAGTGGGACATAGAAAGAATGTTTGCCCATCGCATATGCTTTTTGGATAACTTTGACTGTGTCAAGAAGTATCGCCAGGTCTGATGGTCTATCTGGACAACAAAATCAACATCTAAGAGGTAGTGCTTCCAACTAGAAAGCGAATGAATCACGGACAAGAGCTCTTTCTCATAGACTTGCATAGTCTTCTCTGGCCCTTGCAAAATTCGGCTTTCATAAGCTACTACACGTCCATCTTGCATTAGCACTGCTCCGATGCTATTGCCACACGCGTCACACTGGACCACAAATGACTTCCTGAGATCTGGCAAAACAATTACTGGATCTGAAGTCAACTTTTCCTTTAAGAGACTAAAAGCTGAAATCTCTTTTTGGGTCCATCTGAAAGTGACCTCTTTCTTTTGCAAAGCGTGAAGAGGTGATGCTATCTCTGCAAAATTCCTGATAAACCTTCTATAGTAGGAACACAAACCCAAGAAGCTTCTAACATCGTGCACAGTCTTCAAGTCTTGCCATGTTTTGATAGCTTCGACCTTTGTGGAATCCATTCTAACACCATCCCCTTTAAGACTATGAGGCCAAGAAAGTGGATCTCTTTCAAGAAGAATTCACTTTTCTTAGGATTGACAAGTAACCTGTGACTGTGCAGCTCTTCAAACACAATGGTCAAGTGACGCCTATGCTCCTCTTAAGGTCTATCCTATTGAAAATTGCAGCACCCTCTAAACGATCGAGAATATCATCAATTCTAGAAATAGGAAACCTATTCTTGATGGTATTCCTATTCAACACATGGTAATCAACACACATGTGCCATGAGCCATCCTTTTTCTGCACTAGGAGCACTGGGGAGCAAAAGGGTGAAGAACTAGGCTGTAACTCCTCAACCTGGCCCATAATCTCTTTCTGTTGCACTGGACTAACCCTATAGGGAGGTCTATTTGGTGGGCTACACCCTCGCACCAAATCTATCCGATGGTCCTCAGGTCTCTCTGGCGGCAATTGCAACGGTAATGAATCACAAAAACAGTCACTAAACTTTTGCAAAAATACTGACCTTTCTCTTTATCTAACACAGACAAATTTGACTGACCATTATCTGAGACATCACGTACAAAAATCAAGTACACAGTGTTAGGTGCAGCGGAACGAATGTTGTATTTTCTCAAGATTAGTGATCTTTATTGCTCAAAGTTCCTTTTAGTTCTTAGGGAAGGAGAGAGCCTTCCGTCTTGTAGAGTGCTGTGATCACGAACAAAGTGAGTGGATATTGTGCGTGCAAGTGAATGAGACTGAGAGAAGGAGAGAGAAGAGATACGACACCCGAGAGGTTGTAAAACCCTCGTCCGAAGGCCCCACTCTCGTCGGCGAGAGTGGTCTACTTTGATTGCACAAAGGTGTACAATGCGAATGCAATGGACTGATGCAATGGGACTATGCCGATGACGACGGCGACTTGACGGCTGAAATCTGAGATCTTCTAATCGCTGAATTTCGGGACTGTTTCGGTGGCTGAAAATGACTGTTTTGGCTGCGTTTTCTTGGGCTAAAGATAGGGGAACTTCTGCAACCGATCTAGGATGTATCTGCCAACTTGCTAAAGGCTGAAAATGCTGTGTATCTGCAGCAGGTTGGGGCTGAAAGTCAAAACGCTGCAGCAAGGCAAAAACGCCAGCAAAAACGCTAGCTTGGCTGAAATTGCTGATGTCAAAACGCTGATTCTGCTCATGCTTTGCAATCCCAAAAACGTTGGGCTTTGGGGGCTGCCTGAAGGGGTCACAAATGCCAGGAAATGGGCTGATCTGGCGATGGCTGATTCGGGACAAAAACGCCAAGAGGAGTGGGAGGTATGGCGATGAGGGGTCATGAGGGGGGGTATTGTTGAGAAGTTGCCCGTTGAGCGGGAAGCTCCTACTGCCTCTTCTGCCAGAAAGTGTGAACTTTGGTTTGCTTATATATTAACTTAGCAAAATTGCCCTACCTACTTTTGTAGGAAAGTCACTTAAAAATAATAAGTGAAAATCCCAATAAATAGAAAAATAGGCTAAATGCACTGGAAAATTCCCCTAACTGATGCTAATGGATTCTGATGGGAATTCCGATGATCATGCTGTGTGCAACCGGAGGATATGCATCTATGCTAAGTGACTGGGCATGCACGGTCTACGAATAGACTCACAAAAGTGCCAGATCACTGCTAATCTAACTTGATCGGACTAACTGAACCCTGATGTGGTGTAGCTTGTCCACGGACACATAGGGTTGGGATGTGTCACGTGACATCCCCTCCTTTTCAAAGTGAAGTACTGGTACCGAACTGTATGGCGTCGAGGGAGATCGCCAACAACATCCGGAATCCTGGAAGGGACTCTTCGCCGGCCCACTCTACTGTGTGAGTCAAGCGGTACTTGAACTTCAGAAAGGTCTGCAACACTTGCTTCTTTGGGCCACGCTGAAAGCGACACAAAATCTTCTGAATCTCCTTTGTTGCTTCAACTTCGTCTAGAGTCCTGCTTCTTTCGTCTTCAAGAATCTCCATGGCTGAAAATTCCTGAAACCAACTCCAACACAAAACCATGAACATACCCATTCCATGTATAGTGAAGGAAAAAAATCTTATCTTCTCTAAAGACTGTATATGCAATGTAGATGAACATAGAGACGGAGTGACAACCCGTTCATCAAACACATGCAAACAATGCGATCGAATCTTTTCTGTTTGATCGAAATCAATCAACTGTGGCAAATCACAATGGAAATGCCCATGCTTGGTACTCATAGAATCATGTGCTCGTTCAGAAATTGTGTCATGCCAAGGAAGAGACATGGAATGTGACTTCCTGACATACAAACTTTTCAACTTTTCATGCAAATCCACATACATTCGTACGCATCCATGATAGAGACGTGCTCAACATACAATATGTCATGCCTAGAAAAAGGGATCACATAGCGATGCTGACTAAAATACAGGAAACCTTCACAAATGAAACACTCGAACAATGCGTGCGTATCAATCATGCGAACACGTAATACTTCCTATGATGGTTCTTTGGACCAAGGCTCGAGAGCCAAGATCGCTTCTTCTTGAATGATCAAATCGTCTTGTGGGGGTTCTTCGGATCTCGACTCGAAAGCCAAGATCAAATCTTTCGTGATTGATCGAACCTACAACGAGGTTAGCTTCACTAGGAAAAGCATCCACTAACACATCATCCTTGTGAACAATCACATCATCTTCATGCAACTCATCATGCTTGTGAGAAATCACATCTTGATCATGCAAATCATCATGCTTGTGAGAAATCACATCTTGATCATGCAAATCATCATGCTTGTCATTGTCATCCAAATCATTATGCAAATCATTGGCATCCAAATCATCATGCTTATCATTGTGCTTCAAATCATCATGCAAATCATTATCATTCAATTCATCATGCTTCTCATCATGCAATTCCTGTGTGTCATGCTGTGGAGAAGAAGAGACTGAGAGAGAGTCCTTTTTCCGATTCTGTTGCATCTGTGCCTGAGCTTGAGAAAAGAGTCGCAATAACTCTTGCATTTGTGCTTTGTTCTCGCGATAAAATTCTGCTTCTATGGCTGCCCTTCTTTCTTGGTACTTACGCTCGATGGCCGCCATATCTTCTTCGTAGGCTTTTCTTTCTGCTTCTCTTTCTTGGTCCAACTCCTCCATACGAGTTAGTGCAATCTTTGTCGTGGATGGGGAAGGGTCGGAAAAACCTCCTGGTGGGGAAAATTCTTCTTCGCCTCTCTCATGCTCATCACTTCCAAGCGAAGTATCCAATCCGCTTCGAGTGATGATCATTCTGCAATCGTGGGTTCTTGTGTTCTTAAGTCCACGAGGGAATTGGGTTCTTGCGGGTCTTGGGTTCTTAAGTTCACGAGGAACTTGGGTTCTTGGGGGTCTTGAGGTTCTTGAGGTCCTTGACTCGTGAGAATCTTGGGTTCTTGAGGTTCTTGAGGTTTTCTTTTGCTTGCAAATCGCGTCGAAGAAGGATCTTCTCTTCACCCGAGTTCTACTCCTTTCTGCGGGCGCACCCCTTGGCGGCCTTGCGCTCACACCAAGGTTGCTTTTTCCCACCTCACGTCGATTGGCCGGCCGCTAAGTGCATGGTCCGCTCTCAATGAGTGAAAAGAGACACAAGGGGAGGCTGGACAAGCCCTTCTTTCTTGGGATTCCTGTCACTCTTCAACAATACACGATTAGGAATCGCCACGCCCAAGTAAACTTGGGTTCGTGCGATCGCAACAAGCAAAAAAAATCCTTGTGGTTCTTTCCTTGAGTAATGCAGAACACTTCCAAAGCTCTAACACCAATGTTAGGTGCAGCGGAATGAATGTTGTATTTTCTCAAGATTAGTGATCTTTATTGCTCAAGGTTCCTTTTAGTTCTTAGGGAAGGAAAGAGCCTTCCGTCTTGTAGAGTGCTGTGATCACGAACAAAGTGAGTAGATATTGTGTGCGCAAGTGAATGAGACTGAGAGAAGGAGAGAGAAGAGATACGACACCCGAGAGGTTGTAAAACCCTCCTCCGAAGGCCCCACTCTCGTCGGCGAGAGTGGTCTACTTTGATTGCACAAAGGTGTACAATGTGAATGCAATGGACTGATGCAATGGGACTATGCCGATGATGACGACGACGACTTGACGGCTGAAATCTGAGATCTTCTAATCGCTGAATTTCGGGACTGTTTCGGTGGCTGAAAATGACTGTTTTGGCTGCGTTTTCTTGGGCTAAAGATGGGGAAACTTCTGCAACAGATCTGGGATGTATCTGCCAACTTGCTAAAGGCTGAAAATGCTGTGTATTTGCGGCAGGTTGGGGCTGAAAGTTAAAACGCTGCAGCAAGGCAAAAACGCCAGCAAAAACTGAAATTGCTGATGTCAAAACATTGATTCTGCTGATGCTTTGCAATCCCAAAAACGTTGGGCTTTGGGGGCTGCCTGAAGGGGTCACAAACGCTAGGAAATGGGCTGACCTGGCGATGGCTGATTCGGGACAAAAACGCCAAGAGGAGTGGGAGGTATGGCGATGACGGGTCATGAGGGGGGGTATTGCTGAGAAGTTGCCTGTTGAGCGGGAAGCTCCTGCTGCCTCTTCTGCCAGAAAGTGTGAACTTTGGTTTGCTTATATATTAACTTAGTAAAATTGCCCTACCTACTTTTGTAGGAAAGTCACTTAAAAATAATAAGTGAAAATCCCAATAAATAGGAAAATAGGCTAAATGCACTGGAAAATTCCCCTAACTGATGCTAATGGATTCTGATGGGAATTCCGATGATCATGTTGTGTGCAACCAGAGGATATGCATCTATGCTAAGTGACTGGGCATGCACAGTCTACGAATAGACTCACAAAAGTGCCAGATCACTGCTAATCTAACTTGATCGGACTGACTGAACCCTGTTGTGGTGTAGCTTGTCCACGGACACATAGGGTTGGGATGTGTCACGTGACACACAGAAAGATGATTCTTTATTACAGAAGTGATAGCCGAAGCAAATACAATAGGGATAGACTCCCCTTTGAGCTTTACATCCAAAACATGAATTTTGTCCCTATGCTGAGGGTGATCGTCTTGCCGAAGGCATCCAACACACCATGCACTCTGAACATCCACGGAATTCCAAGTAGCGCATCCCACCCTTCTAATGGCATGATATATAATTCTTCTGTGTCTACACATGACTGAATATGGAGACACAGCTTTCCAATAATGGAAGTAACACACTCTGAGTGGCCAGGACGTGCCAACCCTGCCTTTACTTTAAAGTTTGTATCCCATTTCTTCAGCTCTGATGGACAGCTTCATAGCTAACTCTAGTGAGATAAAGTTTGCTTTGGCACCTGGATCAAAGAAGATGAGTGCCGTCTGATCCCTAACTTTACCCCATGCCCTGCATAACTCACTGGCATCTGTATCGGGCCTATCACCCACCATATCTGGCACCAAACCTGCCGTGGGTTTAGGCTTCTTGCCTTTCTGGTCCTCTTTATCATCTGAGTCAGCTGGTCTTTTCCTTTGTGGACAATTGGTAGCAAAGTGACCACACTGCTCGCATATAAACCACTTATTTTCAACCATTAGGATCTTCTTTTCCTCGAGCGACTTGCGCACAAAAGGCTTCCTTTTCTGTTTCTTTGCCTACGCTCTAGAAGTCACGGCTGAATCCTTGTCTTTGGTGGCCTTTTCTAACCCCTGTGACGCCTCAAGAGCTGTTTTCACAAAGGGCTTCTTCGCTGAATTTTCTTTTGCTTCTCTCCTTTCTCGCTGCTCGGAAACCCACTGTCCTCTCCTTTCAACAAGGCAAGACCAGTGTTAGCAACTTCCATGAGCTGGGTGAGGGTAGCCACTCTGTTCTTGGTACAGTAGTCCCGAAGCCCTTTAGGCAGCCCACAACAATACTTCTGTCACAAAGTGATGACGTGGCGGACAGCAAAAACCCTAATTTCTGCCAGAAACCCTAAAATTCCTGCAAACCCTAATTTTTGCCAAAAACCCTAAATTCCGGAAATCGCGGAGGCGGATTATTAAAAAAATAATAATAATTATTATTTTTTTATTTTTTTATTTTTTTTTTGGAAAATGATGAGCGACGCGAATTTTGCTTTTGCTTTTTTTTTATTAAAAAAAGAGAAAAGACTCTCTAAGAGAGAGAGAGAACTGATGCTTTTGATTTTAAAAGCTTTTGGGGCTCTGCTTTTGGGCATCCCTTGTAACCTTTAAATTAGTGGTGAGGGCCTCACTTCTCAGGGCATCTGGACGCAGAGTCTGAGAGTGAAACCCTAACCGCTCTCTTGTACTTTGATGATTGATTAATACAAAAAGAAATACCGAAAGGGGCGCCAGTCTTTGGGGCCAATATCTCTAGGCACGGAACTCCGCCGGGCCGGTGCAAATCTATTGTGATCTGTGAATTGTTTTGAAGTGGTTATTTGGTGCTGTCGCGGTTGATTCTTTTGACTTGGAGTGTCCAAGTTTGTTACAGTGGTATCAGAGCACGGCCGATTTCTCTTCTACGGGAAATCCGATCCCCGAATTTTTTTTCCGCGGCACCTATGGCTTCAGGCAATGATCAGTCGACTCCCTCTGCATCTGGAGATGCGGGCTGGGATCACAACGAAGATTCAGGCAGAGAGTATGGCCCGCCTCGGCCTACTCAGGCGGAGCAAAGAGAGATGGAGCGTCGTCAATTGATTGGTGATGCAACAAAGATGATGCTCAATTTTGCCAAGGACCCGAAGATGGTAAAATATATGAACCGTACCTCTTTGAAAGAGGTACAGATGGAGTGGCAGAGAACCACAACACCACTCCCGAAACCCGCTCTCAAGAAACCTTCTACCTCCAAGAAATATACGGAGAAGGAACTGGAGAACGTGGTTGATGCACGGATTGCTCAGCTTTTCGACGTGCAAAAGAAAGGCAAAAAGCACGGCAAAAAGCAGAACAAAGGTACTGACTTCCCGGGATATTTGGGTCGTCAGTCGACATTCGACAAAGCAAAGAAACGGAAGAAGCGTGTTCGATTTGAAGGAGTACCCAGTTCTTCTTCTTCTTCTTCTGACAGTTCTTCTAGCTCCTCGGATTAGAGCGAAGAAGACAGAAAAAAAGCAAAAAGCGAAGCAAGACACAAAGCTTCGGAACGGGCAAGAAAAAGGCAAAGAAGGCTACATCTCGCCCAGAGACTGACAGTTCTACTGAGGACTCGTCTACAGACAGCTCAGATTCCGATGACGGAAAGTTTTATGCGAACAAGAAGAATTTTTACAAAGCCAACCAGTATGACTTTCTCGAAGATAACAGCAAGAAAGTCCGAGAGTTTAAGGAAGGTGGCCACTCGATCAAGTTTGATACTTTTCAGGATACTCAGATGCTTCGAAGGCTTTGTCTCTTATACAGCAGTTTGACATCGCTTTCGCGGGAGGACGCTATTCAGAGCACTCCAAGATTCGGAGAGCTGCCTCTTACTCTTAGGGGAATGCTCGTACTTGGTGGTCCACGCTTCTATTAAGCAAGACTGTGCCAGTTACATGGCTGAAATTCAAGAGGCTTTTTATTTCTTCTTGGTTGACTCAAGAGTTTGAGCGAGATATACGAGCTGCTTGGAACCATCTCCGGATGACCAAGAGCGATACAGTGAATTCTTATTGTGAAAGATTCTGGAGCTCTTTTCTACCCGCTTCATTCAAGAAGATCTCGTTCAGAGAACAAATTGAGCGGTTTACCTTGGGTCTACCTACAGAGATCCGAGATCACTGCTTGGAACAGAAGTCAGCTTCTATTCAGGAGTTGATGAGTCATGCGAAGCGGGGCTTTGCCATTCACTCTGGCAGTCTGACCTACCCCACAGATGAGGCCATGACACAACGAGCCAAACAGACTTCTGGGAATGAAAGTAGAATGTAAAAGAGCAACCCAGAGAAAAAAAAAGGATGCACGACCCAAGCTTACTCCTGAGGAGAGAGCTCGCTTCATCAGAGAGGGGAAGTGCTTTGGATGCGGGAAACATGGACATATTTCCGCAAAGTGCCCTGATAAGGCACAGAAAGAACAGAATGATAAAGACGACGACAGGTCTGAGAGTTCGACAACAGCTGAGGAATGTGGCAGAAAAGGCAGATAGAAAAGCAGAACTGGTACCACATGGCGTGGGACTTGCACCGAATCAAATGAATGAAAGTACAAACTTTGCCGTTTTTTTTTTGGGGCAAAGTGAAGGATCAAGAAGCTCTTTTGAAGGAGCCAAGGCCAACTTCTTTTCACTTGGAATTGGCGGCTCGATTTGGAACTACGGCCGACAGACTGACGCCACTGGCGGAGGTAGTTCGACTGGCACCCGGATGGGATGTTGCCATTACACCGAGCATTGGCAAACTTCGTTTGCAATGACAGGGGTGTTCAGGGCACGTGAGTGACGTTCTACTCGGGATCCCTTGGTACCACAAGAACTACGCCGTGGTTGACTACCGGGCCGAGAAAGAGACTTTGATAAATGAAGGGCTTAGAGATTGTACTTGATGAACTTCAGTTTTCTTACTCATTCTTTTGGGAGAACTGAACCATGGATAAAAGTTGAATATGTTTTGACCTGAAGAAAAGAACGCCAAGATTTTTTTTCTCCACGCTCATGCCGATTGCTTTTGAGAGGGCCTGAAGATCATACCATTGATCTGATATCTGGAAGCACACCACCGAATCGGCCACCTTATTGTGTGAGCCGAGTACAGAATGAAAAGATTATGAACTCAGTGAAAGACCTCTTGGAAAAGGGTCTTGTCCAGCTTAGTACTTCACCGTATTGCTCTCCAGTGTTGTTGATTTTGAAGAAAGACAGATCTTGGAGAATGTGCATCGATTATAGCACTCTCAACGAAATCACCATCAAGAACAGATTTCCGATTCCTAGGATCGATGATATACTCGACAGGTTACAGGGATCCTCGTGCTTTAGCAGGATTGACTTGAAGAGTGGATATCATCAGATCAGGATAGCGCCAGGAGATGTCTACAAGACAGCTTTTCGGACGACTTTTGGGTTATTTGAGTTTTTGGTGATGCCTTTTGGCTTAACCAATGCTCCTGCGACATTTAACCGGATGATGGACAGGATTTTTCGAGAGTACAGGCTATTTGTTGGCACTTTCTTTGACGACATCATTGTTTTCTCGAAGAATGAGGCAGAACACAGAGATCATCTGCTTCAAGTCTTTTAGGCATTACGAGATCACACGCTAGTGATTAATGCAAAGAAAAGTGAATTTTTTCCTACCATGGATACACTTTTTGGGACACATTGTGTCAGCAACACAACAGGAGTGCAAATGGACCCGGCCAAGATAGAGACTATCCGTGATTGGCCCGATTTGAGGAATGTCCATGAAGTTAGAAGCTTCTTGGGACTATGTTCATACTACAGGCGGTTCATACGAAAGTTTGCAGAGGTTGCTTCCCCTTTGCATATCTTGACACAGAAAGGAGTACCTTTTTCGTGGGGACCCACAGAGGTGACTGCCTTTCAGACATTGAAAGAGAAATTGACTACGGGACCTATTTTGACTTTGCCGGACTTGCAGAAGTCATTCGAAGTATATTGTGATGCTTGTGGTCGTAGTCTGGGTGCGGTCTTGATGCAAGAAGGCCATGTCATAGCTTACGAGAGCCGTTTGTTCTCTAGGCCGGAGATGACAGCACAGATTTTTGAGAAAGAGCTTTTGGCGGTTATCCATGCTCTTACTCAGTGGCGGCATTACCTACTCGGAGCGGATTTTATTGTCTTTACAGACCATCAGAGTTTGCGCTACTTCTTGTCACAGAAGCAGCTTTTGGAAAAGCAGATGCGGTGGGCGAACATCTTGTCACAGTTTCACTTCCAGATTGTCCATGTGCAGGGACAGAAGAATGTGGTGGCAGATGCTTTGTCTCGGAAACCGTTGGTTCTGGCTATTTCCGCGATACATCATAGGAGCTTCAAGGATATGGTCGATCAGTGTGCCACAGATACAGATTTTGCAGATATTTTCACACGGATACGGGATGGGGAGACAGTAGCTGGATACTCCCTTCGAGAAGGCTACTTGATGAAAAAGACTATGTTGTGCGTTACACAGCCGTTGAGGGAAAAGGTTATGACTGATTGCCACTGTCCACCTTTTACGGGTCACCGCAGCATTGCTACCACCATGAAAGGGGTAGAGAGAGATTTCTTTTGGCGGAGACTGAAGAAGGACGTGGAAGAGTTTGTGCGCAGTTGCTTGGTATGCTAGAAGGTCAAGTTTGACAGGCATAAGGCACAGGGATTGTTACAACCTTTACCCATACCCACCCACCCGCCCCTGGGAAAATATTGAAATGGATTTCATTTTTTTTTAATCTCCCGAGAATACAGAATGATCACGATGATTTTCCGATTACATGGCACGCCTGAGACGATTGTCTCCGACAAAGACCCCAAATTTACGAGTTTGTTTTGGAAGGCAATTTGGGAGAACATTGGCACGCGGTTACAGTTCTCGTCATCGTTCCACTTGCAGACTGACGGGCAATTTGAGATTGCCAATTCAGTGATTTTAGATTTATTGAAGTCTTGTATCTCGCATCAGAAGACTCAATGGGAAAAGAACTTACCTTTGGTGGAATTTGCCTACAATAACACGATACACTCTTCGACGGGGAAGACGCCATGAGAGATTGTTGAAACTGCTACGAAGGTTCCATCCTTCCTGAGCACGAAAGATTAGAAATTTGAAGCGGATGAATATTCGCGAGATTTGGATACGGCTTTTGCCAAGGTTCACGAGACTTTACAGAAGTCTCAAGAACGACAGAAAAAGGCAGCGGATCGCCATCGTCGCGACTGGAAACTGAAGGAGGATGATTGGGTGCTCTTACTTTTGAGAAGGCACGCCTAAGAAAAAAAAAAGGGAAAGGAGAGGCTTTTTCCAAAGCTTAGTATGTGATACTACGGACCTTTCCAGATTACTGACAAGATAAATGATGTCTCCTTCCGATTGGACCTGCCAGATACTTGGAGGATTCATAATGCATTGCATGTGAGTCTCTTGAACCCTGTTAAGGGTGATGTGCCTGATGATGGGGAGCCTGATGAGCAACCCGAAGTGGAAGAAAACGAGGAGATCCTTGTTCCTGAACAGATTTTGGCACATAAGGATACGAAGAATAAGGGTAAAGTTCGAAGGCGGTTCTTGGTTAAGTTCAAGAATTATCCTGCACTTGATGCGAAGTGGATGGAGGAGGAGGACCTAGCAGATACTCCTCAGATTGTGAAACTTTACCTCGATGCTTTTGGTTTAGCATAGTCTACTCCAAATGGAACCCGGAATTCAGCTTGGCCGAAGATCTGGTGCAGTGGGATGCACAAGAGGGGAGTTACTCCACTCCTTTGTCAACAGATGCCTCGATTTTGATACTAAAGTCACTGATGTCTCTTTGAGCTTCAGGGATACTGAGAGCTGACAGTATTCTGCTGGATGACTTTATGAAATGGAATTCCTGATTATGATACTGATTTGTTCTTGACTTCTTGTGAGTACAGGAACTGATAGACGAAATGACTGCAGCATTTTGGTCTGATTGATCTCGAATAGACATGGTTGCAATAGGGGTTAGTCAATCGGACATCGATGAGGTCCCGATTGGACCTAGATGTGATTGCTAGCTACATTGCCGATAAATCATGGTCTAAGATCCGAATGAATGTTGAATGTCATGTGATGTCCTGTGATATCTGGTGATGTCCTGTGATGTCGTGTGATGTGACTGTCGATTTTGTACATGTGCTAGATGTGCGTTCCTAGTACGTAGGTACTAACAGCCAGTGTCTGCTAAGACGGTTTATGGCTTTTGTCGGTTTTGCAGGCGTAATCGCGGTTGATTACAATGCTTTCAAGAGGGGGGTATGTCACAAAGTGATGACGTGGCGGACAACAAAAACCCTAATTTCTGCCAGAAACCCTAAAATTCTTGCAAACCCTAATTTTTGCCAAAAACCCTAAATTCCGGAAATCGCGGAGGCGGATTATTAAAAAAATAATAATAATTATTTTTTTTTTTTTTTTTTATTTTTTTTTAGAAAATGATGAGCGACGCGAATTTTGCTTTTGCTTTTTTTTTATTAAAAAAAGAGAAAAGACTCTCTAAGAGAGAGAGAGAACTGATGCTTTTGATTTTAAAAGCTTTTGGGGCTCTGCTTTTGGGCATCCCTTGTAACCTTTAAATTAGTGGTGAGGGCCTCACTTCTCAGGGCATCTGGACGCAGAGTCTGAGAGTGAAACCCTAACCGCTCTCTTGTACTTTGATGATTGATTAATACAAAAAGAAATACCGAAAGGGGCGCCAGTCTTTGGGGCCAATATCTCTAGGCACGGAACTCCGCCGGGCCGGTGCAAATCTATTGTGATCTGTGAATTGTTTTGAAGTGGTTATTTGGTGCTGTCGCGGTTGATTCTTGACTTGGAGTGTCCAAGTTTGTTACAACTTCTCTATCTGCTCTGTCAATGGCACAAATCTGTAGGAGGTCACTGAGAGTAACGCTTTACAAAACCTCCGATTGTACTCCAGCAAGCTCTTGCATTAGCCGAAGTAAGCCGGTCCCAATTTGTCATGACGTTGGCTTCAAATTCATTTGACAGCCAAGCAGATGCAAACATTTGCTTGAAGTAGACCCAAGTGGCAGGTGTCTATCCTTGCATTAACAATGTCGTCCACCATGTAAGCGCATTGTCCTTCAAGAGAGTGGCAGCTTTCCTAACCTTAGAGGCCTCTGTAAAATTCCCTCCTGCATAAGCTATATCAAACTGCTGGAGGAAAGTGAGAGCCTTTGCTTTATCCTCGAAGGCACTAAAAGTGTTGAACTTTACAACTGCACCACCTTCTTTACAAGCTTTCGGCTTTTCTAGTGCCCCCAAATTGTCATAAGGAATCGTCTGCAACATGGGCACTGTAGTAGGCATCATGGGCACATCTTCGCCACTAACATTTTACGTCAGAGGTGCCATATCTAGCTGCTGTCCAGAAAACCCAGCCATGCCAAAATGACCCTGCGGCACCCCAAACTGGCTCTGGTTGCACTGAAAACCTTGTTGCATGCCGATGCTACCAGCATCATGCCTTGCATACCCCCAAACATTGTTTCCGGCATGTACGGCTGACTTCCAGGCGCATAACCAGCCATACTTTGGAACATAGATCCACCCCCGAAATACCCAGGATGTACCGTGGGTGGTGGAAAAACTGGATGCATTGCTTGGTATCCAGTTTCCTGTCCATTCAAGACAGCATGCGGGCTCTGAAAGGTGGCGGGCTGAACTGGCAAAGCATGTGGAATAGGCGTTCTAACCACCTGTTCAAGGACGGGAGGAACCTGTTTTGGAGCCCCTGACTCCGCAACATGCAAGTGTTCCCTATCCTGCTGGGGCGCATGAAGTACTTGGGCTTGAGCCTCAACAAGCTTTGTACGCGGTGTAGATTGCCTATTTTGTTGTAGCACTGGTGACGCTCGCATGAACTCCATAAACCTTGGGTTCTGCACCAGCTGCGAAAACACATTCACCACGGCAACTAATTGAGTCCTGAACGCATCATCCTCAAGTTGCCCAGTCATAAAGCCCTGTACTACTGGAGGGACATTCACATCAACAAGAGGTACACACTGACGTAGCCATGAGCTCTCGCCAATATCGAACACCATAGGGGTTTCCTGTCTGTCCTTCGAAGAGGAGCCCTCTTCCATAATGCCCTTCCCTTTGTCGGCCATAGTGTAATCCCACATTCCTGTACTCTGTCTTTACCCAAAACAACCGAGGCTCACTCTTTGAGGAAAAAGTGATTGATGTCCGGCAACGGAACCTTGAAACCGGTCCATAGGGCAGTAGGCTTTGGCTTTCACCCGAAATTCTTTACTTTAGACACACACACACACACAGAGACAGAGAGAGAGAGAGAGAGAGAGTACTTTGCAAAAGGAACCTGCGACGGGAATTAACACTTAAGTACACATACGGCTCGAAAGCTAGAATGCTCCGAGCAGACGCCGACAACCTGTAGGGCCCAAAATTGGCGCCCCTTTCGGTATTTCTTTATACTTTGAGAGGGTAAATTACAAAGTAGAGTCCTGGAAATTCTTTACATGTATCCAGCTAGATACCACCTGTTTTGGCCAAATTTCGGCAACCTAACAGCCCCAAAACTTGTGCGAAACCTATTCCCCTACTGGAACTCACTTCCATTGGCATAAACCCTCTGATTTCTACCCAAAAACAGTAAATTCAGCTTGCTGTATTTACTGGTTTTTTCCCTGTTTTCAGCCCTAAACAGTCTCCGAACTGTTCTCTATCAGTGGGACACTGTTCCCAATGGTTCTTGCGTCTGTATGACTGAAAAATAGTCAAAATACAGAGCATAACCATTGCTGAAATTGCACCTGTACGATGAGGTTATCACCCTCACCGGTGCTTGCTTTTGGAGTAGCAGTTAGCTACTCCTATTCTTGCTCAACGAGGCTCTTGCCTCAGCACAAAAGCATGAAAACACACAGCTGTACATCAATCAAATGAAGAGCCCTCTTGTGGGGCATCACATAATTGCACCTAGGGGGAGGAGAGAGCAGTGTATAGTGTGCAGGTCATCACTCCTAGCACCACATTGTACATAGAGTGGAAAGGAAGCACACCATAGCTCTTAATCTATGACAGGTTTCACAAATGAGCCCACTCCATAGCTCTTAACCTGTGACATGTTTCACAAATGAGCCCTCCCAGCTACAAAATTCAGCGCCCATTTTTCTACAAGAGGAAAGTGCACAGAAATGTGCCACTTGGCGCGATTACAAGTATTTTCCCGTTTCGAAGTTGCCGCCTAAAAATCTCCCGGCTGGTTGCCCAATTGACTTCACGGCAGAGTTGTAAAATTTTTCCCTTGTCATTTCGAAAGTAATGACGCAAACACATTTCACGGCCCAAAATAGCAGTTCCCTAATTTTTAGGAGATACTTCCGTTGGGCTCCCACTGGTCGTCTGACCATCTATCCTCATTGGAACCGCATCCAAAAGTGCAATGTGGCCCAACTATCGAATACTTTCTGTTGGTGATCCCACCTTGACTTGATGCCTTTATTGAGTTCACTTCCTAGTATCCACCAACTTGCTAAGTGCGACGGGGGGGACCTATATGATCTTGAACTGAGCCTGGACAACCTCTTACTACATACTATACGAATTCTAGTGCCGACCCACTTCACGTCTGCGAGTGAAACTACCGTTCACATTGGCCATACAATGTCCGACCATTTGCAACTTCAAAAAGAGGGTTTCAAAAATAAAACAAAAATCATTGGAAAGAAACTGACAACTAAGGTTAGCAGTTGCCACGTCCTCGTGACACAACATGATGAAGTAGTAGGCAAATCGAGTAGCAGGCGACTTCACCAATTCCTTCTTGCTAAGCATTCGAAACAATGCCAAGACAGAAGACTTCCTTTTAACAAATGTCACAATCTTTGTTGCATAATCAAGAATCTTTGAGATCCAAGAAGGCTTCCCAATAT
Source organism: Adiantum capillus-veneris (assembly GCF_014529385.1). Lineage (NCBI taxonomy): Eukaryota > Viridiplantae > Streptophyta > Polypodiopsida > Polypodiales > Pteridaceae > Adiantum > Adiantum capillus-veneris. The sequence goes on from NC_140955.1 coordinate 10,346,748, forward strand.
CCTCAAACAAGAGGTCCAAGCAATGGAATGCACATCTCGTGAAAAAAAGGTGTTTCCAGTTCTCTTCAACCATTTGCCCAACCCCAATACGATTACTTGCATTATCCATGCATACCTGCACAACATTGGCAGGTCCTACCTAGAGAATCACATCCTTGAGGTGCTTGAAAATAAACTCTGACCTCTTTATCTCACCAGATGTGTCCACAGATTTCAAAAACACAAAGCCATGTATGGAGCATGCAAGAAAGTTAATGATAGGTTTGCGTCTATTGTCAGACCATCCATCACATACAATTGTGCATCCATGTTTCTTCCATCTATCGCGCACACCCATGATCTCATAACCAACGCATTTGACCTCATCATTCATGTCACAAACTGATTACATGTCAAAGCCTAAAGAATGGAGCCAACTTACAGATGCCGGCCGAGGGGCCTAAACCCTAAGACGAGCAAGTAACACAAGAGGTCCTACCAACTTATGAGGTCTGTAACAGACTTGGACACTCCAAGTCAAGAATCAACCATGACAGCACCAAATAAACACTTCAAAACAATTCACAGATCACAATAGATTTGCACTGGCCCGGCGGAGTTCCGTGCCTAGAGATATTGGCCCCAAAGATTGGCGCCCCTTTCGGTATTTCTTTTTATATTAATCAGATCAAAGTACAAGAGTGTGGCTAGGGTTTCACTCTTAGACTCTGCGTCCAGATGCTCTCAGAAGTGAAGCCCTCTCCACATATTTAAAGGTACAAGGGATGCCCAAAAGCACAGCCCCAAAAGCTTTTAAAGTAAAAAGCATAAGAGTTCAAAAGCTCTTCTCTCTCAAGTTCTCCTTTTTTTTTGTTAAAAAAAAGCATCTCTTCAAAAGCGAAATTCGTGTCGCTCATCATTCCAAAAAAAAAAAAAGAATTTTTTTTCAATTTTTATGATTTCCGGAAATTAGGGTTTTTGGCAGAAATTAGGGTTTGCAGGAATTTTAGGGTTTTTGGCAAAAATTAGGGTTTCTACTGTCCACCACGTCATCACTTTGTGACATACCCCCCTCTTGAAAGCATTGTAATCGACCGCGATTACGCCTGCAAACCAACAAAAGCCATAAACCGTCTTAGCAAACACTGACTGTTAGTACCTACGTACTAGGAACACACATCTAGCACATGTACAAAATCGACAGTCACATCACAAGACATCATATGACATTCAACATTCATTCGGATCTTAGACCATGATTTATCGACAATGTAGCTAGCAATCACATCTAGGTCCAATCGGGACCTCATCGATGTCTGATTGACTAACCCCTATTGCAACCATGTCTATTCGAGATCAATCAGACCAAAATGCTGCAGTCATTTCGGCTATCAGTTCCTGCACTCACAAGAAGTCAAGAACAAATCAGTATCATTATCAGGAATTCCATTTCATAAAGTCATCCAACAGAATACTGTCAGCTCTCACTATCCCTGAAGCTCAAAGAGACATCAGTGACTTTAGTATCAATCGAGACATCTGTTGACAAGGGAGCGGAGTGACTCCCCTCTTGTGCATCCCACTGCACCAGATCTCCGGCCAAGCTGAATTCTGGGTTCCGTTTGGAGTAGACTATGCTAAACCAAAACATCGAGGTAAAGTTTCACAATCAGAGGAGTATCTGCTAGGTCGTCCTCCTCCATCCACTTCGCATCAAATGCAGGAAAGTTCTTGAACTTAACCAAGAACCGCCTTCGGACTTTACCTTTCTTCGTATCGTTATGTGCCAAAATCTGTTCATGAACAAGGATCTCCTCGTTTTCTTTTCACTTCGGGTTGCTCATCAGGCTCCCCATCATCAGGCACATCACCCTTAACAGGTTTCAAGAGACTCACATGCAATGCGTTGTGAATCCTCCAAGTATCTGGCAATTTCCATCGGAAGGAGACATCATTTATCTTGTTAGTGATCTGGAAAGGTCCGTAGTATCGCATACTAAGCTTTGGAAAAAGCCTCTCCTTTCCCTTTTTCTTTCGTAGGCGTGCCTTCTCAAAACGTAAGAGCACCCAATCATCCTCCTTCAATTTCAAGTCGCGACGATGGCGATCCGCTGCCTTTTTCTGTCGTTCTTGAGACTCCTGCAAAGTCTCGCAAACCTTGGCAAAAGCCGTATCCAAATCTCGCGAATATTCATCCGCTTCAAATATCTAATCTTCGTGCTCAGGAAGGATGGAACCTTTGTAGCACTTTCAACAATCTCACATGGCGTCTTCCCCGTCGAAGAGTGTATCGTGTTATTGTAGGCAAATTCCACCAAAGGTAAGTTCTTTTTCCATTGAGTCTTCTGATTAGAGATACAAGACTTCAATAAATCTAAAATCACTGAATTGGCAATCTCAAATTGCCCGTCAGTCTGCAAGTGGAACGATGACGAGAACTACAACTGCGTGCCAATGTTCTCCCAAATTGCCTTCCAAACAAACTCATAAATCTAGGGTCTCTGGCGGAGACAATTGTCTCAGACGCGCCATGTAATCGGAAAATCATCGTGATCATTCTGTGTTCTCGGGAGATCAAAAATGAAATCCATTTCAATACTTTTCCAGGGGCGGGTGGGTATGGGTAAAGGCTTTAACAATCCATGTGCCTTATGCCTGTCAAAATTGACCTTCTGGCATACTAAGCAACTGCGCACAAACTCTTCCACATCCTTTTTGAGTCTCGGCCCAAAGAAGTATCTCTCTACCCCCTTCATGGTGGTAGCAATGCCGCGGTGACTCGTAAAAGGTGGACAGTGGCATTCAGTCAGAACCTTTTCCCTCAACGGTTGTGTAACGCACAACATAGTCTTTTTCATCAAGTAGCCTTCCCGAAGGGAGTATCCAGCTACTGTCTCCCCATCCGTATCCGTGTGAAAATATCTGCAAAATCTGTATCTATGGCATACTGATCGACCATATCCTCGAAGCTCCTTGATGTATCGCGGAAATAGCCAGATCCAACGGCTTTCGAGACAAAGCATCTACCACCACATTCTTTTGTCCCTGCTCATGGACAATCTGGAAGTGAAACTGTGACAAGATGTTCGCCCACCGCATCTGCTTTTCCGAAAGCTGCTTCTGTGACAAGAAGTAGCGCAAACTCTGATGGTCTGTAAAGACAATAAAATCCGCTCCGAGTAGGTAATGCCACCATTGAGTAAGAGCATGGATAACCGCCAAAAGCTCTCTCTCATTGATCTATGCTGTCATCTCTGGCCTAGAGAACAAACGGCTCTCGTAAGCTATGACATGGCCTTCTTGCATCAAGACCGCACCCAGACTACGACCACAAGCATCACAATATACTTCAAATGGCTTTTGCAAGTCCGATAAAGTCAAAATAGGTCTCGTAGTCAATTTCTCTTTCAATGTCCGAAAGGCAGTCACGTCTGTGGGTCCCCACAAAAAAGGTACTCCTTTCTGTGTCAAGGTATGCAAAGGGGAAGCAACCTCTGCAAACTTTCGTATGAACCACCTGTAGTACGAACACAGTCCCAAGAAGCTTCTAACTTCATGGACATTCCTCAAGTCGGGCCAATCACGGATAGTCTCTATCTTGGCCGGGTCCATTTGCACTCCTGCTGCTGCTGACACAATGTGTCCCAAAAAGTGTATCTCTGGTAGGAAAAATTCACTTTTCTTTGCATTAATCACTAACGTTGATCTCGTAATGCCTGAAAGACTTGAAGCAGATGATCTCTGTGTTCTGCCTCATTCTTGGAGAAAACAATGATGTCGTCAAAGGAAGTGCCAACAAATAGCCTGTACTCTCGAAAAATCATGTCCATCATCCGGTTAAATGTTGCAAGAGCATTGGTTAAGCCAAAAGGCATCACCAAAAACTCAAATAACCCAAAAGTCGTCCGAAAAGCTGTCTTGTAGACATCTCTCGGCGCTATCCTGATCTGATGATATCCACTCTTCAAGTCAATCCTCCTAAAGCACGAGGATCCCTGTAACCTGTCGAGTATATCATCGATCCTAGGAATCGGAAATCTGTTCTTGATGGTGATTTCATTGAGAGTGCTATAATGGATACACATTCTCCAAGATCCGTCTTTCTTCAAAACCAACAACACTGGAGAGCAATACGGTGAAGTACTAGGCTGGACAAGACCCTTTTCTTTCACTTGGTTCATAATCTCTTCATTCTGTGCTCGGCTCACACGGTAAGGTGGCCGATTCGGTGGCGTGCTTCCAGGTATCAGATCAATGGTATGATAGATCAATGGTATGATCTTCACGCCCTCTGAAAAGCAATCGGCATGAGTGTGGAGAAAAATCTTGGCGTTCTTTAGATCAGGTCAAAACATATTCAACCTTTATCCATCGTTCAATTCTCTCCCAAAAGAATGAGTAGGAAACTAAAGTTCATCAAGTACAATCTCTAAGCCCTTCATTTATCAAAGTCGCTTTCTTGGCCCGGTAGTCAACCACGGCGTAGTTCTTGTGGTACCAAGGGATCCTGAGTAGAACGTCACTCGCGTGCCCTGAACACCCCTGTCATTGCAAACAAAGTTTGCCAATGCTCGGTGTAATGGCAACAGCCCATCCAAGTGCCAGTCGAACTACCTCCGCGTGTGGCATCAGTCTGTCGGGCGTAATTCCAAATCGAGCCGCCAATTCCAAGTGAAAAGAAGTTGGCCTTGGCTCCTTCAAAAGAGCTTCCTGATCCTTCACTTTGCCCCAAAAGCGGCAAAGTTTGTACTTTCATTCATTAGATTCGGTGCAGGTCCCACACCATGTGGTACCAGTTCTGCTTTTCTATCTGCCTTTCCTGCCACGTTCCTCAGCTGCTCTCAAACTCTCTGGCCTGTCGTCGTTCTTTATCATTCTGTTCTTTCTGTGCCTTTTTTAGGGCACTTTGCGGAGATATGTCGCTGTTCCCCGCATCCAAAGCACTTCCCCTCTCTAATGAAGCGAGCTCTCTTCTCAGGAGTAAGATTGGGTCGTGCATCCTTTTTCTCTGGGTTGCTCTTTTTCTTTCTACTTTCATTCCCAGAAGTCTGTTCGGCTCGTTGTGTCATGGCCTTATTTGTGGGGTAGGTCAAACTGCCAGAGTGAATGGCAAAGCCCTGCTTCACATGACTCATCAACTCCTAAATAGAAGCTGACTTCTATTCCAAGCAGTGATCTTGGATCTCTGTAGGTAGACCCAAGGTAAACCGCTCAATCTGTTCTCTGAACGAGATCTTCTTGAATGAAGAGACGGGTAGAAAAGAGCTCCAGAATCTTTCACAATAAGCATTGATTGTGTCTTTCTTGGTCATCCGAAGATGGTTCCAAGCTGCTCGTATATCTCATTCATATTCTTGCGTTAACCAAGAAGAAATAAAAAGCTTCTTAAATTTCAGTCATTTAACTGGCGCAGTCTTGTTTAAAAGAAGCGTGGACCACCAAGTACGAGCATTCCTCTTAAAATAAGAGGCAGCTCTCCGAATCTTGGAGTGCTCTGAATAGCGTCCTCCCGCGAAAGCGATGTCAAACTGCTGTATAAAGACAAAGCCTTCGAAGCATCTGAGTATCCTGAAAAAGTATCAAACTTGATCGAGTGGCCACCTTCCTTAAACTCTCGAACTTTCTTGCTTTTATCTTCGAGAAAGTCATATTGGTTAGCTTTGTAAAAATTCTTCTTGTTCGCATAAAAGTTTCCGTTGTTAGAGTCTGAACTGTCCGTAGACAAGTCCTCTGTAGAAGTGTCATTCACTGGGCGAGACTTAGACTTCCTTGCCTTTTTCTTGCCCTTTCCGAAGAGTTGTTTCTTGCTTCGCTTTTGGCTTTTCCTATCTTCTTCGCTCGAGTCTGAAGAGCTAGAAGAACTGTCAGAAGAAGAAGAAGAAGATCTAGGTAGGTCTTCAAACTTGACGAGCTTCTTCAATTTCTTTGCCTTGTCAAATGTCGACCGACGATCCAAATATCCCGGGAAGTCAGTGCCTTTCTTCTGCTTTTTGCCATGCTTTTTGCCTTTCTTTTGCACGTCGAAAAGCTGAGCAATCCGTGCATCAACCACGTTCTCCAATTCCTTCTCCGTATATTTCTTGAAGGCAAAAGGTTTCTTGAGAGCGGGTTTCGGGAGTGGTGTTGTGGTTCTTTGCCACACCATTTGTACCTCTTCCAAAGAGGTCTGGTTCATATATTTTGCCATCTTCGGGTCCTTGGCAAAATTGAGCATCATCTTTGTTGCATCGCCAATCAATTGACGACGCTCCATCTCTCTTTGCTCCGCCAGAGTAGGCCGAGGCGGGCCATACTCTCTGTCTGAATCTTCGTTGTGATCCAGCCCGCATCTCCAGATGCAGAGGGAGTCGACTGATCATTGCCTGAAGCCATAGGTGCCGCGGAAAAAAAATTCGAGGATCGGATTTCACGTAGAAGAGAAATCGGTCGTGCTCTGATACCACTGTAACAGACTCGGACACTCCAAGTCAAGAATCAACCGCGACAGCACCAAATAACCACTTCAAAACCATTCACAGATCACAATAGATTTGCATTGGCCCGGCGGAGTTCCGTGCCTAGACATATTGGCCCCAAAGACTGGCGCCCCTTTCGGTATTTCTTTTTATATTAATCAGATCAAAGTACAAGAGTGTGGCTAGGGTTTCACTCTCAGACTCTGCGTCTCCACATATTTAAAGGTACAAGGGATGCCCAAAAGCAAAGCCCCAAAAGCTTTTAAACTAAAAAGCATAAGAGTTCAAAAGCTCTTCTCTCTCAAGTTCTCCTTTTTTTTTGTTAAAAAAAAGGATTCTCTTCAAAAGCGAAATTCGCGTCGCTCATCATTCCAAAAAAAAAAAAAAATCAACCTCCGTGATTTCTGAAAATTAGGGTTTTTGGCAAAAATTAGGGTTTCTGCTGTCCGCCGCGTCATCACTTTGTGACAGTGTCCCATCCGATGGGGCCCCACGTGACATAAAGATTAAAATAAAGCAGGACCTGCAATTGATGACATGGCAGTTTCCAAAAATTGTGCCGACATGATGACGTGGCAGGCTATACGAATTTCCGTGTTTTTCACTGGCTGATGACGTGGCAACTGTACGGATTTTCGTAAATTATGCTGGCAGTTTTTGGCATTGCTTTTTGGACCAGAAGCTTTTGAGTTTGAAGGCTTTTCATGTAAACTGCTTTTCAGGCCAAGGGCCTTTAAATATGAGGCTAGGGCTCATTCTCTGGCATGCTTCCTAGAGAAGGTGCAAAGTCTGGAGTACCGGCTTGTACTGTGTTGATGCAATATAAAGAAACACCGAAAGGGGCGCCAAGGTTTGGGGCCGATACTCTCTGGGGTGAAATTCCGCCACTCCGTGTCGCGTGTCGTCTCTCTCTTTCAGTTCAATAACATATTGAAGTGCTAAAAGTCTCTTCAGTCTGTTCTTTTCTATTAGCACATGGTGCCCGCCTTGTGACAGTGGTATCAGAGCATCAAGCGTGTGCTTTTCTGAAAGCATACCGGTCCTAGAAAAGAGCAGATTAAGCTATTGGAATTGGAATTTTATTTGAGGTATCTTCGCCTTCCACACGTCAAAAACTGATGAGGTGGCAGATTTCCAAAAATTGCGATGGCATGATGTCGTAGCAGGCTATACGGATTTCCGCGTTTTGCGTTGGCTGATGACGTTGCAGGCTGTACGGATTTCCGTAAATTACGCTGGTAGCTTTTGGCATTGCTTTTTGGACCAGAAGCTTTTTAATTTTAAAAGCTTTTTACTGTAACTGCTTTTCAGGCCAAGGGCCTTTAAGTATGAGGCTAGGGCTCATTCTCTGGCATGCTTCCAGGAGAAGGTGCAGAGTCTGGAGTACCGGCTTGTACTGTGTTGATGCAATATAAAATAATACCAAAAGGGGCGCCAAGGTTTGGGGCCAATACTCTCTGGGCTGGAATTCTACCACTCCGTGTCGCGTGTCGTCTCTCTCTCATACAGTTCAGTTGTTATTGAAGTGCTAAAAGTCTCTTCAGTTTGTTCCTTTCTATTGGCACGTGGCGCCCGCCTTGTGACAGTGATATCAGAGCATCAGGCGTGTGCTTTTCTGAAAGCATACCGGTCCTACAAAAGAGCAGACAAAGCTATTGGAATTGGAATTTTATTTGAGGTATCTTCGCCTCCACACGCCAAAAACTAATGACGTGGCAGATTTTCGAAAATGGCATTGGCATGATGACGTGGGAGGCTGTACGGATTTCAGCGTTTTGCGCTGGTTGATGACGTGGCAGGCTGTATGGATTTCCATAAATTACGCTGGTAGCTTTTGGCATTGCTTTTTGGACCAAAAGCTTTTGAGTTTGAAGGCTTTTCATGTAAACTGCTTTTCAGGCCAAGGGCCTTTAAATATGAGGCTAGGGCTCATTCTCTGGCATGCTTCCTAGAGAAGGTGCAAAGTCTGGAGTACCGGCTTGTACTGTGTTGATGCAATATAAAGAAATACCGAAAGAGGCACCAAGGTTTGGGGCCAATACTCTTTGGGGTGGAATTCCGCCACTCCGTGTCGCGTGTCGTCTCTCTCTTTCAGTTCAGTTGTTATTGAAGTGCTAAAAGTCTCTTCAGTCTGTTCTTTTCTATTGGCACGTGGTGTCCGCCTTGTGACAGTGGTATCAGAGCATCAGGCGTGTGCTTTTCTGAAAGCATACCGGTCCTACAAAAGAGCAAACAGAGCTATTGGAATTGGGATTTTTATTTGAGGTATCTTCGTCTTCCACACGCCAAAAAATGATGACATGGAAGATTTCCCAAAATGTACGGATTTCCACGTTTTGCGCTGATTGATGACGCGGCAGGTTGTACAGATTTCCGTAAATTACGCTAGCAACTTTTGGCATTGCTTTTTGAACCAGAAGCTTTTGAGTTTTAAAAGCTTTTTACTGTAACTGCTTTTCAGCCAAGGGCCTTTAAGTATGAGGCTAGGGCTCGTTCTCTGGCATGCTTCCAAGAGAAGGTGCAGAGTCTGGAGTACCGGCTTGTACTGTGTTGATGCAATACAAAGAAATACCGAAAGGGGCACCAAGGTTTGGGGCCAATACTCTCTAGGGTGGAATTCCGCCACTCCGTGTCGCGTGTCGTCTCTCTTTCAATTCAGTTGTTATTGAAGTACTAAAATTCTGTTGAGTCTGTTCTTTTCTATTGACACGTGGTGCCCGCCTTGTGACAGATACCCCCATCTCCCACCTTGTGACGCATTAGGAATACCCTCACCTAGTCCTTTTCTATCGAACTTACGATCAAATCTCCTTCACGATGCTCTGTCACCCATCCTATGACGCATCAGAGATGTCCGTTCTCGGATGGTGGAATACTTCTTCCCGATGCTCCCTGTCACCTATCCGATGTGACGCGTCATAAGTACTCGTTCCTCGTGGCCTTACACATATTCCCTTTCACAGTGCTCCCGTCATCACTCTGAATGACGCACTAGAAATATTTGTACTCGGATGTCTCTAGTGAGAAAAACCCTTTCACTTATAAATCCCAATAATTCATTTAGAATTATTTTTCTGTCAGATAAAGCCAATTTAGCAACACATGGTCTGACATTTAAAATGAATTTTTCTGTGATTTGTCATGTGATGTCGAGTGACGTCCTGTGATGTCACTGTTGTTTTGTACAAGTGCTAGATGTGTCGTGTCTAGTATGTCGTACTAACAATCAGTGTCTACTAAGACAGTTTATGGCCTCTGTCTGTTTTGCAGGCATAATCGAGGACGATTACAGTTCTTTCAAGAGAGGGGTGTCACAAATTGAAGACGTGAGTGTGCCCAGACACACACGGATGACGTGGCAATTGTACGAAATCCCGTGATTTACGCTGACAGCACGGACGTTTGAATTATGCGCTGAGTGGCTGACGTGGCAATGTACAGACGCTCGGATTTTTGGCTGACTGACAGGATGGATTTCCGCAGGCTATGCTGTTTTGCTAACGTGGCAATGCGTACGGATTTCCGCAATTGCCGTTGGCTGCCTTTGGCTTGCAGATTTTTGAGTTAATGCTTTTGGGAGCCATTGCTTTTGATTTTAATGCTTTTGGGGCTCTGCTTTTAGCAATCCTTGTAAATCTTTATGATTGACCCAAGGGGGCTCACTCTGCAAAGCATCTAGACGCAGAGTTTGAAAGTGAGCACCCGCGGGTCGGTTGTAGTTTGCTCAAAGGTTAATATAAAAGAAATACCGAAAGGGACGCAAGTCTTTGGGGGCCAGTATCTCTTGGCACGGAACTTCGTCGAGCCGTGTCGACTCTCTTTTGATCTATGAAGTATTTTGAAGTGAATCTCTACTGTGTCGCGGTAGAATCTTGACTTGGGGTGTCCAAGTTTGTTACACTCATACATAGGGTTAACCATGCCTGGTTGCACTGTCCCAAACACATTCCCTAGCATATAACTTGTGGAAGGTCCAGCCATAGCTTGAAACACTGAACCACGTCCAAAATAGCCAGGATATGAGGTAGGTAATGGAAGGATCTGTCGCATAGCCTATTCATTACTCCCTTGACCATTCACAAACAGTTCTTGTCCAGGTAAAGCAAATTGCTTGGGATCAAAGGACATCGTTGGTTGCTCAATCACATTAACTTTCCCTCCAGCATCACGAGGCCTCTGTGCATGGGAAATCTCCTTTTCCTGCAACGGCTCAATCATGCCATATGTCGGACATTGAAAACCTTGTGTCGGAGCCTGAAATTCCTATGTAGGAGCCTGTAAGAACTCTTGCAACCTTGGATTGTTGGCCAACTGTTGAAACATCTCCATGCAGCTACGCAATTGAGCTCTAAACAACCTGTCCTCTCCTTGAAGAGTTGAAGGAACTTTCTCTGTGTCATGTGAGGAAATCCCTCTTCAGGTACTTGGTCTCTCTTCTTTGCCATAACGATAAGCTCTGTGTTGCTTTCACCCACAACAATCCACGCTACACTTTATGAAGAAACGTGACTGTCTTGGCAATGGAACCATTTATCCGGTCAATACACAGTAGAGGGCGGTACTAATTCAATTACCTGTTAACTTTACAAAGAGCACTGAGAAGAAAAGAGAGCACAAATGAGTCCAACAACTAGATCATCACTGCGCACACAAAGACCGACACCTTGTAGGCCCCAAAGACCGGTACCCCTTTTGGTATTTCTTTATTCAATTGAAAATAGACGATCCGAACACCTAGATCAAACCCTCATGACGCTGTCCAAACCTGTCAAGGCTAAAATCGCAGGTTTCCAACCTGATTTCAATAACATAACGGCGCCAAAACCCCTGTCGATCAAAAGTACACCTCTAGGACAAATTCCCTTCCATACTCGTCAGTATTCGCTGCTAACTAGCCCAACCAATCCAGAGTGACCGATCTAGATTCCCGATGTGAGAAACCCGTTCGGCCGCAGCCATTTCACATTGGGCATGCAATGTCCACTTGAACCTTTTCAAGGGTTTCGGGGAAAACAAGTAAAAAGAAAAATATGTAGTACATGTTTAAAGAAGGCAACAGGAAAAATACACCTCTTGATGACAAAAAAACCCTGGGATATTCAATGACAATAAATCATAGGGAAAAACTACCTGAGATACAAAGTTACAAAAGATGGGTGATACATCAAAGGATGAGTCGCCTACCACATATGCTCTAAAACAGTCCCTAACCCTTCTTTGAAATGGCTTCCAATAAGTAATGGGTTCGATATTGTAATTGCAAAATCATACACGCCAACAAATGCCCTCATAGGTGGAAGAACACCTGCCTATACCTGGTGCAAACAGCATCGGCTCAAGACCATCAATTTTCTTTGAAGGATCATAAATGCCCACTAATTATTCTCTGCCGGTTCTTCTCAAACTCTGTGCATTCTATATCTTTGCTTAGTCCATTATCAACATCATTCCCGCTAAAAATACCTAGCTGAATCCAGGACAAGCCCAACTCCACCTACAAATCCATAGAACATTACACAATAATTGTAGAAATCCACAATGCAATAACAACCAGCTCAATTATGCATAGCCTTGACAAAATACTACAAAACGCCAACCTGATAGTGTCCATACCCTCTATTCTACCTGTGGGCTATTACATGTTCACCTTTGATTTACAACCTACCTAGCTATTGAACATTAACATTTATATTTTCGTACAGCTGTCAGCTACCATTTTGTTCAATGACTTACCATTTCTCTGTCAAACATCACCTTAACACACCCAGCCTTCCTTTTTGTTACACATCTCTTACTAAATAATAATGATTCTAGATAACCAATTCACAACATTGAAAACACTAGCTCCATGCCACTATGATGCTCTACATAATGAGGCATAAACAAACATAAAATCCAGAAATGATGAGTTTGTAAATTACCTCTCTGTTTGGAAGCTTGTAAACATTGTGTTCAAAAAATAATCTTGCAGGTGAACTACCAGTAATCTTTACTGCAACTATGAACCGGTCACCACTCTGGCTGTATCTCAAACCAAATATAGAAGATCAAATATTTTCTAAGCCTAGTAGAAAACAGCAAAATTTTAACATTTCCTTCTTCATTAACACAGAGTAAATTGGACATTCACGCTGCAAAAAGCTCAATGGGAACGTACTTTTAAAGGCGCAAGGTATTTTAGGGTCAACTCAGATAATGCAAGAGCATTGCCGGCACGAGCTACTGCATCTGGACTTATCCCAATAGCTTCACATAACTCATGACGGCCTGTGATATTTTATGTCAGAAAAGAGTACTACTAGATTAGGAATTTTGCCATTATTTGACAAGGTCAGTTACCATGCTGGCAATAGCTGGCATAAATAGCATTGTTCACCACTCCATATTGGTCCAACTCATAATCACGAACTTTCAGCTCCATTTCGAATGCCTGAGTCATGCTACAAAAACTGAAAAGCTTAGCAACATAGAACAGTGACAGACGATTCATCGAGAACGCCAGCAGGATCGTGAACATAACAGATTGAAAAGGATGCACATCAACTAATTTGAACTCGCAATCTAGTCAACTATGAAGTGATAGGAAGGCCGGAATCAGGTTGGAAATAAGAGTTCCATGCAAGTTTATAACACCAGTATATAACCGTTGTACTAGAAACAGCACTGTAGCTTCTCAGTAAATAGCAAATTGAATTCCTATGCTTATAATAATCAGCAGCTGGCAAAGAAAAAGACTGCAGGCGTCGTGTGGTTATATCAACAAATAGTGAATCACAACGCCTTGTTCATGTTGATGCCACAAGCCAGTGGATGGTTGAAGGTTCCTCTAAGTTATTGTTGGATCTTGTAATACACTAAGACTAATACCACAGTGACAACTTTGTCATTTGAACGAGTTACGGGAAAGCTTACTTCAGCTACTAGAAGTATTTCTGACAGATTCCAGCAAAACATTTGGCACCCGATACGAGAACAAGGGAAGACAAGGAACATACCCTCTGTCTCCAAACATGCTGGAGACATGGATAGGGGTAGCAAAACCACGCCTGCAGTGAGTGTGGAGGTGCGAAGGAGAGCGCCAGGAAGGCAAAGTAAGCCGATGCCCTTGAAGGCTGCAATGATTGCTGAAATGGAGGCCGCACACATCTCCGAGGCCTGAGGCCAGCTGATGAGGGCCTGTCGAAAGAAACCTCGATGCCGCCATGGGTATTCGAATACGACAATAATGTTCGCCGTCGTTGGAATTTTAGAGGGGAGCTGTGTCTTGTGGACGGGCGGGCGGGCGGGCGGGCGGCTTCCTCCTTGCCACAAGAAGATTTAGAAATTTTCTCATGTAGGGAAAACCGAGTCTTTCTCAGTGTTTTTCATACAACGCATAACATCATGAGCTTCTGCTCGAGAGGCACCGCATACCTAGCTAGGTACGATTGGGGGCAGGGGACCACCGGGCCAGCGGTCCCCTGCCCCCAATCGTACCTACCTAGGTATGTGGCGCCTCCCTCACAGAAGCTCATGATGTTGTGGTAAGTCACAATGTGGGAAATATTGTGAGAATTTGTCCAAAACTTCTTGTGTGTGTTGCCAGGATAAAAGAATACTCATTATAGTGTCACACGTTCATTAGCTCTCAATAGCTAATTAAGGTGCAGGCAGTGCCATTTGTGGACGCCTTCAATATCCCCTCCAAAACTAGCAAGGATTTGGCGCTAAGATGGACTCTAGCTCAGATATGGCACGTGCTATGAGATGGTCATGTGTAAGCATCAGAGCGCTTATTTGTGATGTGTGTTTCTCTCATTCGTGCAAAGCCTTGAAACAACAGGCACATTGTCTTGCATGTAACCAGCCTTATATGGAAGTTGTATAAAAGGCATTTAGCCATTGACATCGTTGTAATTTAGCAAAGTCACAATATGCCAACAAAGGATTGTGTTGTCGTGCCATCCCTTTTTGGCCTGCCCAAAGGGCAAAGGCCCTCATGCAGCCTTCCCTTTTTTGCTAACAAAAATTGTACCGAAAGCTTTCACATTATGATTTTATAGGAATGGTCGATGGATATTGTGCTCATTTATCTATAGTGTCAAGATTGTTGAGAGAATGATGCCCTCAAATCTTACGTACATAGAATAACGAGCTATTAGTGGTTGGCCTATGTGGTGCTCAAATCATATCATGGTTTCTGTGTGTGTGTGTGTGTGTGTGTGTGTGTGTGTGTGTGTGTGTGTGTGTGTGTGTGTGTGTGTGTGTGTGTGTGTGTGTGTGTGTGTCCAGGTCAAAGGACGCATCAAGGTTAGACTTATAACTCTGTGCGGCCTCGTTATTCAAGGACGGCAAAAGCTACCTACACTCTATAAGTGACTGAGAAGCTCAAGTCGTGCAGGATGAGTGCAGGACCCACTATACCTCTTTACATGTAGGTGACAAGGATTGTTCAGGCCAATGTTAGGCCAGCCCACATGTCATGACTAGCTCCTCTATCCTCTTTAAGTCATCCTCTGCCTCCTCTTGCGCACATCTCCTTTGGTCCACAATATTGTCCTAATCTCCTAGCTACATGTGCACTTGAACTATGGCTTAGCTCCTTGCAAATGCTCCAATGCAAGAGGTTAGACGATGAATCACATTACCAATGATATCAAGGGCAAGAATCAAGCCCTAGAATTCACAAAGCGGCAATCTTAGGAGCTAAAGTGCTTACATTTTCATTATTACTAAGGTAATGATGATGATTATTTTGTAGGGCAATAGGTCTACCATTGTTGGTGCTTCACTCTAGCTTTAAGTTTATGCGCAAGCTTGAATATGGAGAAAACTCGTCAAAAGGTGAGATGGGAGACCTTTTGAGTGGTATGAAAAGTTCCTTAACTTCGCAAAGTTGCTTGCAAAGCAGTGTGGAATGTCGGGGCTTACAGATGGGTCTTTAAGGATTTCTTATCCTTTGTTGCAAGAAGTGAGAGCTCTCTACCTTCCTTTACAACATGGGTTTCAAGAACATTGCCAACATAGACTTCTCTAAGACAGTTGTAGTTGAAATGCTCAAAAAACACATGCACTAGTGGCCAGAGATGAAGTGGAGAGTTATGGATAGGCCTGACATGAAGGTAGCCTTGTTTTGAAGCTAATTGCAATTGTTCTGATTTTTGTCTACCTCTAGGACATGATTCAACACCCACTAAGAAAAGTGTGTGTGTACATCATGAGTTGTTCATTTTGAAGGGAAAGCGAGGAAGGACGATTTTGTTCTTGCAAGGTTATTGAAATGGTTGATAGTTGGGCACCTACTCAACTATTTTTTTCCACCATAGGTTGAGGAGCAACTGCGAGAAAGCTCTTTATAACATCGAGACGTGCCTTGTCATGTGCAAACATGTGTGCATGTGAACATGAGAGAGAGAGAGAGAGAGAGAGAGAGAGGAATCGGCTATGACCCAATGCTTGAAGCTAATAGGTAGTAGCATATGTAGGAGCTTATGAGCCAAGGTGGTGGAGCTACGGAGCTAGTCAAAACTAAGATCAATGACACGCACAAGAAGAGAAAAAGAGAGAAGTTGAAGAGTGTAGGCAGATGATACTAGCAAGAGTTCTGTCTTTGGAGGTTAAAGAACATTTATCTAGGATGCATTGGTTAAACCTAAAAAGGCAAGAGGTGTTGGGGATCACCTTCTAAGGAGTGCTCATATGGGTCAATACATAGCAAAGGTCTTAGAAGCACAATGATAGCGTTTATTGAATGTAGGTGGCGGGACAAAATGTGGATGCAAATTTTTGTTAACATATTGTGGCCTTACACTATTGTCTTGAATGCTTCATTGGCCAATAATTGACCGCACAGAAGGTTTATGATTTCTCCCCTTCTACAAGAAAAGGGTGGTTTGGGTGTGCATGTATGCACAAATGGATGATATGCCTAAATGCATGCACCAAACGTCACTGACGCATTTGCCTAAGTTTTTTTGGCATTTTCCTCTAATAGCATTGAAGAGAGAGAGAGAGAGAGAGAGAGAGAGAGAGAGAGAGAGAGAGAGAGAGAGAGAGAGAGAGAGAGAGAGAGAGAGAGAGTCCTAGAGCCTGAAGAGGGATCAAGGAATGGACTAACTAATTCTCTCACAAATTTCCTGCTATTATCAAGTTTCCTAATTAGCTTACATACATCTTATGATGCTGCCCATCTTCAACACTTCAAGCGACAAGTAGTACTCTAAGCCACATTATGGAGCGAGGACCTACAAGAGAGGATCTCTAAGGTGAGATAGACATTTATGGTGCATAGAACACTCTCTCTATATATTGATTTATATATTTTTTATAGCCATGCTTGGGTGATATTTATCATTGAGGTAGGCCTTGTGATTTCATCACTTGTTCTTTTCCTCTTTCTTGCAAGAATCTCCCTAGTGGAGCCTAACTTGGGCAATGAGCAACAAGATTACCCTCATGAAGTCACTGCTACTCAAGATGTGTGTGTGTGCGTGTGAGCGAGTGAGAGAGAGAGAGAGAGGTTATTTGTTTTGCACATCTTTTTTATATGTATATCTTTCTCTTTGTAGATTATTATTGTTTAAGGCAAGCCATTTTAATTTTTATTGAGTAAATCTTTAAATCTTGGCCGCTCTTAATTGCACAATAAGTGAATTGACTAATATAGACAATGCCATCTTGTAAAACGTGCTATATATTTTTTGTTATCTCACTAAAATGTGTACTCTCACCTAATAAATTTTGCTAAATACAATTCCACTGAGTAAATTTGTTGAGGCTTCGCCCTCAATGTGTGTGCGTGTGTGTGTGTGTAGCTGTTTTTACTTAAATAATAAGACATAAATGAACTATAGCATTCAAAAGACGACTGGCTTCAGAGAAAAGGCAATGATTAGTATAAAAACATCTTAGTCTTAGAATTATCTTTGTACATGGTTTATAAGAATGAGGGCTCCTACTAGTATACAATGATGATGATTCATTAAAGGAGTGCTTCCCCAAGTAGTAGGAGCAAGTGTAATCATGGACAAACATTTGCTTCAAGCCAAAAAAAATCCCAAGAAAGGATAGAGTCATCACCTACATCCATTCAATCAAGACAACAAATACGTTAGTCTTGAATGCATTTTACAGGTGTCAATGGACTATATCAGTTGTTATCCATGTCCAACTTACAACTTCTTAAACTTTAAACAAACGTCCAAAGTGTACATGTATTCAATTTTGTAAAAAAAAAAAATGCTTGTAAAAAAGGCTATTACCCCTTTGTTTTATGGTGTTTTGTATATGTATGGTTTCTATATAACCCAATTTTAATAGACCTTAAATAGATATTTACATATATATTATTTTGATTAGAAGGCCACCACCCCTTTTGATCCAAATGACTTAATACCACCATTAGTTCAAAGTTATTTGTTGCCTGCTTCTTAACCATACACCATCAAGATTTTCCATAGCAAGTTTGTCATTCTTTTACTTAGCGTGGCAAAATTGGTCAGACAGCTCTCCTAGACTAATCAAGTAAATGTGGTACACTTCTTACCACCTCCATCTTTAAAATCATTAGTCAAAACATAGTAACTTTGTCCTTAGCATTAGATACAACCTTCAAACACATCGTGTTATACTTCAAATAATTTGTATGTTGCTTGGCTTTAGGCAAAAAAGAACTCAACTAAGCATATCAAATCCTCTACAGTTATTTTGAGTGAGAGGAACCAAAAAATATACCGAAACTGTACACCCGAGTGTTTATGTGCCATTCCTTAAGTGAAAAGAAACTCATTAAATCTAAACTGTTCAGTTACGGCATGGTTATAATAAACCACCATCACGGTATGCAATGTGACCTAGATCATAGTGCGCAGTTATATCATCAATGTGATGCCACTACGCTAGGAGCTCAACAAAAAACCATGCATCAATTGCAACAAGGACTGTCCCCCCCTTTTTTTACAGTTTATCCCAATATTCTCAGCCAAAATATACCACCAATGTATCTTGCTTTTTTAATGGCATCAATGGCTAACACCCGTAGCTAATAGCCCAATTTGTTAAGTCAGTATGCAGGACTATGAGCCCAAGACCAAGGCCTCAAACTTATTGCCATGCTTACCCGTGAAGTGCATGGGTATGACCTAATGCAAGTTATCCCTAAACAAAAAGAAAGATGGTAAAAAAAATCCCAGTTTTTTTGTAAAAAGCCAGCCAAAGCATTGGCGTAGAGCTATCTACACTTGTGCAATCATAAAGCACAAGGCATGTGAACAAAGCCCTTCATAAATCCTTGCAATCCTCATTTATTTTCTTAGGCCAAGTTACCTTTATGCCTACAGTCAAACAAATCAAAAGAAATTCTGTCGACTACTATAAAAAACACATGCGTCAAAAAAACTAGAGAAAGCACATACTGGTTTTCTTTTAATGCTCATGGCTGCTAAATCTCAAGCCACACCATTTCCTTGTATACCATATGAAACCAGAACTTCTGGTGCAAAAAAAGCCAGTAAAAATTTTGTACAGAATGCGGACCTGAGCAGCGCCCTCTTTTTCACAAGCTCCATGGTTAGACAGTAGGCAAGCTTCTAGAAAAAAACAATCTCTCTTTATATCAACACAAACACCACACAAATAGATTAAGTGAGGGACTCAGGGCCATCCCCACCTTTATATAGTGCTTTGATGATGATGAGGACCTGCGTCATTGAATATTGATCAGTTTCCAAAGTGTCTGGCTTCAGTGTTAGGTAAAGGCGGTGTGCCTCACCATGCTTTGCCCGTGTCCATCGGCTAGTGTCCGATCGCCCACATTTATCTCCTATATTCTTTATACATACAAAGAATAAGGAGCTCTCACTCATTCTCACATGGTGCTCACACAGTGAGATTCAGGAGCTCCACCTACATCCTGTATCGTGCTCTCTCTCTCTCTCTCTCTCTCTCTCTCTCTCTCTCTCTCTAATTGTAAAATTTTGAGTGCTGAATTTTTTGCAGTAGCAGTTGTTTATTGTGTGTCGAGGATTCCACACATGGTTTGCTCTCGGATGTGAGAGTACTATTGGCTGCAAGTTTGCTCACAGGTAGGAGAATACGATGTATGCCTCATGTGGTTTGATGCTCAGAGAGATTCATGTGATTGCAATTTGAGCAATGTATGCCTCGAGCATGTTTTTTGGCAGTCACAAGTAGAGCAGGTATTTGTGTACTAGATTGGCAGGTGTTTGCAATGATGTATGCAAAGTGTGGAGATTGGTGCATGCATTTGGAGTGCGGTTTGATGCGCTTTGGTTGCTCATGGTTTTGAGCGTACAGTCACTTTGGTTACTAGTTTTGTAGCCGTTTTGCTGACGAAATTCTGGCAAAATTTTCCCATCAGTTTTTTGCGCATTGTTGGTGCGATCAAGATTGCGATTGCTTGTAGCACTCAGGATTTGCGTACAGTGTTTTCCCTTTTGGGTGGTGCATCACGAGCGTGTTCACTCTGCATTTTTGGTCTTGAGCTGTGGAGTTCTACCGTAGCCCGAGCAAGCATGAGCGAGCATACAAGAACCCGAGCGAATATCTATGATGGTGTTGTTGTCAATGCATATGGCCTAGCAAGAAAACTATGCAAAACACAATATTAGTTTCTTTAAAAAAAATGGATATAGTTTCCTTTGTACATGGATCAATATTTCAAAACAAACCAATAGCCATTTAAGCACCATACATGAGCATTTTAAATTCTAACCAAATTGTTCCAAAGAGTAAATACTTCTCATCCAGGACTCAAAACATTAGAACATCAACTCAAAAGTTTCCATCAAAACATGACAAGAACCATATGAAAATAATAAGATATGAATTTCAATTCTAACATGAATGCTACAAATTTCTCATTTCTTATGATTAGTCACATTCATTGTCGATGTAGACTTTCCCCCTCCAATGCATTGTCAATGCATATGACCTAACAATAAAACAAAGAAAAACATAATGCTAATTTTTGAAAAAAATTGGACAGAGCTTCCTTTGTACATGGATCAATATTTCAAAACATACACATGAACCATTTAAGGCACCTCACAGGAGGATTTGAAATTGTAACCACATTGTTCCAAAGACTGAATACTTCTCATCCACGACTCAAAACATTGAAACATCAACTCAAAAGTTTCCATCAAAATATGATGAGAACCATATGAAAATAACAAGACATGAATTTCAATTCTAACATCAATGCTACAAATTTATCAATTCTTATGATTGACTAGTCACATTCATTGTCGATGTAGACTTTCCCCCTCCAACGCATTGTCAATACATATGACCTAACAAGAAAACAAAGAAAAACATAATACTAGTTTTTGAAAAAAATTGGACAGAGCTTCCTTTGTACATAGGTCAATATTTCAAAACAAACCCATTAGCCATTTAAGGCACCTCACAGGAGGATTTGAAATTCTAACCAAATTGTTCCAAAGAGTGAATACTTCTCATCCACGACTTAAAACATTAGAACATCGACTCAAAAGTTTTCATCAAAACATGACAAGAACCATATGCTACAAATCTCTCAATTCTCACACTCATCGTCGCTGTAGACATTCCGTCTCCGAAGTGTCTCACAGATTTCAGAATCGTATCGCATGTCCGCTTCCATGCTCCGAGCCATCTCCTCTGCGTAGACCGGCATGGAACTTCCAACCAACAAGAAAATGCATCATCATGACAAAATACTAAACAAGACATAGAAGCAATATCCATAAACACTAAATACCAATGTTGACATCAAAAGGATAAAAAAACATAAGCAATGTCAATGGCATAGTAAGACGTGGGCCTCACTAGTCATCAAAGGGATTGACACGCGATGGCATATCACTCTCATCATCAATATCTAAGGAGGTGGAGGGGTCCTCTCTGCTCCGCTTTCTACGACGGAGTAATGGTAGCACATATCCTGAAATCAATTGCTCATCAATGTCGAGCGCAACACATGCCCGTCCTAATCCCACACAAGCTGCTAGTGCAAGGGCTGTACCACATCCAAGCTCCAAGCAAATACCTCCACGCCGACAAAGGAGCTCCACAAAGCATGCAACAAAAGAATGGCTCCGCTGCAATCCACCTCGCAATGGCTCGCCTGATGATGATCTAGCTTGAGAGAGCTCCGGAACATGATGCATCATAAAAGAATCAGATGACTGCATGCCAAGGCGAGAAAATAGGACAGTGCTCTCTGCTACGAAGCACGGTGGACGCATACCTACTCGATGAACCATAAATAGCACAGAGCAAAGACACCGTAACAAAAGAGGCACGGTTAGAGAAAGCAACAACATAAATCATTAGAGTATTAATACAAAGCAAGTATGTCACCTCAATAGGACCACCAAAACTCTCAAAATGACCATAGGCTCCATGATGGAGTACTACAATACGTCGATGAACAACCATCTCTGCAGCACGACAAAACCTCTCCACCCACCCAATGGCCTCTCCTGTTCAAAGCATTAATTATTACAAACACTTACAATGATTATTACTATCTTATGGCATGATCATAAACAAAAGGATCTCACCCGCCGTAGACACCATGATTAGAAGCCAGCCTGAATCTGCTAGCGTCGAGAATGCCAAATGAACTCCAGCACGCACATGATCCTCACTGCAAATGTCCCATTGAGGTAGAGTAGAGGAGCCTACTAGAGACCCACCAAAGGGGAGATCCAAGAAAATGAAATCAGCAGCCCATGGAACGGCTCTCCCCGCACGAGTATATAGTGTAGCCTCCGAACATGCCCGTGAAAGATGCTCATGTACAGGGATCCATATGGGATTCCGGACTCCTGCTCTGAAGCCTGCAGCAATGGCAATGTAGTCCCCCACTATGGCCATGCACTGTGTGTCAACAAAACTAGATATGTTTTGTAGTGGAGACTCCACAAGATAAACAAATGAGATGGTCTTCCTAGCCATGATGGTTCCAGAAGACACTGGAGCATTACAACAAGATAAAATTAGTCATCTATGAAGCATATTTTTGGAAAGCATTAACAAAATTTTATAAGACATACCAGGCATTGAGCCCACATCCTCCTCTACGATCGTATCCACAAATGTTTCCTTTTCCTTTTGAGAGTTGCGCGCATCTTAAACAAAACATTTTAAGTCAAAATACTACTAACTTATGGTTGTTTGGCATGCCAAATATTGAAACATACCTGCATGTCTTGCCTCTCGTCTATCTGCTGGTGGATTTTGTATCACAACATCCCTCGACATCGTGTCATGCAGCTCTCTTTCACGACCAAGAACATGTCTTTTTTCCATATCTATCCACCACGGACAATTCTCAATCTCCCATGCACTCAAGATGCGCATACTAGAGGGGTACATGCATGTGTCTTGAGTAGCCATCTGAGTCCAGTGTCTTGCCAAAAAAGGAATGGCAGGTAACACATTCTTGGATACCAAAAACATAAGGAATCTACAATGAACAGCTAACAAGTTACATGAAGCTCATCACATAAACATAACAAATTAATAAAATTGCAATTAATAAATTGTTCACCTGAAAGACAAACGTTGTGCTGCCATTCGTAATGTATCTACCTTCTTCAATGCCTGCTTCTCCACATCCTTCGTCTTTGCTCCAAGAGACACTTCAATTGGAAACAAAAAGGGCCCGGCTTCAAATTTTATCTCCTCAAAATAAAATGTGAGGGTAGAGTCATGTGGCAAAGGCACAACGCCAGGCACATCCATAAGATCTGACACAATTTGAAATGCTCTTTCAAAGACTCGTGCCAAAAAACCCTCTCTACGAAGCCACTGATAGCCGTTTTTCGGCTCTTTGTAATTGCCATAGTGAGTTATCTCACCCTATGAAATCACTCAAACACTGTGGTTACCCTCACCCTTTCACTGTATATAGGTGCGTGTGACTTAGGGGACTTTTCCCATATCTCCTTACTGAAATAAAAAACCCTCAATTAGCTAAGCATTGGGCTAGTTGAGCCAAAAAAATAAAAAATATAAAAAATATAAGTATATTATGGCCCATGCGTATGTAAATATTTCTTTGTATATAGGGCCTAAATAAAAGTTTTTTTCATAATTATTTTGGTATTTATTTAAATATTTCTACCTAGGAGTGTGTTATTTATGCTCTGTACATTGCCTCACCATTACCACAATTTTTTCTTACCATTTTTCATACTCTTTATTCCATATAGAAATATTTTCATGTAAGCTTCTCTTATATTTGGTGTAACTCCACCCCAACAAAAATCCAAAAAAACTAGTTTTATTTATATGTATATTTTTTCACTATTGTGATTTTTCCCTTCCTACATCTATTTTGTTTTTTTTTCTAAAAAATTAGAACACCAAAAATATTTATCTTTTTATGGTAGCCTCATAATGAGAGAGATTTCTTTTGACCCCTTTATATTTTTTCCACTTATATTATTTATATTTGACATGTACATATTTTTTAGACCCCTCAATATTTGATTTTCTTAGTTGTACTATTCACTTATATCATGATCTCAACAATATCTTCAATTATAGACCTTCCAAATAAGGTCAAGGGTAGGTGGCATGCATACATGCACTATGGAGGGCTCACTCTTGGAGGTATTCAAAGGATTCATCCAAAGAAGGACCCCACAAGGACCTTGTGCAGTGGAAAAAAACGGTCGGTTTTGCTGAATTTTTAAAGTTCACTTGCTCTTCGAATTCGAAAAGGTGATACAAACAAAAGTTGTAGCTCGTGGGCTGAACTTTTGCCTCAAATTTTTTTCATATTTTTTTGAGCTACGAGTTGTGAGCTATGATTTTATTAGTGGACCCCAGTTTTCCCATGTTATGCAGCCACACTCTCTCTTCCACTTTATCATTTTCCTCTTTCACACACACTTCTCCACTCATCATCCCCACCTCTCTCACCACTCCTCTCTGCACCCTACTCACCTTCTCCTCAACCTTGAAGAATAAGAGAAGCCATGGTGAACTCATATCTCCCACACACAATTCCATTCCAAAATTGACCACCTAGTCTCATTTTTCCTCCTCCAAATTACCCATATCTATAAAAAAAACCACAAAATTCAGCCTCTTCTCTTAAAAGACAGCATCATGGTGGTTGATTACTCAGCTTCAATTACCTTGTCTCTCAAGGAAGGTCAAGAGTGGAGAAAAAATGTACCGTCAAAGCTAGTGGACCGTCAACAAGCGTCAAAATTGGCCCTACTCAAGACACTTGGAGCATCAACCTTGTAAGAAATCCACCTTTTCTTACCTCTTAAGAGTTTTTTCTTCCTTATTTGTATCCTACATGGATACTCCCATTGTAAATATCCAATTCCATTTGTAAATTAATACTAACTCTACTAACACTAACCCACTATGAAAAGTCCTATCACCTCCATTTCTCTCCTCTCTCTTTCCCCACCAACTTCTTGATAATTCCAAGCAAAAGAAATTAGATAAATTGCTGAAAATCTAACCCAACCATGGCGGTGGATTTTTATGTTATGTCGACCAAGGGAAGTGGTTATCCATTTATCCTAGGAAGACCATGGCTAATGAAAATGCGAGCTTTGCAGGATTGGAAGAGTGGGAAATTAATTTGCAGGAATGACAATCATAAGAAGGTTGTCTTTGACATGAAGGAGCAACGCCAAGAGGAGCTCTATGAAGAATCATCTCAAAGTGAAACGGAAGAAGGTTGGACCGATAGCACTTCAGAAGAAGAAAGTAGCGGCATCATTATTGAAGAGGAGTCTTCCATCGAAGTCATGGGGGTAAGGTTTAAGCCAAGCAACCAAGAGACCTCTTGTCAAGGCTTGGAGGAGGTAGGTCCTCAAGAGAACGAAGGTGTTCAAGATGAAGGGATGCTGGAAGGTATGATATCAACAACACTTACAAAGGATGAAAGAGAGGAGTTCAAATGTGTGCTAAGGAAGTTTCCTAGGCTTTTTGCTAAAGACTACACCGACGTGCGTGGAGTAGATGTTGTTCAACACAAGATTGAGTTGAAGCCAGAGACCACACCTAAGGCTCAAAAGCTACGAAGGCTAGGAGTCATTAAGGAGCAGGCTCTACTCAAGGAGGTAAGAAAGCTTCTAGCCGCAGGTTTCATTTATCCAGTGGAGAATTCAGAGTGGGTCTCTCCCGTTGTTGTCACTCCTAAGAAAAACGGAAAGTGGAGGGTGTGTGTGGATTATCGTCCACTTAATGAGGCAACAAAAAGAGATCACTTTCCCCTCCCATTTCAGGATGAGATACTAAATGAAGTAGCTGGTCATGAGAAGTACACTATGTGTGATGGCTACTCGAGTTACTTTCAAATAGGTATCGCATTGGAGGATCAATTGAAAACAACCTTTATCACTCCTTGGGGTTGTTATGCTTTTAGAGTCATGCCATTTGGCCTGACAAATGCTCCTGCAACTTTCCAACGCTTCATGAACATGGTGTTTCAAGCATTCTTTGGAAAGTCCATTAGGGTTTTTATCGATGATTTTTGCATTTATAGCTCAAAATCATTGCATCTACAAAGGGTAGAAGAAGGTTTAAAGAAGCTCTATGACATGGGAGGTCAACTCAACCCCGACAAGTGTCACATAGCTGAGGATGAAGTGATCTTGCTGGGTCACAAGGTTTCCTATAAAGGCATTGAGGTGGATCCTTCAAAGGCAAAGGCTCTTATTGAGCTCCCCTCACCCAAGAATCTCAAAGAGGTCATATAATTCATTCAAAAAGTGAAGTATATGTCACGGTTTATTCACTTAGCTTCGGAGTTGCTTCATCCTTTGCAAAAGTTGACACAACAAGAAGAATTTGCATGGTCTGATGAGCTTGAAGAGTACTTTTGTAACATTAAAGACATTTTGTCAGAGCTACCAACACTCATGCCTCCTTGTTGGGAGTACACATTCTTTGTTAGCTCTAGTGTTGGAAGGGAAACAATTGGTGCCGTGTTGCTACAACAAGATCCCCACAGTACAAGGATGCGACCCATCTACTTTGCTAGTAGGGTCATGAATGCTTTGGAGAGAGACTACACAGAAGCAGAACTCATGATGCTTTCTCTCATGTTTGCGGTGAGAAAGTTTAGATCCTACTTGCTCCCAAAACCTTTTGTAATCCTCACCGCAGAGAATTTGTTCCCTTGGGTGTCATCTCAAATGAATCTTAGTACTAGGATCTCAAAGTGGATTATGGAGTTGCAAGAGTTTCAATACTCTTTCAAGGTAGAAGATAGTGTGCGTGCACAATTGGCAGGGATTCTCACTTATAGGGTACATGAGAAGGAAATTAAGGTGCCTCAAGTAAAGACCCTACCATTGCCACCACCAAAAAGTATTCCCAATGCTTTTACATTGTTCTTTGATGGAGCTTTTCGACGAGCCACAGGGAAAGCAGGGGGAGGGCTAGTGTTGCTCAACCCAAGTAGAGAGGTGGTAATGAAAGAGAAGGTCAATCTACTAGGTTCAACTAGCAACAATGAAGCAGAATACGACACACTACTTCATGGTTTGAAGATGTGCATTGGCCAAGGGATAAAACGTCTCATGGTAAAGGGAGATGCACTTCTCATTGTTAAACAGATTTTAGGCATTTGGGCATGCAAGAATGAAAGGTTAAGGACAAAAGTTCATGCCATTCGTAAGATGTTTAATCAGTTTGAAGAAGTGCAACTATATCATATTCCGAGGAAACAAAATGAAGATGCCGATTAACTTGCACAACAAGCAGTTACATGTGTAAAGAAAGAAGTGCAGGTCATTATGGTGGCGGCTGTTGTGAAGCAACCGAGGTACCAGGGATTGGAGTCATTGGCTCCCATCATTGGCTACATTTTGGAGGGTGAGTTTCCACCAGACTTCACAAAAGCTCAGAAGAGGAGACTCATGAAGAAGGCAAGCGCATATCTCTTCCTAGAAGGCTCCCTCTATTAAAGAGGGAAGGATCAAGTGTGCAGAAGAGTACCAACTATCGAGGAAATTTCAGCCATTCTAAAAGGTTTGCATGAAGAGGCATGTGGTGGTCATTTTGCCCAAGAATCAACTGTGAAGAAGATTTTGCTTGCGGGGTATGTTTGGCCAAGCTTGCATGTGGATGTTCAACATTGGTGTAAAAGCTGTCACAATTGTCAGATAAATGGAAATAGAAGATTGGTGCATGGCCCAAGGCAATTAGTGCTTGCAAATGGACCCTTTGAAAAGTGGGGCATTGATGCTATGGGTCCTCTGCCTAGGACAATAAATGGTAAACTCTACATTCTAGTGGCTGTAGACTATATGACTAGGTGGGTGGAAGCTCAAAGTGTGGCAAGAGTGAATGAGAGGACAGTTAGCAAGTTTGTGTACAATCACATTTGTTGCAGATTTGACACACCTTTGGAGATTGTTTCTGATAATGGTCCAGGGTTTAGGAAGGGCTTGCTCACAGAAGTTTGTGAAGAGCTTCACATTCTACATCGTCATAGCACACCATACTACCCACAGTCAAATGGTTTGGTGGAGAAGGATAATGGTGTCATTGCAGGAATCATTAGAAAGA
This sequence comes from Adiantum capillus-veneris, assembly GCF_014529385.1. Taxonomy (NCBI): domain Eukaryota; kingdom Viridiplantae; phylum Streptophyta; class Polypodiopsida; order Polypodiales; family Pteridaceae; genus Adiantum; species Adiantum capillus-veneris. The sequence continues at coordinate 10,374,719 of NC_140955.1, forward strand.
TGGTGCAAAACAAGACAAAATTATGGGATGACTTCTTGGATGGTGCCTTGTGGGCATATCGAACCACATATAGGGAAGCCACGGAGTTCACACCATTTCACTTAGTCTATGGTCAAGAGGCTTTACAGCCAATTGAACTAAACATTCCAACAATGCGACTTCATGGCAAAGGAGCACAAGATGATCAAGAGGTATGGATGGATTGACTTCTTACGTTAGTGGAGCTTGAGTGGAAAAGAGAAGCAGCATATGAGTGCTACAAGAGGAAAGCCACACAAGCAAAAGAAACGCACGACAAGAAACTGAAGGACAAAGGCATCAAGGAAGGAGAGCTTGTGCTAAGGTATGACAATCGACTTGACAATCGTTTTGATGCCAAGTTTGAAACAAGATGGCAGGGGCCATACATAGTCAAGAAGGCTTTCAATTCTAGTTACTATCAGCTTATGGACTTGAATGGTAAAGAGCACTCTAGGAAAGTAAACGGGTATCGCTTGAAGCCCTATTTGAGTCGCCTTCTACCAAAGGATCTACCAAAGATCTGTCCAAAGGCCAGTGTCTCATGTAAGTATTGTTACATGAAGCATAAGTGTAACTCTAGCCAAAATTCTGAGGGGCCAAACAATAAAGATCTCGTCAAGGACTCTGAAGCGCTCTCTTTGGAAAAGATGCTCTATGATGGTACATGAATATACCATCATCCAGGGGGAGGGCTAATGATAGCCGTTTTCGGCTCTTTGTAATTGCCACAGTGAGTTACCTCACCCTACCAAAATCACCCAAACACTGTGGCTATCCCTACCATTTCACTGTACATAGGCGTGCGTGAGTCACGGGACTTTTCCCATATCTTCTTAAAAAAACCCTCAATTAGCTAGTCATTGGGCTAGTTGAGCCAAAAAAATAAAAAATATAAGTATATTATGGCCCATGCGTATGTAAATATTTCTTTGTATATAGGGCCTAAATAAAAGATTTTTTCATAATTATTTTGATATTTATTTAAATATTTCTACCTAGGTGTGTGTTATTTATGCTCTGTACATTGCCTCACCATTACCACAATTTTTCTTACCATTTTTCATACTCTTTATTCCATATAAAAGTATTTTCATGTAAGATTCTCTTATATTTGGTGTAACTCCACCCCAACAAAAATCCAAAAAAACTAGTTTTATTTATATGTATATTTTTTCACTATTGTGATTTTTTCCATCCTACATCTATTTTGTTTTTTTTCTAAAAAATTAGAACACCAAAAATATTTATCTTTTTATGGTAGCCTCATAATGAGAGAGATTTCTTTTGACCCCTTTATATTTTTTCCACTTATATTATTTATATTTGACATGTACATATTTTTTAGACCCCTCAATATTTGATTTTCTTAGTTGTACTATTCACTTATATCATGATCTCAACAATATCTTCAATTATAGACTTTCCAAATAAGGTCAAGGGTAGGTGGCATGCATACATGCACTATGAGGGCTCACTCTTGGAGGTATTCAAAAGAATCATCCAAAGAAGGACCCCACAAGGACCTTGTGCAGTGGAAAAAAACGGTCGGTTTTGCTGAATTTTTAAAGTTCACTTGCTCTTCGAATTTGAAAAGGTGATACAAACAAAAGTTGTAGCTTGTGGGCTGAACTTTTGCCTCAAATTTTTTCATATTTTTTTGAGCTACGAGCTGAGCTATGATTTTATTAGTGGACCCCAGTTTTCCCATACTATGCAGCCACACTCTCTCTTCCACTTTATCATTTTCCTCTTTCACACACACTTCTCCACTCATCATCCCCACCTCTCTCACCACTCCTCTCTGCACCCTACTCACCTTCTCCTCAACCTTGAAGAATAAGAGAAACCATGGTGAACTCATACCTCCCACACACAATTCCATTCCAAAATTGACCACCTAGTCTCATTTTTCCTCCTCCAATTTACCCATATCTATCAAAAAAACCACAAAATTCAGCCTCTTCTCTTAAAAGACAGCATCATGGTGGTTGATTACTCAGCTTCAATTACCTTGTCTCTCAAGGAAGGTCAAGAGTGGAGAAAAAATGTACCGTCAAAGCTAGTGGACCGTCAACAAGCGTCAAAATTGGCCCTACTCAAGACACTTGGAGCATCAACCTTGTAAGAAATCCACCTTTTCTTACCTCTTAAGAGTTTTTTCTTCCTTATTTGTATCCTACATGGATACTCCCATTGTAAATATCCAATTCCATTTGTAAATTAATACTAACTCTACTAACACTAACCCACTATGAAAAGTCCTATCACCTCCATTTCTCTCCTCTCTCTTTCCCCACCAACTTCTTGATAATTCCAAGCAAAAGAAATTAGATAAATTGCTGAAAATCTAACCCAACCATGGTTAGAGGAGTAACCCTAGCCTTCAAAATTGCTATAAACGGAGGGTGTGGCTAGCACAAAAGGGGGAGAAGAAAGAGCACTATGCTATAGCTTGAGAAGCCAAGCTCAACCTCTCTAGAAGGAGCTCTTGAGTGGAAGCTCATTGTCTTATGCGTGTGCATGTGTTGTAATAGGGGATTAGCAAGGGAACTCTATGCCATTGTAAGAGAGAGAGTGATCATTCAATTGAGAGTAGAAAATCTATCAATTGAGAGTAGGAAATCTATCATTGTAAGAGAGAGAAAGGGGGAGGGGGTGCTTGTTGCATTAATCCCTTCTTACAAATCTGTCATGACAAATCAAAGTGAGATTAGTATTTGTTCAACATAGGTTGCGTAAATTTCACCACAACACATCACAAGAAAAGCCATCCCAATCACTGTCTTAAGGCCAGGGGAGTCTTCTCCACCCTGTCGCCCTCTTACAGTATGTGGGATTTATGGCTAGATTGATGACAACACCAGAGACAAGCTATCAAGAACTTAACAAAAAACACCAAGACACTTACGCATCATTGTTGTCCATTACTTTACGTTGGAAGGGAGACAAAGTATCCAAGCTTAGTCCAAATCCACCCTCCTTGATTCAGCAAATGTTGGGCTTACACTAGTAGGAGAAATGATAGATTTCCTACTCTCAATTGAATGATCACTCTCTCTCTTACAATGGCATAGAGTTCCCTTGCTAATCCCCTATTACAACACATGCACAGGCATAAGACAATGAGCTTCCACTCAAGAGCTCCTTCTAGAGAGGTTGAGCTTGGCTTCTCAAGCTATAGCATAGTGCTCTTTCTTCTCCCCCTTTTGTGCTAGCTACACCCTCCTTTTATAGCAATTTTGAAGGCTAGGGTTACTCCTCTAACCATGGTTGGGTTAGATTTTTAGCAATTTATCTAATTTCTTTTGCTTGGAATTATCAAGAAGTTGGTGGGGAAAGAGAGAGGAGAGAAATGGAGGTGATAGGACTTTTCATAGTGGGTTAGTGTTAGTAGAGTTAGTATTCATTTACAAATGGAATTGGATATTTACAATGGGAGTATCTATGTAGGATACAAATAAGGAAGAAAAACTCTTAAGAGGTAAGAAAAGGTGGATTTCTTACAAGGTTGATGCTCCAAGTGTCTTGAGTAGGGCCAATTTTGACGCTTGTTGACGGTCCACTAGCTTTGACGGTACATTTTTTCTCCACTCTTGACCTTCCTTGAGAGACAAGGTAATTGAAGCTGAGTAATCAACCAGCATGATGCTGTCTTTTAAGAGAAGAGGCTGAATTTTGTGGTTTTTTTGATAGATATGGGTAAATTGGAGGAGGAAAAATGAGACTAGGTGGTCAATTTTGGAATGGAATTGTGTGTGGGAGGTATGAGTTCACCATGGTTTCTCTTATTCTTCAAGGTTGAGGAGAAGGTGAGTAGGCTGCAGAGAGGAGTGGTGAGAGAGGTGGGGATGATGAGTGGAGAAGTGTGTGTGAAAGAGGAAAATGATAAAGTGGAAGAGAGAGTGTGGGTGCATAGTATGGGAAAACTGGGGTCCACTAATAAAATCATAGCTCAGCTCGTAGCTCAAAAAAATATGAAAAAATTTGAGGCAAAAGTTCAGCCCACGAGCTACAACTTTTGTTTGTATCACCTTTTCAAATTCGAAGAGCAAGTGAACTTTAAAAATTCAGCAAAACCGACCGTTTTTTTCCATTGCACAAGGTCCTTGTGGGGTCCTTCTTTGGATGATTCTTTTGAATACCTCCAAGAGTGAGCCCTCCATAGTGCATGTATGCATGCCACCTATCCTTGACCTTATTTGGTAGGTCTATAATTGAAGATATTGTTGAGATCATGATATAAGTGAATAGTACAACTAAGAAAATCAAATATTGAGGGGTCTAAAAAATATGTACATGTCAAATATAAATAATATAAGTGGAAAAAATATAAAGGGGTCAAAAGAAATCTCTCTCATTATGAGGCTACCATAAAAAGATAAATATTTTTGGTGTTCTAATTTTTTAGAAAAAAAACAAAATAGATGTAGGAAGGAAAAAATCACAATATTGAAAAAATATACATATAAATAAAACTAGTTTTTTTGGATTTTTGTTGGGGTGGAGTTACACCAAATATAAGAGAAGCTTACATGAAAATACTTCTATATGGAATAAAGAGTATGAAAAATGGTAAGAAAAATTGTGGTAATGGTGAGGCAATGTACAGAGCATAAATAACACACACCTAGGTAGAAATATTTAAATAAATATCAAAATAATTATGAAAAAATCTTTTATTTAGGCCCTATATACAAAGAAATATTTACATACGCATGGGCCATAATATACTTATATTTTTTATTTTTTTTATTTTTTTGGCTCAACTAGCCCAATGACTAGCTAATTGAGGGTTTTTTAAAGAAGATATGGGAAAAGTCCCGTGACTCACGCACGCCTATGTACAGTGAAATGGTAGGGATAGCCACAGTGTTTGGGTGATTTTGGTAGGGTGAGGTAACTCACTGTGGCAATTACAAAGAGCAGAAAAACGGCTATCATTAGGAGAGGACTCCCCTGGCCTTAAGACAGTGATTGGGGTGGCTTTTCTTGTGATGTGTTGTGGTGAAATTTACGCAAGCTATGTTGAACAAATACTAATCTCACTTTGATTTGTCATGACAGATTTGTAAGAAGGTATTAATGCAACAAGCACCCCCTCCCCCTTTCTCTCTCTTTCTTAAATATATAGTTGTGTTTGCTTGATCATTGCCGATACGTTTCAAAGCAGCCCGAGCACTATCTCTCTCTCTCTCTCTCTCTCTCTCTCTCTCGTGTTTTAGTGTGTGAGAGTGTTCCATTGGTGTTAGGGTTAGTGTAAATTCCTTGCTTGTTTGTGGGTTGCTCTAACGATTCTCCTCTTTTGCGTCCTAGTTCGCTCTTAAACTAGGTGGTGCCCCTTGTGTAGTTGGGATTTGGCTGTGGGTTTGTTGTTTTGGTTTGTGTTGTGTTGTGCCCCAGCCCCATTGAGCAGCACGGGAGCCTAGAAGAGTGCTTGGAGGCCACTCTCCTTGTTGCCCGACCCAGACCGCCTCAAATTGGTGCCCCCATTGAGGACGGCTTGTGTATTTTTGTGTAGAATCAACCTTTAGCATAGTCAAGTAGTTTGCATGAATCACGAAAATTTGTATGATCCCTTCATTCCCATTGCAAGGCAAAAGGTACACATAATTGTTAGTACTAAGTTGCAATTTGAACGTGTCATTCGTAGAATTTTAGGTCCTCTTAGGTTGGCCGAGATAAACGCTTCAGTAAATCCTTTTATTTTGCCTCTCATTAGGTACGACTTTAATTTGGACATCTATATTTTTGTTTTGTTTTAAGCATTAGGTCATGCATAGACCATGGATAATGGCCCAGGAATAGAGGTTTTCCCCTTCCATTTCACTCCACACATTAGAATAAACATTGCAATTAGTAGGAAAATCCATTTTCAACAACGTATGGTGTTCATGTTTGGTGCCCAAAGAGTAGGAGAAATTCTCGCATCACCAAACCCTGTCATCCTACCTCTTATTGATTATCATAGGTCGTTTGATGTGAATATCTTTATTTTGTTGTAGAATAGATTGCAAGCTAGAAAACATTATTGTGTAAATTTTTTTAAGAAAGAAAAACAAAAACGGGTGTCACTTTGAAATCAATTCAATGGAAAGCCAACGCCAAATGTCTGGGTATCCTCTTTTCTTTGGAGAGCCTGGAGAGGATGCAGAATTATTTTTAGCGAATTTCAAGATGTCTTGCCGTATCAAGAGGATAATAATTGATCAAGAACGTGTAGAAATGTTTGAGGTGGTCCTTAGGAAAGATGCTAGCACTTGGTTTGACTCTTTGCCTGAGGAAGTTAAGGGGAATTACACAGAAGTTTTGAATCGTTTCAAGAAATACTTCTTTGATCCCCAAAACACTCAAAAATTATGGCAAGACATTGTTTCTCATAAGCAAAAAGACTTAGATGACTACTACTTGTACAAGCAAGAGTTTCTACGTCTTTGGGCTCTATGGATACGAAATGTTGCTAACCCTGGTGATGGTGCAGAATTTCTAAAGAAGGAGAGGTTCATAGACGGACTCTTTCCTGACCTTAAGGTAAAAGTTGAGGCGGGTGCACCTACTACCTTTGATGCAGCTGAAACTAGGGCTGCTGAGAAATATAGGAAACTCAAGTGCTTAAGGGGAGAGGTTCCAATAGAAGGTCTTAGACCCAAAGGTAAGTCACAAGCATCAACATCGAGGGAGCTTCCTGAGGTAGCGGCGGAAGTAATTGAGAAGTTAAACGAATCTTTAAGCAGCCTGTCAATTCACCTTGCACAAGCTGTAGGTCCAAAGGGACAAGCAAAGAAGTCTGAAGAGCGAGATCCACGACCTAGGAGAGTCTTGCAATGTTGGAATTGCGGAGAGTCTGGACATGGGATGTATAATTGTCCTTGGCCCCGTGGAGAGCCAGGGAGACCTAACATGAATTACCCAGTGATGAATGCAGGAGAAGGAGCTAGTCAACAACCAAGGCTTCTACAAAGGCCAAATGGACCAAGACCACCTCCACAAGGGGTAGAAGGAGTTCCATCTTTGCCAGATCCAAATGTGCATGTGGTAGAGGTGACAAATGAGGTTGACATGGAAGCAAATGGCATTAAGCGTGGCCGAGGAAAAGGTAAAGAGAAAGAGGGTGTCCCATCACAGAGTGACCATGGACAAGGCAAGAAGGCAAAGGAGACCAAGGAAGCTAAGAGGACTCGACGTCGTATCAATCTCCAAGACTTCCCTCTTGGACATGGTATGGCTCCATACAACCTGTTGGAAGACATGCGAGGTAAGGGTCCTGATATCTCATGGCCTCAGTTTCTTGCATTATGCCCACAAGTTAGGAGGGATTTAACAAAGGCAGTTAGCACTAGGAGAAAGGTAAAAGAGAGTTTTCCTGTTGTAAAAATTGCACATGCTGAAATGAACGAGGATATTACACCTGTGCTAGATTGTTACATAAAAGGAAGATTGGTTAGGAAAGGTCTAGTGGATGGGGGTGCACAAATTTGCATCATGACAGAAGGGCTCATGCAAAGACTAGGCATGCACATCCATGAGACACCTGAAATCAAAGTGAAAATGGCAAACAATAGCAAGGCTAGGTGCGTAGGCATTTGTAAAAATGTTTTTGTGGAGGCCTTTGGCATTAAGAAGGCAGTGGATTTTTATGTTATGTCGACCAAGGGAAGTGGTTATCCATTTATCCTAGGAAGACCATGGCTAATGAAAATGCGAGCTTTGCAGGATTGGGAGAGTGGGAAATTAATTTGCAGGAATGACAATCATAAGAAGGTTGTCTTTGACATGAAGGAGCAACGCCAAGAGGAGCTCTATGAAGAATCATCTCAAAGTGAGACGGAAGAAGGTTGGACCGATAGCACTTCAGAAGAAGAAAGTAGCAGCAGCATTACTGAAGAGGAGTCTTCCATCGAAGTCATGGGGGTAAGGTTTAAGCCAAGCAACCAAGAGACCTCTTGCCGAGGTTTGGAAGAGGTAGGTTCCCGAGAGAACCAAAAGGTGGAAGGTGAAGGAATGTTAGAAGGTATGTTGTCTACAACACTTACAAAGGATGAAAGAGAGGAGTTCAAATGTGTGCTAAGGAAGTTTCCTAGGCTTTTTGCTAAAGACTACACCGACGTGCGTGGGGTGGATGTTGTTCAACACAAGATTGAGTTAAAGCCTGAGGCCACACCTAAAGCTCAGAAGCTACGAAGGCTAGGAGTCACCAAGGAGCAGGCTTTACTCAAGGAGGTAAGAAAGCTTATAGCAGCAGGTTTCATTTATCCAGTGGAGAATTCAGAGTGGGTCTCTCCCGTTGTTGTCACTCCTAAGAAAAACGGAAAGTGGAGGGTGTGTGTGGATTACCGTCCACTCAATGAGGCAACAAAAAGAGATCACTTTCCCCTCCCATTTCAGGATGAGATACTAAATGAAGTAGCTGGTCATGAGAAGTACACTATGTGTGATGGCTACTCGAGTTACTTTCAAATAGGTATCGCATTGGAGGATCAATTGAAAACAACCTTTATCACTCCTTGGGGTTGTTATGCTTTTAGAGTCATGCCATTTGGTCTGACAAATGCTCCTGCAACATTCAACCGTTTCATGAACATGGTGTTTCAAGCATTCTTTGGAAAGTCAATTAGGGTGTTCATTGATGATTTCTGCATTTATAGCTCAAAATCATTGCATCTACAAAGGGTAGAAGAAGGTTTAAAGAAGCTCTATGACATGGGAGGTCAACTCAACCCCGACAAGTGCCACATAGGTGAGGATGAAGTGATCTTGCTCGGTCACAAGGTTTCCTATAAAGGCATTGAGGTGGATCCTTAAAAGGCAAAGGCTCTTATTGAGCTCCCATCACCGAAGAGTCTTAAGGAGGTCATCTCTTTCATTCAGAAGGTGAAGCATATGTCATGCTTCATTCACATAGCCTCGGAGTTGCTTCATCCTTTGCAAAAGTTAACACAACAAGTAGAATTTGCATGGTCTGATGATCTTGAAGAGTATTTTTGTAACATTAAAGTCATTTTGTCAGAGCTACCAACACTCATGCCTCCTTGTTGGGAATACACATTCTTTGTTAGCTCTAGTGTTGGAAGGGAAACAATTGGTGCTGTGTTGCTACAACAAGATCCCCACAGTACAAGGATGCGACCCATCTACTTTGCTAGTAGGGTCATGAATGCTTTGGAGAGAGACTACACAGAAGCAGAACTCATGATGCTTTCTCTCATGTTTGCGGTGAGAAAGTTTAGATCCTACCTACTACCAAAACCTTTTGTAATTCTCACTGCAAAAAATTTGTTCCCTTGGGTGTCATCTCAAATGAATCTTAGTACTAGGATCTCAAAGTGGATTATGGAGTTGCAAGAGTTTCAATACTCTTTCAAGGTAGAAGATAGTGTGCGTGCACAATTGGCAGGGATTCTCACTTATAGGGTACATGAGAAAGAAATTAAGGTGCCTCAAGTAAAGACCCTACCATTGCCACCACCAAAAAGTATTCCCAATGCTTTTACCTTATTCTTTGATGGAGCTTTTCGACGAGCCACAGGGAAAGCAGGGGGAGGGCTAGTGTTGCTCAACCCAAGTGGAGAGGTGGTCATGAAAGAGAAGTTCAATCTACCAAGTTCAGCTAGCAACAATGAAGCAGAATACGACACACTAATTCATGGTTTGAAGATGTGCATTGGCCAAGGGATACAACGCCTCATGGTAAAGGGAGATGCACTTCTCATTGTTAAACAGATTTTAGGCATTTGGACATGCAAGAATGAAAGCTTACGGACAAAAGTTCATGCCATTCGTAGATTGTTTAATCAATTTGAAGAAGTGCAACTATATCATATTCCTAGGAAACAGAATGAAGATGCCGATTTACTTGCACAGCAAGTAGTTACATGTGTTGAGAAAGAAGTGCAGGTCATCATGGTGGCAGCAATTGTCAAGCAACCGAGATACTAGGGATTGGAGTCATTGACTCCCATTATTAGCTACATTTTGGAGGGCGAGTTTCCACAAGACTTCACGAAGGCTCAGAAGAGGAGACTCATGAAGAAGGCAAGCGCATATCTCTTCTTAGAAGGCTCCCTCTATCAAAGAGGGAGGGATCAAGTATGCAGAAGAGTACCAACTATTGAGGAAATTCTAGCCATTCTAAAAGGTTTGCATGAAGAAGCATGTGGTGGTCATTTTGCCCAAGAATTAACTGTGAAGAAGATTTTGCTTTCGGGCCAAGTCTGCATGTGGATGTCCAACATTGGTGTAAAAGTTGTCACAATTGTCAGGTAAATGGGAATAGAAGATTGGTTTATGGTCCAAGGCAAATCGTGCTTGCAAATGGACCGTTTGAAAAGTGGGGCATTGATGCTATGGGTCCTCTGCCTAGGACAAAAAATGGTAAACTCTACATTCTAGTGGCTGTAGACTATATGACTAGGTGGGTGGAAGCACAAAGTGTGGCAAAGGTAAATGAGAAGACAGTGAGCAAATTCGTCTACACTCACATTTGTTGTAGATTTGGCACACCTTTGGAGATTGTTTCTGATAATGGTCCAGGGTTTAGAAAGGGATTGCTCACAGAAGTCTGTGAAGAACTTCACAACATCGTCACAGTACACCCTACTATCCCCAATCAAATGGTTTGGTAGAAAAAGCTAATGGTGTCATTGCAAGCATCATTAGAAAGATGGTGAAAAACAAGACAAAGTTGTGGGATGACTTCTTGGATGGTGCCTTGTGGGCGTATCGAACCACATATAGGGAAGCCACGGAGTTCACACCATTTCACTTGGTCTATGGTCAAGAGGCTTTACAGCCAATTGAACCAAACATTCCAACAATGCGACTTCATAGCAAATCAACACAAGATGATCAAGAAGCATGGATGGATCGACTTCTTACCTTAGCTGAGCTTGAGTGGAAAAGAGAAGCAGCATACGAGTGCTATAAGAGGAAAGCCACACAGACAAAAGAAACGCACGACAAGAAACTGAAGGATAAAGGCATCAAGGAAGGAGAGCTTGTGCTAAGGTATGACAATCGACTTGACAATCGTTTTGATGCCAAGTTTGAAACAAGATGGTAGGGGCCATACATAGTCAAGAAGGCTTTCAATTCTAGTTACTATCAGCTTATGGACTTGAATGGTAAAGAGCACTCCAGGAAGGTAAACGGCTATCGATTGAAGCCTTACTTGAGTCGCCTTCTACCAAAGGAACTACCAGAGCAAAAGGCAACTATCCCATGTAAGTATTGTTCCATGAAGCATGAGTGTAACACAAACCAAAATTCCAAGGGGCCAAACAATGAAGATCTTGTCAAGGACTCTGAAGCACTCTCTTTGGAAAAGATTCTTTATGATGGTACATGAATATACCATCATCCTGGGGGAGGGCTAATGATAGCCGTTTTTCGGCTCTTTGTAATTGCCATAGTGAGTTATCTCACCCTATCAAATCACTCAAACACTGTGGTTACCCTCACCCTTTCACTGTATATAGGTGCGTGTGAGTTAGGGGACTTTTCCCATATCTCCTTACTGAAATAAAAAACCCTCAATTAGCTAGGCATTGGGCTAGTTGAGCCAAAAAAATAAAAAATATAAGTATATTATGGCCCATGCGTATGTAAATATTTCTTTGTATATAGGGCCTAAATAAAAGTTTTTTTCATAATTATTTTGGTATTTATTTAAATATTTCTACCTAGGTGTGTGTTATTTATGCTCTGTACATTGCCTCACCATTACCACAATTTTTTTTTACCATTTTTCATACTCTTTATTCCATATAGAAATATTTTCATGTAAGCTTCTCTTATATTTGGTGTAACTCCACCCCAACAAAAATCCAAAAAAACTAGTTTTATTTATATGTATATTTTTTCACTATTGTGATTTTTTCCTTCCTACATCTATTTTGTTTTTTTTTTCTAAAAAATTAGAACACCAAAAATATTTATCTTTTTATGGTAGCCTCATAATGAGAGAGATTTCTTTTGACCCCTTTATATTTTTTCCACTTATATTATTTATATTTGACATGTACATATTTTTTAGACCCCTCAATATTTGATTTTCTTAGTTGTACTATTCACTTATATCATGATCTCAACAATATCTTCAATTATAGACCTTCCAAATAAGGTCAAGGGTAGGTGGCATGCATACATGCACTATGGAGGGCTCACTCTTGGAGGTATTCAAAGGAATCATCCAAAGAAGGACCCCACAAGGACCTTGTGCAGTGGAAAAAAACGGTCGGTTTTGCTGAATTTTTAAAGTTCACTTGCTCTCCGAATTTGAAAAGGTGATACAAACAAACGTTGTAGCTCGTGGGCTGAACTTTTGCCTCAAATTTTTTTCATATTTTTTTGAGCTACGAGCTGTGAGCTATGATTTTATTAGTGGACCCCAGTTTTCCCATGTTATGCAGCCACACTCTCTCTTCCACTTTATCATTTTCCTCTTTCACACACACTTCTCCACTCATCATCCCCACCTCTCTCACCACTCCTCTCTGCAGCCTACTCACCTTCTCCTCAACCTTGAAGAATAAGAGAAACCATGGTGAACTCATACCTCCCACACACAATTCCATTCCAAAATTGACCACCTAGTCTCATTTTTCCTCCTCCAAATTACCCATATCTATCAAAAAAACCACAAAATTCAGCCTCTTCTCTTAAAAGACAGCATCATGGTGGTTGATTACTCAGCTTCAATTACCTTGTCTCTCAAGGAAGGTCAAGAGTGGAGAAAAAATGTACCGTCAAAGCTAGTGGACCGTCAACAAGCGTCAAAATTGGCCCTACTCAAGACACTTGGAGCATCAACCTTGTAAGAAATCCACCTTTTCTTACCTCTTAAGAGTTTTTTCTTCCTTATTTGTATCCTACATGGATACTCCCATTGTAAATATCCAATTCCATTTGTAAATGAATACTAACTCTACTAACACTAACCCACTATGAAAAGTCCTATCACCTCCATTTCTCTCCTCTCTCTTTCCCCACCAACTTCTTGATAATTCCAAGCAAAAGAAATTAGATAAATTGCTGAAAATCTAACCCAACCATGGTTAGAGGAGTAACCCTAGCCTTCAAAATTGCTATAAAAGGAGGGTGTAGCTAGCACAAAAAGCAGGAGCCATAAGCAAGAGCACTATGCTATAGCTTGAGAAGCCAAGCTCAACCTCTCTAGAAGGAGCTCTTGAGTGGAAGCTCATTGTCTTATGCATGTGCATGTGTTGTAATAGGGGATTAGCAAGGGAACTCTATGCCATTGTAAGAGAGAGAGAGAGTGATCATTCAATTGAGAGTAGGAAATCTATCATTTCTCCTACTAGTGTAAGCCCAACATTCGCTGAATGAAGGAGGGTGGATTTGGACTAAGCTTGGATACTTTGTCTCCCTTCCAACGTGAAGTAATGGACAACAATGATGCGTAAGTGTCTTGGTGTTTTTTGTTAAGTTCTTGATAGCTTGTCTCTGGTGTTGTCATCAATCTAGCCATAAATCCCACATACTGTAAGAGGCCGACAGGGTGGAGAGGACTCCCCTGGCCTTAAGACAGTGATTGGGGTGGCTTTTCTTGTGATGTGTTGTGGTGAAATTTACGCAAGCTATGTTGAACAAATACTAATCTCACTTTGATTTGTCATGACAGATTTGTAAGAAGGTATTAATGGAACAAGCACCCCCTCCCCCTTTCTCTCTCTTTCTTAAATATATAGTTGTGTTTGCTTGATCATTGCCGATACGTTTCAAAGCAGCCCGAGCACTCTCTCTCTCTCTCTCTCTCTCTCTCTCTCTCTCTCTCTCTCTCTCTCTCTCTCTCTCTCTCTCTCTCTCTCTCTCTCTCTCTCGTGTTTTAGTGTGTGAGAGTGTTCCATTGGTGTTAGGGTTAGTGTAAATTCCTTGCTTGTTTGTGGGTTGCTCTAACGATTCTCCTCTTTTGCGTCCTAGTTCGCTCTTAAACTAAGTGGTGTCCCTTGTGTAGTTGGGATTTGGCTGTGGGTTTGTTGTTTTGGTTTGTGTTGTGTTGTGCCCCAGCCCCATTGAGCAGGACGAGAGCCTTGAAGGGTGTCTAGAGGTTGCTCTTCTTGTTGCCCGCCCCGGACCGCCTCACCACCTACAATTCCAAAAAGTGTGAGAGAAAAAAAGGTCAGTACAACAAATTCAAGATTAATTATCAAGGATCATCTTACATGCGGAAGACGTGATCTCCTTTCTTAAGACCATATGCACCCCTTGTAATCTTGTCCGCTTCAAGCAAAGAAATCCAATGAATCTTGTTTTGAACGGGAGCATCTTGCAGTGCTATTAAGTTCAATTTCTCCAATGTAGCCCAGCTATCATTACCCCATTTCAGAGACAAAACCCTTGCTAGCCAATCCGTCCCAAGGTTGGGATCCACAATGTTAATTAACTGCAATATGAGTATAAAAATGACAATTACTCTAATTACATATTGTACCATTCGCCACAAACAAAGAGTAGATGCAAAAAAATAAAGGTACCTTCCCAATACGATCTTGATATTTGTGTGTGATCTCATGGTGAATTCTCTCCTCTTCCTTTTTGAAGTCTTCGTCAGACAAACCTTGCTTCACATTCGATATTCTCTTCTCTTTCTCTTTTGTCATTTGAATCTAAAATCCAAAATAAGAAAGACTATATTACTAATCACGCATACCAATGACAAAAGGAAGCATTTAATTTGGTTCATACATCATAGACCAATCTGCCAAGGTAACGTCGAGTGAGCGGATACCAAGGCTCGGAACCTTTGGCATACTTTTTCCGTACGGCGGCAATAAGATTTTGATTCTTTTCGGGTAAACCACTTAAGTACATCACATGATCCGCCGCACAAATGTGTGTGGTATTAACGATCTCATCACGAAGATGAGTGGCAACCAGAGCATGAGTATTCATGCTGCATTGATATATCATGTAAGCATTCAAATATACGATAGCTTAAATACTAGCAAAGTTGAACAAGAGAAACACTTACAAGTTCATTCTTTGCAAACTGCTTAGCAACGCAATCTCAGGCACTTTGGTAGGATCTATGATAGTGCACAAAACACGACAATGCTTCTCCTTAGAAGTGGAAAACCTTTCTTTAATTGCCTCTGTCCATGCCACAGTACGATGATTCCCTTCCCAAACATAGAACATGTGATTGACAAGATCTTGAAACTTTGGTTTCTTTTTCAATTCACATTCGAATTCATCATTGATCTCATTCCATAGAGGTCCCCATGTTGCTTTGATCTCATCTTGAGTAGACACAAATGTTAAACTTTAAACAAAATCCAAAGAATGTGAACAATGGCAAAAAGATAGAAAGTATTGACATACCTATCACAAGGCTCTCCTCTCTTTTGCATGTCAATAAAGAGACAATGAAAGCTCCTTTTTCTGGCATATAGCCTTCTTTTGCGAAGGCAGACTTCAACCCACTAAGATTGTCTCTCAACCCTCTCACCCTTGCATATGGAATGAATCTGCATAAGGGAATAGAGGGACAATCAAAGCAGCTAAATATACGTGTGCTCTCAAACATATCTGCTCCCCTATGCATGAAGATTTTTTGTTCATCCTCCGTTTCTGCAGTTGCACTAACCTCGTCCCTTATCTCCCATGGAACTATCTGCAACCCATTCTCCTCAGGGGCTAGTGTCTCATCTATCTCATGTAAAGATCCCTGCCCCATGTCCATAGATAGAATCTCCTCTTCTTGTGTTTCTAGCTCCTCTACCATGATAGTAGCTGAAACCGAAGAGACTTGGTCACTACTATCCACCTGACCATAAGAGTTTGGTCACTACTCCTCCCTCTTCGGGCACGACCACGGGATCTAGGACTGATCCATTGTAAATAAACAATTCAACATTTTTAGTAACCTTCAAAAAGAAATTAGTTGTTGACGGAAGCATATAATGAAACATAAAGTATTGTTATGAAATAACAAAACGAAACAAAATTTAATTCAGAGCACTATTTCAAATACTATGCATAGCCCATGAGATACATCTCCAAAAGATTTTAGAAACCAAAGCTATATATTTATTCCAACATTATCAAAAATTGTAAACAATTCATAAGAATATTTAATTGCAAATATTTAAAACTTTGAAACACCTGGCAGGAGGACGCCCTCTTCGATTAGATGCACCATTTTTGCCTGCCATCCATTGCCCTTGTCGCGAATTGACCTACACAAGTCAAAGCTAAAATTAAACTTGCAGACATGGCATAAGCAGCTCTGCATTTAAAATAAAGGTGTATTAGCAAAAAAACAAACAAAATGCACAATCTCTTGTTGGTTGGACATAATGATACATCATTTAACACCATTTGGTGGGAAGCAATTGGCTAAGCAAGTCAACCACAGAAAAATTTCTGGCCTGTTGATAGGGCCGCGCGCCGGCGTTCGGTCATTGCGACAACCCAGAAAGAGTAAATGTTTAGAGATCAGGTTAATTCTTACACTTTTCCCCTTGCGGTCAACAAGAATTTTGGAAATTGAAAATGGAAGGAAATTAACCTGTCACACATTTTGTTCGATACTTGAGGTTACCCCTCTCTCTCTCTCTCTCTCTCAACAAAAAGACACAACTATAACGCAACAGTATGTCTTTAAATATTCCGCTTCCTCAATAGTGTCATTTTGAGATTCTGGAAGTAATGTTAACGTCCTTGAGAGCTGCGAAGACTTGCTACCCCTTGCAACCAAGGCATATCTGCCTAAAACAGCGTCCAAAGTTCGTTGAACTGACCCTTATTACTATTACTAATATATCTAAATGTTAGTGAATAAAGGTAAATGTTAATGTATCTAAATGTTATTGAATAATACCTGTGTTGGCAGTCGGAAATGCTTAGTGCACTCAGTCAATGGAATCAGCGCAGGCCGAACACCGAACTCAGGCAATGGATTCAGCGCAGGCCTAACAGCGCACTCAGGCACTGGAATTAGCGCGCGGAGGCCAAATAGCAGCACGACGGCAGTAAACAATTACTATAGCAGCGCAATGGAACTGACTGCAGGAGACGAAATTGTAGCTACCGCAACTAGCGCGCGCCGGCGCTCGCTACTTGCAGTAGAGAAGAAAGCGCTCATGCGCATTTGTCATGGGCTCTGTGTCCTGTGCCTGTGTCATGCCGTCTGTGTCGTGCAGTTCTTGACAAATTCGATTTTGTTTAAAAACTTGCTAAACCTACATAGCAGAAGCACTTGAGATAGAAACGAACCCGATTTTTAGGTCAAAATTCTCTCGGGTTTTAGAACCAAGTTTGAAGCTTTTGCCGGTAATTCCAGGATTTTATAATTTCAGCCGGTTAAAATACACTAGACCCCGGTTTTTTTCTAACATTGCACGAATATTACTACAATTTTGTAGGTATTCTCAGCTTCTTAAAAAAATTAAGAGGTAAATCTATAAATTTGAAGGTGGGATTACACTAAACATAGGTTTTTTTTCGAGCTCTATGAGTCGCTCATGACTATTCTTTGCTGCAATTTTGATTTATATAAAATTCTAAAAAAACCTCTCAAATATTCAAAGTTCTTTAAAGACCTCCAATATTTTGTCATAAATGCCGTAAATGTTGCTCCCAAATATCGTGGTGATTGTCTATAAAATAAGAAGAGTGACTGTCTATAATAAAAAATGCCTGTGTTAATTTGAAGTAAAAAACGACCAGCTCGAACATGACGTGGAAAAATGGAATTTTACATGATTGATAGGAGACGTTCTTGAATGCTCGATGGCTGCGACGTCTCCACCATCACACACTGCAGTTAAATCAATTTACTTTGGTCTTTTCCAATTTTCCCAGTTTGGTTAATGTTTGTACTACCTAGCATCGTAACTCAATTATCCCACAGTTTTTGAGCAGTAATCCTATTGCTCCAACTTTCATTAAAATAGTTTTATGTGATGGCCAGGCATATCACTATCTATGGACTGCAAGGTGGCCAAAAGCTTGTTCTTATGTTTGAAGGTAGCACATATGCCTTGCATGTAGCCTCTGTGACACAACATTTTGAATTAACTACTGCCTTTATTTGCATCCCTTAACTTTAAGTGGCGACCAGGTAAAGATGGAAGTAATTGAAACTTCTAATGGTGATGAGGTTTTCCTTCTAAATCACGACCAATGTCAGTTCTTCAAGGTTCGCATTGCTTCAAATCAGACAACTGCACATGGCAGTAGAATCAAGTCTGCACCAGCAATAGTCGATTTGGAATCTGATGAGTTTGAGAAGCTTGGTTCTTCTAGCATGCTTGAAATCATACGTTCAATGCCTTTGCAGAGCAATCTTTATCTGGCACTAAAACAAGCAAAGAATATCATTCAAGTCCAAGAGCTGCCTGTGCATTATGATGGCTATGTTGCGTTTGAGTTGCCACCTTCTGGAGCAGCCAATGGAATGACAGGGATGGAGCAACTAAATGATAGTCACATGTGGACAGAATATGTCACATGCAGTAGTGACACTTTTCCAGGCATTGTTCGGTTCAGTCGATGCTCACGTCACTTGTGCTGTCATAACATTGACTGTCCATATTATCTAAGGACTAGATTATATAATGAGGTTCATTGGCGTGGTCGCCTTTCAAAGTCTTCCCCACAAGGCATGCTTACACCTGACTATGGCACCTTGATATGCAGTCATTGCTCTCAAATGCCTGAATGTGTGGCCATCTGTCCTGCAGTTATTTATTATTGTATGCCAAGAGATAAGCAAAGTTGGACCCGATACGTGCTACATTTAGGTGAGCATCACCATCCATGTGGAGCAGGTAGGTCCAGATCAAATGAAGAAAAAGTTGCATCAGTGCTACAAACCCGTGCTTTTGCAGATCCATTTACCACTGCGAAGCAGTTGGAGCGTACAATTACTCAAGATTTTATAATGGAAAAGCTTGTCATGGAGAATGCTGAGAACACCAAATGTATTGAAGACGGTGAGTTTGCTGAATTTCTTGACACAATCACACCTTTGTCAAACAAGCGAATGATTGAGAGAAGCTTGGAATGTGCCAAACGATCAAAAAACATAAGTGCAAAAGGTTTAGAAGCTGTGCTTGATCTAAAGAGCAAGAGTAGGTATCCATACATTCACGATGTTCTTTTCCATGGTCAACTTGGAGATGGACAACAGCCACATGTATTTAAGATGTCAACCATTGGTCCGGGAAGTGGGGTTGATCTAGTTAATCGGATGCGCCCGGGTGGAAACTTGGAACACATGTGGGTGCACTTTGATCATGTGCATCGTGTGCATGGATGGCCAACAATGTCTACACATGTTTATGATCCGTTTGTTCGTGAACTTCTGACAATTGCAACATGTGAATTTACTGTGGAGAATAAGTTTGCACAAATAGAGTTTTGGAGGATGCTCAATAAGGTGGTTGAAGTCCAAGGGTATGATAAGCCCGAGTTTAGAGGTTTCATGGCTGATGAAGCAAATGCAAATTGGATAGCAGTCAGAACTGTTTATTTTGGAGGTCCCAATATGGCTATGCCTGCCAAGGAACGATCATGTGTGTTCCATTGGGAGCAATCCATGATCCGTCATACCGTTGTCGTGTTGTGACACGTACATAGTGGGAACGCATGCTACAAGAGTTATCTTGTAATTTTTTAGATACATAATTATATTTCCTATAATGTACATATTCATATTTAAGTATAATAATGAGCCTTCTATCTCATCCTATTATTTTTCTTAAGGGTAACCTATTCTTACTTTACCATCAGAAAATACTATGGGAAAAGCATCAATAGCTCCGCCTCTTTAACTTGGGGCAAAAAGCATTGATTCTTTATTTCTACTATCTCATTATCATCTCACACCCTAGCTAGATCCTATATCTAGGGTAAACTCCAATATATATATATTCTATGTATTTTTCATATTTTTCTTATATTTCTTTTTAAATAGCTACTAGGAGGGAATCAAATCCTAGTGGGACACTAGGTGGCATGATTTCAAAGATACACTTATTTTAATGCATTATTGCAAGCATGATTACAAAACTTTGTCAAGGAGCAATTTCATGCTTTCATATGGTATGAGGTGTCCTTTGGAATCAAATGAAAGTCTAGGCTAAGGGGACCACATGAAGACTTTTGCTGCCAGAAATGGACCCTATTTTGATGAATTTCTTACACAAGGTTCCAATCGAAATTGGAAAACGATTTTAAAATGAAAATCGTAGCTAATGAGCTGAATTTTCTGCCCATATTTTTACTTTTTTATTTGGAGCTACGGTTGAGGAGATATGATCAAAATACTAGACCCCAGTCTGCCCACATCATGCAGGGACAGCTCATTTCCAACTTTTCCAATTCCTGTTCACACTGGATCCTCTCTTCTTGTGTAAACCCTTGGGGGTTACCTTCACCTATAAAAGGGAACCTCTTCTTCCTTGAAAAGAACTCAAGCATTCAAGCCATTGATGAGAGGAATTCATGAGAGAGTGAGTAGTAATGCCTAATTGTACTTAGCCCCCTTAACATAAGCCCAAGCCTACACTTTCTCCTAGAGGAAAACTAGCCATTCTTGTACGCCATCCTTGGAGGATCAACTCTAATCAAAGAAGGTGTTGTACTTGGCGTATCAATCAACGTTGAATTCTCCCCTCTTCTTCTCTCTCCCATCAATAATGGTGCCGAAGGGTTTCAAGTAAGATGTGTTCTACATTGATGTTTTCTTGATTTCTTGTTGTTTTCATTTTCATCTCTAATCCAACATATATATATGTATCTAATCTCATCTCCTTAACCAAACCTATCTCTCTCATTCTTAGTAATTCATCCTCTCTAGGTTCTCTTTGCTACAGGTACATCTCTCCCCGCAGTATCCTTATTGCCTACGGGCAAGAATAGGGCTTGGGAGGGAAACTTCTCGTCTCTTCACTTCTCTCATATCTACATTTCTCACATAATATCCTAGATGAATAACCCACATGATGATCATTTCTATCACTTTCACTCTGTACAATCTATTAGAATTAACGTATGGATTAGCCGTAAAATACACTTTCAACAACGTATAGTGTTTTTCTTTGGCCCTGAAAGGCTCAATGAAATACTTCTATCACCGGATCCCATCATACTACCTCTCATAGACTATAATTTTTCTTTTGATGTAAGCGTAGTTATCTTGCTATGAACCAAGAGGATTTGTACACACAATTAATCCCAATCACTAGACAAAATATATATATTATGGTAAGCACAAAACTACAATTCCAAAGAACAATTCGTAGCCTATTTGGCCAGCCAAGATTGAATGCCATTAACTCATCCATTAACCCTTTCATATTACCCATGATACGATATGACCATAGCCTTGATGTTTTCATCTTCGTATTGTTTTGACATTCTCTTTTGCGTTCTTTCTTTGTGTGTGTGTGAGTGCAAGAGAGAAAGGGTGAGTCTTCTTTGATTGCACTTCTTTCCAAACCCTAGTCTTCATGGCATCTATGGTTTAACTCCTTCATATAGTTTTTGTTGAGTTCTCTCACAAACTCTCACAGCCATAAGCCCGATGCTTTCCTGGCAAGACCGCAAATTTCTCGACATATTTTTGGTGAACCCGACGCGAACAAGCCGGGGTGAGAGTACATAAAGATGGTTAGCAAAGTGGAGCAGCTATATGCTGAAATGAAAGAGCTTGAAGACAGATGGAAATGGCTTGAAGAAGAAGACCGGATTCAAAAAGCGATTGAAAGTGCTATGCAATCCGTATATAATGAGCTTAATATATTCGAAGGCTATGATCCAGAAGGATATCTTGAGTGCTATGTGACAGAGATGAGGCTTCAAGCAATTCCAGAAGCTCGGATGATTGCAGCATTTGTTGAACTTGTGAGTGATGATTTCAAGCACCAAGTTCAAGACTATGCAAGTGTATATGCAAGCAACTGGGGTGAGTTTTCTACAGCTATAACACAGGTATGCTTGGAACATCAAGACCAAGAGATGGAGCAGAGTGGAAGTGGATGTGACCAGCTAGAGTTGGTGTCTCCTGTAAGCCATGCAAGTGTCAACACATCCATACAGGCCAATTTAGAAGCAGTAATAGATGCATATCTTTTGCAAGATGCAAATTTACTGTATGCAGATGAAGCAGACATAGTTCAAGCTATTTATGCACGTTTGGGTCTTGTAACCTTCGTATCTCAAGATAATGACTCTCATGATGCTATCCAAGTGCCTGAAACGGCTCAAAGCGACTCAGAGGATGATGCAAACTCGTCGGCTATGATAGATGATTTGGACGCTCCTTTTGATTCGTTTGAAGATGCACATGATTGTATATACAAGGATGAGGATGCTATGGTTTTGACAGAGGATGTGAAGGGAAAACAGGTGGAAGACGGCTATATTAGTGATGTGCTACAATCTACTTTTGAGCAGATCCAGAAACTTTTACTAAGTTTAGAAGAGCTGGATGCCTATACTGAAGACATATACCAGGATGAAGAAGCCATTATCAATGCTTTCCTATGCGAGTTTGATACATGTGGTACTACCCAAATGGATATGCCTAGCTGCAAAAGTGCTAATTTAGAGGGGGGGACTGAAAATATCTTTCTTTGTGAGTATAGCTCTGCTAGTAGCATTGCGGATTGTGAAGTACCTCAGTTAGACGAGGTGGAAGAAGAGGAGTGCATTGACAAAGTAATATGTATGTCTTGTATATATGGAGTAGCAGATGTGATGCAGATGACTCATGAAATTGTGACTTTTTTAGAGCTAGATGCAGCAAGCTTTCACAATTCCATGGTAGAGGAAGGAATGACAGATGCAGATTCTCTGCATGAGGATTGGGGTTCTGCAGATGAAGCTATGAATCTTCAAGATTCACAAATCAAAGATAGAAAAGTGTTTGGTTATGCTATACAGGTCGAAGTGACATTAGAGGATAGAGTAGAAGAGCAAGAAACCTCTTCGGATATGGTCTATGATTGGGGTGATATTTCTTATCTGTGTGAAGATGCAAATAAAGATGCTTGCCATAAAGTGCCTACTATACAGGGTTCTAAGAAATTCGGTTGCCTGCAGGTATGCAAACAATATCTGAGGCATAAAAGGGATTTAGGTCTTGTGTCACAGGGTATAAATTGCAAGCAGGTTTGTGAGCATCTATCTGCTATGGATAGGAAGGGTATACATGGTGATTCCTTGAAGTAAGAAGAGGATGCTAGCTCTACGCTGACACCAGAGTCATGTAATGAAGAAGGGTTCTCCCTAGATGAGTGGAGACATGATTCAATTGAAGATAATTTAGTGATGAGTCAAAAACGAAGAAGGGGTGAAGATATTGTGTCAGAGACTAACTCCAAGGAGGTTTTTGAGCACTCGGTTACAAGTGACCGGGAGCATACCTACCAGGATGATTTGGAAAGGGAATTAGACACCATATTTGAGAAGTATGCAAAGTTTTATGCTATAAAGCTGGAGAGGTATTTGGTAAAAGGTGAGAGAATTGATGAGAGGTTTACCATGCACATTTCTGAGGTTTCTCTCGATGTTGAGAAAGGCTATCTAGAGGATTCTTTTGAGAATGAAGATGCAGATTCAGACTTCTATGCGAAAGAGGTACATATGGATTTACAGGTTGGTCAGAAGGTTGAAGTGCAGTTTCAAAAATCTTTCAAATATATTACAGGAAGCCTGGAAGTGTTTTTTGAAGAGGAGGATGAGGAACTTATGTCTCTACGTCATGAAGATTTTGCGCATAATGGAGATTTGTTACAGATGTTTTGGAGACAGATGTATATAACAATTCCTTCTAATCCGAGAGCAATTAAAAGATGCGGAGAATCTCAATGCTTAGTACAATACAAGTTTTTGAGTTACCCATATGATCCTAGAGGAGGTCATGGGATCACAGGGGATACAATTGCTTTCACAAGTTACCATGAGGTTGGCACATGCCGGAGGATGTGCAGGTTTAGAGGGGGTGGATGTTGTGTTGTGACACGTACATAGTGGGAACGCATGCTACAAGAGTTATCTTGTAATTTTTTAGATACATAATTATATTTCCTATAATGTACATATTCATATTTAAGTATAATAATGAGCCTTCTATCTCATCCTATTATTTTTCTCAAGGGTAACCTATTCTTACTTTACCATCAGAAAATACTATGGGAAAAGCATCAATAGCTCCGCCTCTTTAACTTGGGGCAAAAAGCATTGATTCTTTATTTCTACTATCTCATTATCATCTCACACCTTAGCTAGATCCTATATCTAGGGTAAACTCCAATATATATATATTCTATGTATTTTTCATATTTTTCTTATATTTCTTTTTAAATAGCTACTAGGAGGGAATCAAATCCTAGTGGGACACTAGGTGGCATGATTTCAAAGATACACTTATTTTAATGCATTATTGCAAGCATGATTACAAAACTTTGTCAAGGAGCAATGTCATGCTTTCATATGGCATGAGGTGTCCTTTGGAATCAAATGAAAGTCTAGGCTAAGGGGACCACATGAAGACTTTTGCTGCCAGAAATGGACCCTATTTTGATGAATTTTTACACAAGGTTCCAATCGGAATTGGAAAGCGATTTTAAAATGAAAATCGTAGCTAATGAGCTGAATTTTCTGCCCATATTTTTACTTTTTTATTTGGAGCTACGGTTGAGGAGATATGATCAAAATACTAGACCCCAGTCTGCCCACATCATGTAGGGACAGCTCATTTCCAACTTTTCCAATTCCTGTTCACACTGGATCCTCCCTTCTTGTGTAAACCCTTGGGAGTTACCTTCACCTATAAAAGGGAACCTCTTCTTCCTTGAAAAGAACTCAAGCATTCAAGCCATTGATGAGAGGAATTCATGAGGGAGTGAGTAGTAATGCCTAATTGTACTTACACGCAGCAGTAGATCAAGTTTTGTGCTCTAAAGTTTTTGTCTGTCATTGTGGGTTTTTTGTCACGGCCCCTACAGCCGTGCCTTTGGGTGTGAAGGTTTTGGACTTTATGTGTTTTGTGGTCCTATGATGAGCCTTGTTGTGCGAGAGAATATCTAAGGTTTTGAGCAAGTTTTTGAGTATGTACCAATGAATTAGATGTGGATGTATGGTTCTTTTATTTGAAAAAAATTAAGATATGACTGGTTTATTTTACTACTCTATGTTCAATATCTGAACTATTGCAATATTGATATGCTATTTTTTATTTTATATATTCGCTCGGTTTCCTATTCGCTCGGTTTCCTATTCGCTCGGAAGTATTTGCTCGTGGTTAGGGATTCCTCGAGCTGTGAGTGCTCGATCATTTGGAGCTTCCAATTTTGACTCCCAGCTTTAGGTTGAGTCTAGTACTTCCACAGGTGTTGCCATTTGCAGTTGAGGACATCTTTTGCAGTGTTTTAGCTTGCATAGCGGTTTTGACACAGCAGGTGTCTTGAGCTTTTGCTTTGTGTATGCTTTTGTGGGATAGTGGCTGGAGTTTACTCGCCATAGTTTGTGATCGAGCTTGGCTCTCACATTGACACGTTTTGTCATTTTGGACACAGTTTGGTGTTCTTGTACCCACTCTCGCAAAGTTGAGGATTTTCATATGCTTGTGTGGCTACAGACTTTGCTAGTCACAGGTTTCACAATTTTTTTGCAGATTTTTGTAGGCAGTTTCTCTTGTGGGACGCGTTTTGAGCTAGTTTGCTCTCTACTTGCGTAGTCATGCGCTTTATGCTCAGTTGAGCGATTTGTCCCAGTTTATGCTTGCAGAGTTTGCAGATTGTGGGTTGCTTTATGCATATGTGAGCATCGATTTTGATGCGATTGATCATGCTTTTGAGCATTGTGTAATCGAGTTATCTCCCACTTTGTTGCCAAATTTTGGCATGGTTTACAAGGGAGATTCTGCCAGATTTTTCCAGAGTTCTCGCCATACTTTTTTTCTTAGCCATTCACTTATGGTTGCAGATATGTGTGACAACGAGAGACGACGATCTCGTTCTTGCCGATACTTGTGTTGTTGGCATTGTGGTCACACATGGCACATTAGGTGCCATTGTTTCAGACATATGAGACAACAACGGAGATGTATGCATGATGCAGATACGACTTTGACACAGATTAGAGAGGTAGTCCTAGTGGCAGTCTATGCCAGTGACGGTGATGTCACGCTTGCCTCCAGTGTACCTCTTGCTGATTTTTCTATGATTAGCACACTTTCTCCACAATGGTCACTAGATAGAGATGTTCCTTTCCACGTCACACCATGTTGTGAGTGGTTTAGCACATTTTCTAGTGGGAGACTTGGTTGTGTGCACTTGGCCGATCGTTCGGCATGTGACAAAGAGGGTGCAAGAGATGTTTGTTTGTCTTTTGCCCAATGGTGCATCATACCCGCTACGTCATGTGCGCTATGTTCCTCAGCTGAGACAGAGCTTGATCTCAGTGAGAAAGTTGACAGCTTTTGGTTGTCTTGTACTGCTTAGAGAGCAGTCTTTCCAGATGCATTGCAGTTCACTAGTGATTGCCAAAGGAGCCCGCAGTGGCCTGGTATATCCTATGCATGTGTGAGGTTCGAGACGACATAGTCTCGATTTTGTTGCAGCCATGTTTGGAGCGAGAGATGAGGCGTGTCTCTTTTGCAGATGTGCTGCATGGAGAGTAGGTTGTGCATCTGTCTTGTGGTGACGTTCACACAGACAGTGGTATCTCTGGGGATGCACAACTTAGTCAGTTATCCGTTGAGGTGACATTAGTTGATCGAGAGACTGATGCATTGTTCTATGATGCGTCTGATACATTTGAGGGCGACAATGTCCTTTAGACGCCTGTGTGTGATTGCAGTGGTGCTGATTTTTTGGTTTTGCAGTCATTCTCAACAGATATGCCTTTGCTAGATGATGCTAACATGGTGATGCATAGTCAGGTGGTTTCTGATGAGGATGCATATGGCGCTAAGATTGCTGACAGGGATAGGTTGGCACACATAGTGCATGTTTCGTCGGCTTTCGGGTCTCTTATGTCCGACCTTTTGGTCTCAAGACCTGATCTTGCTTATGTGGTTGGTGCATTTGCAGTGGGAGTTGTCGTCCTACGATGACTGACACTGGCATTGTGCATTGTGGAGCCATGCAGGTCATCACTCGATACCTGCATGAGGAGTGTCATTGTAGCTTTAGTCCTAGTAGTATGCACGTTGCATCTACACTAGAGTGGTTACAAAATGAGCCAGTGGGCACAGGTTGAAAGCCGTCTTCTCTCACCTCTTTGTATATACTAGTTGTAGGCTAGTCTTCTCGCCACTTATTGGCACACAGCCTTTAGTGGGAGAATGTTAGGTAAAGGTGGTGTGCCTCACTGTGCTTTGTCTGTGTCCGTCGACTAGTGTATGATCGCCCACATTTATCTCCTTATTCTTTATACATACAAAGAATAAGGAGCTCTCACTCATTCTCACATGGTTCTCACACAGTGAGATACGGGAGCTCCACCCACATCTTGTATCGCCCTCTCTCCCCTTCGCACTCTCTATGCACACGCACCGCATTTGCACACTCACATTCAAGCAGCAGCCGCCATGGCCCCATAGGGGAACTGAGTGGGAGGGGAGAGAGAAAGAACATCATCATGCAGTGTGTGGGTGCACAGAGATCATATGTGAGGTAGATACTATAAGCGTCATGTGTGAATAACTCGATACGCACACGGATTTAACTCAATATCCAGAACTGCCCTCCAATTATCATTATTATGGGGTATTATCCCATAGTCTATGCACATTTGAGAGGCTTAACAAAGTTATGTTTTAAGGGGTCACTCCCACAAAAGAGGGCGGGGGGGGGGGGGGGGGGGGGGGGGGGGGGGGGTTATTTTTTTCTATATTTGAGGGGTTGTGGGGGTAAAAAAGTCCTAAACCCAACTAGGTAAAGAGTCGGATTTTTTAAATTGGGTTTAAATACTAGCTATAAAAGTACTTAGGGATGTGTGTGTGTGTGAGTGTGTGTGTATACCCGCCCTGTCCCACCATACACAATGGGTCGATAGTAATCCCATTGTGAATGGGCCTACTACCTAATTAGAGAAATAAGGTTAGTATGGTTGAAATGTAAGCTATGCCTGTGGTGATTTTGTTGACTATGTCACTTCTCTTGAATCCATTAAGGCAAAATTTGTGGATAAGTATCTTGATATCAGAAACAGTTAGAGGAGGAGTTTACTATCAAGTATAAGAGGCCAACGTAGGTACTAAGAGCAACTTTCTGTGATCGATTACTGTTCATTTTTATGAATTCAATGGGATATCTAATAGGTCCCTCTTCCAAGTAAACCATTGGTCATAGCCTCCCACACATGGGTTATGAAGTGTAATTGTAAAGTTAAGGAATTGTACCGAAGTAGAAAAGAAGTCGGTTGATGTATTAAACCCTTGTCCATATGTTGGTTCTATTTTTAGGCAGTCAGGGTAAATATGGTTAGTTTCTTCTGAGAATTTTTTATTGTTGAAGCTTAATATGTCATCCATATATCTATAAGTATGTTTGAATATTAAAAGTTTATAATAGTTGCTTTTAACACTCATGGTTTTGAGAAACCATTTGTATTCAAAGAAGGCCAAGTATAAATTACACATAAGAGGTGAGAATGAAAAACCCATGGGAATGCCCAGGCTTTGGTTAAATCATTGTCGTCCAAAGAGAATAGTGCAATTATCAAGGACCCGAGATATCTTTTTACTTAGTTTTTCCTCATCGAAGTGTAAAGGATGAGAAGATTGTGTTTTCTTAATCCATCTAGTCTTTTTGGAGAGAGAAATGTAGAAGAAACCATTGTTTCTAGCATGTTCAAATAGAACATCTTTCAAACCTAATTCTCCTTTTCGGGGTATGTTCTCATAGTATTGAGTAATATCGGCTATGAAGAGATGGAAAATTTGTTTAGGGAGGTTAAGAGTAACTTCTGTTGAGTTTTTTACTAGCCAAAAAGGGTTTAGTGTATTTGGAAAAAATTAGAGCAGATTTTTTGTTTAGAGGCACATACAAATTGGAATTCTGAAAGTAATAGGTAAAGTAAAAGGGTGGTATCCTTGGTAATGTTAGTAAAAATACCATTTGAGGCATCAAATATCCATATGAATTTACGCTTGTGTAGTTTATAGGTGGAAAAAAGTAATGGAAGTTTGGTATCTTGAAGAAAGTAGCCCAATTTATCTAGATGTTTTGAAATCATATTAGTGACGTGGTGTTGAGTGGTATGAATTCCTTGAGCTGCTTTCCAGGCCGATTTTTTGCATAGAAGAGTGGGACAGTTGGAGCTTTTATCCAGCCCTACTATAAACGAGTCTTAGTTTTTGAAATTCAACAACCAGTTGTGGTGTGATCCATGAGCTTTTAGTAGACAACCATTCATATGGTAAGAGCGACATTTTTTTAAAAACACATTGTTCAACCAATTTGCTGTCCAGCAGGACTATCTTCTCCAATCAAAGAGTAATGACAACGTCAGTTAAACAACTAAGTAATGCTGATAAAGCGGGATATGGGTTGTCATAAAATCTAATATCTAGCTAACCCAAATAATTTGGTCATATTAAAATGATCATTTAATGTGGGAGAATAAACGAGGACAAGAGCTAGAATAGAGACATGTGCTTCTAGACCTATCTCAACAGGGGACCAAAAGGAGAGATGGTTACATCTCAATAGGGGTCCAAAAGGAGATGGTCTACCAAAGAGAAATATGTAATAAGTGCTTCTAGACCTATCTCAATAGGGGACCAAAAGGAGAATTGGTTGCATCTCAATAGGGGTCCAAAAGGAGACGGTCTACCAAAGAGCAATGTGCAATAAGTGCTTCTAGACTTATAATCAATAGGGGGCCAAGAGGAGAGATGGTTGCATCTCAATAGGGGTCCAAAAGGAGGTAGTCTATCAAAGAGCAACGTGCATCTGATGGAGCTTAAAAGACCTTAGGGTTAGCTTCATTAAAGACCTCCAAAGGTTAGTGTTAAAAGTCCTTAGACCTTAGGCAAGCTAGGGATCTGCTTGAGGTGGGAACCTGGCCCAAGCTTGAGGTGCTTGTCATGCTTGGTGACTAAGGTGCCTGAGGTGCTTGTCATGCTTGGTGACTGAGGTGCTTGAGGTGCTTGCGTGCTTCCTGACTAAGGTGCTTGAGGTGCTTGTCATGCTTGATGAGGAAGGTGCTTGAGAAGCTTCCCATGCATGGGGGGTAAGGTGCTTGAGTAAAAAAGAGACCCTACAAAGGAGGGGAAAAGCCCAAAGTTAGGGGAATCTTTGACTTAACCTCCCACTCACCCAAAGGGCACCCCCTTTTTCAAGGGGCACATGGACACATGCCAAGCTCTCCCTATACTTAGCCACATGGTGTTCTTGAACCCTATTGGGTTGGTGGCTAAAGGGGGTTCCAATGAGCTTCTAGTTCAGTTCAACAAATATCTAGATATTTTCAAGCTCTCTCTCTCAAAGAGGTAAGGAGGACACTTGTCCTAATGCTACCTATGTTGCTTGAAATGCATTATGCATGTGATTGGCTAGCCTTAGAGGGGTCCAATGAGCTTCAAGCTTGAGAAAAAAGGAGGGGTCTACCAAAGCAAGCAAGGGGGTTCTTGGGGGTATACACCCTCTCATACACTCATTTTGCAAAGATTCTCACTTGGTGAAAGTGGAAGAACTCCTTCTCCTTCTCCACGCTTGTTGAGAAGTTGAGAGCCTACACCAACACTCTTGGCTATGGAATGCAAATCCAACCAAGAGCCATGCTTCAATGCTTAAGCTTGCCATCTTCTCCATCTTCATTACTATGCTATTATGTATGCTAGCAAGAAGAGTGATGATAAGTGAGAAACTATTTATTTCTCCTATGGAATGTTTCTTCTTCATCTTCCCTACCCTCATTCCATGCTAGCTCTCTCCACCTTTGAGGGTGTTTGAGGCCTTGGGACTGAGGCTTGTGATAGTTAATGCTTTCTACAAAGTTTATGTTATGCTCGTGATGCATGAAGCTTTCCATCTTCATAGCATCACCAAGGTAACAAGGGACACAAAGATTGTATTATACCAAGTCTCTCTTTATGAGAGAATCTATAATACAAAAGCCTATTGGAGGGGACACCGGCTCCGCATAAATCTGGTCCTCGTTTTCATGTTCTCTAAACTCTCTCTCCTACAAAAGTATTGTTTATGCCAAGTTAACTAAGTACCATGTTTATGTTGCTACCATCAATTAAGTTCACCCGCTATGCTCACAAAGTAATCTTACAAAAGTGCTTCATTTAATTTCCTAATTCTGCTACTCTCAAAGTTCATAGGCCATTTCCATTACATTGGTATTAGAGCATTTGGTTTCTCTTTTCTTGCTTAAGAAGAGAGGTCCTTAAGTAGCCTATAAATGGTTGATTTTGATAATTATATTAGGGTAAGTGGGACTGGGATCTATTATTGGTTTTGTTGAGCCCACTATGTGAGATATGGTGCACACCTCGAGAGCTTTGGTCTTAATAATTGAGTCTTTTTAGACTTGCCTACGGCTTTACCATTATTGAGCCATAAGAAGTCCGAAAGGAGATATCCCTCGGCAACTTTGCTATGTTAGATCCACTCCAATACTCTCTATAATTAACCAATTCGAACCGTGGGTGTAGATACTTAAGTGCTGATTTTCAAAGGCTAAGAGGAGTAGCAACTAAGGTTTTGAAGTGCCAAAGCATACACTAAGTAAACACATAAGTTTAATTAACATGGTTGACAATAACCAAGAGAGTAGAATGAACATTGGTAACTCTGATTTTGCACATGAAGGTGCTAATGATGATGCCCCTATGTTTGTTGATTATTTTGTTACTAGGTTGCAACAAGCTATGGGCAACCCTGCCTTTACAAGCCAAAGTTACTCAACAACTTCGTGCTGATGGAATTTCCTTTCCTCTCCAAGAGGAGAGAGAGAGAGAGCTTAGGAGGCCTCTTGATGAGACCCCAAAAGAAGACCTTCTCCCATACGAGAGGAGGAATCCAAAGAAGGAGAAAGTAATGAATCCCTAAGTTCCTCTGAAGATATGGCTCCATGAAGACGGCGATCTAGATGATCGCCAACCCCTCCTAAGAGGAAACGATCAACCCACAATCCTTCTCCTCGTCACTCCGAAAGGGAAGAGAGGAAACAAAGGAATAAAAGGATAGGAGAATTAGATATTAGCTATTATGACATTATCTCTCTCTCTCTTGAAATCATAGTCGTCCCCGACTATGGGGTAGAGAAGATAAAGCCTATTCATTAGTTCTTTTTCTAGCGGGTAGAGGATCCCCATCTTACCCTACGACATCATTGCAAAATGGATGACTAATCCATTTGGCGCTTGAGAGCCTAAGCTTCCGCAAGCATGCATACTACTTAACATTTGTGCACAATAAAAAAAAAAAGAGTCTTATAAGACAAAAACTTTGTTCATTTTAAACATTTGCTTATCTAGGGAAGCATTGTAAGCATTGACAAGGTTTAGGTTATCCTTTGATTGTATGCCTTGCATCCATCTAGCATCTTCAAAAGGATAGTTCTTAAAATTAATAAGATACTGTCCGGATAATCTTACCGCCTCTCAATACCTTGTCTTCATGTCGGAGAATGGACTCGGGCTGCAACACCTCTCCTTGGTCCTCAATCTCCTGTGGGTCTTCAATAGTTGGTCTTTGGGGTGGCTCTCCTTTGTAAGGCTTTAGTAGGCTCACATGAAAAGCATTGTGTATGAGCCAATGACTGGGAAACTTGAGTTGATAGTCCATGTCATTGATTATTCTAAGAATCTAGAAGGGACCATAGTACCTTTTTGCTAAATTAGCATAGTACTTTTGGTGTCTTGTAAAATTCTTGCCCGTCGTGTGCCTTAATTGAGCCTTGGGAAATTTAAGCAAGACCCAATCAATTTTTTAAAAGGCTTGGGCTCTTCTGTGCTTATCAACAACAACCTTTTGCCTTTGCTTTGAGATAGAGATAGCATTCTTAATTTTTTGGAAAGATTCTTGTAGGTCTCAACTATACTCGTCTGCAGCAACGAAGATCTTCCCGTGTACCTTAAGTAGCAGGGGACTTTTAGATCTTCTTTCAATTACCTCGAAAGGTGCTTTTCCTGGAGGTACAATATTATTGTAGGCATACTCCACTAAGGGTAAGTACTTCCCCCATTGGGACCTTTGATCTACTTCTTTTACATAGGCTTTTAGTAGATCAAGAATTGTTAGGTTAGCTATTTCACTTTGGCCATCTTGCATGGTCATCATCCCCTCGTTTTTCGAGGTAGGTCACTAGAGATGTCATTAATGAAAACATCTTGGAATTCATTTAGGAAATTAGACAACTCTAATTCCTCTTGATTCCCTTTATTGCTACTTGTGAAAACATTAGAATCATTTACAGATTCTCTAACAAAAATCATATACGCAAAAATAGAGCTCTTCATTGACTTATCAAAAGCAAGCATATTTACCAGGGATATGGTGTTCCCCGACTTGTTAGCATCTATGTACATGCTCTTTTCCCTATAGGTGAAGTAGATTCTCTTTTCAGGGAACTTCATGTTGGCAGTCATGCAGTTGAACCATGGTGCCCCTTGGATAGCATCCTCATGTTGGAGATGAGAGATAAAAAATTATTCTTTGCCGACGTAGCTTTGGACATGAAGCCTCAACTTCCCAATCAAGGGAGTAACGGAGGCTTGCTATCCCTTGAAAGCTCTATCGGTAGTTACAGTATCTCCCATCTTGAAATCTTGAATGCCCAACTTAGTGGCCAACTCTGTTGATATAAAGTTTGAGTAGAGCCAGGGTCAACAAACAAGATGAAGGCATCATGATCCCTTACTTTTCCCCAAGCATAGGAAAGTGATGAGCCTTTGCAATGAGTATCCTCTTTTGGAGCTAGAAGCTCTAGGAGTGTCATTGCGTACATTTCTTTTGGGGCAAGAACGATAACCATGTCCTTGCTGCCCACACTTAAAGCATTTATGGTCTTTATGAAAGGCCTCTAATTCTTTGGGAGAGAGCTTATTTTTACCTTTGTAAGCTCCTTTCTCCTTGGCCTTGTTGGTGTTGCCTTGGGAAGAGTTTTGAGCATTGCTCTTCCCTTTAACTTCATTTCGGTCCTTGTTTTCCATGGGCTTCAAGTTTCTTCTTGCCCCTTGTTGGAAATTGATCCTTGAAGCAACCATAGTATGATGGATGATAGTGCTAGGCCATTGTGAGTTGACATACTCGGCCATTTTATAAAGTAATCCCGCACAAAATTGTTGCTTTTGATCGACAAAGTTTATCCTTTGAAAGACTGTA
The DNA here is from genome assembly GCF_014529385.1 of Adiantum capillus-veneris. Lineage (NCBI taxonomy): Eukaryota > Viridiplantae > Streptophyta > Polypodiopsida > Polypodiales > Pteridaceae > Adiantum > Adiantum capillus-veneris. Next base: position 10,409,056 of record NC_140955.1, read on the forward strand.
GCTTTGAGATGTGAATCCCAAAACTTGTTTACATATTTGTGGATAGACTCGTTGAAGAGTAGCTTCAAACTTTGCCATTCAGTGAGCACTTTGTCCTTGGAATCGCTTGCAAGGAATTGCTTCATTATGGAAACTCATAGAGTTTTCCATGTCTTTGGGGCTTGCTGTTGCCACGAAGGCTAGCCCACCATCGACGAGTAGATTTTTGGAAGTGCATAGCGACATGGTGTAGCTTGGAGGACTCCATGAAGCATTCGTCTCCAAAGGCCGCATCAAATTGTTGGATGAAGGCCAAAACTTTGTCGGTGGCACCAAAGATGCCATCATAGGTAAGAAAAGAGATACTCTTTCCTCCCTCTTTGAATTTCTTGAGCTTTTGGGACCTTCACCATGCCGGGTAAGTTTTGCGATGTCCTCTTCTCTTGTATTCTCTAAGAGAATAACTATTGATTTCATCAGAAGAGGAGAAAGGTGAAGAAGAAGGAGAAGAGGGTGACCTCTTTCTTGCTTTTTTATTCCTTTGTTTCCTCTCTTCCCTTTCAGAGTGACGAGGAGAATGCCTATGATTGAGCATTTCCTCTTAGGAGGAGTTGGCGACTGTCTAGACCGCCATCTTCGTGGAGCCACATCTTCAAATGAACTTAGGGATTTGCTTCTTTCTCGTTCTTTGGATTCCTCCTCTCTTATGAGAGAGAGTCTTCTTTTGGGAGTCTGATCAAGAGGCCTCCTAAACTCTCTCTCCTCTTGGAGAGGAAGGGAATCCTATAAGCACGAAGTTGTTGGGTATCTTCGGCTTGCAAAGTAGGGTTGCCCATAGCTTGATGCAGCCTAGTAGCAAGATAATTAACAAACATTGGGGAATCATCATTAGCAACTTCATGTACAAAATCAAAGTTATTAATGTTCATTCTACTCTCTTGGTTATTGTCAATCATGCTAATTATACTTATGTGTTTACTTAGTGAAAACCTTAGTTGCTACTCCTCTTAGCCTTTGAAAATCAACACTTAAGTATCTACACCCACTGCTCGAATTGGTTAATTATAGAGAGTAGTGGAGTGGGTCTAACATAGCAAAATTGCCAATGGATAGCTCCTTTTGGACTTCTTATGACTCAATAATGGTAAAGCCGTAGGCAAGTCTAAAAAGACCCCATTATTAAGACCAAAGTTCCCAAGGTGTGCACCATATCCCACATAGTGAGCTCAACAAAATCGAGAATAGATCCCTATCCCCCTTACCCTAATATAGTTAACAAAATCAACCATTAATAGGCTACTTAAGGACCTCTCTTCTTAAGCAAGAAAAGAGAAACCAAATGCTCTGATACCAATGTAATGGAAATTGCCTATGAACTTTGAGAATAGAGGAATTAAGAGAATTAGAGTGAGATTTTTTGTGGGATTACTTTGAGAACATAGAGGGTGAACTTAATTGATGGTAGCAACATAAACATAGTACTTGATTAACTTGGCATGAACAATAGTTTTGCAAGGGAGAGAGTATTAGAGAACATGACAATAGTTGAGGACCGGATTTACTTGGAGCCCATCCCCCCTCCAAAAGGCGTTTGTATTATAGATTCTCCCATCCAGAGAGACTTGATGCAATACAATCTTTGTGTTACTTGTGACCTAGGTGATGCAATGAAGATGGAAAGCTTCATGCATCACTAGCATAACATAAAATTTGTAAAAAGAATTAACTTTCCACATGCCTCAAACACCTTCAGAGGTGGAGAGAGCTAGCGGGGAATGAGGGTAGGGAAGAGGAAGAAGAAACATTCCATAGGAGAAAGAAATAGTTCATCACTTATCATAACTCTTCTTGCTTAGCATAGCATAATAGCATAGTAATGAAGATGAAGAAGATGGCAAGCTTAAGCATCAAAGCATGGCTCTAGGTTGGATCTACATTCCATAGCCAAGAGTGTTGGTGTAGGCTGTCCACTTCTCAACAAGCTTGGAGAAGGAGATGGAGCTCTTGCACTTTGCACTTCACACAATGAGTGTGTGTGTGTGTGTGTGTGGGGGGGGGGGGGGGGGGGGGGGGGAGAGTATACCCCCTCTCATGCTTGGTCCACCTCTCTCTCTCTCTCTCTCTCTCTCACACACACACACACACACACACACACACACACACACACTTGTATTATTTAATTATATCATTACGACATGTGTCCTCTTTTTCCTCTTATAGAAAAAGAGCTTAATTATTTATTTTTATGCATCTAAATTCTCGTTGGACCCCTTTAAAGCCTATCCAATAGGATTCAAGCACATCATGAGGGCCACATGTGGAGGATCTTGACATGTGTCTTTTATGCTTCTGAAGATATCATGTTTGAATTGAACACTTCAAACACCTAGTCAATTAAGCATGGAAACCATTTATGCCTCTTGAGAAATCATTTTTGAATTGAACACTTCAAGAACCTTAGTCATTTAAGCATGAGAAGCACCTCAAGCTTGGGCAAGGTTCTCACAAACACTTTAAGAAGTTTAGTTAGCAAGCATGACAAGCACGTCATGCTTGGGTTGGATTCCCACCTCAAGATCAGCCCTAGCTTTGCCTAAGGTCAAAGGACTTTTTAACACTAACCTTTGGAGGTCTTCAATGAAGCTAACCCTAAGGTTTTTTAAGCTCCATTAGATTCACATTGCTCTTTGATAGACTACCTCCTTTTGAACCCCTATTGGGATGTAACCATCTCTCCTCTTGATCTCTGATGAGGTAAATCTAGAAGCACTTATTACACATTGCTCTTTGGTAGACCGTCTCCTTTTGGACCCCTATTGAGATGCAACCATTTCTCCTTTTGGTCCCCTATTGAAATAGGTCTAGAAGCACATATCTATATCCTAACTCTTGTTCCCCTTTTAGCTTCTTAAATTAAATGATTAGTTTAATATGAGAAAATCATTTGGGTTGGTTAGATATTAGATTTTATGACATGCTTCTTGAAGGTGATTGGCCAGGCTTGGAGGGGTCCAATGAGCTTCAAGCATGAGCTACAAGGGGGGGGGAAGGGGGGGGGGGGGTCGACCAAAGCAAGAAGCGGGCTAGCTTGGGGGATATACTCTCCCACAAACACTCACACACACTCTCATTGCATGAAGTGCAAAGTGCAAGAGCTCCATCTCCTTCTCCAAGCTAGAAGAGAAGTTGAGAGCCACACCAACACTCTTGGCCATGGATGCAAATCCAACCAAGAGCTAGGCTTCAATGCTTAAGCTTGCCATCTTCTCTATCTTCATTACTATGCTATTATGTATGCTAGCAAGAAGAGCGATGAAAAGTGAGGAACTACTTCTTTCTCCTATGGAATGTTTCTTCTTCCTCTTCCCTACCCTCATTCCCCCGCTAGCTCTCTCCACCTTTCGAAGGTGTTTGAGGCCTTGGGACCGAGCCTTGGGATAGTTAATGCTTTTTGCAAAGTTTATGTTATGCTTGTGATGCATGAAGCTTTCCATATTAATTGCATCACCTAGGTCACAAGAAACACAAACATTGTATTGTACCAAGTCTCTCTTGATGGCAGAATCTGAAATACAAATGCCTATTGGAGGGAGGATCGGGTCCACTTAAATCCGATCCTCAACTGTTGTCATGTTCTCTAAACTCTCTCTCTTGAAAAAGTATTGTTCATGCCAAGTTAACTAAATACTATGTTTATGTTGCTACCATCAATTAATTTCACCCTCTATGCTCACAAAGTATTCTCACAAAAGTGCTTTCTTTAATTTCACATTTGCTATTCTCAAAGTTCATAGGCCAATTTTATTACAAGATTCTTAATAGGTTGTTGATAGTTCCAACCAATAAGTATATTATCAAGTTTTTTATGGTTTCCAAAAAGTAAGTCAAAACACTCACAAAAAAGTGTCTTTGGGTGTACCTGATCGAGAAGCTCATTTTGAAAAAGACAATGTTCGTAAGTATACTCTTTGCAAGAAGTCTTTTTGGTAAGATGCATCCTTCCACATGGGCCAACAACAACCTGCACAGCATAAGTGATCATAACTCAAAAAGGTGCCGGATAGGGTGTGTTTCTTCCTCTTCCCCTAGTAAAGCTACGAGATTTTCCTCTATTAAAATTAGAGGAAGAGCTAGGTGTTAGAAATGAAGTGAATGAATTGGGGTGGCAAGAGAGTTAGGTCTTTTCAACGAGGGGAAGTCATCATCCTCAATACATGGATTAAGTAGACTGGCGATAATCTTAACACCTTTGTAATTGGCATAAGCAGTCAAATAAATCCCAGGTTCATCAGATCTCAGCTCTTTAAGGCTATCCAACATAAGCCCACAAAAAATATTGAAAGCAATCTGAGCAATCATTAATTGTTTAGCTTGGCTACTTAACCAAGAGCAGATAACGGATAGATGAAAGTCCACCAGTTTCTCGGGGAAGAGCTGGTCCAAATGGTTGAGAATAAACCAGATAGCATGGTCAAACCACATAATGTTGGATTTGCACGATGCTTTAGTGTCAAGAAATTTATATGCACAATTAACATATGGTAGAAAACATTCCAAATAGATTTCGTGTAGAAGTCAGGATTACTTTTAGCAAACTCCATGTTCCCTTTTGTCCGAATGTATAGACCTGTATTGGAAGAGCATTTGGAATGGTCAACAAGGTTAAGGTTGAAGGGGGCTTTAATGAGTTCTCCTTTGTCTACGAAACGTCCTCCTTTCAAAATCCTGAGTCTACAATCCTCAATTGTGGAGACAGGAAGATTAGCTAGATAAACCCAGGTTTCACTAAGAATTGGTGCTAAAAAGGCTTTGTTAGGTAAAACCCAGAGTTGATAGTCCACACCAAAAGATTCAATTTCAATTCATTTAACTAGTAGAAAAGGTAAAACCTTGGACACTTTGGGTACCATTTCGAAGAGATTAGAGTCACTAGGGGAACAAAGATTGTTTTGAAATTCCTTGATAACTCAAGTGTTGCACTATCTCTGCAAAAGATACCCCCGGTTTGAGGGATAGTTGGAGCAGCAGGGGTACTGATAAAAGATGGATTAAGGCCACATAATTTTTTCAGAAAGTTAGATAAATTAGCCCCAGAAGAAGAAAATAGGGCTAGCTCTTGCTATTTACTGAACAAAAAGTATAGGTAATTGGATTGTGTAATGGGAAATCATATTAACCCCATCTTTGGAGTCCTTGTTCAGGGTAGCCAGAATCTTGATCCAATCATTGAAAGACAACATGTGTAAGATAGATAACTTTTTATCTGAGGCATGAGCCAAATCATATATTAATTGAGAAGCATCCAAACTGCCAATATATCTAAGGACAAGAGAGGTAGCCATAGAGAGGGGCTTAGAAGATAGTTCCAGGCCTTGCAAGAGAGCAAGGGTCTACACTAGAAAAAATTATTAGTTAGCCAGGGATTACTTATGGTAATATGTAACAGAGCATTTGGCTCGTCAAGCCAGAAATGGTCTAGATCTAATAGCCAAGGCTTTTTTTGGAGAATGGTCCTTTAGGTAAAACCTAATTTGTTCAAAAATCCTTGTATGCTTCTTTGGGTCATAGTTTACTCTAATGCGAGCTGCTAATTTAAAATGTTTGTGATCTTGAAAGAAAAAAATATATAATTGGTCCTGTAGGTTGGGCCTGCAATCCTTAAACCGGCAAAGTCAGAGACTATAATAGCCGTGAGCAGGTATCCAAAACATTAGCCTACGAAGGACCACCTAACACCAGCTAACCAAAAAATGAATTATAGGCAGTGGATCCGAATTAGAACTAAGATTCAAACTAGTTTCCAAAGCCAGCGTCCTGGTTTTTCCAAAAAGAATGGAAAAACCTTATGTATAGGACGTGTGTGTAGCTGTTTTTACTTAAATAATAAAACATAAATGAACTTCAACATTAAAAAGACAGTTGGCTTTAGAGAAAAGGTAGCGATTAATACAAAAACAACTCAATCTTAGAATTATCTTTGTACATGGCTTATAAGAATGAGGCCTCATTCTAGTATACAATGATAATGACATATTAAAGAAGTACTTCCCAAGTAGTAGGAGCAAGTGTAATCATGGACAGACATTTGCTTCAAGCCAAAAAAATTCCAAGAAAGGATAGAGTCCTCACTTGCATCCATTTAGTCAAGACAACAGATACGTTAGTCTTGAATGCGTTTTACAGGTGTCAACGAACTATATCGGTTGTTATCCATGTCCAGCTTACAACTTTTTTACATTAAACAAAGTCCAAAGTGTACATGTATTTCAATTTTGTTAAAAAATCTTTTTGAAAGCTTGTCAAAAAGGCCATTACCCCTTTGTTTTATGGTATTTTTTATATGTATGGTTTTTATATAACCCAATTTTTAACAGACCTCAAATAGATATTTACATATGTATTATTTTAATCAAAAGGCGACCACCCCTTCTGTGCTAAGTGACTAAATACCACCATTAGTTCAAAGTTATTTTGTGCCTACTTCTCAACCATACACCATCAAGATTTTCCATAGCAAGTTTGTCATTCTTTTACTTAGTGTGGCAAAATTGGTCAGACAACTCTCCTAGACTAATCAGATAAATGTGGTACACTTCTTACCACCTCCATCTTTAAAACCATTAGTCAAAACATAGTAACTTTGTCCTTAGCATTAGATACAACCTTCAAACACATCGTGTTATACTTCAAATAATTTGTATGTTTCTTGGATTTAGGCAAAAAAGAACTCAGCTAAGCATATCAAATCCTCTCCATTTAGTTTGAGTGAGAGGAACCAAAAAAATATACCAAAATTGTACACCTGAGTGTTCATACGCCATTCCTTAAGTGAAAAGAAACTCATTAAATCCAGAACATTCAATTACGGCACGGTTATAAAAAACCACCATCATGGTATGCAATTTGACCTAGATCATAGTGCCCAGTCATATCATCAATGTGACACCACGATTACGCTAGCAACTCAACAAAATACCATGCATCAGCTGCAATAAGGGCTCATCAGACCCGGCCCCCCCTTTTTGATAATTTATCCCAATATTCTCAGCTAAAATATACCACTGGTGTATCTTGCTTTTTTAATGGCATCAGCGGCTAACACCCGAGCTAATGCCCAATTTGTTGAGTCAGTACGCAGAACTATGAGCCCAAAACCAAGGCCTCAGACTTATTGCCATGCTTATCCGTGAAGTGCATGGGTATGACCTAATGCCAGTTATCCCTAAACATAAAAAAGATGGTAAAAAAATCCCAATTTTTTTTCGTAAAAAGCTAGCCAAAGCATTGGTGAAGAGCTATCTACACCTGTGCAATCATAAAGCACAAGGCATGTGAACATAGCCCTTCATAAATCCTTGTAATCCTCATTTATTTTCTTAGGCCAAGTGCCCTTTATGCCTAAAGTCAAAACAGATCAAAAGAAATTATGTCGACTACTGGTAAAAAACACACGTGTAAAAAAAACCAGAGAAAGCACGGATTGGTTTGCTTTTAATGCTCATGGCTGCTAAATCTCAAGCCACACCATGTCCCTGTACACCATATGAAACCAGAACATCTGGTGTAAAAAAAACCAATAAAAAATTTGTATAGAATGCGGACCTGAGAAGCGCCCTCTTTTTCCAGAAGCTCCATGGTTAGACAATAGGCAAGCTTCCAAAAAAAACCTCAATCTCTCCTTATACCAACACAAACACCACGCAAAGAGACTAAGTGAGGGGCTCATGGCCATCCTCACCTTTATATAGTGCTTTGCTGACGATGCAGACCAACATCATTGAATATTGCTCAGTTTCCAAAGTGTCTGGCTTCAAGCGGTAGCCGCCATGGCCCCATAGGGGGACTAAGTGAGAGGGAAGAGAGAAAGAACATCATCATGCAGCGTGTGGGTGCACAGAGCTCATATGTGAGGTAGATACAGTAAGCGCCAGGCGTGAATAACTCGATACACACACGGTCACTTAGTTCAATGCCCAAAAGTGCCCGCCAATTACCATTATTATGGGGTATTGTCCCATATTCTATGCGCCTTTAAGAGGCTTAACAAAGTTATGTTTTAAGGGGCCACTCCCACAAAAGAAAAAGAGGGGGGGGGGGGTAATTTTTCATATATATTTGAGGGGTCGTGGGGTAAAGAAGTCCTTAACCCAACCAAGAAAAGAGTCGTTTTTTTAAAACTGGGTTTAAATACTAGCTATAAAAGTACTTAGGTAGGGGTGTGTGTGTGTGTGAGAGAGAGAGAGAGAGAGAGAGAGAGAGAGAGAGAGAGAGGGTAGCATCCAAAGATTGAAGGCCATCTTTACTAAGAAACTAAATTTTGTGATACATTGTGAGGAACAAGCCTCCCTTCATATAGACAAATGACACAACCCTTGGCATCTCTCTTGACCCCACTCGTATGTGCCCCTTGGCATCCCCTTTACACTTAAGCCTAAGGTATACCGAAGTCTTTCCAGATAATTTTATTAATCCCCTGGAAGACATGTACATCATCTACTCATCACATAATTGGATGCATGGGAATGCATGTAAGAGGAGATGGTATGCACGCATGTATCTAGCTTGAACCTCTTGCAACCATGCTCTTGAAAACATTGTGATATGAGTGTGTGAGCAAGATAAGGGACATGTCCTTGCTGGGATGTTCAAGCTGGCTAGATTGTATAAGTTAACATAAAATCCCCAACAAGTCCGTAGGCCTAGTCAGAAACATAAACAAGATTCTTTAGCTTCACATGTTGCACGTCAAAGATAAAGCTATAGTTTTTTTGCACGCATTTTAGTGAGACATCACATGAGACATAAAATTCAAAGTTTGCAAGTGGTCGTTGAGAAAGACACTTTGTATCAACAATAAATAACTAGGTGTTTTGAATTGCTCAAGTTAATGACATGTGCATTTATTTCTCCTTTCGTATCAACAAGTATAGACTACAATCACAAGGTGTGCTTTGTGTGGTAAAATTTGGTCATGAAAATCAAAGAGAGACGGATGCAATAATACATTAGAGCCTCTCAAAAATGTGAACCATGAAAGCATTGACAAAGGCAACCTCCAACTGAATCCTCATGAAGGCATCATGTGTGAAAGTGGCTTCGAGAATTGAACAAAAATGCCAAAGCAATTGACATGCACGGCACCTAAGCGAATCTAGCTAGAAACTCAGCACCATCGGTGTCTTATAGGGGAGATCTTTAAACATTGTGTTCATCTTATGCACATGTACCACATTGAGAAAACGATGCAACAGTTTGTAGATTCTACACAAAGTGCACAATCAGTGACATAAGAGTAATCTACAATGCCTCTCAAATTGCCAACCTTGCAATGTATCTCAAGTGATTTTTTAGCTCCACTGAAATTTTGACGACAAAATGTACCAACTTTACACCCTACATAAATTTTGATAGTATATGTACATATCAAATTTTGAATCAATATTTAATAAGTAATGTAGTAGAAAGACCATTTTGATTTTTAATTATCTCAATAATTAGTTTAAGTACTTAAGACGATTCCATGGTCTCTAGTGTGATACCAATTTCAAGGGCTAGACTTCAAGACTTCTAAATAATTTCTAAAGGCCCTCACTCTTCAACTACTCACTTAGCCTTATCCTTGGTCATTCCTCTCACACATAAATAATTACCAAATCAATCTATATTTGCACATGTTGACCTCATGTTGACTCTTTCTTTCTCCTCTCCCAAACTCTACCCTCCCCTCTTCCAATAAAGGATTCATCTCCTCCATTATAAGAGGTGATCAGAAGTTGGAGTAAAGTCACTCGCAAGGTCTGGTTCCCCTCTCCCCATCACTTGCATGCTCTCCATGGACACAATGTGAGCTTAAGTGAGCTCCAATCACTATGACATAGGTAAGCGTCCATCCACCCAATCTATAAAGAATAAATCTTACTCCCCTTAGTAGTATTCTCGTAGTATTCCAATGGTGCTCCTAAACAAGTCAATTTTTTGTTGATTATGTATGTTTTTTATTAAGGCAAATATGAGAATGTTTGATTGCTAGTCTTTCATTTGAAGAATAATTCTTTTATTGGTTAGTTGTCTTGTAATTTGGAAAACTTGGATAACTTTTGGCACAAGGACAAGGTTCAATTTTTTTGTCTTGAAGATGTGATTCTTTAAAAAAAATAGTGATTACAAATTACTATAACTTGATACATAGAGAGAGAGAGAGAGAGAGAGAGAGAGAGAGAGAGAGAGAGAGAGAGAGAGAGAGAGAGAGAGGTAATTAACATTGGGATGTATATTAGGGTAACCATTGGATTTATAGCCAACCAATGAGGTAACCAAAACTGATCGAGGGATCACATTGGGGTAGCTACATAAGACCCATGGTGGAAATGGAGGTTGGAGCTCAAGACTTATTTACAAGCCAAGTTGGGGAATGAAAGGACGTTGATCCCATGCTAGGTGTTGTTGTAGCAAGGATCATGTATTGCCCCAAATGGTCAACTCAATTCATTGGGGTAACAAAAAAGGACTGATCATTGAGGGGCGTGATTAATTGTCATATGATTTGATTATTGTGGAGTAGCATTCTCAATCAAAACACTCATCAAATCTAGGAATGATGATACCACAATTGTGTCGTATATCAATGCTACAATCAATGGTCATGGTACGATCACAAATTTTGAAGTTGAGTTGGGAATGCTAAGGAGTAAAAGACTATCTCTCCTGTTGAAAACTAAAGGTGTCACGAATTATGCTTTTTACAGTATGGTGTTATAATTTATGAATTTTATAAATGAGAATTATGATTAGAACATACATTATAAGTCATTTTTCATGTAAAAGAAAAAGTGCTTTCCAAAAAGCAAGTGTGCTTTTTTTATGTTTTCTTGAAGAGAAAAACTTCATGGTTGAGAATCTATCATCAAATCTGAAAGTTATGAAGGTTAAGTAAGTACTCACTTTAAACTTTACATGCTTTTTAGTAAATTGTAGCATGGAGGGTTGTAAAGTGTGAGCTTTGTCCTAGAATATGAGTAAAGGAGAGAAGAGTGGATTTATCCCACATGCAGTGGCGCAAGGTTGTAGAGCTACTTAAAGATCATTTTATGAATGAATTTATGAGTTCAGCTTAATCGATCTTGGAACCTAATTTGCTTGAGTGATAATCTAGCCAATACACACTCACTTGTGTGCATGATGTTTCCCTTTCATCCACCCTAGCTAGCACGATTGCATTCCCATCAAGTGATAACAAAGATCCATGGTTTGTTAGCTAGGTTTATTAGTATACATTTGTGTGATTAGTATTCTTCAATTAGCTTAATAATCCCAAATCCTAATCATCACATGGGCACGAACATGCTCCAATACCCTGTGGTGATTAATTGAGGAGGAACTCACAATTAGCATTGTTTTCTTTTCATTAAGTTTTGATTGCATTGTATGTGTGTTCAATTCTTACTTTTATTATGCTTATTTTTAGTCTATTTCATTGCATCAAAACTCTCATTGAAGCCATCATTGACCAGTGCAACTTGTGTGTGGGCATAACTCTCATCAAGAGCTTTCCATAGCTGTAATGGAAATGGCCTATGAACTTTGAGAATCGCAGAATTAGAAGAATTAAAGAGAGCATTTTTGTGAGACTATTTTGAGAACATAGAGGGTGAAATTAATTGATGGTAGCAACATAATCATAGTACTTAATTAACTTGGCATGACAATACTTTTGCAAGAGAGAGAGTTTAGAGAACTTGACAACAATTGAGGACCGGATTTATGTGAAGCTGGTCCCCCCTCCAATAGGCATTTGTATTATAGATTCTCTCATCAAGAGAGACTCAGTACAATACAATCTTTGTGTTCCTTGTGACCTAGGTGATGCAATGAAGATGGAAAGCTTCATGCATCACGAACATAACATAGACTTTGTAAAAAGCATTAACTATCCCCAGCCTCAGTCCCAAGGCCTCTAACACCTTCAAAGGTGGAGAGAGCTAGTGGGGAATGAGGGTAGGGAAGAGGAAGAAGAAACATTCATAGGAGAAAGAAATAGCTCCTCACTTATCATCATTCTTCTTGCTAGCATACATAATAGCATAGTAATGAAGATGGCAAGCTTAAGCATTCAAGCATGGCTCTTGGTTGGATTTGCATTCCATAGCCAAGAGTGTTGGTGTAGGCTCTCAACTTCTCTACTAGCTTGGAGAAGGAGATGGAGCTCTTGCACTTTGCACTTCACACAATGAGAGTGTGTGTGTTTGTGTGTGGGAGAGTATATCCCCCAATCTAGCCCCCTTCTTGCTTTGGATGACCCCCTCTTCTAGCACTCTCTGGCATTTGATTAGACCTCCTCAAGCTTGGCCAATCACAATCCTAGTGCATATCAAGCAACAAGGGTAGCCCTGTGACAAGTGTCCCCCTTTCCCCTTTGAGAGAGAGGACTTGATAAATGCAAAAACAATTAATTAAATCAATTAAATTATCATTGGACCCCTTAGGAGGCTAACCAATAGGCTTTGGACACTCCTTGAGGGAAACCTAGCTAGGGGCATGACCTGTGTCCTACTCGCCTCTTGAGCAAGGGGTGCCCTTTGGGAGAGAGAGAGAGGTCATCCAACCACCCCCCCTACTTGCATGGCTCACCCCTCTCCTTGTAGGGATATTGTTTGACTTTTGTGATACCTCAAGCCCCTCAATCTTGGACCCGACTCCCACCACAAGCTCGGTCATTAAGCCTCTCAAGCTTGGCAGTGTTCCCACCTCAAGTACAACCCTAGCATTTCAAGCATGACAAGCACCTCAAGCATATCAGTCATCAAGCACCTCAAGCATCTCAATCATCAAGCATGACAAGCACCTCAAGCTTGGGCCAGGTCCCACCTCAAGTACAACCCTAGCTTACCTAAGGTCAAAGGACTTATAACACTAACCTTTGGAGGTATTTAATGAAAGGTCTTTAAGCTCCATTAGCTAGCCTTGCTCTTTGATAGATCATCTCTCATTTGGACCCCTTTACCATTGGTCCCATGTTGAGATAGACCCGTAAGCACATGTCTAACCCTTGTTCCCTTCTATTCTTCCACATTAAATGTTCAGTTTAATATGAGAAAATCATTTGGGTTGGTTAGATATTAGTGTTTATGACATTACCTCTCTCTTGAAATCATGGTGGTCCTCGACTATGAGGTAGTAGAGATAAAGCCTTAGTCATTAGTCAATGTTTCTTAGCGTGTAGAGGATCCCTTTTTACCCTAAGAAATCATTCCAAGATGGATGACTAATCCATTTGGTTCCTGGGAGACGTAGCTGTCGCAAGCATGCCTACTCTTTAGTCCATTTCATTCTCCTAAGTAGAGTGATAAATTCTACTTGGTATTTGAGAGACGTCGTCATCACAAACATGATTGAAAGCATGCATACTATTTAAACTTGTGCACGATAAAAAGAGAACTAGTCTTATAAGACAAAAAACATTGATCATTTAAAAGAAACATGTACATTTGCTTACTCTAATGTAACATTGTAAGCATTGACAAGGTTCATACTATCCTTCGACCTTAAGTTGTATTCCTTGCATCCATCTAGCATCTTCAAAAGGATAATTTTTGAACTTAATAAGATACCGTCGAATAATCTTACCATGTCGTAGTACCTTGTCTCATGCCGAAAGATAGCTTCGGGTTGTAGCACCTCTTCTTGCTCTTTGATTTCGGGAGGGTCTTCAATAATTGGTTGACTTGGTGGATCTCCTTTGTAGGGCTTAAATAGGCTCACATGAAAAGCATTGTGTATGAGCCAATGGTTGGGCAACTTGAGTTGATAAGCAATCTCATTGATTGGCTTTAAAATTTGAAAAGGACCATAGTATCTTTTAGTTTAGCATAATACTTTTGATGGCTCGTAGGATTTTTGCCTATCGTTTGTCTCAATTAAGCCTTGGGAAACTTAAGTAAGACCCACTCATTTTCTTTGAACATTAAGGCCCTTCTGTGCTTGTCAGCAACAACTTTTTGCCTTTGTTGAGAGATTGATATAGCCTCCTTAATCTTTTGAAAAGATTCTTGTAGGTCACCTCTATACTCATCGGCAGCGAAGATCTTCCCATGTGGGTGTATGCATGATAAGGTGTACCCACTTTCAACAGTTGCCCCCACCAAGACAGCCAAGAAACAGCCTCTTTTTTTCCATTCCTACATACATATGGCTTGCTTGCACTTACTTTGAACAGTCAAGATTTGGTAGCCACACAGAGCACATAGTTGCAAACACAATGGAAAGCCCAGATCTTCATTTTTTCACATCTAAATGGTAATTTTATTGTGCATGGACTAATCTGGTTCACCTTGTCAATAACATTGTGACCTTGATGAAGAAATACTTATAACTTTTTATGGGCTTTTCTTCTTTACTTACCCTCTTGCACATGAAATGCTCACTTGGCAAGCAATTTAACTTGATTTATTGACAATTTTTTGGATCTTTTCATAATTAATATTCATTTTTCTTCGTTAGAATTTCTATTTGCAAAAACCTAATTTTTTACACTAGATATCTAATGATGTAGAACTTACTTTGCAAGATCCAACGGTCATTTGATAGATTATGACCCAAAAAATGTGACCATGCAAAAAAAAAAAAAACTTCAACGGTTCATTTTTAAAAGATCTACCTTAGAAAATAACAAAGATCGCTCAAAGAACCTTGATATAGTTTTTTTTAAAAATCTAATAAACAATTTACATTGCCACTCATTTTGAGGTTTATATATGTGATAACTCTTAGTGTAAGGTTCTCATAGAAAAAAAATTGACTCAATTTGAGTAAGGGAAAGATACGTATTCATTATTTTAATTTTTTTCACTTGCACCATTCACTTGAGGTGCGCCTCCTTAGGTTTGGTAAATACCAAACCTAGAAATTTTGACACTTGTCAACCAACTATGGCTTGGTTCTACTCTTCCAATCCTAGTTGGCCAATCCACCTCATATAAGGAGGCCGCCACATCACCAAAGGTCCATGTCATCACCCCATCTCAGCTCCACACACCAAAGTCAACACTTTGACCGTAACTCTTGGCTTGCCATGTCACTCTAATTGCCAACTCATCCACCACCCCCACTGCCACCTTGTAGGCCACTTTACCTTAAGTGCCATGTCATCCACCACCTCACATGCCATGTGTAAGTATTGCTTGCATGGCTTGCCACATCACTTGCCACCTCATGAACCACCAAACATGCCAAATTGCCACCTTGACAACTCATCATGTCCTTTTTTGCCACTTAATCATTACATGTCACTATTTTGACATTTCATCATATGACATGGCAAATGAGGGGATCCCATCCTCCACCTCATCTTTCCACCTATGCATTCCATGTCATCAATCATCCACATCAGCTTGCCACATGAATGACCATGTCATTCATGCATGGCCACCTCAATAGCCATGTCATTTTAAAATTTAACAAAATAATGTAGATAAATTAAAAATCAAGATATCTCAACCTAATTACTTACGTGGTAATTTAAGCAAATATACATATATTTTTATGTAATTTTTTTAAAATTGTAAATTAATAATAAAATTCTATTTATTTGAATATCATCGGATCACAAAAAGAAAGATTTTTTTGAAATAGATTTTGGTTTACTTATGCACACGGGTTTGGGACCTTCCGTATCAATACAAGCCGCACATAGCTCGTGGCGAAAAAATCGTCCATTGTGCTTCTTGATCACACCGCGGCCCGGGCGGGAGCTTACGTAGTTGATGCCTTGGCCTTGGACACGGTCTTCCATCACTCATCGCCTATCAAGCCTCGTCGACCACCCTGAGCGCGGTTAGCCCCGTGAGACCTGAAAACGGCCCAAAAGTAGCGAAGCCCGTCGGTGGAAGGTAGCCTTGGCACTCGCCCGAGGGGGTGGATGCATCCCAACGTCACAAGGGGGGTGCGGGGAACTCGTCACCTCACCTCACCTGTCCTTCGTCCACGCCGTCTCAACCGAGCACCACTATCTTATAGTTGTACACAATTCGGTACGATCCGGCAAACCCCCCAAGAACCATGACCCACGGGCCGGCAAACAGGGCAAACCCCCTTGTTGGGGGAAGGCCGCAAGAGAAGGTTTCCATGAGAGGATGCGATGGCCAAGGGCGCAAATGGCACGTCCATTGACAACACCTGATGCGCTTAAGGGGTGGCTCGTGGTGCAGCGAGGAGCGAAGCGCATGGATGAGGGCCGACAGGTGCTTGACGAAGCCATCGACGACTCCATCATGATGTGGCAGACTACATGGACGGAGGATAACCGAGGGCATGGACACGTTGATGGAATGGCATGGATCGACGGTTGGACTGATGCTCCAAGTATGTGGGGAGGGTTGACAGGTACGTGAAGCATGAAGCGGACAATGTCATTGTTGATGACAACGTGACAGGGTTGATCAAGGTCGGGTGCACCAATGGGGCCGACTATGTGAAGGGAGCACATAGTATGGTTAGGGAACTCCCAAAATATAGTGGATGGCCACTAGACTTTGCAAAGATGGTAGTGATCACCATTAATTCACTCTTGCAATGTTACACAACCATCTAATATGGTATGGACGGTCAAAGCCCATATCATGTGCTAAAATGGGACGTATGAGACTTACGGCCCATTTTAGCGCATAGTATGGGTCGAGAATACCCAAACTATATTGGATGGCCACAAGACTTTTCATGAGTGAGGGAGAGTATAAGTTTTCCACCCCTAAAAATTTTCTCAGCCATCTGATATGGTATGGGCAGTCAACGTCCATACTATGTGCTAAAATGAGACATATGGCTCATACAACAAATTTTAGCACATAGTTTGGGTTGAGACCTCTCAAACCATATTGGATGGCCATAAGACTTGGTATGGGTAGGGTTGAGTAATATTTGCTCACTCGTACAAAGTATCACAGCTATTCGATATGGTTTGGGTGGTCAAAGCCCATACTATGCGCTAAAATGGATAGTTTGAGCCATACGATCCATTCTTGCGCATAATATGGTTCGAGACCACCCAAACCATACTGGATTGCCACAAGAATTTGCATAGGTGGGGGTGAGCACTATTCTCCCATCTCTACAATGTTTCACAACCATCCGATATGGTACGGGAAATCAAGGCCCATATGTGCTAAAATGGGAAGTATGAGACATATGATCCATTTTAACACATAGTATGGTTCGAAACCGCCCAAACCAACCATGAGACTTTTCACGGGTGCAGGTGAGAACCATTAGTTCACCCCTGCAATGTTACACAACCATCCAATATGATATGGGCAGTTAAGGTGTGCTAAAATGGGATACATGACTCATACAACCCATTTTAGCGCATAGTATGGGACTTAACCACCCATACCATATGGGATGAATGTGCAACTTTGAATGGGTAGAAGAATAGTGATCATTCTCATCCATATAATTTTTCACAGCCATCCAATATGGTTTGGGCGGTGTTGACCCATACTATGCGCTAAAATGGGCCATATGAGTCATAAGACCCATTTTAGCGCATAGTATGAGCCTTGATCGCCGAGTCCACTTTGGTTAGATGTGAAACTTTGTACAAGGGGGGGAATGAGACTCATCCCCACCCTTGCAAAGTATTACAGCCATCCGATATGGTTTGAGTGGTTCCGATCCATGCTATGCGCTAAAATGGGCCGTTTGGCTCATACATCCCATTTTAGCGCATTATGCATAGTATCGGCCTTGATCGCACAGACCATAGTGGATGGCTGTGAAAATTTACACAAGTAGTAAAATGGTTCTCACCCCTACCCCTAAATAGTTGGATAGCCATCCAAACTGGTATGGATGGTCAAGACCCATACTATGTGCTAAAATGGGCCGTATGGCCATCTGAGCACATAGTATGGTTCGCGACCACCCAAAACATATTGGATGGCCACAAGACTTTTCACGGGTGGGACTGAGAACCATTTCACCACTCCTGAAAAGTTTCATAGCCATCCAATATGGTATGGGTGGTCAAGGTGCATAATATGTGCTAAAATGTGTTGTATAAGCCATACGACCCATTTTAGCGCATAATATGGTTTGAGACTATCCAAACCGTATTAGATGGCCATGAGACTTTTCACGGATAGGTGTGAGCACCACTTACCTACCCCTACAAAGTTTCACAACCATCCAATATGGTATGGGCAATCAAGGCTCATACTATGCGCTAAAGTGGGACATATGGCTCATATAACCCATTTTAGCGCATAGTATGGGTCGAGACCAACCAAACCATATCGGATGACCATGAGACTTTGCACGAGTGGGTGTGAAAAAGTCACACAGCCATCTGATATGGTTTGGGCGGTCAAGAGCCATACTATGTGTTAAAATGGGACATATAGCTCATACAACCCATTTTAGCTCTTCTATCATGAATTAGGATATGATCATCTGGTATTAATGGATCTTTGTCCATGTACATCAATCTTTATATGGTGGCCTATATTTTCATCTATATGATTAGATTGATTGCCACATATGTGGACCTTATATATGTTCATCTACATTGGTATCCTTTTATAATGGATTAGGACATGCTTGTGTTTATGTTTTCTATATGGGTGTTTACATGGTCCTTTACAAATGTATCTACAATGTTGTCTCTATGGTCATCTATACAATTGTCTGCATGGACATATACATGGTTAACTTTGTAAATATTGGTTGTCTATGTGTATCATCAATATGATCGGCCAATGTCATCAATAGGGTCATCTTCATTGCTATCTTTCTATATGATGGATTATGTTATAAAATTGTCTTCATATAGCTCTATGGAAATCTATATTGGACTCTATATGGTTGTCTCTATGACTATCTACATGGGAATTTATATAGTCCTCTACATTGGCATCCATATGGTCATGTAAATATAGTGCTATCCTTTTTCCATAGACCACATGTATATGGTCAGTTCTATGCTAGTCTATATGGCTAGTTCTACAATCTTTTATATAGGGATATATATGGTCATCTATTTGGTTGATGGTATGATCCTCTATATGTCCATCTATGTCATAAAATCTAATATCTAACCAACCCAAATGATTTTCTCATATTAAATTGATCATTTAATGTGGGATAATAAACGGGAACAAGGGTTAGAATATATACATGTGCTTAAAAATATATCTCAACACGGGGCCAATGGTAAAGGGGTCCAAATGAGAGATGGTATATCAAAGAGAAATGCTACCTAATGGAGCTTAAAGATCGTAGGATTAGCTTCATTATGGACCTCCAAAAGTTAGAGTTCAAAAGTCCTTTGACCTTAGGCAAGCTAGGGTTGACCTTGAGGTGGGAATCCTACCCAAGCATGCTTGTTGGCTTGCTAAGTTTTAGCGGGAACTTTACCCAAAAGCTTGAGGTGTTTCTCACATGCTTAAATGAGTAAAGTTGTTGAAGTATTCAATTCAAAGATAACTCTCAAGAGACATGAACGTACCATGCTTGATTGAATAAGTCCTTGAAGTATTCCATTCAATCAAATGACTTGATAAGTATAAAAGACACATGTTCAAATGATCCTCCACATGTGGCCCTCATGATGTGTTTGAATGCTATTGGATAGGTTTTGAAGGGGTCCATGAGAATTTAATACATAAAAATAAATAATTAAGTTCTTTCTCTTAAAGAGGAAAAAGAGGACACATGTCCAAAGGAAATAATAAAATAATATGAGAGAGAGAGAGAGAGAGAGAGAGAGAGAGAGAGAGAGAGAGAGAGAGGTGGACCAAGCATAAAGGGGGGGGGTTATACTCTCTCTCTCTCTCTCTCTCTCTCTCTCTCTCACACACACACACACACACACACACACACACACACACACACACACATTCTCTCATTGTGTGGAGTGCAAAATGAAAGAGCTCCATCTCCTTCTCAAAGTTTTTTGAGAAGTGGAGAGCCTACACCAACACTTTTGGCTATGGAATGCAAATCCAACCAAGATCCATGCTTCAATGCTTAAGATTGCCATCTTCTTCATCTTCATTACTATGCTATTATACTATGCTAACCAAGAAGATTTTGATGATAAGTGATGAACTATTTCTTTCTCCTATGGAATGTTTCTTCTTCCTCTTCCCTACCTTCATTCCCCGCTAGCTCTCTCCACCTTCGAAGGTGTTTGAGGCCTTGTGACTGAGGCTTGGGATAGTTAATGCTTTTTGCAAAGTTTCTGTTGAGCTTATGATGTATGAAGCTTTCCATCTTCATACCATCACCAAGGTCACAAGGAACACAAAGATTGTATTGTAACAAAGTCTCTCTTGATGGGAGAATCTATAATACAAACGTCTTTTGGAGGGGGGACCGACTCCAAGTAAATCCGGTCCTCATCTATTGTCATGTTCTCTAATACTCTCTCTCCTGCAAAAGTATTGTTCATGCCAAGTTAATTACGTACTATGTTTATGTTGCTACCATCAATTAAGTTCACCCTCCATATTCTCAAAGTAATCTCACAAAAATGCTCACTCTAATCCTCTTAATTCTGCTATCCTCAAAGTTCATAGGCCATTTCCATTACATTGGTATCAGAGCATTTGGTTTCTCTTTTCTTAGGCTTAAGAAGAGAGGTCCTTAAGTAGCCTATTAATGGTTGATTTTGTTAATTATATTAGGGTCAATGGGATTGGGATCTATTATCGATTTTGTTGAGCCCACTATGTGGGATATGGTGCACACCTTGGGAGCTTTGGTCTTAATAATGGAGTCTTCTTAGACTTGCCTACGGCTTTACCATTATTGAGCCATAAGAAGTCCAAAACGAGCTATCACTCGGCAACTTCACTATGTTAGACCCACTCCACTACTCTCTATAATTAACCAATTCGAGCCGTGGGTGTAGATACTTAAGTGCCTATTTTCAAAGGCTAAGAGGAGTAGCAACTAAGGTTTTGAATTTCCAAAGCATACACTAAGTAACACATAAGTTCAATTAACATGGCTGACAATAACCAAGAGAGTAGAATGAGCATTGAAAACTTTGATTTTGCACATGAAGGTGCTAATGATGATGCCCCCATGTTTGTTAATTATCTTGTTACTAGGTTGCAACAAGCTATGGGTAACCCCGCTTTGCAAGCCGAAGTTAACAACTTTGTGCTTATGGGATTTCCTTTCCTCTCCAGGAGGAGAGAGAGCTTAGGAGGCCTCTTGATGATACCCCAAAAAGAAGACTCTCTCCCATACGAGAGGAGGAATCCAAAGATCAAGAAAGTAATGAATCCCTAAGTTCCTTCGAAGATGTGGCTCCACGAAGAAGGCAGACTAAACAATCACGAACTCCTCCCAAGAGGAAACGGTTAACCCATAGTCCTTCTCCTCGTCACTCCAAAAGGGAAGAGAGGAAACAAAGGAAGAAAAGGGAAAGAAAGAGGTCACCCTCTTCTCCTTCTTCTTCACCTTCCTCCTCTACCGATAAAAGCTATGGCTGTTCTCCTAGAGAATACAAGAGGGGAGGACATCGCAAATCTTACCCTGCATGGCGAAGGTCACAAAAGCAAAGAAGTTCAAAGAGGGAGGAAAGAGTATCTCTTTTCTCACCTATGATACCACCTTCGGTGCTACCGACAAAGTATTGGCCTTCATCCAACAATTTGATGTGGCCTTTGGAGATGAGGGCTTCACAGAGTCCTCCAAGCTACACCATGTAGCTATGCACTTCCAAAAATCAGCTCATCAATGGTGGGCTACCCTTCGTGGCAACGGCAAAGCCCCAAAGAGATGGAAAACTCTACGAGTTTCCATCATGAAGTAATTCCTTGCAAGCGATGCAAAGGACAAAGTGCTCACCAAATGGCGGAGTTTGAGGCTTCTCTCTCATGAGTCTATTCAAAAATGTGGACAAGTTTTGGGATTTACATCTCAAGGCTATTGTCTTTCAAAAGATAGACTTTGTTGAGCAAAATCAAGAAATTACCTGAAGAGATGGCCGAGTATTTCAACTCTCAATGGCCTAGTTCTATCAACGAAGTAATCCACCATACCTTGGTTGCTTCGTCCATCAATTTCCAACAAGGGGCTAGACGGAATGTCAAGCCCATGGAAAATAAAGACAAAAGTGATGCAAAGGGAAATATTAATGCCCAAAATTCTTCCCAGGTCCATTCCAACAACAACAACAATCGGTCCAAGGAGAAAGGAGTTTACAAAGGTAAAAATAAACTCTCTCCTGAAGAGCTTGAAACTTTTTGCAAGGATCACATGGTTATCGTTCTTGCCCCAAAAGAAATGCTTGCAATGAGACTCAGGCTCTTCCTATGCTTAGCCACATGGTGTGATATAATCCTATTGGATGGGCTAAAGAGGGGTCCAATAAGATTTTAATTAGATTAAACAAATATCTAGATATTTTCAAGCTCTCTCTCTCTCAAAAGGGTAAGGAGGACACTCGTCCAAAGACTACCCATGTTGCTTGAAATGCGTTGTGCATGTGATTGGCTAGGCTTACAAGGGTCCAATGAGATTCAAGATGGAGCTACAAGGAGGGGTTGACCAACGCAATCAAGGGGTGTGCTTGGGGGTATACACCCTCTCACACACTCATTTTTCACACATTCTCACTTGGTGAAAGTGCAAGAACTCCATCTCCTTCTCCAAGTTTGTTGAGAAGTTGAAAGCCTACACCAACACTCTTGGCTATGGAATGTAAATCCAACCAAGAGCCATGCTTCAATGCTTAAGCTTGCCATCTTTTCCATCTTCATTACTTTGCTATTATGTTATGCTAAGCAAGAAGAGTGATGATAAGGGAGGAACTATTTCTTTCTTCTATGAATGCTTCTTCTTCCTCTTCCCTACCCTCATTCCTCGCTAGCTCTATCCACCTTGAAAGGTCTTTGAGGCCTTGGGACTAAGGCCAGGGATGTTTAATGCTTTTACAAAGTTTATGTTATGCTCGTGATGCATGAAGCTTTCCATCTTCATAGCATCACCTAGGTCACAAGGAACACAAAGATTGTATTGTACCAAGTCTCTCTTTATGGGAGAATCTATAATACAAAAGCCTACTAGAGGGAGGACCGGATCCACATAAATCCAGCCCTCAAATGTTGTCAAGTTCTCTAATTCTCTCTCTTGCAAAAGTATTGTTCATGCCAAGTTTTTTAAGTATAATGGTTATGTTGCTACCACTAATAAAGTTCACCCTCTATCATGTTCTCAAAGTAGTCTCACAAAAATGCTATCTTTAATTCTCCTAATTCCGCTATTCTCAAAGTTCATAGGCCATTTCCATTACATTGGTATCAGAGCTATTGGTTTCTCTTTTCTTGCTTAAGAAAACAGGTCCTTAAGTTGTTCATGAAAGGTTGGGCCTGTTTATTGCAAAAGGGTAAGTCGGACAGGGATCTATTATCTTGGTTGAGAAGGAATTAGTTTGAGGTACACCATTGGGAACTATAGTCTTAATAATGGAGTCTCTCGGGGCTTGCCTTTGGCTTAATCATTATTGAGCTAATAGAAAGATCAATAGGAACTATAATCAACCGAGCAATGTTAGACCCTCTCCACTAGTCTTTGCAATCAACAGTGTCTAAACCACGGGTGTGGTTGCTTGAGAACTAATTTTTAATAAAGGTAAAAAAGAGTAGCAACTAAGGTTTTTGAGTGTATCAAAGCACAAAGTACTTTTATACATAAGTTTTATTAGCATGCCTGACAATAATTAAGAGAGTAGAATGAACATTGATAACTTTGATTTTTCACATGAAGGTGCTAATGATGATGCCCCATGTTTGTCAGCTATCTTGTTACTAAGTTGCAGCAAGCTATTGGCAACCCTGCTTTGCAAGCCGAAGCTACCCTACAACTTGGTGCTTGGGATTTCCCTTCCTCTCCAAGAGGAGAGAGAGCTTAGGAGGCCTCTTGATAAGACTCCCACAAGAATACTCTCTCCCATAAGAGAGGAGGAATCCAAAGAATGAGAAAAAATAAAATCACAAAGTTCCTATGAAGATGTGGCTCCATGAAGACGGCTCTAGACGGTCACCAACTCCTCCTAAGAGGAAACAATCGACCCATACTCCTTCTCCTCGTCACTCCGAAAGGGAAGAGAGGAAACAAATGAAGAAAAAGGCAAGAAAGAGGTCACCCTCTTCTCCTTCTTCTTCACCTTCCTCCTCTTTTGACAAAAGAAATAGCTATTCTTCTAGAGAATATAAGAGGAGAGGACATTGCAAATCCTAACCTATGTGGAGAAGATCTTAAAAGCTCAAGAAATTCAAAGAGGGAGGAACGAGTATCTCTTTTCTTACCTATGATGGCACCTTTGGTGATACTGACAAAGTATTGTCCTTCATCTACCAATTCGACGTGGCCTTTGGAGACGAGGGTTTTATAGAGTTCTCCATGCTAAGCCATGTAGCTATGCACTTCCAGAATATGCTCGTCAATGGTGGGCTAGCCTTCGTGGCAATGGCAAAGCCCCAAAGGCATGGAAACTTCTATGAGTTTCCATCATGAAGAAATTCCTTGCAAGTGATGCAAATGACAAAGTGCTTACCGAATGGAAAAGTTTGAAGCTGCTCTCCCGATGAGACTATCCACAAATATGTGGACAAGTTTTGGGTTTTATATCTCAAGGCTACTATCTTTCAAAAGATAGACTTCACCGAGCAAAACCAACAATTCTGTGTGGGAAAGAACAATGAAGCAAAGGGGAAGAACAATGCTCCAAACTTCTTTCCCAGGCAATTCTAGTAACAACAACAATCGGTCCAAGGAGAAGGGAGTTTACAAAAGGTAAAAATAAACTCTCTCCTGAAGAGCTAGAAACTTTTCGTAAGGACCACAAATGATTTAACTGTGGGGATCAAGGACATGGCTACCGTTCCCCAAAAGAAACACCCACAATGAGACTCCTAGAGCTTCCACGGTCAAAGCACCAAGAGAGGATACTCATTGTAAAGGATCACATCTCTCCTATGCTTGGGGAAAGGTAAGGGAGCATGATGCCTTCATCTTGTTTGACCCTGGCTCTACTCATAATTTTATATCAATGGAGTTGGCCTCTAAATTGGGCATTCAAGCATTTGAGATGGGAGATACTTTAACTGCGATGGAGCTTTCTAGGGATAGCAAGCCTCCATTACTCCCTTGATTGGGGAGTTGAGTCTTCACATTAGGCAAAATTTGGACTCACAAAGGGGCCCTTTAAGAAGTTTGACTTTACCTCTCTCTACCAAAACGGGCGCATGGATAAATTTTTGCAAACAAACTCCAAAGTTGGCGGAGGTTTGACAGTTAGAATGTCCTCTTCAAGCTCTATCTACTGATATATAGCACGCCATGAGATTCCTCATATTTTAGAAGATTCTTTTTTTGATTCACTTAGGTGAATCAAAAAAAGAATCTTCTAAAATATGAGGAATCTCATGGCATGCTATATATGAGTAGATAGAGCTTGAAGAGGACATTCTAACTGTCAAACCCCCGCCAACTTTGGAGTTTGTTTGCAAAAATTTATCCATGCGCCCGTTTTGGTAGAGAGAGGTAAAGTCAAACTCCTTAAAGGGCCCCTTTGTGACTCCAAATTTTGCCTAATGTGTCCAAAGCTACGTCGATAAAGAATACTTTTTTACCTCTCGTCTCCAACATGAGGATGTTATCCTAGGGGCACCATGGTTCACTCGCATGGCTGCCACTATGAACTTCCCTAAAAGAAGAACTTAGTTCAATTATATGGAAAAATCCATGTATATAGATAAGGAATCTACAAGAGGTACAAATGTTTATAGGTATGTGGGCATACTATAGATGCTTTATAGAAAAATTCTCGTTAATGGCATGCCCATTACATGACTTAATGAAAAAGAACGTTAAGTATTCATGGATTGCAAAAGTGCAAGAAGCTTAAGGAGAAGCTTATCTCTCAACTTGTGCTCACACTACTAGATCTCTCAAAGCCATTTGAGGTCCAATGTGATGCTTGTGGTGATTGCCTGGGAGCTATTCTGCTTCAAGAAGGGCATGCCATAGCATATGAGAGTCAAAGACTCAACTTCCATAAGCGAGTATTGGGCAAATACAGAAAAGAGCTACTAGCTGTTCTATATGTCCTAGACACGTAAAAACACTATCTCTTGGGGATTCCATTCATCCTACAAATGTTTTACAAAGCCTCAAGAACTTCATAACGCAAAGCAAGCTCTCCGACAAAAAAATGAGGTGGGAAAATTTTCTTTCGTAATTTAAAGTTCATATTGCTCACATTGATGGCAAGCACAATCAAGTCACCGATGCACTCTCACAATAGATAACTGTGGTGTGAATATCAACTCACAATGATCTATCTTTTATGATATATGAGTATGCTACTGATTGAGACTTTAAGTATGTAATTACAGTCTTTGCATTAGGGAAGAAGGAAGAATCATTCTCTTTGGAGGATGGGTATCTTCTAAACGGCAATAGGCTATGTGTTACTAACCCATACAGTAAGAGATTCATGTATGAATCCCATGCTTCTCCTTATGCGAGGCAAAGAGGGATTCCATAATCTACTCTTCAAAGAGTAGAAATGTATTTCTTTTGGTCTACCATGCAATGTAAACATACAAGAGTATGTTTCAAAATCTGTAGTATGCCAAAGCTTGAAATTTAATTGAGAAAAGCAACCTGGATTGCTTCAGTTGTGACAGGATCAGCAAGAAAACACACTCTATGCCTGTCAAAAAGACCATTAAGGCTCATCAAATAGCAACCCTCTTCAGATCTCAAATTTTCAAGTATCATGGCTTTCCAACATCCATAGTTCGCACATAGATCCTAGAATAACCAATAATTTTTGAAAGGGTCTCTTTGAGAATCTAGGAAGTAGATTAAATTTCTCTTTTGGCCTATCATCCACAAACGCACGACCAAAGTAAAATAACTAGTCTAACGATTCTTGAATCTACTAAAAGTCCATGTCATGGAAGTAGATCAACGTTCTCAATGAGAAAAGTACCTACCTCTTAAAGAGTATGCATACAATGACATTGTACATACTTCTATGAGGAAAACACCTTTCAAGGTTAAAGAGGGAAGATCCAAAAGTCCCTTACTACTTAAAGTGCATGGGAAGATCTTTGCTACTAATGATATAGACGAGACTCACAAGAATCTTTTCCAAATATTATAGAGGTTATATCCATCTCACAGCAAAGGCAAAAA
Source organism: Adiantum capillus-veneris (assembly GCF_014529385.1). Classification (NCBI taxonomy): domain Eukaryota; kingdom Viridiplantae; phylum Streptophyta; class Polypodiopsida; order Polypodiales; family Pteridaceae; genus Adiantum; species Adiantum capillus-veneris. Next base: position 10,436,245 of record NC_140955.1, read on the forward strand.
GGGTTGCTACTAGTAAGCACATAAAATCCTTAGCCTTTAAGGAAAATGATTGGGTCTTGCTAAAGTTTCTCAAGGCTCATCTAAGGCATACTACGAGCAAGAATCCTACGGGCCACCAAGAGTATTATGATAAACTACAAAAAGATACTATGATCCTTTTTTAAATTCTTAAGCCAATCAATGAGATGGCTTATTAGTTAAAGTTTCCCAACCATTACAAAGGAGCACCACCAAAAGAAGCAATAGTAGCAGACCCTCCAAAAACCAAAGATCAAGAAGAGCTACTTCAATCAGAGTCCATCCTACGACATGAAGACAAGGTATTAAGAAATGGTAAGATTATCCAACGATATCTTGTTAGGTTTAAGGATTACCCTTTTAAAGATGCTAAATGGAGATGCAAGGAACCTAGCTTAAGGATAATATGAACCTTGTCAATGCTTACAATGGTACACTAGAGTAAGCAAATGAAAATGCATTTTAAATGAAAAATATTTTTTTCTTATAAGACTAGGTCTCTTTTTATTGTGCACAAATTTAAATAGTATGAATGCTTAGAATCATGTTTGTCATATGATATGGACTCAAGAGCAGGCATGCTTGCAGCAGCTAAGTCTCCCGAGCACCAAATGGATTAATCATCCATTTTGGAATGATGTCCTAGGGTAAAAAGGGATCCTCTACCCATCGCTAAGAAACACGGTCCACGGACTAATGACCGGCCTTTATCTTCTCTATCTCATAGTCAAGGACGACTATGATGTCAAGAGAGAGGTAATGTCATAAAATCTAATATCTAGCTAATCCAAATGATTTTCTCATTTTAAATTGATCATTTAATGTGGGAGAATAAATGGGAACAAGAGTTAGAATAGAGACATGTGCTTCTAGACCTATCTAAGCAGGGGACCAAAAGGAGAGATGGTTGCATCTCAATAGGGGTCCAAAAGAAGATACCAAAGATTACTATGTAATAAGTGCTTCTAGGCTTATCTCATCAGGGGACAAAGAAGAGAGATGGTTACATCTCAATAGGGGTCCAAAAGGAGATAGTCTATCAAAGAGAAAATGCATCCAATGGAGCTTAAAGACCTTAGGGTTAGCTTCATTAAAGACCTCCAAAGGTTAGTGTTAAAAGTCCTTAGCCCTTAGGCAAGCTAGGGATGTGCTTGAAGTGGGAACCCGGCCCAAGCTTGAGGTGCTTGTCGTGCTTGTTAACTAAGGTGCTTGAGGTGCTTGTGTGACTAAGGTTCTTAAGGTGCTTGTCATGCTTGATGAGTAAGGTGCTTGAGGTGCTTGTCATGCTTGATCAATAAGGTGATTGAGAAGATTCTCATGCATGGGGGGGTAAGGTGCTTGAGGGGCTTGAGTCAAAAAGAGACCCTACAAAGGAGGGGAAAGCCTCAAAGTTAGGGGAATCTTTGACTTAACCTCCCACTCACCCAAAGGGTACCCCCAGGATTCTCCCTTTCTCAATGGGCACATGGACACATGTCAGGCTCTTCCTATGCTTAGACACATGGTGTACTTGAATCCTATTGGCTAGCTAACTAGGGGTCCAATAAGCTTTTAGTTCAATTCAATAAATATCTAGATATTTTTAAGCTCTCTCTCTCTCAAAAGGGTAAGGAGGACACTTGTCCAAAGACTACCCATGTTGCTTGAAATGCATTGTGTATGTGATTGGCTAGGCTTAGAGGGGTTCAATGAGCTTCAAGCTTAAGCTACAAGGAGGGGTCGACCAAGGCAAGGAAGGGGTGTGCTTGGGCTCACACACTCATTTTTCACACATTCTCACTTGGTGAAAGTGCAAGAACTCCATCTCCTTGTCCAAGCTTGTTGAGAAGTTGAGAGTCTACACCAACACTCTTGGCTATGGAATGTAAATCCAACCAAGAGCCATGTTTCAATGCTTAAGCTTTCCATCTTTTCCATCTTCATTACTTTGCTATTATGCTATGCTAAGCCAGAGGAGTGATGATAAGTGAGGAACTATTTCTTTCTCCTATGGATGATTCTTCTTCCTCTTCCCTACCCTCATTCCCCGCTAGCTCTCTCCACCTTTGAAGGTGTTTGAGGCCTTTGGACTGAGGCTAGGGATAGTTAATGGTTTTATAAAGTTTATGTTATGCTCGTGATGGATGAAGCTTTCCATCTTCATAGTATCACCTAGGTAAGAAGGAACACAAAGATTGTGTTGTACCAAGGCTCTCGTTATGGGATAATCTATAATACAAAATTCTATTGGAGGGGGGACTGGCTCCACGTAAATCCGGTCCTCAAATGTTGTCAAGTTATCTAATTCTCTCTCTTGCAAAAGTATTGTTCATGCCAAGTTTTTTAAGTATAATGTTTATGTTGCTACCCGCTTATTAAGTTAACCCTCTATGTTCTCAAACTAGTCTCACAAAAATGATATCTTTAATTCTCCTAATTCCATTATTCTCAAAGTTCATAGGCCATTTCCATTACACCAGTTGTGGTACCAAACTAGTGTTAACGTCTTCCAAAGGTTAAAGTGACTTATGAGACCAAAAAGTGTCAAATTGGTCAATCAAATACAATGTTTGAGTAAAGTGAAGACTAATTGTATGCATCAAATTCATCCTTTACTTTGTGTGACCATGTTGCAAACGATTTAGGGTTGTGCATGTTCATAAACATATATGCATGCACATGAATGTATACACATACTCATGCTTAAACATATATATGTATAAGCATACACATGCAGAGACTTTGCACATATTGTGTGCATAAATATGCATTAACCTTGCACATGCACTTGTAGGTTTATTCAAATATGTGTAGGTTTTTTTGAATATGCATGCTCATAATGTATGCATGTGTTTATGCATGTGTATGTATATGCACATGTACGTTTAAGATGTTTAGGTCTAACATACATAAGCATAAACATGCTTAAATATGCATAATCCTTGCGCATACACATGAAAGGACATGCATAAACCATGCACATGCATGTGTAGGTTTTTTTGTACATGCATGTTGATGATGTATACATGCACTTAATGTTTATGCATGTGTATGCTTAGGCATGTTTATGTGCACATGTATGTTTAAGCATGTGCAAGTGGTGTGACATGCAAATGCATAAACATGCTTTGCATAAACTTTGCACATACACTTGCAAAAACATGCATAAATCTTGCACGTGTATTGTGCATGAGTATACCATGCACATGCATGTATAGGTTTTTTTGTACATGCATGTTCATAATGTATACATGATTATGCACGTTTATGTTTATGCATGTGTAGGCTTAGGCATGTTTATGTCTATGCACATGTATGTTTAAGCATGTGCCGCGGTGTAACATGCAAATGCATAAACTTTGCACATACACTTGCACAAACATGCATAAATCTTGCACGTGCAATGTGCATGTGTATGCTTTAGCAAGTAAGGTTTATGCATGCATATGCTTTTGTGTATGTCTTATACACAAACCATGCTCCTTAGAACCATATGTGTTCATACATATATCTATGTTCATGTTTAGCCTTGTGTGTTAAATCATGGGGCAAGGTCTATGCATGATTAAGGTTCAATCATGGGATGTTTAATTGATTTAGTATAAGGAGCTTGTTTATTAAGCATTAAATAGCAAGATATTCTCTTGAAAACTCATGGCATGTCAAGACGTGTGACCAAGGATTGTAGGCATAGTAGGCATGAAGCATATGATACGTCACCTCTCTAGAGAGCATGGTCTCACTGTGGAAATCCTTGACTAGCACCTTGCTATAAGAAATATACTATGAGGGGGGATAGTAAGAACATAGACTCAACAAAGCGTGCATTGCAATCTTTCAGCTCATCCATTCCACACAACTCCAAGGTAGCCCATGTCTTCATCGCCAGTTACATGGACTGCAAGAAAGGGAGGACAAAACAACAACCCATCGATCAAGGTAATAGTTGGAATCTTATTCAAGCTTCTTCTCACATGTATGATGTGCTTTACACGTTTCTTTAACACTAGAATGGTAACAGGACACTTTTATGTCCTTGGACACTTTTGTGTCCTGTTAAGTGACCATTTTGCTTGAATTATTTGAAGAGTATGAAAATGAATTTCTAGGTGCTATATATCCACAAAGTTGCCTTATGAGCTGAAAAAAACTTAGCATTTTTTTTGGAGTATCTATCTTACCATTAACCTTACTCTTGCACAACATTTTTGAACCTAAATTGTGTGAAAAAACTGGTTCTGTTTTTGGCTTTTTTTCAATTTTTGGCAACTATACCACTCTAAACTTTATGTTTGTGAGGTTTAGATGGCTAGAGGTTAGGCCTTCATAGTTCTCAACATGTTTTGATGCTTGTAGGGAGAGCTAAGTGTTAAAATTGAAAGTTATGACCAATTTACAAGAATTGCATAATCCTGTTTTTTGGCCAAAATTAGCACTTTTTTTATTTTTTTGGTGGCTGTCTTGATATCCAAATTCAATTTTGATTGTGTAAGTGTAATGTATAACATAAAGCTAATCTTCCTTGAGTTTTGGGGGACCTAATATGCTATATAGCATAGTATATGATGATGGTTGAGTTTTTTGATTGCTGAAGAATACGATACATTTTAGAGTAGCAAGTATAACTTTCTCAATATTGCTAGTTTCTTAGGACAATTGTTTGTATTTTGTAGCTAGTAACCATATCTAATCATAGACTACAAACTTGGCTAGATATTGAGTAGTTTCTATGGGTTTCTAGAGGTCATAATGCTAAACCCAGTTTTTTCATGTTTGCTGTATTTAGCACTTTATCATTGCCCCCAAGGTTCCAATTGTAAGAGATCCATTATCCTTTTGACATGCTCCATGGCTCTTTTTGAATCCAAAGGCCCAAAGGGAACTAAGAAAACATGTATATAGTATCTGTATTGAGCGTGACTATAGAAACTTTGATGATAGGTCCGCGGAATGGCAAAAATGCAACTTTTTTGTACCTATTTTTTTTGCCCAAAAAAAAATTAGTGAGGTAAGAGCAACCATATGTTTTGGTCACCAACCCATTGAAGTTAACGAGACATTTTATCTCAGGTCCTACAAAAATCCCCACTCTTATTTATATGCAATCAACCGTAAGAAATTGTTGTTTTGGGCAAAATGCACTGGTCCATCAACTTTGGAGGCTTGTAGTGACCAAGGGATGAGAAAAATTACAAGTTTCTCATTTTTTCCATATGTAGTAGTTATTGAACTATAAGATCATGAAAGGATTTTTCAAAATGAGTGGATCTACTATGGTTTTGGAATTTTTTCCCAAAACCCTGAAAGGACACTTTTATGTCCTGTTAGGTTACCATTCTAGTGTTAATCATTCTCTTTACTGGTTTTAGTTGACTTGGTCCCCCCTCCTCCTCATGTACAAAGACCTGAAGGGAGGCTTTACATTGATGAAGTGTGCTTCACGAGGTGGTGGCCGATGTGAATGTAAAACATAGAGCACCATGTCGAGGTTGGCCCTAGCAAGGGTAAGAGGCACCGTAGAAAAGCGCCAAAGAACAATGTCATTGCTCCGGACAATCTACAAGATTGAACGCATGTGTAGTTTAATGTTGCTTTGTATCAAAGCTATGAGGGATTCTCTCCATTGCCATGGGGAAAAAACAATTGTTTCCTTGGTTAATTCATGGTGTTTTGGTGTAATATATATATATATATATATATATATATATATATATATATATATATATATATATATATATCTCACATAACAAATCTTGAGTTGAACTCTCCTCTTCAGATATATCTTTAAGGTCTTTTGGGATAGTTTCCTATGTTCTCTTCTTCTCGGGTGTGTGGGTGGGTGTGTGTGCACACTAATAAGAAGAGGAAAATGATATAACCTTTCTATCACCCAAGTGTGGTAGATTGTTTATGCCATTTCCCTCTTGAATAACAAGTCTTGAGTTCAACTCTCCTCGTCAAATAGATCTTTAAGGTCTCATGGTATAGTTTCCTACGACATTAAAATTCTCTTCTTCTACTTCTTCTTCGTCTTCTCTCTCTCTCTCTCTCTCTCTCTCTCTCTCTCTCTCTCTCTCTCTCTCTCTCTCTCTCTCTCTCTCTCTCCATCACACAATACATAGCTTTCACGAGCAAAATTCACAAACTTAAGCATTATTACAAGAATGATACAATGAAACCTTACGGCATGTTTGGGGGTTCCATTTTGGCTTTCTTATCCATTTTAACTTGCATGGACACTCTAAGTTGTTTCTCGGGCCTAGTAAATGGCTGCACATATCTCCCTTGCTGTCTTTTACAAGACCTTTTCTCATTGAATGGCTTTGCCCTCTTCAGGGTATTGCCAAAGCGATCCTCCATAGTGGAAAAAGCTTCCATGTCATGTTGTGCCTTCACCAAATTTACATGGGCCAATGTGTACCTCAATCCATCACATGCTTCCTTAATGAGTGCTTTGTCTCCTTGCACATACACTAACAATTTCTCAAAGATTTGTCAAAGTGGTTTGATGCTCACTTGGCCTCCAAAGAATCAGTGTGTTCATGCTCCCCTTTTTCCATGGGTACGCCCGCGGTCATAGGAGGAGACTCCCCACTAGAGAGCTTTTTTCCATGGGCCTCCATTCTTCCTCTTGGTTGCCTGCCTAACGACCATGTTTCATACATATGCATGCATTGCTTGAAAAGCAAGGCTTGGGTGTCTCCTCTCATTAGCATGACCTTAATTTGATACTTGCATATGTTACCTTGTTCAACCCACTTACAAGTGAAACATGCCCATTCACAATCAACGTTGAATGCAGTGTACCCTTGGCTAGTTGATGAAACACTTTCCAGCAAAGCCACCCCCTTTGATGAATCCACAAAGGTGACATGCCCATCAAGTATGTGAATTCCTGTATGTAGGAGTTCTCAACATCCACCTCTATGGAATTGTTGCATCTGAATCCATTTTCCTTCAATTGCTAAATGAACTAGTAGTGGGGTGAGTAAGTAGTGGTGAGCTTGTGTAGGAGCCAATCTACACACCGAGCCATTAGCCTTTTTGTGGCAGCAAGAAACTTGGACTTTAATTGGCCACGATATGCCTTGATGGAACCATTCATAATATCTTGTCCAGCATGAGGAGAATTGTGTGTTGCCTGCACCCACATTTCTGTGTCATAAAGAGGGGGGGAATAAGAGATAATGGGATAAGAATAGAGATACATGAGATACTAGTGTGATGGCATTGTCTCACCTATCTTGGACTCCCAATATGTCTTAAGGTACATGATGAATTCATTCTCCTGGCTATATTTGTTGTAGAAGGACTCGAGCATCAACTTTGCCTCCTCCTTGGTGACCTTAATTGCCCCCAAAGCCCGTTCTCTTTTTGGCAATCCTTGACCTTTCTAGTAAGATGTTTTAGTCAACATCACTTGACATGCCACAAACAAAGTAGAATAGGTTGATGGAATACAACTCTCCTTGACAAAACCTACTGACTTTTGTAAGTGCATGCATCAATGTAGTTACTCATTTTGGCCATAAAATTTTGTAAATTCTATACCTTAATTAGAGCAGCTATCTCTTGCTCTACATCATCAAGCTTAAACACTCTAGGCTCCCAAGATTTGTGGTTTTCAAGCGTGGAGTTCCTAAAGCAGCTCAACCTAGGTTCCAGTGCTTTCAAAGGTGGATGATGATGTTAGGACCCATGCAATGGGGACACCATTATGATGGCTATCAACCACAAGGATAATGTAAAGATTGAACCGCAATAAGCATTTGGGCATGCTTGAGAATTTGCCATCATGAAAAATAACCACACGATGCAAGAGAGAAAAATCACACAATGCAAGAGACAAGGTTTGCTACCTTGTACTTATTGGTGTTCAAAGCTGCATGCATTGCAAGGAGATTCACATTTCCGTGTTTGAAACACATCTCTCTTTGCCATGGAGTTTCTATTCCCAACACAAAGTCCAAGGAGTTCTTTTCATCCTAATGTTGGTATACAAAAATATTCCCCTTGTTCTCCATGTACCAGCTCCTCACACTCTTAGCATCATTGTCATGCCATTGATATTCATCAAAAGAGATCATTTGGCTGATATTTAGGACACCTTTTATGCTCAAAAAATCATCCCTGACCATGGAGTACATAGGATCCTTGCTTGTGCAATGCTTGAGTGTGATTTTCCATAACTTATAGAGGTGAGAATCCACAAAACAGCATGTTCGCAACCCAAAATTTTTTGTGCATAGATATCCAAGGAGAGAACTTTGAGGAATCACCATCATGGCAAGAATCATGGCATACCTCATCATCACTATTCGTGTGATAGTGATGGATGTACAAAATGACGTCCACATCTGGCTCGCTTGTCAATCACTTGACTTGGAAGTGACATTGACAACCTCACAAAAGCATGCCTTTATTAAGTGGTGGGCGCCTCTTCTTTTTGTTGTTTGAAGGGCCCTGTGAAGATGCTTTGTTACCATCTTCATATAGTGCACCTTTTCCATCTATCACACATTTTTATGTATGAGATGATGTAGAAGATGACTTTGAAACAAATGCACTCCAAAACCTGGCATGGAGTACACATAATTCCTAATTGCATTGAAATAACCCATCATATCAATGTGATTAGAGGTTGATTGAAGTTGGAGATACACTTACACTTTCCGCTCAATCCATGTGTTGATAGTGATGCTTTAAGTTATTCCAATGTACGCCTATGGTGCGTGCTAACCTTGAAAGACGTTGAAAAATCCTCTGACTTTGCCTCGCCAACTACGAAATCATTCACTCAAGACCATGGAATTCAAGCTTCACGTATTATTTGATACTTGGATTTCTTGATGTATATATGCAACCATTGTAATGATGAGGAATTGAAGATATCGAGGTTTGGAATTTGTAGATTCATCTTGGATTGAGAGGTTGGAAGGGATGGAATTAGCACTCCAATTCACACTAATGAAGTCGTAGTGTGGATGTAGAGAGAGAGAGAGAGAGAGAGAGAGAGAGAGAGAGAGAGAGAGAGAGAGAGAGAGAGAGAGAGAGAGAGAGAGAGAGATGGATGGAGGGAGGAAGACCCAATTTGCCTACTCAGGGGTTTGCCATTGTGATTTCTTTCTTGTTGTGTGTGTGTATCTGTTTTAACTTTATATAATAAGACATAATTGAACTTGTTCAACAATCACATATTCATTTATGACTGTCAACCTACTAGAGTTTTTATGAAAATAAAATCCACTAAAAGAGCCCAGGTTAAGAGGATTAGTAAGGAGAAAAAACCCATATATGTTACCAGTATTGTCAAGTTCATGCGATATAACTTACTATGTGGAATCCTTTGTAAGTGTAGCCCAAGTTAAGAAGACCAGTAAGGAGAAAAAACCCATATATGTTACTAGTACTGTCAACATTATGCGATCTAGCTTACTACGCGGGATTCTTTGTAAGTGTAGCAGACCCAAACGTGGCCTGAGGGAGAAAAACAGCTTTACACTACGTAGTAATATGCAAAAATTTCGGTGTATCTGATACAGAGTCTCAACAGTCCCAACTCCAGGCCATAAAAACGACAGTATCAAAGTAGAAGATCCACCATTTTTCACTCTCCGAGTACTATCACATTAAAGTGCCACTATACTGGTTGTGCATTGGTTACCATATCATCTAAAATGAGTTACAAATGTTGTTCAAGTTGAAAAAAAAACAACCCCAACCTTTTGCTCAAAATAAACCAAGCCCCTTCGCAGTACGTAGTAGAATGCAAAAATTACCATGCATCTGATACAGAGTCTTACCAGCCCCGACTCTAGGCCAAAAAAAGTGACAATATCAAGTCTAAGGTTCCCCATTTTTTACTGCCCGAGTACTGCCACATAAAGCACCAATATACTGGTTCTACATTGATTACCATACCATCTAAAAAGAGTTACATGTGTTGTTCAAGCTGAAAAAACCCAACTTTTTGCTCAAAAGAAACCAAGCCCTTTCCCACTGCGCAATAGTATTGCAGTAATTTCCATATATCTGATAAAGTGACAAATAGCCCCGACACTAGGCTAGTCATACGATAGTATAAGATCCCCCATTTCCTTTCCCAAATATTGACACAACAGACACCATTTATATGGTTTCAACAAACACCTTTATCAAAAAACAATTTACAGGTGCTTATACAAGCTACAAAAGGCAGAAACTAATTCCCCTACAATGGCTAAGCAACCTGGATTACTCTAGCCATTGCCAATCCCTAATTCACCAGGGAGAGTTTATCCATGGAATTTATCTTTGGATTACCCAAGTCTATCCATAGGAATATGGGAATATGGACAATAGTTGATAGGTTTAGCAAGCAAGCACACTTTATTCCTGTCAAAAAGACTATTAAGGCACACCAAATGGCAACTCTCTTCATATCTCAGATTTTTAAACACCATGGATTGCCAACATCCATCATGTCAGATAGAGATCATAGAATGACCAATAATTTTTGGAAAGGTCTCTTTGAAAATCTAGGTACAAGATTGAATTTCTCTTCGGCCTATCACCCACAAATGGATGGCCAAAGTGAGATAGCCAATCTTACGATTCTTGATCTACTAAAGACCTATGTTACAGAAGTAGATCAACGCTCACAATGGGAAAAGTACTTACCTCTTGTAGAGTATGCATACAATAATACTATCTATACTTCTACGAGAAAAGCACCTTTTTGAAATCATTGAGGGAAGACCTAAAAGTCCCTTGCTACTTAAAGTACATGGGTGTATGCAAGATAGAGTGTACCCACTTCTCGTAGTCCACACCCAAGAGTGACCTCCGCAATGCAGCTAACTCGCCGAGTTACCTCGTGCCCGAAGCAGGAACTTCTGATGCATGGCATACTTCTAGAACTCGGTGAGTTACTGGTAAGAAGCTCCACATAACTGATCGAGTAACGTGGTCATGCCATAAAGGAGACAAATTATTTCCACGTACATTCATACACGGCATTGCCACATAACTCGAGTAACATGGCTATGCCGACGTAGGCAAGCCGCGTAACTCGCCGAGTTACATGGCAATGCATACTAGATTGTCACATAGGCAAGCCATGTAACTCGGTGAGTTACGTGGATGTCTTCGTGGAAAAGCTCTCAACAAAGACGTGGCATACACGTCAAATGTCCACGTAACTCAGTAGGTTATGTGGACATGTCTCCAACCATATGCATGCCATGCAAGTCGGCAAGTTATGTGGCACTCGATGAGACTTGCCAAGATGATTGAACATGGACCCACATGCGTGCATGGACTTTTTTGACGAGAATTGTACTGAGTGTCTAGAGTCAGAAAATGTTTGGATCAAATCTCTGTCACTCCTTGTCTCTATTGAGACTCTTTTTCCCTCTCTTTTTCTCTCTCTCCTCATACAATGTGTATAAGAGTCCATCTACCATATGATAAATATCATATCATTTTTTGTAAAATTATATACAAATTCATGTCCAAAAATTCTTCTTTTTCCAAACTTCGAGGGCGTCACCCCCCCTTGGATCCCCCTGGCGACAAAAATGAAAAGACACACACACACACACACACACACACACACACACACACACACACACACACACACACACACACACAAAGAGAGAGAGATCAGAGAGAGAGAGAGAGAGAGAGAGAGAGAGAGAGAGAGAGAGAGAGAGAGAGAGAGAGAGAGAGAGAATATGGAGGGTGAACTTAATTGATGGTAGCAACATAAACATAGTACGTAATTAACTTGGCATGAACAATACTTTTGCAAGAGAGAGAGTATTAGAGAACATGACAATAGATGAGGACCGGTTTTACTTGGAGCCAATCCCCCCTCCAAAAGGCGTTTGTATTATAGATTCTCCCATCAAGAGAGACTTTGTTACAATAATACAATCTTTGTGTTCCTTGTGACCTTGGTGATGCTATGAAGATGAAAAGCTTCATGCATCACGAGCTTAACATAAAATTTGCAAAAATCATTAACTACCCCAAGCCTCATTCCCAAGGCCTCAAACACCTTCGAAGGTGGAGAGAGCTAGTGGGGAATGAGGGTAGGGAAGAGGAAGAAGAAACATTCCATAGGAGAGAAAAATAGTTCCTCACTTATTATCACTCTTCTTGCTTAGCATAGCATAATAGCATAGTAATGAAGATGAAGAAAATGACAAGCTTAAGCATTGAAGCATGGCTCTTGGTTGAATTTGCATTCCATAGCCAAGAGTGTTGGTGAAGGCTCTCCACTTCTCAACAAACTTGGAGAAGGAGATGGAGCTCTTGCATTTTGCACTCCACACAATGAGAGAATGTGTGTGTGTGTATACCCCCCCTCACATACTTGGTCCACACCTCTCTCTCTCTCTCGTATTATTTTATTTGGACACGTGTCCTCGTTTCCTCTTTGAGAGAAAGAACTTAATTATTTATTTTTATGTATCTAAATTCTCATTGGACCCTTTTAAAACATAACCAATAGCATTCAAACACATCATGAGAGCCACATGTGGAAGATCATTTGAACATGCGTCTTTTATGCTTATTAAGTCATTTGGTTGAATGAAATACTTCAAGGACTTATTTAATCAAGCATGGCAAGTTCATGTCTCTTGAGAGTTATCTTTGAATTGAATACTTCAAGAACTTTAATCATTTAAGCATGTGAGAAACACCTCAAGCTTTTGGATAAAGTTGCCACTAAAACTTAGCAAACCAACAAGCACCTCATGCTTGTGTAGGATTCCCACCTCAAAGTCATCCCTAGCTTGCATAAAGTCAAAGGACTTTTGAACACTAACTTTTGGAGGTCCTTAATGAAGCTAACGCTACGGTCTTTAAGCTCCATTAGGTAGCATTGCTCTTTGACATACCATCTCTCATTCCGACCCCTTTACAATTGGCCCCGTGTTGAGATATATCCGTAAGCACATGTCTATGGAGCATAATGTAAACCACTCATGGGCATGAAAGCAGCTGTTGCACCACGGGGGTTTGAACTCCTCATCGAATGCCCAAGATGCATAGAGTGTTGCTTTAAACCACCCAACCCACTGACGCTTGCTTGTCTCATCTCTGGTGCGAGATTATCCTTATGCAGACGGTAGCTGCGTCTTCCTTTCCGGGGAGGTTTTCTATTAGGGAAATATGTATTTTTAGTTTTAGGACTCCTCTAGTATATAGCAAGATATATATATTAGAAAGGGAAATAGCCTTGTGGTTGACTTTTAATCAAGGCATGAACTTGCAACAGACGTTTCGGCCAATCGTGATACCTGCAAGCTGCAAAGAAATGCTACTTGACAGTGGACAAGGAAAAGAGATTTCAAAGCCGAAGTCAAAAACGTCACAGGAGGATATCTGGCGGTAGCTCCAACTGGCAGATCGACGTCGAGCATTGAGCAGGCGTCCAAAGTCAAACTTGGACACGCGAGTCACGAAGTCCCTCCTCCGTTTTTTTCTTTTTTGTTGCAGAGAAGAGCCTGCGAGCCTCGATCACTTCCATATATAAACTCTTACACGCATGGTCTGATCATGATCAGGATCTAACTGCTTTAGTTAGCTGCTCTGCAAATGGCGAGCTTAGTTCATAATCTGATCAACGTCGCTAATGTGGAAGTTAGTGACTTGACGTTGCCAGCTGTTGTTCTTGCAGCTTAAGTCATATCAATCCAGCTGTTGCACAGCTTATACTCGTTCAAACGCAGGCGCGATGGCGTCCTCATGCAGGCTCCCCTCCCCCGGGCCCCTGGGTTTGCCCTTCGTCGGCCACATGCATATGATGGGTGCTGTCCCGCACCGCACCATGCATCGGCTTGCCCTCCGGTATGGCCCCATTTTCCTGCTGCGCCTTGGCTGCAGACCCATGGTCGTCATCTCCTCCCCCGCTCTTGTCAAAGAGTTCTTGCACTTGCACGACCACTTGTTTGCGCATCGCCCGCCTTCCCACTTCGCCTTCCATGGTTCCCAGGGCTCCGCCTTCATGTCGCAGGGCCCGCGCCGGCGTTCGCTCCGGCAGCAAATTCTTTCCCCAAAGAGCGTCGCTGCTTCCAAGCAGATTCGCCACCAAGAGATGGCCGCCCTCCTCCATAGGCTCCGCCGTCTCACGCCTGGCACTCCTCTTGAGATCCGCAGCTGCGTCTTCGACTGGATGCTAAACGTGATGGCCAGAGTGTTGTTCAGCGAGAAGCCGCAGGCAGATGATGATCACGTTGACCATAATTCCCAGCTGCTGCAGGAGTTTCCTGCGGCCTTCCGGGACCTGTCAGAGTTGTTTGGGAGGCCTCTCCTGGCTGATTTTCTGCCTTGGCTCCATGGATCCTTGGATCCTCGCAGGCTTGAGAGGGAGGTAGTCCGCGAGGCAGCACGCATGGATCGCATTCTGAATGGCGTTGTTCGTAAGAGGTTGGCATTGCTGGCTTCTGCAGGAACTGCCCCAGTCGAGGACGTGCTTACCACTGTCCTAAAGTTCGAAGGACACATATATAGCAGTAGATTTCAGCAGCAGATCTTCCAGGCCGGAGGTGGATTACAAGGAGTATAACTCTGTCGATGAAGCATGCAATAACGTCGGCTCTGTCAAAGCGCTACTGCTGGTGGGCGATATGATATATACACAAAATCATTAAAATACTATTTATATAACAGGAGCTGCTGGCAGCAAGCACTGACACAACGACGGCGGTAGTGGAGTGGACAATGGCAGAGCTGTTGAATCAACAGGAGAGAAAGGCGATGAAGAGACTGGCGGAAGAGCTGGGTGCGGCTATGTCGATGGAGGCGCGAGGTATTGACGAAGAGGAGCAGCTGCAGGTACGTCTGCAGCAGCAGGTGGACGAAGGACAGCTAGCGAGGCTGCCATATTTGGAAGCGGTGATGAAAGAGTCGCTACGGCTACACCCGCCGGCATCGACACTGCTTCCGCATTTTTGCAAAGAGGAAACGGAGGTGGCGGGGTACAGGGTGCCGGCCAAGAGCATGGTGGTGGTGAACGCGTGGGGCATGGGGCGGGACGAGAGCGTGTGGGAGAATGCCCACCTTTTCCAGCCCGAGAGGTTCGTGGCGGGCGGCCCAGACAGCCACATCATGCTGGGTGGACCAAGCAACTACCAGCTGCTGGCCTTCGGGAGGGGCTGGCGCGGCTGTCCCGGGCGCAACCTGGGCCTCACCATGGCCAGCCTTGTGGTGGCCAATCTTGTGCACTCCTTCAACTGGGATATTGATCATGGCGCCTCCACGAGAAGATGAGTGCCGCCAACGTGTTAGCAGAGCCCCTCATTCCTTCCATCTCACCACGGACAACGTGACATAAACTTTGTATTTTCTTCATACCTCCAACCCTTAATTATTGACATGACCCACATCCTGTTTCATATTCTCTTTTTTTTATAAAATTATTATTATTATTATTTTTTTTTTTGGAGAGAGAGTAGAACTTTGAAATTACAACACACACACACACCCAGCTTCATCGGGGTTCCTTTGAGCTTCATCGCTTCATCGGGGTTCCTTTGAGCTTCATCGGGGTTCCTTTGTCATTGTCATGTAGTAACTCGTGGTATAGATTAAGAACCAAGGTTTTCAAAAGATACAATGCTTTGCAAAATGGAATGGGAAAGAGAATGTGTGACCCACCTGTCCATGTCCCTAGAGAAAATCAAATGTCAACTACCTAGGGTAAAGGGGCCAATAAGGAACCACCCCCCAAAAGGAAGATGGCTCCACCCCCAAAAGAGAGACAAAAAAAGGAATATGCTTGGAATCTTGCTTAGGTGTCCACATCTGATTTGCTAAAAAGTGTACTACTATTGGAGCTTGAGTGTCTCTGTTTTCTAAAAAGCCCTCAGAATTACGCTTTTCCAAATAGAGTGCTGAGGCAAAATAAAAAAAATATCAATCTTGATATCATCTAATGCGTCTTTTCATGAGAAATTGAATGCACTCTTCAAATTTCAAATCTGGCCGGATATGAAAAATCCCTCCCAAAAATACTATTTTTTTTTTACATGGCCTTATATTGGCCCCTTTACCCTAGAGGAAAGCAAATGTCAACTATCTCTCACTCAGGATGCATTTTTACACATAAAAAAAATGCCTACTCAATGGCCCCTCTTAAGAAGGAAAAGGAAGAAGAAAGGTTTCCTATCTCTGAGGCACTTTTTCAGGAGTATATGTAAAATTTATATATCAGATGTATTATTTATAAACTTTTTATTTATGAATTTTTAACAATAAAAAATTAGTCCATACATTTTTTCGACATCATTTTTGCTTTTTAAAAGAAGCCTTAGTGTTGAGTTGGGTCAGGCATACTTTCATTGTTTTCAGTGCCATGATGGAAACTTACCTTAAACTAGTGTGTGACCCGTGCGTTGCCGCGGCTAGAAAATGTATGTTTTCTATTCTTACAATTAAAAAGGTGAAAACTTGTATAAATTCTATTTTTCTACATGCATACACTCTTTTGCATTGCAAAAAAATTATTCACAACATCTCTCTATGGATTCTCAAAAAAATTGATACATGCAAGAGAGAGCAAATATTCCTTTAATACCAAGCTTGGCAGGTTCTCACATGTTTCGTACGTTCGGTTGTAAACCTCCTCTATCCCTCAAGGCTTGGCATGAGCTTGAGGCTGATTTGTATATATGTTGGTGACTATATAATACAATCACTCCCAATTGTGAGTTTTGCAAAAAAAAAAAAAGAGGATTTTCTAGCCCTTATTCAATGGATCTAGGAGTGCTTTATAGCTATTGAAGAGAGAGAGAGAGAGAGAGAGAGAGAGAGAGAGAGAGAGAGAGAGAGAGAGAGAGAGAGAGAGAGAGAGAGATTGATGTTTATATTCTCCTCCTCCTCCTCCTCCTCCTCTCTGTTTGATTGGATAGTCTCTAGGTTGCTTGTCCTCCTTCTTTCTGTTTGATTGGATAGCCTCTAGGTTGCTTATAGTTGTTTAAGTTTCACTATTCTCTCTCTCTCTCTCTCTCATATTAATATTTATATTCTCCTCCTTCTCCTCCTCCTCCTTCTCTCTGTTTGATTGTATAGTCTCTAGGTTGCTTGTCCTCGTCCTTCTCTTTGTTTGATTGGATAGCCTCTAGGTTGCTTGTAATTGTTTAGTTTCACTATTCTCTCTCTCTCTCTCTCTCTCTCTCTCTCTCTCTCTCTCTCTCTCTCTCTCTCTCTCTCTCTCTCTCCCCCCCCACGCGCCCAAAAAAATTTAAATACTAAATAACTTCATATTGTGTATGTTTCTTACCTTCTAATTTATAATTTAGAGGCAGCATTTCAAAATTTGTAGGTGACATTCCACTTTTTTATCAAGCTTTGCTCCCAAGTGATCATAAAGTCTCCAATGTTTATGGTGTTTGTTGCACGCACGCGCGCGCGCACACACACACACACACACACACACACACACACACACACACACACACACACACACACACAGAGTCTAATTGTCCGAGAAAAAAGAGATCTACATAGGGCCTTCCGACTCCATGTTGAAGGAGAATTTAACCGTAAATAGATTCTCCAAGGAGCTACTGGACATCTTTGGCCAACATGGGAGACGGTCATGCCTATGTGTACCACATCTGAAAGATGCAATTGGCCATAAACATGCATAAGATGTGCTGTGTCATTGCCACCCAATGAGCCATCTTGTGAGGAGTACCATCAGCCCTTGGTTGCACTCACATCGAGCTCATATGCTAAAAATGGATGATTCCAAGCATTTAGAAGAGGTGAAAAGAAGCATAGCTCATGTTTTCTCATTGGATGACTTATACATCAGACTCGACATTCTCGAGTCCATGGGATTGGTCCCTAACTTGATGTAGGAAGGCATGAAGAATGGTTTACAAACATTGAAGCATGTTGTTGGGCCACTAGCCTTCAAAGGATTATCTTCATACCCATCCCACATTCAAGCAAACCAATAGTTCAAGAAACCATTAATTTGTTAGCCATCATTCAAGGTCTAGATGAGGGAGAATATGCCTCTTCACCATCATTATTAGATGTTGGATCAATGGCACCTTCAACAAATAATGTGTAAGGCACTTTAACACCTTCCCCTCCCTACTAAAAGTCTGAAGGCTTTCATATCTTGTAACATTGATTTTGTGTATTCCAATGCTGGAAAAAGGGCTAGGTTTAGTGCAATCACACCTAGAAATGTATTTGAGTGTACGCTTACTATAATCATATGTAGATTTTCTAAGTGTTTTTGAAAAAATATTGTGTATTTGAATGTTAAGAAGAAAACCTAGGTTTAGTGTGATCCCACCTGCAAAATAAAACCTGCAAATATAATAAATTTGCCTTTGAAATTTCTTGTACGTACGTTTTCTAAGTTGTTGGAAGAAAGTATTATGTATCTGAATGCTAAAAAAAAACCTATTTTTACTGAAATCTGACCTAGAAATTTTGAGATTTACCTCTAAATTCTAGATTTGAAGGTAAGAACTTCTACAACGTTTAGACAAATTTAGTGTAAAAACCATCAAATACAATAAATTTGCCTCTAAATTTTTCTCATAGGTAGGTTTTGTAAATTCTTGAGAAAAGCATTGTGTACCTGAGTGCTCGAAGAAAATCTAAGTTTAATGTAAGTAAGTAAATTTGCCTCCTTGAAAGTGACTCTAAAGAGTAAGAACTCTTAAAAATGGGGGTGCTAAGGGCCACATAACTGCACTCCAAGAGGTTCCATTTAAATATAGTGTACATGTTGGCCAAAACATTTTGAAATAGGATGGGTTTTTTAAAGAGCCCCTCAATAACCATTTTAGTTTGCTTATGCCAAATACTTGCATGATGCCACATGCCTTTGAGATATAAGGATACAAAATTGTATCCGGACATGAGTCCTCACCTTGCCTCATGTTAAAACTACTCAGAGCTTCCTTACCCTCACCCTTCTCCTTCCAGACATATGCGGCATCCTAAACTGCTTGTTGTGCATTTTTCAGTACATGATCACACTTAGTATACATGTTGAGTAAAACATTTTCAACCATAATCTGTTTTTTGGGCTTCTCCAAGAGCCCTTGATAGGAATCTCAGCATGAATTTTTTCATTCATGTCAACTTCTTAAATGTTGGCATTGGATAATACTAACATACCTTCAAGATGAAAGCCAATGTTGACATCATTTAGTCCATTTAATAAGCAGAAAAAAAGCTAGTTGTGTTGACACGCAAAGCCGGTGACTTGGATGTAAGTTTCTAGGAAGGGAAACTATGAGTGATGACTTCTCAAGTTCCTTAGTGAAAGCCCAAAGATTGACACCGACAAAACACACTCTAGAGGGATCCACAAGGTAGAGACCTTGAGGAGGTGCAAGTTTTGTTGACTTTGGGACCAATTAGTAGGGATGAATTACAAATCAGAGAGGACGCATTCAATCATCATTAGATATGCAAATGAAGAAAATCAAACTTGAAAGACTTCAAATATAGTAAATTTTCTTCTAAAATTTCTCATACAGAATAATTTTATAGGATTGACCCTTGATGGAAACCGCTAAATTTAGTTAAAATTTTCAAATGTTAGATGTAAATCTCTAAGCTTTTAGAGGAAAATTTTAGGAAATTGTATAGAAATCTTCAAATACAGTACATTTGCCTCTAAATTTTTTCATATGGAGGTTTTCTAAGTATTTGGAAAAAAACACTTTATTCAAGTGCTCGAAAAAAAACCTAGGTTAAGTGTAATCCCACCTCAAATTTTGAGGTTTAACGCTAAATTCTAGATTTAAAGCTGAGAAAACCTACAAAGTTCATAGAAATTAGCAGGATGAACTACAGATCAAAGGGGAGGCGTACAATCATCATCATATACACAAACTAAAAAATTCAAATATAAAAACCTTCAATTATAGTAAATTTGTCTCTAAAAGTTTATCATATGTAGGCTTTTCAATTTTCAATTTTTGTGGAATTCTCCAAGAGCCCTTGATGGCAACCTCCAAATTTCGTATAAACCTTCAAATTTTAAAGGCAAATCTCCAAATTTTAGAGGAAAATTTTAGGAAAATCACGTAAAGACCTTCAAATATACTTTCTCATTGTTAGGTAAAGGTGGTGTGTCTCACCGTGCTTTGCCGTGTCCGTCGGCCAGTGTTCGGCTGCCCACATTTATCTCCTTATTCTTTGTATGTACATACAAAGAATAAGGATCTCTCACTCACATTCTCACATGGTACTCATACAGTGAGATTTGGGAGCTCCATCCCACATCCTGTGTCCGTTCTCTCTCTCTCTCTCTCTCTCTCTCTCTCTCTCTCTCTCCCCTTTGCACTCTCTGCGCACACGCACCGCATCCGCGCACTCACAATTGGTATAAGAGCTTTGGCTTCGCGAACAGATGGAGTGCTACATGCAGAGAAGTGAGCTTTTGGCTATGGTGAGCTTGTTTTCGGTGGAACCTTGAGATCTGTGAGCAACCACCCAAATCTATGCTCATGGAAGCTTGAGGGACATTCCCAAGCTTGAAGAAAGAGTGTATTGCAAGTGTGTATGCTTTTTTGCAATCATATTTACAGGAAGAATACAAATTTTCATTTCCGCAGGTCATTTTTCGAGCCCCAAAAACAGTGTTTTTTGCATAACTTTTGTATGCGGAATGCGATTTATGCAAGGTTAGGGTGTAACCTAGGGTTTTGGCATGCTCCGGATGCAATGGTGATGTCCATTTGAGTTAATTTTGACCTCTGAAATTTTTGCAGCAGCAGCAAGTTTTTGCTGCGTTTTTGGACCGAAAACAATGTTTTTGGCATATCTTGCACACTCGGACTCAGATCTATATGATCTAGGGGTCTACCCCAAGGTTTGTCGATGTTCTGGACGCAATGGTGATATCAGAATTTTCAAATTCTGATCTCTGAATTTTCTGCAGTAACCTGTGTTTTTTTGAGACACAAAAGATTTGACAGTTTTAAGGACTTGTATACTGCAAATCATTGTGTAGATTGAGTCTGGGGATATGTAAGTCACATTGTGGAGTCCATTGGGTGCTAATTTAACTTGCAATTGTTGATTTGAGATGTGGTTCTTGGACTAAGGCACATCCGTATGCAGTTTCTCGGCACATGGTTTTGTATTGATGTATACTCTGTGTGCGAACAGGGGTGGAGATGCGGAGCCATCCTGGCTAAGTATTTTGGATGCATGGTTTATGCTCGCAGTTGAGCACTTGTTTATGCGCATCCATTGAAGCTTGTTTATGCAAACAGGTTGACAGGTTTTGTCAATATTCCGTTGAGTGGTACTCCGATTAGAGCGTACTTGCTCTTTGTATGACTTTGTGAGGTGATTCTGGACGACTACATTCCCGGATTTGGCCATTTGGGCATTTTGTGTTGTCTCCATTTGTGGTTTACTATTGAGTTTTTGCTCTAGTTACAAGGGAGACTCTACCAAAATTTTATCAAATTTGTTTGCCTATTGTAGAGGCTTGTGAGCTTAACAGTTTGCTCACTTTGTGTGCTTGAGATAGTGGTTTTCTCTCAAGTGGGAGAGTTTTGTGATCTCGAGTATTATTTAATGCCATTGTTTGGCATGGCCATGAGAGACGATTTTTGTTCACGACGAATGATATGTTGGTATTGTGGCCACAAGGGGCATATTAGTCACCGCTGCTTCAGGCGTGTGAGGCAGCGGAAGAGGCAGATGCATGGTGCTACTATGAGGACAAATGCCAGAGAGTATGCATGTGACAGACATGCTAGAGAGTATGCATGTGACAGACATGTCACTTTGTGACAGACATGTCACTTTTTAGTCTAGCTTGCCTTCAGACTGCCTTCAGACTACTTTGTGTCTTGGGATTGCACATTGTCTACGTGTTTTCTACTGACAAGCATGCAGTTTTCATGTGACGCCACGTCCTGATTTGTTTTTCTCTTTCTCTAGTGGGAGACTTGGTTGTGTGCAGTTTGCCGATGGTTCAGCATATGACATAGAGGGTGTTGGAGATGTATGCATGTCTTTACCTAGTAGTGCATTGCTTACGTTACGAGATGTACGCTATGTACTAGGACTCAGTCAGTGTCTCATTTCAGTGCGTCAATTGCAGAGTACTGGACATTGTGTGCTGCTTAGAGAGCGGTCATTTCAGATGCATATGGGATCACTGGTGATATCCAGAGGTGCTAGGAGTGGTATGGTATACCCTTTGCATATTTCTGATACACGAGGTGGTATAGTCTCTGTGTATTTGCAGCCATGTTTCGAGAGAGAGACGAGGCGTGTCTCTTTTGTGGATGTGCTGTATGGAGAGCAGGTTGTGCATTTGTTTTGTGGTGATGTTCACGCAGACAGTGGTATCTCTGGGGATGCATAACTTTGTCAGTCATCAGTTGAGGTGACATCAATTGAGCCAGAGATCGATGCACTGTTCTATGATGCATCTGATACGTTTGAGGGCGACAATGTCCTTCAGACAGCTGTGTGTGATTGTAGTGGTGCTGATTTTTCAGTTTTGCAATCATTCTCAGCAGATGTGCCTTTGTCAGAGGATGCTGACATGGTGATGCATAGTCAGGTGGTTCCTGATGAGGATGCATATGGCACTGAGGTTGCTGACAGGGATAGGTTGGCACACATAGTGCATGTTTCGTCGGTTTTGGGTCTCTCATGTATGACCTTTTGGTTTCGAGACCTGATCTTGCTTATGCGGTTGGTGCATTTGAAGTGGGAGTTGTCAGTCGTGCGATAACTGACACTGGCATTGTGCATTGTGGATCCATGCAGGTCGTCACTCGGTACCTGCATCATGAGTGTCATCATAGCTCTAGCCCTAGTGGTATGCATGTTGCATTTACACTAGAGCATGTTTGGAGTGAGCCAGTGGGCATAGGTTGAGAGTCGTGTTCTCTCACCTCTTGTATATACTCATTGTAGGCTAGTCTTCTCGCCACTTACCGGCACACAGCCTTTAGTGGGAGAATGTTAGGTAAAGGCGGTGTGCCTCACCGTGCTTTGCCGTGTCTGCCGGCCAATGTCCAGCTGTCCACATTTATCTCCTTATTCTTTGTACATACAAAGAATAAGGAGCTCTCACTCACATTCTCACATGGTACTCATACAGTGAGATTTGGGAGCTCCACCCCACATCCTGTGTCCATTCTCTCTCTCACCCTCTTTCCCCTTTGCACTCTCTGCGCACACGCACCGCATCCACGCACTCACACTCATATGTAGGTTTTCCAAGTTTTTGAAAAACAACACTATATATCTGAGTGATGGTGCTAGGAAAAAGGCTAGGTTTAGTGTAATTCCACCTACAAATTTTAAATTATAGATTTGAAGGTGAGAAAACCCATGAAGTTTATAGAAAAGCACAATGTATCCAAGTGCTCGAAAAACCCTAGATTTGGTGTAATCCCATCTACAAATTTTGAGATTTACCTCTAAATTCTAATTTGAAGGTGAGAATGCCTATGAAGTTAATACAAAAAAACCTAGGTCTAGTGTAATCTCACCCACCACAAATATTGAAATTTACCTCTAAATTCCAATTTGAAGTTGAGAATCCCTACAAAATTCAAAGAAATTTAGCGCAAAAACCTTTAAACAAAGTCAAACACTTTACTCCGCCTTCCGTCGTTGTTAACTTGCAATTGCTCACACTCGTCTTAGATTTTCTCCCTATCCTGGATTCGTCAACTTGGGCTTACTCACCCTTGTTTGTGATTGGCTATGGGACAAACTACTCTCTCTCTCTCTCTCTCTCTCTCTCTTTCTCTCTCTCTCTCTCTCACACACACACACACACACACACACACACACACACACACACACACACACACACACACACACACACACACACACACACACACACACACACACACACACACACACACACACACACAGAGCGGCTGCGGACAATTGTGATCTCACATTCTCTCTCTCTCTCTCTCTCTCTCTTCCTCTTCCCCCCCCTTTGCACACACAAAAAGGTTGCAGACAGTTGTGATCTCTCTCTCTCTCTCTCTCTCTCTCTCACACACACACACACACACACACACACACACACACACACACACACACACACACACACACACACACACACACACACACACACACACACACACACACACACACACACACACACATTATCACTTGGAATATATTATATTAACTCATACACACATACTTCTTGCCGTAGTAAACCCTCGTCTACATATGGTACCATGGGTATCCTGACCACACAACATAGTGGTAATATTTGATCTCCTTATCCACTGATTTCAATCTCGCACACGGATGCATGCTTACATCTTTCAGGGTGGCCTCTGGCAACACTATCATCTTTTGAGCAGGTTATCGACTTGACCTAATAAAATCATAGGCAGGCCTAACTTGGATATCCATAAGTGAGGGAATACATGCACACATGGGTTGATCAAGACTGACCTTCCTTTTCTAGAAGTAAAATCCTTGTATCATTGGAGGCAGAGGCCTTTATATATGGATGCCTAGAAACAGACTCACACACTCACGCACACACACATACACACACACACTTATGATCTTGATGACGACAGGGTCTTGGCACAATTGGGAGTTTCTCGCTTTCTTGTGTGGCACTCTCCTTACTAGCCCACCTCCTAAGTCCCTTGGAGGCTTCAATGCATATCAATTCTCCTGTTCCGAGATGGAGTTCCTACTCGTATGAACAGACTCTCCGTTAATGAAGGGATAGCGATGCTATCCGAGGACAGATTGCCTCACAATTTGAGACTCGAATGTGGAGTATTATCTCCTTAACTTAGATATTCTATAAACATTTAAATATCCCTGCACACTTGTTCCATACACCAGTTTGCATTACTTTAATGGCCTCTCGGTGCAATCCTATCTCGTCGAGTGTGTCGTACATCCGCCTTGTGAAGAGTGGATTTGCAGCCCCCTCGTCATGCTTTAATGCCGCCCAGCTGATACATCTCAACACACACACACACACACACACACACACACACACACACACACACACACACACACACACACACACACACACACACACATAATCGCTGTGATTAACGCTGATCCAAAACAGCGTAGTGTGTTTCATCTCTGCTCTAGCTCGTCCACTCGTAGCTGGCAAGATTACTATTTCCGAACAACCCTCAGGGTGTATGGCTTTACATTGTGTTGGCCTTGGCCGCTTGTGGCATGGTATGATCTCTCTCTCCCCCTCTTACACACACACACACACACACACACACACACACACACACACACACACACACACACACACACACACACACACACACACACACACACACACACACACACACACACACACACACACACACACACACACACATGCTGGCGTACACAGAGGGTGCAGCACGCCGAGACTCCATAAAACAAGGGCTTTCAGTAAGATCTTGCATATCAGGAGTGGCTACCCTGCGAACACACATACACACACACCACACGTAGGCACATAGTTGCATATGATTCCGTGTTGCCACATGCAATCTTCTTGTTCTTAAGCATGATAGGTGCTTGGTTTACTGGCAAGGTATCTCCCTCTGCTTACCCTAGTTACTCAGAAGTGCCTGGCTCACCCATGACTACTCACGGAGTTCCCAAGTGTGCGCCTTCAACCACACACATCTCATACAGCATATCAACACACAACTCAAGGAGACATTCGACTACAGCATAGGTAGGTGGTCCTGCACCTACTTAGAATTTGGATTATAATAGGCAAGATAGTCATGATTTTGAAATATGTTGATAAACATACCAAGAATGCTAAAAGCTTTTACTATGATCGTTATGACACACAGCTTGGTGGTTCTGTATGAAGAATGAGGTGTGAAAAAATCATTGAAATTATAAATATTTCACGTATTACATTGCAGCATAAAAAAGCAGGTGTTGAACTAGCCTTAAAATCTGTCTTAGAATGTCTTGATAAAGGTAGCAATCTGGCTTTTTTGTACAATTGTTCATTTTGCAAAATGCATAAACTTATAACTACCTTATGAGGAAGGGAGGAAAGTGTTGGTATTCTTTTAACACATTGAAAAAGCTATGATTTAGTGGTTTTTTTATAAATTAAAGAAGGAACTTGGGTGTATGCCAGTATCATAAGCTGTAAACCTCCCGTGGAGGGTCTCACTATGAGATGGCATATACTGAAATTTTGAAATTTTGTTCGTTTTACAAACAAGATGCTGTCCGAATTTGGTCAGAGAGACAATGTTAACCTCACACACTAGATCTTATTCTCTTTGATTGGCATAAATGAATGGCTTGTAGAATTGTTCTATTTGCAAGCTCCGAATTTGGGTAGTCATGCAATATTGGTTTTTTTACACATTGAGATAAATGCATGCCATTTTGCGGATGCTATCTTACTTACTTCTCTAAGACTCTAGTTATTCTAAAGCTGGATGATAAACATCATTATGGGATATGGGAACTATCTTATACCTTTCTTACTTGTGTGATTGGGTAAACTCAAAGAAATAGGATAACTCAATCAAAGTCAAATTATTCATAGTCTTACAAGATGTTTATGATACTACAGTTTTGTGGTTTTTGGGATCGATTTTCATTGCATAACATATAGACATAAAAGTAGCTAAGGATATGTTTTTTTGGAAACCTTTTTGAGATACAAACAAGATACTACCAGAGTTTTATAAAAACGATTATATGTGCTAGTGACATGTGATGAGGTGCTAGGTTTTGACAAGTGATATACATGTTTTTAATTGATGATGCTGTAAACCTCCTGTGAGGGTCTCATTGAGAGATGGCATAACCTGAGGATTTGAAATAGTAATTGAAGTACAAGGGAGATGCTGCCCAAATTTCGTCAGGAAATATACAATAATCTTTGAACCAAAATTACCAAAAGGGTATCTACATCATTTATGGTAGTAGTCATTAACATTATTTCTTTGGGGAAACTCAGTGAATATTGGGATACACATGATTGGACAATCAAAGGTTATCTTACTTAAAAGCCCAACTTAATGATCAATCCTAAGGGTAGGCTGCAAACTAGGTCTACAGGTGTGACATGGGTAACCATTGGATCCAGTGTTGACACCTGCAATACACACAAACATAGCCAGTTCTAAGTGAATGTTTTTGTATGGATGCAGGTAACAACTAGATCCTTCTCCATGTAGAGGTAGTGGAAGCTCATCCCAAAGGGTGCACACACAGTGATACAACATTTAGATATCAGTTTGTAATGATTAGAGATCAAAGTTTTGATTTAAATAATTGTACTATCCATTAGATACAGAATGATGTATTGCTGTATATGAAATGTTAATTGAGTTTTATGACATTGGGTTTTAAATATTGTTATTTAATATATGATGTAATACAATTGTGTAAGTATGGTTCAATTATGAAGGGATTTTTCATACTTAAACACACACTCTTTTTTCCCAACTAGTCTTTGATCAGACTAGTGCCATACTTAACAATTGGAATTAGATAATATATTAAATAATAATTTAGCTACTCTAATTTATCCCGACTTCAATCAAACGGTTTTTGTCAGGATATGGGTATTCATACCCTAAGAATTGGATTGGCGGTATAATTATGCCCTAGGAATTGGAGTGCTTAAAGTCTACGATTAATAGCTTGACTCACCTAATCCAAAGGGATGGGTTGGGGTTTTTGGCTCCTTAATTGGTCAAGTTGATACAAGTTATAATAATACTAGCTTTTGGCTGCTCAATTTGTCATGTTGATACAAGTTATAATATTACTAGCTTGATCCACCCAATCCAAAGGGATGGGTTGGGGCTCTTAGCTCCTAAATTGATCAAGTACCTACATGCTTACATATAATCCTTATGCTATATTCATTATCCACCCTCGAGCAGGTGTGGAATTTCAAGTGGTTTTTATCTTGTAGGATCAGAATATGGTATAGTAACCACGATGACGACATAGTTCACAAAATTGAGGTGACACATCAACCAGAAGCATGAGATGACAGGTATGTAGTTTTCATAGAATCATACTCTCCTCCCGGGAGGACCCCTTTATCAAACAACAATTGGATATTATCACATCTAAACCCTTCTCAACACATTACAGATGCATCTAAACCATACTGTCCTCCTTGGAGGACCCCTTTATCATACAAAAATTGGATAATGTTACATCTACACTCTGTTCAACTACAATTGGTGGGGGATTAGTCCAATTGGTGGACCATCCTCCACCAAGTGGATCTCTCCTCTTGGATGGGGGAGGGCCACACACACACACACACACACACACAGACACACACACACACACACACACACACACACACACACACACACACACACACACACACACACACACACACACACACACACACACACACACACACACACACACACATTATCACTTGGAATATATTATATTAACTCATACACACATACTTCTTGCCATAGTAAACCCTCGTCTACATATGGTACCATGGGTATCCTAGGCACACAACATAGTGGTAATATTTGATCTCCTTATCCATTGATTTCAATCTCGCACACGGATGCACACTTACATCTTTCACGGTGGCCTCTGGCAACACTATCATCTTTTGAGTAGGTCATCGACTTGACCTAATTAAATCATAGGCAGGCCTAACTTGGATATCCATAAGTGAGGGAATACATGCACACATGGGTTGAACAAGACTGACCTTCCTTTTCTAGAAGTAAAATCCTTGTATCATTGGAGCCAGAGGCCTTTATATATGGATGCCTAGAAACAGACTCACACACTCACTCACACACACACACACACTTATCTTGACGACGACAGGGTCTTGGCACAATTGGGAGTTTCTCGCTTTCTCGTGTGGCACTCTCCTTACTAGCCCACCTTCTAAGTCCCTTGGAGGCTTCAATGCATATCAATTCTCCGTTTCCGAAATGGAGTTCCTACTGGTATGAAAAAAATCTCCGTTAATGAAGGGATAGCGATGCTATCCGAGGACAGATTGCCTCACAATTTGAGACTTGAATGTGGAGTATTATCTCCTTAACTTAGAGATTCTATAAACATTTAAATATCCCTGCACACTTGTTCCATACACCAGTTTGCATTACTTTAATGGCCTCTCGGTGCAATCCTATCTCGTCGAGTGTGTGGTACATCCGCCTTGTGAGAAGTGGATCTGCAGCCCCCTCTTCATGCTTTAATGCCACCCAGCTGATACATCTCAACACACACACACACACACACACACACACACACACACACACACACACACACACACACACACACACACACACACACACACACACACACACACACACACACACACACACACACACACACACACACACAATCACTGTGAACGCTGATCCACAACAACGTAGCATGTTTCAACTCTGCTTTGCCTCGTCCACTCGTAGCTAGGAAGATTACTATTTTTGAGCAACCCTCAGGGCGTATGGCTTTACATCGTGTTGGCCTTGGCCGCTTGTGGCATGGTATGATCTCTCCTCCCCCTCTTACACACACACACACACACACACACACACACACACACACACACACACACACACACACACACACACACACACACACACACACACACACACACACACACATGCTAGCGTACAAAGAGGGCGCAACACTGCAAGATTGCATAAAACAAGGGCTCTGAGTAAGATCTTGCATATTAGGAGTGGGTACCCTGCGAACACACATACACACACACCACACGTAGGCACACAGTTGCATATGATTTCGTGTTGCCACATACAATCTGCTTGTTCTTAAGCATGATAGTGATAGCCGTTTTTTGGCTTTCCATAATTGCCATAGTAAGCTACCTCACCCTATCAAATCACTCAAACATTTTGGTTATCCCTACCATTTCACTGTACATAGGCGTGTGTGAGTTAGGGACTTTCTCTATATTTTCATAAAAACCCTCAATTACCATTACCATATTTTTTCTTACCATTTTGCATACTCTTTATTCCATATAAAAATAATTTCATGCAAGCTTCTCTTATTTTTGGTGTAACTCCATCCTAACAAAATCCAAAAAAACTAGTTCTATTTATGTGTATATTTTTTCACTATTGTGATTTTTTCCTTCCTACATCTATTCTTTATTACTCTCATAAATTAGACCACAAAAAATATTCATCTTCTTATGGTAGACTTATAATGAGAGAGATTTATTTTGACCCCTTTATATTTTTTCCACCTATATTATTTATATTTGACATGTACATATTTTTTAGACCCCTCAATATTTGATTTTCTTAGTTGTAACATTCATTTATATCATGATCTCAACAATATCTTCAATGATAGACCTACCAAATAAAGTCAAGGGTATGTGGCATGCATGCATGCACCATGGGGAGCTCACTCTTGGAGGTATTCAAAAGAATCATCCAAAGAAGGACCTCACAAGGACCTTGTGCAATGGAAAAAAACAGTCGGTTTTGCTGAATTTTTAAAGATCACATGCTCCCTGAATTTGAAAAGGTGATACAAACAAAAGTTGTAGCTCGTGAGATGAACTTTCACGTCAATTTTTTTCATATTTTTTTGAGCTACGAGCTGTGAGCTATGATTTTATTGGTGGACCCCAGTTTACCCATGCTATGCAGCCACACTCCCTCTTCCACTTTATCATTTTCCTCTTTCACACACACTCCTCCCTCTCCTTCCCACTCCCAAACCTACAACTCCTACGTCTCATTTCACCCTTTTCACCATTGCCACATCTCTCACACCTCCATAGCCTTCATCCTCCATTTCTACACCCTATGTGTCCCCCTTTCTCTCTACATATATGCCCATATTACCATACTCTCTTCAGCTTTGTAAAGAACTTAAAAAAATCAGCAAAAGTCCAAGGATAACCTCTGCAAATAAAGGCTTTTATCATGAATTTTCCAAGGTTTGAAGATAACATAGCTTCATCGACATGCGCTACTTCGCCATGTTGACCGCTTCTTCTATCGGTGCTGTGAAGAGGTGAATGTCAACTTCTCCAAGCTTCAACCTTGCTTTACAACCTTATCCCTTCTCTAACTTTTCTCATCATATATCTCACCATTTGGTGAATGATTTTGTAAATATTTTTTTGTGATAAATTACTAACTATTAACCACTAACCTTATTGTAAAATGCACCCTCTACTAGAGTAGGCACTTCCAAATTATTCACTCAATCCTCTCTCCTTTCATCCTCAATAATTCTCTTCCCTTGAGCCCACATCCATGTGACTCAAAGGACAAGAGAGACCCACCCTCATTTAAAAATAAAAAATAAAATATTCATAATCTTTTATTCCTTCAAATAAACTTGATTAGGCCTAATCCTAATCGGGGCTTCTAAAACCTATAAATAGAGCCCTTCTCTCCCTTGTAAATGATCACATGATCACACTACACCACACCATTCTCAACACATAACACACCACTCTTCAAGCCTAGTTGTGTAGAGTGTGTGCATTGTGAGTGCTCTATTCCATCACTACATATAGGTGCATTGAGAAGCTTGAAGTTAGTTATGCCATGTAGAGGAGTGGAGTGATACTATACTCTGCAATCACACTTGTAGCCTACTCTTATCCATAAATAAGATTCATAGTTTTGGGTGCAATTGTATGCTGCAACTACGACTCTTCTGTCCAAATTGACTTGATAAGTTGGCTCATCAGGTGGTTGAAGGTATATTGTCCTTGAAGGTTGTTGTACCATTTCATGATTGGTGGTTTGAGGGCTTGTGGAATTGTTTGCCTAAAAGATAAATTGTAAGAGGGTGCTCGGTGAGAGGGCTCCCGTGACCCTAAGACAATTTGTGTATTGGCAACAAGGTCAAGTTTTGTGTTGTCTCTCTATTTCTCATCAAGCTTTGTGTGCATTTAGTCTTTAAGGCTAAGACCGAGTTGCTCAAGTTGATTTGTGCGCTTTACCTCTCTCTGGCATGGTGAATGTTTGTGTTTGGTGTGTGTGGCTATCTTGCATTCCCCTCTCTTTGTGCGTTTGAGTACAAGGAGATATCACGTGCGTCCTAGTTCGCATCTACAACTAGGTGGTGCCCCTTTTCTTGTTTGGTTTCGGGATGTGGGTTGTTGTTGTCTCTGATTGTGCTTACCCCAGCCCCAGCCCCAATTGAGCAGCACGGAAGCCTCGAAGGGTGTTTAGAGGCCGCTCTTCTTGTTGCCCGCCCCGGACCGCCTCAAATTGGTGCCCCCACGGAGGATCTGGCTTTGTGCTTATTGTTGTTGTATTGCATGAATGCTTGAATTTTAGCATAATCAAGTAGTAGATTATATAAATCATGAAAGCTTGTATGACCGAGTTTAATTTCAAGGCAACAAAAATTGATCTAGAATATGGTTTGGATTAGCATAACATACGAAAGGAAAAAAACATTTTCACATAAGAATCTAGAATTCATGTTGAAAGACCTTTCAAAACTTTGTGTAGTTAGTTGATGTCATGAGAGAAAATGATTGTTTGGAACTAATCTTTGTGTGGTTCTAGCATTGAGAGACTATGACGCGTTATACCTTTGATGATATCCCAATCTGCTTCGGAAATCTAGAAGAAGATGTTGATGATTTTCTTGCTGATTTTAGAATGGTTTGTCGTATCCTTGGTAAAAGGGATGACATTGAAAAAGGGGATTTTCTATTGCTATGCCTTAGAGGCAACGCTGAGCAATGGTTTTGGAGTATGTCTTCTCAGATTGAAGATGGGTATACCCAAATTTTCAAAGCTTTGAAGAGTAGATTCTCTAAATTTCCAACAACGGAGAAAGCATGGGCTTCATTAGGGAGACTTCAACAACATGGTGAAGACTACTATGCTTCTGAGGATATTTTTTCTCGTCAATGGGGAAGATGTGGGTTTAGTTCTACATTTCCAGATTATGTAAAAATGGAGCAATTTATTTCGGGTTTGTCTCCTTTCCTAAAGACTAAGGTTACTTGTAGTGGACCCTCTACCTTCGAAGAAGCGGTCACTATTGCCCGAAGGAAGTTTCACAAGTACTTCTACATCAAAAATGGTTTCCATCATGCTGGAAGAACCAACCACCATGAAAGTGTTTCTATCAAAGAGTCATCTCCTTTGCCATACTTGTCTCCTTCTACTCCGACAAATGTTGAAGAAGTTACTTACATGCCAACTGATTATTCAAGTGCTAAAGTGTGTGGCCAAGATTCAAATGTGGAATCTCTTTCTTCTACCTTTATCACAAGCATGCAAAAATCGACACAAGATATCTCAAATGGCATTGATGATTCAATAATGGATACATCCAACCTTTTGCCAGAGGATAAATTTCTAGTTCGAGCAGACGAAGCTTTTGTGCAACATGACTCTATGGATAATGAAGACCTTGAAGGTAACCTTGATCTTAAGGAATGTTCTGAGAGTGTATCTTGTCTAAAAGAAGAGAGTGAAGAAGAAGATGAAATCATAGGTGGGGAGATCATAGACCACATTGATCATAAAGAGATGATTGTGTACATGGAATGCCAACTCCAAAACAAAGTAGAAGAGTGTGAGTTGAATCCATGTGAGGATAATCTTCAAAAAGTGTTTGAGGATGTTGAAAAGCATTGGTATGACCCATATATGTTAAGCATAGAGGAACCTATCATGCAAGAAGCCAAAGTTTTCACAAAATCAAACAGTAATCCATCAACCTTTGAGGTGGTTCAATGTAAGGAGTTACAACCTTTCCAAAGGGGGGGCTTAGAAGGGGATGAAGAACATGGCAGAGTAGTAAAAAATAAAATCATAAAAGGAAACTATCAGAATGGTATCATTCTCTCCAATGGTGTTTTAGTGAGTGGCTCTTCATTCATGGGACAATCTCTTAGCAAGAAAATCCAAGTTTTTGAAGCCCCAATCATCTTCACATTGGGTTTCACCTCTTCAAAGTCAACTTCTCCTCTCTTCACATATACCTTTCATCGGGGTCACCATACCTTCTTAAGTGGAAGAGGACATGAATACTTGGTGATGAACGGATGTTTCCAAACCTTCTTCATTTGGTTCTTTGGTGTATGGAGGTCGCACATTGTGATGCTTCTGGTCTTCATCATAGATGAAAAACTTGTTGATTGCTACATGTGGATATTTCATCAATCAGTACCAAAATCTATTCTCTTCCAATGTGTTGGAAGCAATAGAAACATTCGTCTATTATCTACTTATATGGTAAACTATTTGCAATATCTTCCAATAGCAGTTGGAAGCATGGATCAAGCTTTCCTAAATCATGAAGGTCATAGAATTTTTGACTTGATGAGCCTACCCAGGTTGAATGAATTTTATGAGCTACAGTTCAGGAATTTGCTCATACAAGCTCTTGAAGATCCTAGCAGATATATCAACTTTGCACAGGAGGAAGAGCAACCAATCTTTTATATCACATTCATAGTGATAGATGCAATGATGGACAACAATAGAATCTACAAGTTTCTTCAACCGAAATCAGTAAGTATTTCCATACCATACATCTCTCTTTGGGAAAGATCTTTCAAGATCTTTGATCCTAGGGGGTGCTTATGGAACTTTCTCAATGGAGGAGGTTTACTCCGTCACTTCATTACATCCTACTATTGGCTCTGAGAACCTTCCATATCACACAAGGTTTCTTAATCATACAACAAAGGTTCTTCAAAGATGAGAGCAGACAAAGACAGCCGTTACACAATCTACATGTTGTATGGTCGGATAAATGGTACATGAATGTACCATTATCTAAAGGGGGGGCCAATGATAGCAGTTTTTTGGCTTTCCATAATTGCCATAGTAAGCTACCTCACCCTATCAAATCACTCGAACATTTTGGTTATCCCTACCATTTCACTGTACATAGGTGTGTGTGAGTTAGGGACTTTCTCCATATTTTCTTAAAAACCCTCAATTAGCTAGTCACTGGGCTAGTTGAGCCAAAACGAATAAAAAAATAAAAATATAAGTATATTATGGCCTATTTGTGTGTAAATATTTCATTGTATATAGGGCCTAAATATAAGGATTTTTCATAATTATTTTGTCATTTATTTAAATATTTATACTTAGGTGTGTGTTATTTATGCTATGTACATTGACTCACCATTACCATATTTTTTCTTACCATTTTGCATACTCTTTATTCCATATAAAAATAATTTCATGCAAGCTTCTCTTATTTTTGGTGTAACTCCATCCTAACAAAAATCCAAAAAAACTAGTTCTATTTATGTGTATATTTTTTCACTATTGTGATTTTTTCCTTCCTACATCTATTCTTTATTACTCTCATAATTTAGACCACAAAAAATATTCATCTTTTTATGGTAGACTTATAATGAGAGAGATTTATTTTGACCCCTTTATATTTTTTCCACCTATATTATTTATATTTGACATGTACATATTTTTTAGACCCCTCAATATTTGATTTTCTTAGTTGTAACATTCATTTATATCATGATCTCAACAATATCTTCAATGATAGACCTACCAAGTAAGGTCAAGGGTATGTGGCATGCATGCATGCACCATGGGGAGCTCACTCTTGGAGGTATTCAAAAGAATCATCCAAAGAAGGACCTCACAAGGACCTTGTGCAGTGGAAAAAATAATCGGTTTTGCTGAATTTTTAAAGATCACATGCTCCCTGAATTTGAACAGGTGATACAAACAAAAGTTGTAGCTCGTGAGCTGAAATTTCACCTCAATTTTTTTCACATTTTTTTGAGCTACGAGCTGTGAGCTATGATTTTATTGGTGGACCCCAGTTTGCCCATGCTATGCAACCACACTCCCTCTTCCACTTTATCATTTTCCTCTTTCACATACACTCCTCCCTCTCCTTCCCACTCCCAAACCTGCAACTCCCATGTCTCAATTCACCCTTTTCACCATTGCCACATCTCTCACACCTCCATAGCCTTCATCCTCCATTTCTACACCCTATGTGTCCCCCTTTCTCTCTACATATATGTCCATATTACCATACTCTCTTCAGCTTTGTAAAGAACTTAAAAAAATCAGCAAAAGTCCAAGGATAACCTCTGCAAATAAAGGCTTTTGTCATGAATTTTTCAAAGTTTGAAGATAACATAGCTTCATCGACACGTGCTACTTCGCCATGCTGACCGCTTCTTCTATCGGTGCTGTGAAGAGGTGAATGTCAACTTCTCCAAGCTTCAACCTTGCTTTACAACCTTATCCCTTCTCTAACTTTTCTCATCATATATCTCACCATTTGGTGAATGATTTTGTAAATATTTTTTTGTGATAAATTACTAACTATTAACCACTAACCTTATTGTAAAATGCACCCTCTACTAGAGTAGGCACTCCCAAATTATTCACTCAATCCTCTCTCCTTTCATCCTCAATAATTCTCTTCCCTTGAGCCCACATCCATGTGACTCAAAGGACAAGAGAGACCCACCCTCATTTAAAAATAAAAAATAAAATATTCATAATCTTTTATTCCTTCAAATAAACTTGATTAGGCCTAATCCTAATCGGGGCTTCTAAAACCTATAAATAGAGCCCTTCTCTCCCTTGTAAATGATCACATGATCACACTACACCACACCATTCTCAACACATAACACACCACTCTTCAAGCCTAGTTGTGTAGAGTGTGTGCATTGTGAGTGCTCTATTCCATCACTACACATAGGTGCATGGAGAAGCTTGAAGTTAGTTATGCCATGTAGAGGAGTGTAGTGATACTATACTCTGCAATCACACTTGTAGCCTACTCTTATATCCATAAATAAGATTCATAGTTTTGGGTGCAATTGTATGCTGCAACTATGACTCTTCTCTCCAAATTGACTTGATAAGTTGGCTCATCAGGTGGTTGAAGGTATATTGTCCTTGAAGTTTGTTGTACCATTTCATGATTGGTGGTTTGAGGGCTTGTGGAATTGTTTGCCTAAAAGGTAAATTGTAAGAGGGTGCTTGGTGAGAGGGCTCCCGTGACCCTAAGACAATTTGTGTATTGGCAACAAGGTCAAGTTTTGTGTTGTCTCTCTATTTCTCATCAAGCTTTGTGTGCATCTAGTCTTTAAGGCTAAGACTGAGTTGCTCAAGTTGATTTGTGCACTTTACCTCTCTCTGGCGTGGTGAATGTTTGTGTTTGGTGTGTGTGGCTATCTTGCATTCCCCTCTCTTTGTGCGTTTGAGTACAAGGAGATATCACGTGCGTCCTAGTTCGCATCTACAACTAGGTGGTGCCCCTTTTCTTGTTTGGTTTCGGGATGTGGGTTGTTGTTGTCTATGATTGTGCTTGCCCCAGCCCCAATTGAGCAACACGGGAGCCTCGAAGGGTGTTTAGAGGCCGCTCTTCTTGTTGCCCACCCCGGACCGCCTCAATAGGTGCTTGGTTTACTCGCAAGGTATCTCCCTCTGCTTACCCTAGTTACTCAGAAATGGCTGGCTCGCCCGTGACTACTCACGGAGTCCCCAAGTGTGCGCCTTCAACCACACATGTCTCATACATCATATCAATGCGCGAATCAAGGAGACATTTGACTACAACACAGGTAGGTGGTTCTGCACCTACTTAGAATTTGGATTATAATAGGCAAGATAGTCATGATTTTGAAATATGTTGATAAACATACCCAGAGTGCTAAAAGCTTTTTTATATACTATGATCGTTATGACACACAGCCTGGTGGTTTTGTATGAAGAATGAGGTGTGAAAAAATCATTGAAAATATAAAGATTTCATGTATTACATTACAGGATAAAAAAGAAGGTGTTGAACTAGCCTTAAAATCTATCTTAGAATGTCTTGATAAAGGTAGCAATCTGGCTTTTTTGTACAATTGTTCATTTTGCAAAATGCATAAACTTATAACTACCTTATGAGGAAGGGAGGAAAGTGTTGGTATTCGTTTAATACATTGAAAAAGCTATGATTTAGTGGTGTTTTTATAAATTAAAGAAGGAACTTGGGTGTATGCCAGTATCATAAGCCGTAAACCTCCCGTGGAGTGTCTCACTATGAGATGGCACATACTGAAATTTTGAAATTTTGTTCGTTTTACAAACAAGATGCTGTCCGAATTTGGTCAGAGAGACAATGTTAACCTCACACACTAGATCTTATTCTCTTTGATTGGCATAAATGAATGGCTTGTAGAACTGTTCTATTTGCAAGCTTCGAATTTGGATAGTCAGGCAGTATTGGTTTTTTTACACATTGAGATAAATGCATGCCATTTTGGGGATGCTATCTTACTTACTTCTCTAAGACTAGTTATTCTAAAGCTGGATGATAAACATCATTATGGGATATGGGAACTATCTTATACCTTTCTTACTTGTGTGATTGGGTAAACTAAAAGAAATAGGATTACTGAATCAAAGTCATTTTATTCATAGTCTTACAAGATGTTTATGATACTACAGTTTTGTGGTTTTTGGGATCGATTTTCATTGCATAACATATAGACATAAAAGTAGTTAAGGATATGTTTTTTTGGAAACCTTTTTGAGATACAAACAAGATACTACCAGAGTTTTATAAAAACGATTATATGTGCTAGTGACATGTGATGAGGTGCTGGGTTTTGACAAGTGACATACATGTTTTTCATTAATGATGATGTAAACCTCCTGTGAGGGTCTCATTGAGAGATGGCATAAACTGAGGATTTGAAATAGTAATTGAAGTAAAAGGGAGATGCTGCCCAAATTTCGTCAGGAAGTATACAATGATCTTTGAACCAAAATTACCAAAAGGGTATCTACATCATTTATAGTAGTAGTCATTATTTAACATTCTTTCTTTGGGGAAACTCAGTGAATATTGGGATACACATGATTGGACAATCAAAGGTTATCTTACTTAAAAGCCCAACTTAATGATCAATCCTAAGGGTAGGCTGCAAACTAGGTCTACAGGTGGGACATGGATAACAAGTGGATCCAGTGTCGACACCTGCAATACACACAAACATAGCTAGTTTTAACTGAATTTTTTTGTGTGGGTGTAGGTAACAACTAGATCCTTCCTCATGTAGAGGTAGTGGAAGCTCATCCCAAAGGGTGCACACACAGTGATACAACATTTAGATATCAGTTTGTAATGATTAGAGATCAAAGTTTTGATTTAAATAACTGTACTATCCATTAGATACAGAATGATGTATTGCTGTATATGAAATGTTAATTGAGTTTTATGACATTGGGTTTTAAATATTGTTATTTAATATATGATGTAATACAATTGTCTAAGTATGGTTCAATTATGAAGGGATTTTTCATACTTAAACACACATTCTTTTTTCCCTACTAGTCTTTGATCAGACTAGTGCCATACTTAACAGTTGGAATTAGATAATATATTAAATAATAATTTAGCTACTAATTTATCCTGACTTCAATCAAACGGTTTTTGTCAGGATATGGGTATTCATACCCTAAGAATTGGATTGGCGGTATAATTATGCCCTAGGAATTGAAGTGCTTAATGTCTACGATTAATAGCTTGACTCACCTAATCCAAAGGGATGGGTTGGGGTTTTTGGCTCCTTAATTGGTCAAGTTGATACAAGTTATAATATTACTAGCTTTTGGCTACTCAATTTGTCATGTTGATACAAGTTATAATATTACTAGCTTGATCCACCCAATCCAAAGGGATGGGTTGGGGCTCTCAACTCCTAAATTGATCAAGTACCTACATGCTTACATATAATCCTTATGCTATATTCATTATCCACCCTCGAGCAGGTGTGGAATTTCAAGTGGTTTTTATCTTGTAGGATTGGAATATGGTATAGTAACCACGATGACGACATAGTTCACAAAATTGAGGTGACACATCAACCAGAAGCATGAGATGACAGGTATGTAGTTTTTATAGCATCATACTCTCCTCCCGGGAGGACCCCTTTATCAAACAACAATTGGATATTATCACATCTAAACCCTGCTCAACACATTACAGATGCATCTAAACCATACTCTTCTCCTTGGAGGACCCCTTTATCATACAACAATTGGATAATGTTACATCTACACTCTGTTCAACACATTACTAATGGGTATGCGCACACCAAAACCCTTTTTAACACAGCACAAGTGAACGAGCTATAAACATGGAAATGTTTAGGAAGCATTTACTACAATTGGTGGGGGATTGGTCCACTTGGTGGACCATCCTCCACCAAGTGGATCTCTCCTCTCGGATGGGGAAGGGCCACACACACACACACACACACACACACACACACACACACACACACACACACACACACACACACACACACACACACACACACACACACACACACACACACACACACACACACACACACACACACACACACACACACATTATCACTTGGAATGTATTATATTAACTCATACACACATACTTCTTGCCGTAGTAAACCCTCGTCTACATATGGTACCATGGGTATCCTGACCACACAACATAGTGGTAATATTTGATCTCCTTATCCACTGATTTCAATCTCGCACACGGATGCACGCTTACATCTTTCAGGGTGGCCTCTGGCAACACTATCATCTTTTGAGCAGGTCATAGACTTGACCTAATAAAATCATAGGCATGCCTAACTTGGATATCCATAAGTGAGGGAATACATGCACACATGGGTTGATCAAGATTGACCTTCCTTTTCTAGAAGTAAAATCCTTGTATCATTGGAGGCAGAGGCCTTTATATATGGATGCCTAGAAACAGACTCACACACTCACTCACACACACATACACACACACTTATCTTGATG
The DNA here is from genome assembly GCF_014529385.1 of Adiantum capillus-veneris. Classification (NCBI taxonomy): domain Eukaryota; kingdom Viridiplantae; phylum Streptophyta; class Polypodiopsida; order Polypodiales; family Pteridaceae; genus Adiantum; species Adiantum capillus-veneris. Next base: position 10,477,014 of record NC_140955.1, read on the forward strand.
ACACGGTCTTGGCACAATTGGGAGTTTCTCCCTTTCTCGTGTGGCACTCTCCTTACTAGCCCACCTCCTAAGTCCTTTGGAGGCTTCAATGCATATCAATTCTCCTGTTCCGAAATGGAGTTCCTACTGGTATGAACATAATCTCCATTAATGAAGGGATAACGATGCTATGCGAGGACAGATTGCCTCACAATTTGAGACTTGAATGTGGAGTATTATCTCCTTAACTTAGAGATTCTATAAACATTTAAATATCCGTGCACACTTGTTCCATACACCAGTTTGCATTACTTTAATGGCCTCTCGGTGCAATCCTATCTCGTTGAGTGTGTGGTACATCCGCCTTGTGAGGAGTGGATCTGCAGCCCCCTTGTCATGCTTTAATTCCGCCCAGCTGATACATCTTAACACACACACACACACACACAAAGACACACACACACACACACACACACACACACACACACACACACACACACACACACACACACACACACACACACACACACACACACACACACACACACACACACACACACAGTATCGCTGTGAACGTTGATCCACAACAGCGTAGCGTGTTTCAACTCTGCTTTTCCTCGTCGACTCGTAGCTGGCAAGATTACTATTTTCGAACAACCCTCAGGGCGTATGGCTGTACATCGTGTTGTCCTTGGCCGCTTGTGGCATGGTATGATCTGTCTCTCCCTCTCTTACACACACACAGACACACACACACACACACACACACACACACACACACACACACACACACACACACACACACACACACACACACACACACACACACACACACACACACACACACACACACACACACACACACACACACACACACACACACACAGATGCTGCCGTACACTGAGGGCGCACCACGCCGAGATTGCATAAAACAAGGGCTCTGAGTAAGATCTTGCATATCAGGAGTGGCTACCCTGCGAACACACATACACACACACTACACGTAGGCACACAGTTGCATATGATTCCGTGTTGCCACATGCACTCTGCTTGTTCTTAAGCATGATAGATGATTGGTTTACTCGCAAGGTATCTCCCTCTGCTTACCCTAGTTACTTAGAAATGGCTGGTTCGCCCATGACTACTCACGGAGTCCCCAAGTGTGCGCCTTCAACCACACACGTCTCATACAGCATATCAACACACGACTCAAGGAGAAATTCAACTACAACACAGGTAGGTGGTCCTGTACCTACTTAGAATTTGGATTATAATAGGGAAGATAGTCATGATTTTGAAATATGTTGATAAACATACCCAGAATGCTAAAAGCTTTTTTATATTCTATGATCGTTATGACACACAGCTTGGTGGTTCTGTATGAAGAATGAGGTGTGAAAAAATCATTGAAATTATATAGATTTTACGTATTACATTGCAGCATAAAAAAGCAGGTGTTGAACTAGCCTTAAAATCTGTCTTAGAATGTCTTGATAAAGGTAGCAATCTGGCTTTTTTGTACAATTGTTCATTTTGCAAAATGCATAAACTTATAACTACCTTATGAGGAAGGGAGGAAAGTGTTGGTATTCTTTTAACACATTGAAAAAGCTATGATTTAGTGGTTTTTTTATAAATTAAAGAAGGAACTTGGGTGTATGCCAGTATCATAAGCCGTAAACCTCCCGTGGAGGGTCTCACTATGAGATGGCACATACTGAAATTTTGAAATTTTGTTCGTTTTACAAACAAGATGCTGTCCAAATTTGGTCAGAGAGACAATGTTAACCTCACACACTAGATCTTATTCTCTTTGATTCGCATAAATGAATGGCTTGTAGAATTGTTCTATTTGCAAGCTCCGAATTTGGGTAGTCAGGCGATATTGGTTTTTTTACACATTGAGATAAATGCATGCCATTTTGGGGATGCTATCTTACTTACTTCTCTAAGACTCTAGTTATTCTAAAGCTGGATGATAAACATCATTATGGGGTATGGGAACTATCTTATAACTTTCTTACTTGTGTGATTGGGTAAACTCAAAGAAATAGGATTCCTCAATCAAAGTAATTTTGTTCATAGTCTTACAAGATGTTTATGATACTACAATTTTGTGGTTTTTGGGATCGATTTTTATTGCATAATATATAGACATAAAAGTAGTTAAGGATATGTTTTTTTGGAAACCTTTTTGAGATACAAACAAGATACTACCAGAGTTTTATAAAAACAATTATATGTGCTAGTGACATGTGATGAGGTGCTAGGTTTTGACAAGTGACACACATGTTTTTCATTAATGATGCCGTAAACCTCCTGTGAGAGTGTCATTGAGAGATGGCATAAACTGAGGATTTGAAATAGTAATTGAAGTACAAGGGAGATGCTGCCCAAATTTCATCAAGAAGTATACAATGATCTTTGAACCAAAATTACCAAAAGGATGTGTACATCATTTATGGTAGTAGTCATTAACATTATTTCTTTGGGGAAACTCAGTGAATATTGGGATACACATGATTGGACAATCAAAGGTTATCTTACTTAAAAGCCCAACTTAATGATCAATCCTAAGGGTAGGCTGCAAACTAGGTCTACAGGTGTGACATGGATAACAACTGGATCCAGTGTTGACACCTGCAATACACACAAACATAGCCAGTTCTAACTGAATGTTTTTGTATGGATGCAGGTAACAACTGGATCCTTCTCAATGTAGAGGTAGTGGAAGCTCATCCCAAAGGGTGGACACACAGTGATACAACATTTAGATATCAGTTTGTAATGAGTAGAGATCAAAGTTTTGATCTAAATAACTGTACTATCTATTAGATACAGAATGATGTATTGCTGTATATGAAATGTTAATTGAGTTTTATGACATTGGGTTTTAAATATTTTTATTTAATATATTATGTAATACAATTGTCTAAGTATGGTTCAATTATGAAGGGATTTTTCATACTTAAACACACACACTCAGAGCCTTGGGTGTGCACATGGGCTCGCTCAGCTAGATTGGACTCTCTCACAATTGCATTGTAGGTAGAGATTCGAGTCTCACACACACACATAGCGAGTGGCCAATCGCGTTGCGTCTCTCTCTTTCTCTCTCTCTCTCTCTCTCTCACACACACACACACACACACACACACACACACACACACACACACACACACACACACAAACACACACACACACACACACACACACACACACACACACACACACACACACACACACACACACACACACACACACAAAAACACATGAACACACCACATACACACAAGATGGACATGAACACACACAGAAGTAGATGTTGTAGGTTGAGATTGGTCTGAGAGCTTCAAGCAGCAAGGTTGTTGAGTTGTAGTTATTTCATGGAGTTCCAAACATGGACGGTTGTGCAAGTTACAGTGGATGACACATGGGAGGCCTCTCCTTGCTTGGAAAATTTAAGCTCCATATAATTGTATAGATCTCCTTTAAAATTATTTCGAAAAAAAAAAAGTTTTGGCACTCTCTTTGAGACCTCTCTCTCTCTCTCTCTCTCTCTCTCTCACTCACACACACACACACACACACACACACACACACACACACACACACACATCTTTCCATTTCGGGGCTATTTGAGACCACTGTTCGATTAAAATCAAGGTTCCTAGCCAAATAAGATCATCGTGATGTAAATCAGTAAATTTTTAGTGACATACATACGAACAATTTCTTAAGTTCTAAACTTTCATGGCCATTGGCTTTCCAAAATCATAGTTGAGCCACCCTTCAATTGGCTTTTAAAAGAAAAATGAAAGTATGGAAAAGTAGAGTCATGCTTTTTATTACTTGAAAAGTTAAAAGTTGAAAGGCTGAAAAGGTTCACAGTTTCCAACATTCCAAACTTCAAAGAAAAGTGAGATTTTATAACGTTTTCTCTTAAGTGAAGCGGTGAGTGACACATGGAGGGTCTCGTCTTCTTTGAAAAATTTAAGCTGCTTCATAGATAGTATAGATATAGATGTTATTTCCATTTTAAATATTACATGAATCTTTCTATTTCACGTTTCATTTCACATACTTACACTGCTTGACTTCACTTGCATTCTATTCTTTTAAAATGCTAAAGTCATGAAGCTTCACCTTGCATAATTCTAGTAAATTCTATACATATACATACATACATATATTTATTTCCCCCTCCCCCCCCCCCCCCCCCCCCCCCCCCCAACACACACACACACACACACACACACACACACACACACACACACACACACACACACACACACACACACACTCACTAATGAGCAAACCATGGTAAAGGGAAGGTGAAATATGTGAGAGCTTAGTTCAAAAATATTACAAATTCAAAAATTCAACTATTATTTCCAGTTTGCATCTTTGCAAGGGGGAAACTCAGTCCCTTAATAAAAGAGATATTTTTGAGCAATGCTTTACCTTATATAATTCTACTTAAACTCAACCTAATGATTTTATCATTTTCTTATTGTTTTAGAAAGCCACCGTGACCCTTTCACTTGTTTCAATATTCTTTTGTGTGAAAACACTAAAAAATTTTATCAAAGTTTACTACGGACAATTAATGCATTTTATAGTGAGAGTGAAAAATGGAGTGGCCAAAGAGCAGAAAGAAAGATGACAAGGAGCTTTTTTGTAAATTAAACATTATTGCATGTATTAGGACGCTTGTTATTGCTATAATTACCATATTGTTTGATGTTATTATTACTTCTACTTTATCGTGCAACATTTTGGAATCAAAGAAATCAAATTTGGGTACTTTTTTCTATCTTATAAATTTTTTTATAGAGCATGATATTTTCTATAAAAAGTGAACAAAGAAAATGACAAACAATTGATCATTAAATTAATCACATACATACAATTAACATAAATTAGCATGCTTGAAGCAAAAAAGATTCATATTTGAGTACCTCTTTCTATTTTACAAAAAAATTTAATAGAGAATTTGATACTTTCATAAAAAAATGGATAAAAAAAGATAGACCTTTAATCATTAAATTAATCACACACATATGATTAACATAAGTTAACATGCTTGAGAGAGAGAGAGAGAGAGAGAGAGAGAGAGAGAGAGAGAGAGAGAGAGAGAGGCGACACATCAAAAATTCTAATTGAACAAAATATACGAAATTTTTGTGAGTTATTTTTAAAAAGATCTCTATAAGTGGCATCATAGAGATCTAAAACCACGATTCCTAAATTAACAAAGAGAGACATTGAGTCGTTATTAATTGTAGGTGTGTTGGCTTCATCACCTTTGAATTCGTCATCTTTCATCTCATCATCATAACAATCATCCTCCTAGCTAAGATTGACGTTGGGACTTGATTCATCGATGTCTCTCTCGACCTCGGTCTCCTCCTCATCCAAAGTACTAGGTGGGAGAGGGTCGAAGATGGTCTCTACTTCATGAGAGGCAAAAATGCTTCTTCGTTGAGGTGTTTTAATACTAGGTTGGTAATGGAACACTTTTATGTCTTGAGCTACTTTTATCTCCGGTTAAGTCACCATTTTTCTTGAATTATTTGAAGAGTTTGAAAATGAATTTTTATATTCTATAAATTTGCCTTATGAGAGCTGACAAAAACTTGACATTTTTTTGGAATATTGATTTCACCATTAACCTTACTCTTGCACAACATTTCTAAACCTAAATTGTGTGAAAAAACCGGTCCTGTTTTTGGTCTTTTTTAAAGTTTTGCAATTATACCACTTTAAAATTTATGTTTATGAGTTCAAGATTGCTAGAGGATTAGCCTGAGTAGTTTTTAACATGTTTTGATGCTTTCTAGGGAGAATTAAGTGTTAAAGTTGAAAGTTCTGATTACCCACTCATGGATGGCCGAACTGAGATAGCCAATCTTAAGATTCTTGATTTACTAAAGACTTATGTTACAGAAGTAGATCAACACTCACAATGGGAGAAATACCTACCCCTTGTAGAGTATGCGTACAATAATACTATCCATACTTCTACTGAAAAAGCACCATTTAAAATCATAGAGGAAAGACCTAAAAGTCCCTTGCTACTTAAAGTACATGGAAAGATCTTCGCTATTGATGAGTATAGTCGTGACCTACAAGAATCTTTATAAAAGATTAAGGAGGCTATATCCATATCTCAACAAAGAAAAAAACCTACTGTTGACAAGCACAGAAGGGCCTTAACGTCCAAAGAAAATGATTGGGTCTTACGTAAGTTTCCCAAGGCTCGATTGAGGCAAACGACGAGCAAAAATCCTACGGACCATCAAAAGTATTATGCTAAACTAGCAAAATAATCAAACCTTGAAGCCAACCAATGAGATGGATTATCAACTCAATCTGCCTAACCATTGGCTCATACACAATACTTTTCATGTGAGCCTACTTAAGTCCTACAAAGGAGAGCCACCAAGTGAACCAATTATAGAAGGCCCTCCAAATCGAAGACCAAGAACAGGTGCTACAACCCGAAGCTATCCTTCAGCATGAAGACAAGATACTACGACATGGTAAGATTATTCGACGACATCTTATTAAGGTAAAAAATTATCCGTTTGAAGATGCTAGGTGGATGCAAGGAATACAGCTTAAGGATAACATGAACCTTGTCAATGCTTACAATGCTACATTAAGGATAGTATGAACCTTGTCAATGCTTACAATGCTACATTAGAGTAAGCAAATCTATATGTTTCTTTTAAGTGATCAATGTTTTTGTCTTATAATACTAATTCTTGTGCACAAATTTAAATAGTATGCATGCTTACAATCATGTTTGTGATGACGATGTCTCTCAAACACCAAGTAGAATTTGTCACTCTACTTTGGGAGAATGAAATGGACTAAAGAGCAAACATGCTTGCAGCAGCTACGTCTCCCAAGCACCAAATGGATTAGAGACATCCATCTTGGAATGATTTCGTAGGGTAAAAAGGGATCCTCTACCCGCTAAGAAACATCGACTAATGACTAAGGCTTTTTCTCTTCTATCTCATAGTCGAGGATGACTATGATTTCAAGAGAGAGGTAATGTCATAAAATCTAATATCTAACCAAACCAAATGATTTTCTCATATTAAACTAATCATCAACGCGGGAGAATAAACGGGAACAAGGGTTATGATATAGACATGTGCTTATGAATCTATCTCAACATGGGCCCAAGATAAAAGGATCGAAATGAGAGATGGTCTGTCAAAGAGCAATGCTACCTATTGGAGCTTAAATACCTTAGGGTTAGCTTCTTTAAAGACCTCCAAAGGTTAGTGGTTAAAAGTCCTTTGAACTTAGGCAAGCTAGGGATGTGCTTGAGGTGGGAACCTGGCCCAAGCTTGAGGTGCTTGTCGTGCTTGCTGACTAAGGTGCTTGAGGTGCTTGTCGTGCTTGATGACCAAGGTGCTTGAGGTGCTAGGGCTGAGATTGATGTGAAAACCTTCTCCAGGCTTGAGTTGAGCTTGTAGTGAAAACGTTCCCCAAGCTTGAAGGGTTCAGGGTGCTCACAGAAGTCAACATGTCCCTACTCAAGGGGGGGCAATCCCTCATTGTAGGAGCTAGAGTGAGAACACACAACTCTCACACAAGTCAAGCCTTGCCTAAAGAAGCAACAGGGACACATTTCAAGTTCCTCTCCATGTTGCCCTCATAAGGTGCCTAAAGCTTATTGGTTGGCCTCTCAAGGGGTCCAATGATAATTTAGTTAATTAAATTAATTGATTATGCAATTATCAAGTCCTCTCTCTCAAAGGGGAAAGGGGGACACTTGTCACAAGGCTAGCATGCTTGCTTGATATGCACTCTGCATGTGATTGGCCAAGCTTGTAGGGGTCCAATGAGCTTCCATCTTGAGCTAGAAGAGGTGGTCAACCAACGCAAGGAGGGGCTAGCTTGGGGGGTGTACTCCCCCCCCCCCCCCCCCCCCCCACTCATTGTGTGAAGTGAAAAGTGCAGGAGCTCCATCTCCTTCTCCAAGCTTGTTGAGAAGTTGAGAGCCTACACCAACACTCTTGGCTATGGAATGCAAATCCAACTAAGAGCCATGCTTCAATGCTTAAGCTTTCCATCTTCTTCATCTTCATTACTAAGCTTGTTGAGAAGTTGAGAGCCTACACCAACACTCTTGGCTATGGAATGCAAATCCAACCAAGAGCCATGCTTCAATGCTTAAGCTTTTCATCTTCTTTATCTTCATTACTATGCTATTATGCTATGCTAAGCAAGAAGAGTGACGATAAGTGAGGAACTATTTCTTTCTCTTATGAATGCTTCTTCTTCCTCTACCCTACCCTCATTCCTCGCTAGCTCTCTCCACCTTTGAAGGTGTTTGAGGCCTTGGGATTGAGACCGGGGATGGTTAATGCTTTTTGCAAAGATTATGTTATGCTCGTGATGCATGAAGTTTTCCATTTTCATTGCATCACCTAGGTCACAAGGAACACAAAGATTGTACTGTACCAAGTCTCTCTTGATGAGAGGATCTATAATACAAAAGTCTGTTGGAGGGGGGACCGCCGGCTCCACATAAATCCAATCCTCAACTGTTGTCAAGTTCTCTATCTTGCAAAAGTATTGTTCATGCTAATTTAATTAAGTATTATGGTTATGTTGCTACCGCTAATTAAGTTCACCATCTGTGTTCTCAAAGTAGTCTCACAAAAATGCTCATTCTAATTCTCTTAATTTCACTATTCTCAATGTTCATAGGCCATTTCCATTACATTGGTATCATAGCTATTCGTTTCTCTTTTCTTGCTTAAGAAGAGAGGTCCTTAAGTTGTCCATGAAAGGCTTGGCGTGTTCATTGCAATATGGTAAGTGGGACAAGGATCTATTATCTTGGTTGAGAAGTACCTAGTTCGAGGTGCACCGTTGGGAACTATAGTCTTAATAATGGAGCCTCTCGGGGATTGCCTTTGGCTTAACCATCATTGAGCTATGAGCGAGCTCAACAAGAACCATAATCAACTGAGCAATGTTATTTGTATTTTGCAATTAGTCATTGCACCAAAGCTTTCGAATGCAGATGCTAGAAGAGACACAAAATGTGCTTGCAAAAGCAAGTGTTTTCACTAGGAGTGCATTAGTCATGGTTGACAACCATCATTAGAAAAATGCATGAAAGAAAATTAGTGAGTACGGTCCAAAATTTTCAGCCCCCTTCTATCACACGATACAGAATGATCTCTTGGACAAATGTTATGTTGAAGTAAAAGTGCGTGATTCCAAAATAATTCTTGGGAATATATCACTTTCAAGATACAAAAGTATCAGTGATGGTTGGTTTAATGCTCAAAGAAGGCTATTGATCAATGTTATGCTAGTTTGTCCAAGCGGAGAGATGTTCATAAAAGCTATCGATTAAAATTCCGGTGCTACTAAAAGTGTTAAATATAGTATTGAGGTCATGATCAATGTAATTAAAGAAATAGGAATTGAACATGTCATTCAAGTCGACATGGTCAATGCAAAGGATTGTAAAAATATTGGTAACATAATAAAAAAGCGCTTTTCACACATTTACACGAATATTTGCAATACGCACAGTTTAAACTTGGTGCTAAAAGATTGGTGTACTAGTGAAGAACTACATGGTTTGCCAAAATAATCGATGTTGGGTGTCAAGTTGTGAAGTTTATCTTAAAACAACAAAGATTGCTTGATTTTATATTACAGGATGTGCATGTCAGTTATGTCAAAATTGCATGCTAATACTCAATTTTGCATGCAATGCTCCACATTGGAATTACTCGTATGCAATAAGTGGGTTGTGATTGATACTTTTAGCTACACAACATTTGACAAATGGAAGCTTGACCAATCTAAACGAGTAAAAGAGAAGATTACGAGTTTATGTGGATCCATGAAAAGGCCTTCTTAGTGGAGGAGTGTAACGGATCCATACCACATAATGATGTCTGTTATGTTTGAGATTCACAACCTTGATAAAAAAATATCAAATATGGGAAAAGTGTGGATGACATGGTGGATAGTCCAACAAAGTTTAGAAAGTCTTGAGGAGTTAAAAGAGTCTGTAGTAGAGAAAAAGTTGCGAATACCATTCTTTGTAAAACAATAAAATTTTTAGTCTAAGTACTCTAATGCAAGGTGAAAGAGTGCTCATATTCCCCTCCATAGTGTGGCTTACATGTTGGATTTAGATTATTGGAATTTAGACTTGATGTCAATACAAAGTGTTAGGAAATATGACGTAGCTAAATAGATATTTGAGTAGATTACTTAACAGAGAGAGATAATTTTCACACACAAGAGATTATAGAGTAGAGAGAGAGAGACAGTACACACAATATATGTGGTTCACCCAATGTGGGCTACGTCCATGGGAAAGCATCCACTCAATGGCTTTAGTACTTCAAAACAAGAAGTAGTTTACAAAGGGATTATACCCTTAATAGATCTCCCACCTTGCTTCACTCTCACCACCTCATACTCACCTTGTTGCATCAACTTCACACACTATGAAATGTGTGTAGAAATGGCCTCCTTTTATAGGCCAAAAGGGCTGCCCTCTCTCATGAGAGCTAGCCATGTGTAGCCGCCCTTGTGTAGATAAGTCCAAATCGGACCCTCCAATCCACCCATGTGTGGCCGCCCTTGAGAAGACAAGTCCGCTTTTGATCCGGCCACCGGCCACCAGCCATTGACTATCGACCACCAGCCACCGGCTCACTACCGGCCATCGGCCAATCGGTCAACCGATTGGTCGTTTTCCGACCACTTTCCGGCCGCCATCCGGCCATAATATTCCGGCGAAAAGGAATATTTTGGCGAAGGAAAGAAAGTCTCGGGGGCTTCTACCCCAGTTGCCCCTGATTTTTGGCCGTGAAAATTATGGTTTTCGGCGAGTGATTTTCCTTCACGCACGATGGCTTCTCCTCATAATGGGGGTCTTACAAATGTGCGGTTTTACCACAGAAAATTACAAGGGGTAAATCAAGCTCCATACTTAACACAAAGGTGGTCAAAAATTTCTATCAAGTAGTCAATACGTTCTACTTCAATGCTCAAGATTCAATTAATTGCATCAAATAAGTGGTGCATTCAGATTTTTAAAAAAAGAACCTTTTGCAAATGATTTTGTCTAGTCAATGGAAAAAGAGCAACCTGCTTGGAAGTGGTGGATGATGAACTATGGGGAGCATTACTCGACTCTATGTCCACTTACAATGAAGGTTTTGACACAATGTGCAACGACTTCTAGCTTTGAGAGAAATTGGAGTATGTACAAGTAAGTTCATAGCACAATTCACAACTTATTATTAGCAAACAGAGTTGAATAAATAGTTACATGTTTCTGCAATGAAAAGATAGTGTTATCATATTGGTAGAAAAAAATTCCTGGTTGGGTATATCTCAGTGCAAGATAACCAAAATCAAAGAGAACCTCATGTTAGATGTACAAAATTCAACAGAGAAAAACAGACAATGGTCAGACTGAAAGCAAAAAAATGAATGTTCAGACTCAGCATAAGATGTCACAAGATTGCAACGTGTGGACTGTAGTGAAGCTTATATTTTGAAACAAGTTTTGAATGTATACAATACTGATGTAAATCAAAATTACAATGTCTATTGTTGTCAAAGTTGTTGTTTTGAATATGCTTCTTTAATAGTAAAAAGATCTATAATTGCACTGGGGGTGCTTTGTTGTGCTTGCTTGAATTTATACTCATTAGCCATCCCAAACATATAATATACACCTTGTGGAATTTATTTAGAATAGATACCACATCGGCTACTGTTTTGCATTAACCAAATTAAGCAAATTAGGTGATAATAATTACCACATGCCAATGTGTAGTATCCACTCTATCCATCAAACATTTTGTAGCATATGGGGCATTGAGAGGATGAAGATGCATCTAAGTGTGATGTGAGAACTGACTCTGTATGTAAAACCAAGTGCCTTATGTGTGTCCCTTGAACAGGAGGGGGATTCACTCATTGTGTCAAGTTTTGAATGTCTTGGCTTAGGCGATCAAGACTTATTTCCATTCTGGCCCATGACGCTTGAGGAATTTGTGTTACTTCAAGGATCCATGTTATTTTTGCATCCTTCTTCACCAAGTGTGTCATCAAAATATCTTTTCCTTTTTCAAGTTTAGATCTACGCCTGAAACTATTAGTGCCAACTCTTCTCGTGTAAATATTACACAGCTCTCCCTTATATCATATGTGTCCATAGTCATCTCCTTTGAGGAGAAGTCTATTGGACACTACTGGACAAACTATTTTTATAGCATTTTCTCAAAGTACAGTGCACAATTTGCATTGTGAATAAAAATTAAAGAACATTATTCAAAATTTCAAAGAAAATAAATTTTTTTGATATTAAAACATGAAAGAATGGCTATGTGGATAAACATGAAACTACAAAGAGGAAGCTCTATCCTAGAGTTATGCATGCACCTCCATGTAAAGCAAGCACCATCAGAGACGATAAGCCAAAAATGGACGACATCTTCTACTTAGGCATGGACACTACTTTCTCGGACTTCAGATATGCCCACATTACCGACCTCCATGGAATCCATCCATCATGTTTTGGATTGGCTCTCACAAACTGAGGGGTACAAGTGGAACCCCTCATCTTCTACCTACACCCTCCAAGCTTGGGGATGGCCTGCCTTGTGATGAACTAGAAAGCCCTTCATTCAACAAAGCATCCTCACCTTGAAGGTAATCCTGGTGCTATTTTCTCAGTGCCCCTTTGGAGCCCACATTTTTTAGTTTTCATCATGATAGAGTTAAGAGTGCTCACATTTTACCAGATGGTAGCACCTAGGTTAGTTTCTTCAAGCTCTATCTTGCAAAAGTGTCCAAAGTTGTCCAAAGGAGAGAGGGGATGGGACACCAAATTTTTGGTGTTTAACTTTTATCGCTTTTATTACCACCTTTATTATCACTTCTACTCCCACATGCTTTTGAAGAACAACACACACGTTTCACCCGAGTGACTGCATCCATGCATTTTTTGCATATTCTGAAAGGCTTTACATAGTGGTGCCAAAGAACTCTCTTGTCATGAAAGGTGTTGAGCAAGGAGCACAATAAAAGAGATCTTCTTCAAAGAACTCTCACATTGCAACACAAAACACTAGCTTCACTTGCACCCATAACGCTTCATAATAACAACGGAATGCAATGTGTGAAGGTGGATGCGAAGGAGAGAAAGAGAGGTTATAACCGTCATTATTTTCTTTAGCATTATCGTGTAACGATTTGGACTCAAAATATGAACATTTATGTATGTTTATCTATTTTCCTTAGAAAAGTACAAAGCATTTGATCAACATAATCTAGCATGCTTCACAAAATCAGATAGAGAGAGAGAGAGAGAGAGAGAGAGAGAGAGAGAGAGAGAGAGAGAGAGAGAGAGAGAGAGAGAGAGAGAGAGAGATAGAGAGAGAGAGAGACGAATGGACGACATGATAAAAACTTTTCATAACTTAAAGTATACAAAATGTTTATGAATCATCTCCCAAAAGATCTCTGCAAGAAGTGTCATCCAATTCCAAGCCCATGTCTCCTAAATCAATAAAGAGAAATAGAATTGTCATTTGTGGATGTTTTGCTTCATCATCTTTGAATTTATCATCCTCCATCTCATCATCATCATTTTCATGGAAATCATCCTCGCTAAGACTGGCAGCCGTGGGACTTGACTCATCGATCTCTCTCTCGTCTGTCTCCCCCTCATCCAAAGTAGTAGGTGGGAGAGGGTCAAAGATGGTCTTCACTTCATTGCTGGCAAAAATGGTTCTCCCCCGAGGTGTTACGAGAACTACGAACCAAAGTTTTGGTTGGTGGATTGTTGAAATATAGATGACCTATAGAAGAGAAGTTCAAAGTGAGTAACAATGGTATAATCAATGTTACAAGCAAATAAGGTTAAAGAAGCTCAACCTCCATAGCTTAATGCTAACCATTGGTGATTAGGGCCAATGGTTCACAGCCAATGATTCACTCCAAAGAATTAATCTCTATGCTAGATTACATTGGCTCTCTCACTTAGCCATTGTAATCGTTAATCAAAAGCTTCTTTGCATTGCACATTACACTCAACATTAATCACTTTCTCTTCTTTTAAACTCTATTAATGACAGGATATGTACTACTAAAGTTCCACTACCCATGTTGATAGAATAAGAAAGAAAGAAAGTGATTAAGTCCCTTGCATCATTAATTAGGTTGATTGCTCCACCTCATTCCACTCAATTTTTGCATTTTTGCCCAAACATATTATCTCTTTCCAGCTTTCATTTACTTCCACAACTTGTGCTTCTTGAGGGCTTTCTGTAGAGCCCCTAAGTGCCACAATCACACAATATTTGAGTCTTCTTTAGTACCCAACTTTCATTTGATTGCTCAACTTCTTTAATTAGAGCTCTTGGTTTCTTTCTACATGCGCACGCGCGCGCGCGCGCACGCGTGTGTGTGTGTGTGTGTGTGTGTGTGTGTGTGTGTGTGTGTGTGTGTGTGTGTGTGTGTGTATGGGTCAACACCGATCTCCGAGCGAGGTTTCCTGAGCGATCCTAGTTTCCGAGCAGGTCTTGGCAGTGGATACTTGGCGGACGAACTAAAACTGGGAAATATCCTTAGACACCAATATGGTTTTTGACTCTTCTTGTCTATACATTCACGGTATTGGAATGTGATTCAATGACCAAAATGTCTATTATGGGGATAAAATCTATAGTGTGAAGGTTTATGAGGCTCCCATGAACAGGCACCTAGTCACGGTAGAAGACCATATCTCACTCTTTGAGGATACACTATTTGCAAAATATCAAGGAGATAGAAACATGAGACAGGGCAAACCTATTCACTTACTAATGTCACTCACAACTACAAAAGTACCATTCCTTCTAATTGATATGCCAAGATCCATGAACATAATAGACAATGGGTTAAAAAACTACATACAATACATACATACGTATAGGCATACATACATATATACAAACTCCAATAACTACTATATATATATATCTATCATAGTAATTCTACTTTATGAGCTGCTAGAACAATATTACAATAAATTTGTTTCCTTCACAGTGTCAAAACAAAAAGTAAAAACATTGTTGGCAATGTACTCCAAACTTCATAGCAAAATGTATGCTGTTTGATTTCATATTGCTATAGTTTCGATCCATTAGATAGTAGCGAGAGAGGCATCTCCGTACAAGATGTACAATATACACAAAAAAGTTTCTAATTGTTTCTTGGTCGTGATTTGCATCACAAAAAGACCTAAGTGTAGTAAAAAAGACTCAACTGACTTTAATGCTCACACACGTGATTGTCAAATTGTGACATTGCTGCGTCTGCCACTAAGAGCCTGAAATAATTCAACTTTTGTGAGAGCTGCCTGGTGAATTAACTCGTGAGATGATGAATCCAATCCCAATATTTGCAAATACACGTAGTACAAGTGTTTACATGGCATGTATGTCAAGCGTTTGCTTTCTCTTTCAGAAATCCCTCACACGTGCAACGAGGAAACTCGCTCAGAGTCACTGAGTAGTTGACACCTAATGCTCGCAAGCCTTCAGTACTTATGTAGAAAATATGAGACTCATTGCATAAAACAATGGCCTCACGAACCAATTGCACAGACAAGGTTCTTCCTTTCTGAATGCTAACCTGGAACTCTTTAGTCAAATTTGTTCTCCACTTAACAAGCTTACCGTCTCTAAATTTTGGCCGAAAAGAACTAAGCGCTTGCAAAGAGCTCGATGTTGCATTTGATGTAGTTGATATGATTGCGCTTTTACCTAATTCAAGTGAAAATCCATTTTCCTCAAGGATTTGTATCTCTTGTGGTTGCAACAAAGTTGCCTCATCCACTGGCCACACTCCTGGAGCAGGTCCAATCAAGCCAACAACATGGTCCTCATCAACCTCCCAAGAGTGTGTTGGGGATGAGTTACAAAACCAAATAAACCCACCCACAAGACCTCCGGGATACTTCCTTCGACCCCAAAAGCAAGGTGCAAGTACTCCATCTTTTCTATTATCACTCCCTGCATTAATGTATGCTCCGCATCTTCCACTTTGCCCTGGTAATCGTCCGAAACAAGTCATTTTTTTCCTGGTTCAGTTCTTCTGATAGCCCACACTATCTTTGGAATCCTCCTCTCCACATATTCTCCTTTTCTCTCACCTTCTGGTTTATTTTTGTAACTATGACCCTCAGTAACAGTTACAAATTCTGGCCTATGACTATCCTCTTCAAGGATCTCTCTTGGATCAACCTGCAGGGGTCGCTTTGCACGCACACTCCGTTTACCCATTGCATAATGTTGCATCTCTGGAGACTGAATCCCCATTTCAACCATAGATGAATGAGCAAGGTCTGCTAGTTTTCTATTCAATGTCCGGCTTGCATTTTGACTACTGAATCTCTCTACCATATCTTGTATTCCAGGGCCTGTTCCAGCATGAATACCTTTCAAGTATGCATTACACTTCACACTATGAAAAATAGCCATCGACATGTCAAATCCTGTGGCCTCATAAAGGGATATCTGGCATTTAAAACCAACTCCAGTACGCATACTTGCATGTTTAGCCTCTGCTAGATTAGAAGTGGGCACAAAAACACCTGACTCATCTTCACTCACAAACCAAGATCCCCAGTGGAATGCTCTCACATCCCACCAAGCAAGCCAAGTTTCCAATGATGGTATCTCATCCTTGATTGCATGACCTACATGCCAAAATTTTCTAATTTCATTCTTGCAGTTGTCTGCAGCCACATCAGATGGTGCATTTCGCCACTTTCGACACAAGGATTTATGCTCCTCCTGAAATGAAGGATGGATACACTTACGTGTGTGGTGAACCATGATCTGCTCCCAATGGAAAGTACAACTCCTCTCTTTTTCAGGTACCTTTTTTTTTGCCCCACCAAAGTAAACTGCACACACTGCAAGCCAATTTGCATTTGCCTCATCTGCCATGAATCCATGAAACTCTGGTTTTTCAAAACCATTTTCATGAGCCACAGAATTCAACATTTTCCAAAACTTAGTCTGAGCAAAGCGATCCTCGACCTTGAACTCACATGTGGCAATAGTCAAAAGAGAACGCACATAAGGGTCATATACATGTGCAGACATTGTGGGCCAGCCAGAAACTCTATGTATGTGATCAAAATGAACCCACATTTCTTGCAAGTTTCCACCAGGTCTCATTCTATTAATCAAATCAAGTCCACTACCAGGTCCCCTAATTGACATTTTAAAAACATGTGGTTGATGTTTGTCACTTAACTGCCCTGGGAACAACACACTGTGTATGAAAGGGTAGCGGCAACGATTCTTCAAGTTTAACACAGCTTCAAGTCCCGTTGCAGTGATATTCTTCTCTCTTTTGGCATACTCTAAACATCTTCCTATCCTCCTCTTATTTGAGAGAGGAGTGGCATACTCAAGAACGTCTGCAAGTTCATCCTCTCCAATCTCTGAGTTCCCCTCTTGATTGTCTTTCATTAGCATGTCCAAAATAAGATCTTGAGTAACGGCACCCTCCAGTTGTTTTGGAATAGTGAAAGGATTTATCTTTGCACGTGCTGCAACCTTCTCCTCTATTTGTTTTTCAATGGCTCTGCTCACACCCTCTTCATAAGGGTGCTTATGATTACCCAAATGAATCGCACATCTTGTAGTGTTGAAATGATCTCTAGGCACACAATAGTAAATTATTGCATGACACAAATCCACACACTCAGGCATTTGTGAGCAGTGCTTGCAAACTATATTACCATGTTGAAGCCCTACAAGACCAATAGGACAACTTTTTTTCATTCTTCCTTTCCAGTGTGTTTCATTTTGATAATGTAGTCTCAAGTAGTGAGGACAATCAATATTGACGCACCGAAGGTGTCCAGGACAACGACTCAAGCGCACAACACCATCAAAACAATCTGAGCTGCATGTGACGTACTCCATCCAAGAGTGACCATCATACTTCTGCTCCATTCCATGCATTGTTGACTTCTCTTCACAAGGAGGGAGCTCAAATGCAATGTACCCATCGTAAAATTTGGGCAGTTCTTCAACTTTAACAATCTTTGTAGCACTTTGCATAGCGACATGCAAGCTACTATTTAAGGGCAATCGTTTAATCATATCAATGACACTGTGAGTTTTTGGTGTTTCAGCAGGAATGAACTCAACAGAAGTATGAGTCTCGTGTAGAGCAATATCAATAAAAATCTTATAGAATTGATGTATTTCTGCATCAAGAAGAAATCCTTCTTCACCAGTGGAGAGTAGAACAGTCTCAAACTTTAATTGTTCATGGCTGAGTGACAAAGGCTTAAGTGACAAAGGCACCCCATTCTAAGTCAAAATACTCCTCAAGAAGATTTAGCTTGATTTCCACAAACCTGCTCTGAAAATCAACACTTAAGTTCTGTCTTGGAGAAGGACCATAGATGGTGATGAATCTACTCATGGTTGATATGGGCAAAAACAAGTAGAAACAGGATGATTGCAGAAACAGGCAAAAAACCATTTTGTACAGCTAATGGATCCAAACAAAGGAGATTCCTACTACAGAGCCGAGCACAAGGAATAGTCCAAGGGATCAATCCGGAAAACCCACTAGGAAACAACCACCAATGCCATCACAATCAACACCTACGCAAGTATGGGTTACGAAGGCAGAGGTTGCACAATTATAATAGGCCAAGCTTCAGCTACCTCAACAAAGACAAATGGTAAGCCCTAGAAACCAACCCAAAAGTACAATCAAGTATTGGTAAGAATAAGTTGATTACTTGCAGAAGGTAATCAAGCACAAATCTAGATTCCAAAGCACCACAATGAAAAACTCCATTCAGTACAAACCCCTTAGTTCCAACCAAAACCACTGCCATATCACCCACAAAAAAATGTAAACAAGATTTCCGTACCCAATCAACTATGGCAAGCTAAAAAAGACCGAACTCAAAATTGGATACCTAAACAAAGGCCAACACAAACGCCATATGTGGATCCTGGATTCAAACAAGACTATCAACGAAAGCGGCAACACAAACCAGCTAGACGTACCAAAGCATCCCTTGTCAATCAAACAACGAGCATCACAATTAAGAACGACTATTATTTCACTGCTCTCCATTTGGTACTGACTTAATAGGAAAATTCAACAACGCATGCCAATAAGTAAATTGCTTGTACCATCCTCTTGCACAACATTAATTTTTCCCTTGCATTTATTGAGTATGCATATAGAGCCGCATTACATGGCATGCATTAGCACAACTTGGTAACCTATGCACACCACATACCCCAGGGTGATACACCATTGTCTGGGAGGACTCCAGACTCCGACTAGGTGGGAGGAGGCATTCTCAATGCGTACCTAATAGACTTAGAAAGTACTAAAAGAGCATTGTTTTCTAAGTTTTTGGGTTTTGTTGCATTTGATTGCAATTTTGTTTTGGTGAACCTAAGTGTGTATGCCCTTATCTAATGTGATTCTACAGAGACATGAGGAAAAATGCCATAAATGAGCCTCTAGGTGTGTGTATATATATATTTAAGGATAGCAATTTTTATGCATAAAAATGAGAAAAACGGAGCAATCCGACCAAAAATATTATGAATGGTACGGTACATAGCCATTTATTGTGATGTTTTTGATCTATTTGACTTATTGGTATTTTTTGGGTTACTTTAGTTATTTTTCTTATATTTTTGTTAATTATATGGAGAAAAATAGAAAAATCAAGTGAGATGGAGATAGAATGACAAAAGAAAAATACAAGAGTGATTAGTAAGTCAAGGAAAACATATGGTCAAGTCGGGGTGCAATTATGGAAAAGAGTTACGGAAAACCAATTCGACCAGTTTTTGGACAAAATGACAATTTTTTTGGGGAAATAGGGCAAACGGAGTCCAAATGCAAAACTTTTTGAGCCTAAAGTGTATTTCATGACAAGATAAAATCACATGTCAAATTTTGTAACAAGTGGGCCGGGGACCTCTGATATAAGATATTTTGGACCCCACTTACTATCTCATTTTCACTATTCACATGCAATTAGAGAGAGCTTGAGAGACCTAGAGCGTGCGGATCTTCTACGGCCTTGTACGTCGCACATGGGACACTGACTGGTGCCAAACATCAGAGGTAGGCTTATTACCATGTACTCTACTTGTACTATGATAGCTTCATCACGGAAAACCTACGAAAGCGGCAATGTGGCATTGTGGGGAAGAGATTGAAACGGCTTCGAAACTCTACAACCACTAACTCGATAGCTACAAGACTTGATAGGTGGTTAAACCTAGGCTAAATGAACACGTCTATGACCTCCTATGCTGATTTCAATTTGGCGCTCCTTGAGCTTGCCTACAAGGCCATGTAATTGCCTCCATGGTCAAACTACCAGAAGTGGATCAAAACATCAAGGAGACATCAAGTTTGGCTTCAGACACGCAAAGCATCATTTGGCTCTCATGACTAGATGATCGTTCGTTTGCCACCAAACTTCACAGGCATTATTGAAATACCATTGAAAACCAAAACATATAGCCAAACATCAAGTAAAATCATCATCAACCATCTCCTCACAAAAAGATGCAATTGGAGCCACAAATTTCCAAAAATGGTATCCGTAAAGCCAAAGGCTACACCGAAGCCATGGAAAGATGTCCTACTGCATCTACAAGCTTGGATGATCAAGCTCAAGAAGATTCATCACAAAAAGTCATCTTCAAATGTAAAAATTCATTTCAAAGATTGAAATGCCAAACATGGAGTTTCTATGCTAAAATTAGGGCTTAGGGCATCGATACACATCCTCCCCATGCATCAAAACTCAAATTTTGCAATCTAGAAATCATACACATATGATGTCTGCTGGCACTTCCACACATGTAAATGTCTTTTTCTCAACACCAGCCCCTTAACCATGCATTATATAGCTCACCTACCAAGTCTCATGCAATTTGGACCACATCAAGCCACCATTTAGCCAAAAACCACCAAGTTGGAGTCTCTGGAAAGAATATGGGCTTAACCATAGAAAGAATGCTCCAAACGCAGAGAAACTTGATCTAGGGCATGCACATAGCATATACATCCTATCCTCATGCTCAAATATCCATCTTGCAAGATTAGACATCATACGTGTATGATGTCTAGACCTATCATAGAGGGGTTTTGTCAGCATTTTGAGCATCCAAATTTATATATCATGGCATTTATAGCCTCTACACAAAGTTTGAGCATGTTTGGACATGAGTTGGTCCTAATACACCCAATTTTTCTAATCAAAGAGTCCTAAACACCTTCTATGGCCTTGGAAACTTGAACACTTGTCCAAATTCATATTTGCACACATTAGAGCAATGCACATTTCATGAGCAAGCTATACATGAAGTTTGAGCCAAAAAAGCCAACCTAGACATCATACACGTATGATTTCTAGACTCCTTGAATTGACATGCTCTTGTGTTTTGGACAACCCCAACACTTTAAGCACATCATTAATAGCTTGCCAGCCAATTTTCATCACTTTTGGATACCTTTTGACCTATATTCACCCACAAGGTGGAAGTTTGGATTCACAAAATCCATTATTGGCTTTTGACATCCATTTTCAAGCTCAATTTTAAATTTGAAGCTATGGGCACCATGCACATGCTATGCACATCTTATCCCATGAGTTTCAAGCAGTTTTGCATCTGCAGACATCATATGTGTAAGATGTCTATTCACTCATACAGATGCCAAACTCAACATTTTTCATGATGAGAATGTTCACCACATAGTATAAAGGCCATGCATTGAGTTTGAGAAAGATTGTAACCACTTGAACCCCAAAGTTGGAAAATCTTGGCATAGGACACAATCTATTGCCCAACCACATGAATCCATCTCCAAATCAAACTCTTAGAAGATAAGAGAGTTAACCACCTGGGAATTCTACAAATCAAGTTTGGGCCAAAAATCTCAGAAGAGACATCATACACGTATGATGTTTCCAGAGCCCAAAATGAAAAATTTGGGGGAATTTCTCACTTCCAATCCATTATCTCATCATTCTTAGCTCACATCTCAAGTTCCATCAAGTTTCAACCCTTGATCCCCATCCAAATCCAAGTTTCAAAACATTGAAGCTCTAAAGCTAATTTTTGGCCTCAAGCACATGAAAACAATTCCAAATCAAAGTCTGATACCACATGAGTCTATGTCAAGCTGAAACCCAGCTCTAATGCAATTTTGAGCCCCTTTTAACAAAGTAGACATCATACATGTATAACGTCTCTCTAGCCTGAAAATGAACCTGGAAGCTAACTTGACTTATTTTAAGCCTTTATCACATGATTATGAGAGCATCTACCAAGTTTCACCCCATTTGAACTTCATTTGCTCAAAATTAATCCAGAATCCAACTTCAAGGCCTGAAAGGAATTCTAATGGTCACAGCTTGTCCAAATGACATTCAAATTGAAATCCAAGTATATATACATGATGCATATGCTATGAGCTATGCAATATGAAATATCGCCGCATTTTGAGCACTTGGACATCATACATGTATGAGGTCTTACATCATGAATTTGCATGAAAAATACACTTTTGACCACATGCATAGCACCCTTAGTCCCTAATTAGCTTATATAACAATTTCAAAGGTCATTTGGATAGCTAGAAGCTGATCAATTGCCAAATTTGTGAAAGATGCTATCTTTTGAACTTGGAGTGCACGCAAGATCAATGGAAACGAGCAAATTCCTTGCAAAGAAGAAGAGACTTTCCTTGAGAGATATTATTGCAACAGTAGAGCCTATACAATCCCCAATGAGACATTGAAGCAAACAAAGGCTTGGGTGGATGAAGAAACTCTGGAAAAGTAAGGCCCTGACAGTATACCAAGGCACATTCAGAGACCCACAAGGAAACACTATGGATATCCCCATGAGTCCATGAGAAATCATGAACTATGCCAATAATGAAGAGACCCTCACCCAACTCAAGAGATCTGATTTGCACAACTTCTTCACAATGCAACCAACAAGTGTGGATACACAAAGATGTTAAGTATGGAGCCTGATTTACCCCTTGTAATTTTTTGTATTAAAAACACACATTTTTAAGGCCCCCATTATGAGGAGAATCCATTGTGCGCGAGGAAAAATCACGTAGTCAAAATATTCCTTTTTGCCGAAATATTATGGCCGGACGGTGGCCGGAAAGTGATTGGAAAACGACCGGCCGGTTTGCCGGTTGGCCAATGGTCGAAAGTCAATGGTCGGTGGCCGGTTACCAAATTCAATGGCCGATGGAAGAGTTCAAAAGAAGACTTGTCTTCTCAAGGACGGCCACACAAGGGCGGATTGGAGGGTCCGACAAGGGCGACTACACATGGCTGCCTCTCATGAGAGAGGGCAGCCCTTTTGGCCTATAAATGGAGGCCTCTTCTACACACAAAAACGGAGTGTGAAGCATTGTGGTGCATTGTGAAGTTGATTTGAGGTGGTGAGAGTGAAGCAAGGTGGGAGCTCTAAAAGGGTATAATCCCTTCATAACTTACTTCTTGTTTGAAGTACTAAAGCGATTGAGTGGCTGCTTTTCTGTGGACGTAGCCCACATTGGGTGAACCATGCATATCGTGTGTGTTCTTTATCTCTTTCTCTTTCTCTACTCTATAATCTCTTGTGTGTGAAAATTATCTCTCTCCATTAAGTAATCTACTCAATTATCTACTTAACTGCATCATATTTCCTAACAAAAGAGTTTATGAGCTAGACAACTCCATTCAAAAAGACTTCTAAGCAATGATTATGGCTTTAGATGTCCAAAATATCGAGGTAATAATCACCCCTCAAATCATTGCAGATGCTTTGGGGCTACACAATGTTGGTAGCTCAGTCAGAGAAAGAAGAGACGAAGTAAAGTTCTTTTCTCGCAAAAAAATCAACCCCACCTTCAAAGATCCAGAGGATCCAAGGGAGGCAAAGGTCTGCAAGCTATACAACCAATAATTTTACATATGCAGCAAGCACCACAAAAGTATACAACACCACCACATGCAGTAGCTACCACCATCACATGGGCATGAGAATCAACGTGACCAAGGAAGTCAATTATGCCCAGTACCTTCATGAGCAAGTAATTGGAATGGGCATGGACAAGCCAAAGTACATCGAAGGTGGAGAAGTCTTAACAAAGATCACAAAAGAAGCTATTGCAGCAAGAGGATGGTGGCCAAACCCACCAACCTAGAATGAGTGGTTAAGACTTAAAGAAGACACATGAGATGAACCACTACTGGAACCATTGGCTGTGACATGGCTCAAGAGGAAGCTAGAGACTGTACTACAGGAAAAGTATGAAGAACCACCAAAAAAGAAAGGAATAACGGTGATGAAAAAGGAGCAAAAATCAAAAGAAAATACCAGTCAAAAGGCAGCTTGAATCGAGAGATTGATCGAACAATTCAAGGTTGAATGAGCACTTAAAGGGGACTTTTAGGAGTACTGGTGCCAAATCAGGGGTAGCTCCTTAAGGCCACAAGAGGATTGGTTTGGTCACTATATTTGAGCTTATAAAGAATCTAAAAGGGTGAGTGAACAAAAAAATTTAGAGCCCTTCATGGTCGAAGAGGTACAAGATATGAAAAAGATGCTGAAAGAGATGCCAGAAACACAAGTGAAGGAGGACAAAGAAAGTGAGTAAGGTAGAAGTATCCCACCATCGGAACCTTCCCCGGGGCTTAACTCTCGATCTCCAAGCTCAAAACCCCCAAAATCTCAACAAAAAGATTTACCTAAGAAGAAATTGGAGTTTGAACCGATGCCAGAGGAGGAAGAAAAGGCCAAAGGATGCACATATGACAACCTCCTCAAAGCTGGTTCATCTAAGGATGCGTCTGAGGCTCTATATGGCACCTCTATCTCACCATCATGGGTTACCAAGGATGAAGAGAAAGATGAAGCAAAGCCTAGGGACCAAGATTCACAAAGGATGCTAGAAATGGAGTCACCACAACCTAGAGTACGAGGGTTGGTACAAATTCCACCTGTACCACAATGGAGACCTTTGGATAGCCCTTGGAAACCTCCCCTAGTGGTTGTATTGCTAAATCTAGGGCATCAGATTACACTATTAGGCCCACTCCTCGGACCATCAACAAGAAACGTAACAGTTGATAATGAAGAAGCTGTGAGAGATACTCATTAGATATTGGATAGAATCAAAACATGATCTCTCACTAGCAGAAGAACTCAATATTCCCCTCCCTAGCAGAAGAACTCAATATTCTCCAAACTAGGGAGGGGAATATCCAAGAAGAATATGACCACCTCTTAAGAACTCTCTAGGTAGCAAGTCAAATAGCTGAGGTGGTGGAGCAAGAGCTTGAGACTCTCACTAAAACACTAAGAGATGCTGAGAGTGAAAGAGACACCCTTACACTGCAGATGACAGAGGTATCAAGGAAGATAAAGAGCCTACATGACAAGAAAAACAAGATAGAAGATGAGTTGGAAGCGGCCAAGGATGAGGTGGTGGACCTAAAAGCTAAATTAGAGCTCTAAGATCTCACCATACAAAGACTCAGAGCAACCCCAAGGGATGCAATAGCCAGGCTATGCATGCCTTGGATGCCCAAATCCTAGCACTTCAAAAAGAGCTAAAGCTAGAACAACGAAAAAGAGTACACATGGCAAAAGGATCTTTGGTGGCAGAAGAAAGATTAAGAAAACAATAGCAAGAGCTCTAGAATGAGAATGACGAGCTAAAGAAGCAACTAGAGATGATGCAAGGGTTACTAGTCAATCAAGTAGAAGAGACTACGAGAAGAGGTGAGATTGCACAACAACAGCTATTGAAGCTCCGACAAGAAGTAGAGGAAGCGAGGTCATAGGAGATGGGGCTAGGGCCTAGTGACCAGGGCTTCAATGCACAAAATGAGCCCATGGAAATCCTTGAAGGTGCAGAAGATCCACAACACTTGAAGGAACATGTACACATGCAAGAAGAGAAGGAACAAACCTTAATGGTGGAGGACGAGGCACACCTCCAAACTCTAATTGAACATGCCACATAAGAAGACCATAAGACATCCTTGGAGTGGGAAAAGCGGATGATCCACTCAGTTGGAGTCCAAGGACGTGCACACTACAACACGTTGTGCAAAATCGACGCAGATACCGACGACTCAAAGTTTGTTTTAAAAGTAAAATGCCATGGTATAAGCATTGGCATCGTATCATTTGTATAGATATCGGTATATCCCCCATCATAATATGAAATGAAGTTTACGCCGGTAACAACACTGAAATAGGATCCAGAAAATAATTTTCCTATACCGATGCCTATTCCGAGGTGTATTGAAATGCATATACCGATACTTGTATCGGTGGCAGAACCTGCATTTTTTTTTTTGGGTAGAGAGGGCTGGGAAGTGATGCTGCATGTACTGTAGCACCATGAAACATCCCGCTCTGCCCAAAGGAAGAGTGCAAAAGCAACCGCACTCCACCTACAGTTTGACATTTGAAGAGCGAATAAGCACATATTAGCAAAATTGTAAAGCATAATAAACTCAAAAAGCAAAAGCTTAAACATGACAAGTTTCCAAAAGCATAATCATAACTTTGACTCCCAAACCATAGGCACAAGGACATGAAGATTTTCTAACCATAATTAAAACATGATTTGAAAATCGCAGGTATAACCATAACATGATTGCCAAACCGTATTTGCAAAACCATAAACATAATCTTCATGCCATACCATAACCATAACCATAACCATAACCATAACCATAACCATAACCATAACCATAACCATAACCATAACCATAACCATAACCATAACCATAACCATAACCATAACCATAACCATAACCATAACCTGATTGCTAAACCATAACCATAACATGATTGCCAAACCGTATTTGTAAAACCATAAACATAATCTCCTTGCCATACCATAACCATAACCATAACATACTTGTCATACCATAACCATAACCTTCTTGTCATACCATAACCATAACAGCCATACCATCATTGCAAACCATAACCATAACCTGATTGCCAAACCATAACCATAACATGTTTGACATACCATTATTGCAAAACCATAACCATAATGATATAATAACCATACCATGATTTCTATACCATAATTGCAAAACCATAAGCATAACGTGATTGTCATACCATAATCATAATTGTAAATGGAATGAAAAACCATAAACATAAGCATGGAATTGTATATGTATACAATGAATGGGCATGACTATATCAAGAAGACCATAGCTACAAAAACAAAACATATATGGAGGATGTCACTCTCATGGTAATGCCTCCCACTCAATGGCCTCTCCCTCCTCTTACAGCTGGGTCAAAAGGGCCACAAGTCCATGCTTGTTCCCATACTTATCCTCTCGGCGTGTCAGAGGGCACTTTACGGCAACTTCTTGCAAAATTAACAATTAATCATAAGATAAATCTTAAAATAGCATATACATTTTTGACAATTTAGAGCATAAATATAATACTTACAAACTCATGCCAAAGTGTGTCGTAGCCCCCAATCCCAAGATGTGATGCTCTAGAAGACTCCAAAAATGTGCTTTGGCTGCATCTCTTTGCTGCTGAAATCTATGAGGATTGTCTTGTGTCTCTCGTGCAATCCCTGCCCATTCCTCTGTGTCCAACCATGCTGGCTTTGGACTGCCATCCTTGTACCTATCTCTTCTCTCTTTCGTGGCAATTGCCATGCTAAAAATCCACTCATTTGAGACATGCCTGCTGCAACTGACATAATAAAAACTTCTTAGTAGACAATGGCTAGTGCTAGTGTCAGTGGGCTGAGGGGAAACATTGAAGACTAATAGCATAGAGGACCCGCAGGAAGTTGGTGATAACATGTCTGCTGCAATTGAAACAATAAAAACTTCTCAAGCAGACAATAGTAGTGCTAGTTCTAGTGCCTCAGGGGAATCTTTGAAGACTAATAGCATAGAGGACCTGCAGGAAGGTGGTGATAACATCCTTCTCAAGGGTTTTTTGCAAAAGGCTAAGGCAAAGAGACAAGTGGGCCTTGAAGAGGTACCTGAAGAAACTTCAAGCAACGGCTATGGTTCCCCAAAGAAGATGAAGGACAAAGATGAAAGCACCAAAGGTGAAAAGAAATCCACCCTCTCAAGAGCTTGCAAAAAACTGTGTCAATGACCTTTCCTGAGATTCTATATTGTAAGCAGGAAACTATCACTGTTCAATTGTTTGGCCTTTACTTAGTGTTCCCATACCTGTGCCCTTCACTCTTATGGCTACGCCATTTTGAAAAACTAATGCCTCTTGTGGCTGACACTGTAACTTTTTTGATTTTCCTGGTGAAAATGTCTGTGTAATATAATGTTGAGCAGCAGTCCATTATAATTTCAATCTATGAACTTCTTCACTTTGTATTGTTGTTTCTTTGCAGAGGAGGAGAAACTGGCATTAATCTCCTTGCTTGATGTAAATGCGGCCATGCAATAGCAGAAAGTTTCAAAAAGGCGAGTCCACAAAGCCAGGAAGATTAGGAGATAAAAAATTGGAGATTGAAAAGCAGCATGAACGATATTCACAACATGTTCGTAGAATTTTTGAGTGCCTAAATTATGTTCACCCATCTGGGGAGGTTATATATGCTATAAATGGTATCCTCCTCCAGACCCAATGTGGGTGCCTAAGCGAGCGTGTGATGAAAAAAGGGCTCTTTTAAAGCCCCCTGCATATGTAGATGAAATGATAAAATACAGTGTAGAGGGCCGACATGTGTTCTGTTGCAAGGATAGCCACAAGTTTTTGGACTAATGTCTTCAGATCTTCAGTGTGTATATTTGAAGCATGAGCATGCATCATAAAGTCATGACTATTTGCAGGGCTGTTTTTAAATTGCAGGTGCCAAGGATTGCTGGTATTCTTGCGCAAGAGCAGTGTAAGAGGAAACCCTGGCAGATCTTTACAAAACATGTGTTTATGAAAGATTTAGCCGTGTTTTGGAAATACGCTCCGGTGTACAATGCCCAAAACATGCTTTTAATTGATGATAGCCTCTACAAAGTGTCTCAGCTTTTTTCTTCTGTCTGATGAACTTCGCAGCTGTAGGTAATGTTCATCTGATATCGTCTAGTTCCCTAGTGTAATTCCTAGATAACCAATCCATCCCAAGAATTCCATCATATATCCCAACTGTTAAGGTTCTTAAAGAAAGCCGAAGTAGCATGTTTTGATGATAATGCCAAATGAGGTCGTTAAGAACCATGTCTAGTTCCCTAGTGTAATTCCTAGATAACCAATCCATCCCAAGAATTCCATCATACATCCCAACTGGTAAGGTTCTTAAAGAAAGCCGAAGTAGCATGTTTTGATGATAATGCCAAATGAGGTCGTTAAGAACCATGGCTATAAAATGATTTCACCTCCACTAATGAAGGAAGAGGCTCTCCTATGGAAACGAAAGATGTTGTCAAATCTCAAGCACGGAAGAAGAGGTTCAAAAAGCACCCACATGATGAAACCTATTACAAAAGCGTAACACAACATCTAAGGATTGATCCTAGTTTTTTTACTATCAATAGAAGGAGATCCTAGGATAGCTTCTATAAATGTCAAAGAAAATAATTAGTAGTGCTAAATATCCAATCCTCACCAAACCACAAAATAACTTCCCACCCTCACAAAAATATATGGTGAACAACTTACAAGGGGTCATCACCCAAATGAAGGATTTCTCGGATCTGACATGCCAAATGTGGTGAAGATTGCAAAAATGATCATCACTTGCATCACCACATTTCAAGACGTTGAGTTAGTGGAACACCCTTGAAAAATGTTCCTAGAAGGCACTAGAGGCTTGTGCTGGAACCTGGAGAAAAAGATTCCAAGCTGTAATATGATCATGGGGATGTATGTCCGAGTCATGTTTTTTCCCTCTCACTACATGTAGACATTTAGACAGGGTTCTTCGAGACTCATTCTTCAATTTTCAACCCCACGTCCAGAACTTGCTTGCCTGATATATAGCCTATCAGAGCACATTATGTAATAATCCTTTTAGAGAATTAGCATCAAAGGTGGAAATCAAAGCAAGGGTTGAGAAGTTCAACTTACTATACCTGAACACTAGAAAAGTGCACATTGGACTACTAAGAGTTCCCACATTCATAATGACACAACAACAACCAAAAGAGAAACAAGGATAGCATGAAGGCAAGACCAAGATAGTTTTCATGAGGACGTGTAAAGACTAGGAAGGGGGGGATGTTGGCAATCAAACCAAACGGGTGCCCTTCGAGTTGACCCCTTCACATTAGGAAAAGTTTGGACTCAAAAAAGGACTTTTTGGCATTAGAGAGAGAATGCTGTTCGACCAATAGAGTTTGAGTCACCACAACGGTAGCTCCAATTTATTTGATTTTTATCTCAAATTTTTGCGTTTTCAAAAAAGAGTTTTTTCTGTTAAAAAGATCTGAATAAGAAGATACGATGCGATTTGTGAAAATTATTCCCCTGCCATGGGCAAAGAACGCCGAATGTGCCATAACTCACATTCATGAGGCACACCTTTTGATGAATACTTTTCAAGCTACTACTTCTTGTGTAAACTAGTGAGCCTCTTTTCTTTTATCGTTTTTGCGTAGTGTCACTTCGCAGCTAATAGAAGCAGAGATGGAAGGAAGACGACCACGACGACCATCTGCCTCTGTTAAATTTGTGGAACTATTCAACATCTTTGACTTAGATCATGGTAGCTGGATGTCTACCACAGTCACCATTGGTAGTTGGGTTCTGCTTCAAACAACAAGAAGAAAACGGATGTCAAATGAATTCATCAACAGCTACAAAGGACGTGTGAAAGATTTTCGCTTGTCTCAAATGGGAAAGATAGTGAAAGAGGTGCTCGTTGAGCATGCATATATGCACTCCGAACTACGACTACAACAGTCACCTTTGGGGTTTCCTGGTCATAGACCAAACTGTGTGACTACTATTTTGCTAAAAAGTCTTTAAAGATCCTTCAAGTTATTTTGTTGACTATTTTTTGTGACCATTCTCTTATCTTTTGTTTTTGTAGATATTTATCCTTCTAACAAAGAAGATTGGCAACCAATTGAGTGCATAATTGGTATTTTTGATGCTTTTCATGCTTCGGTGGGAGAACTTATGTACAGAACTAGTGCGAAAAGAGCTCTCGCAGAGAGGGGAGTTTTCTTTTACGACTACTTTTACAACGCCCCTTGCTCTGTCCATGGATTTGGCACTTTGAAACCTTTCCCTCTTCCCCAACACGATTCCCCAAAGTGGCCACTTCCAACTTCAGAAACCTCTGAGTGTTTTAAACTCAAGCTTCATCAAGAAATTTTGAAGTGTTTGCGACCAAACATTGCAAGCAGGCAAGTACGAGTTAGTCTATTTATGCCATTACATGTCTTTATAGATTTCTTCCACAATGAGGAGGTTAGAAAAACAGAAACCATGTTCATCTGCAAATCCCAAACTTGCCTTGATTTTTTGGATGATAATTGGGATGTCAGTGATTCTGAAGGCATTTTGTGCAAAGTGCTCGGTTGTGTGCAAGTGTATGATAGCATCACAAAATTTTATAGTTTCTTTCTACTACATGAGGTGGCATCAAGTGAATGGTCAGTTGGTAGCTATGGATCAAGATTTACGTGACAATGCTTTTAATCCCTTGATGTCCATCGAGATATGGTTTTCAAATTATTTGCTTACGTTGTTGTGGTCAGATCAAATGTCACTTTAAGAGAGGTTCGAGAGGATCTGTTAAATGAGTCCGATCTCAATTTGCCTTCAAAATTTGTTTTCAAGTGTAACATGCGAAAGGTACTAAGCTACATGTATTACTTTTATACGTTGATGTTTCTATCGTGCTCATGTATCCCAATGTCTTATCGCATACGTTGCATTGCAGGTACCTCACAGACAAGAAAATACGACTCTTTGTGCACAGATTACCAGCGATAGACTTGAAATAGTGAACTAACTATACACAATGATTCAAATACTATTATCAAAGATTACTCGACAAACGCAGCTCTCCACATTACCAAACACCATTGGATCCTCACTCTCCCATTTTTTTGGAAAGCTGTACACAACATTTTGTAAACATTGAACCATAATCAAAACAAAAGTCAAATTTCGATCCACTGCTTGTAATCAATTTTTCAAAAGTACATTTCATAATCTCTTTCTAATCTTGTGCGTGCGGTGATGTAGGGGCTATTGGTTGAGGTTGAGGAGAGGTGGTGGCTTGGGGGTTTGGGGGCTCTGGAGCTGCTTCATGAGTAGGAGAGGTGCTGGGTGGGGGGTTTGGGGCAGACACGGGACGGGGTATCTTGTCAGCGGAGGCCTAGGCGTGGGCCTTGGTGTTGGCGGGATAAAAGAATCACGTGCTTCGTCTGGATGCATGGTCGCGCAATTGATCAAGTTTTCAATCATTCTGTTTCTAAACGAAGAAACATCAGCCTTTGAATAATCTGCCAAATTTCTTACCTGCGTTAAGAACATCATGTTTATTATTAACATAGCTACTAACTTATTAAGATGCAAATCTGTAAACGAGTGTCAAATGCTTACACTTCTACGGCTTCCATCAAGCATGACCCCTAACAAAATTTCTCCATTGATTAAGACCCTCCATCCACAGGATTAGGCATCGTCCTGCTTAGGGACTTTGCAACTAATAATCGTAAGATTCTCATATATCTGCTCTTGCGTTAAAGCTTCAAGAGCAGACACAAGCTTCCGAACAGATCTGCGCAAAATACAATTAAATTTCATAAGCGACTTTTAACAAAATTCTATGAGATGTCGAACAAAATACAAAACCTCTTACCTACGTACTTCACCATGAAATCCATGGGATGAATTAGCAAGGTAGCACCGGTTTCGTTCAAGGTGTAAGAGAACAAGACTCCAATGAGATCTGTTACAAATAAACATAAGCAAAACATATGTCATCACAACAAATTAGAGTTCAAGATAAAATAATTTCACTATTGAAAACATTACGTACCCTTCATGATAAGCCATAACAAAATTTTTTGCCGTATCCATGTTCACTGATTGGAACCAATCAATTACTTCCACTAAAGATGTATCCTCGATTGTCAAAACGACCGAGAGGTTTGAGTCAAGGACGGCGACATCATCTTGCATATTCCAAGGCAAATTTGAAACTACAAAACTGTAAAGAAATTCGTGTCATACAAAATTGAATATATTAAAAGAATTTATTGTGAAAAAAAGAATAGCACGCACCAAAGCAAGCAATTGATGATTGAGTCTGTGAGTTCCCTCGTCCGGTTCAGTAAAATTGCAATCTCGTGGGGGTGATAAGGAAAATACAGAATACGTCCCCACACAGGAAGGCCAACATGGAAATAGGGAAACAGCAATGACAAATCATCAGTGTTGGCGTCGCTGCTGGCATTTGCCATTTGTTCCTCCATCATCTCAAGGCGTAACTGCTCCAATCTCTCACTATCATCTTTTGTTGTGTCCCGCTCTGTGTTGAGATGGGTGCTGTATCGATGCATTTGTGTAGACACTTCATGAACTTTGACCTTGTCAATAGGTGGTATTCTAAGAATATTGTCCATCTTTCGGTTTGAAATACCGGCAGGCGGTATTGTTTTGTCATACCTGAACCTGAGAAGGCGAAGCGTGTTGATGTCTCACGGCATCACTGTTGTCCTATGGGCGTGGGCCGAGAGAATGTAGCTGTCCTGGAAAAGCTCTACAAAAAAATCCTTGGCGGCCTCGTGCAAGCACCCCTTTGCACTTCGAGACCACCGAAAATTCAGGTTGTGTTGCTCCCAAATCTCGCGAACAACTCTCTGGAATGGCAGTTTAGGTATTGCTAATGAAATGGGCTTTTGGAGCTTATGAAGTTTGAGTAGAACGCTCCTATTCTGCTCGTATCTTCTTCTTCGCATTGTTGCCCGTAACTGTGGCATGGTCTTGCCCGGAATCACCTGCGATGTTGACGGTTGCACTGTAGACGAGCTAGCCTGGCCCTGCGGACCAGATTGGCCAGGATAAACCTTCCTTGCTGTTTGCTTTGTGCGGGCCATGACCTGAACGAGGAGAATGCGAGGAAATATGGAAATCTAGATGTGGGTAAAAAGGCAGAGTGACTAGAGATACTTCGGAAAAAACGATGAGAAAAAAAGGGAAGGGGGGCATTTATATTAGCGGAATAAGTATAATGAGAAGAGGCGCGGCTGCATTAATCATGACATTGCGAGGTATGACGGAAAGCGTGCAAGCATAATGATTACGCACCACGTGGCACATCAGGATTCAAGCGATATTGGTGGTGCCTATTTGCGGGGTGGCACGATGAGGAAAGAAGCGCCCCAACGGGTTGCCCTAGCAACATTGGTATGTCGCGGCACAACGCAAGAAGGTGGACCAGAGTACTCTGGACTGGTCGTATCGCGTTATGACGCTGTCGTGCTGTAACACGTACATAGTGGGAACGCATGCTACAAGATCTATCTTGTAACTTTTTAGATACATAATTATCTTTCCTATAATGTACATATGCATATTTAAGTATAATAATAAGCCTTCTATCTCATCCTATTATTTTTCTCAAGGGTAACCTATCCTTACTTTACCATCAGAAAATACTATGGGAAAAGCTCAATAGCTCCGCCTCTTTAACTTGGGGTTAAAAGCATTGATTCTTTATTTCTACTATCTCATTATCATCTCAAACCCTATCTAAATCCTATATCTAGGATAAACTCCAATATATATATATTCTATGTATTTTTTATACTTTTCTTATATTTCTTTTTAAATAGCTACTAGGAGGGAATCAAATCCTAGTGGGACACTAGGCGGCATGATTTCAAAGATACACTTATTTTAATGCATTATTGCAAGCATGATTACAAAAATTTGTCAAGGAGCAATGTCATGCTTTCATATGGCATGAGGTGTCCTTTGGAATTAAATGAAAGTCTAAGCTAAGGGGACCACGGGAAGACTTTTGCTGCCAGAAATGGACCCTATTTTGATGAATTTTTTACACAAGGTTCCAATCCGAATTGGAAAATGATTTTAAAATGAAAATCGTAGCCAATGAGCTGAAGTTTCTGCCTATATTTTTACTTTTTTATTTGGAGCCACGGTTGAGGAGATATGATCAAAATGCTGGACCCCAGTCTGCCCACATCATGCAAGGACAGCTCATTTCCAACTTTTCCAATTCCTATTCACACTGGCTCCTCTCTTCTTGTGTAAACCCTTGGGGGTTTCCTTCACCTATAAAAGGGGACCTCTTCTTTCTTGAAAAGGAACTCAAGCATTCAAGCCATTCATGAGAGGAATTCTTGAGGGAGTGAGTAGTAATGCCTAATTGTATTTAGCCATTAACATAAGCCTAAGCCTACACTTTCTCCTAGAGGAAGACTAGCCATCCTTGCATGCTATCCTTGGAAGATCAACTCTAATCAAAGAAGGGCGTGTACTTGGCATATCAATCAAAGTTGAATTCTCCCCTCTTCTTCTCTCTCCATCAATAATGGTGCCGAAAGGGTTTGTCAAGTAAGATGTGTTCTACATTGATGTTTTCTTGATTTCTTGTTGTTTTCATTTTCATCTCTAATCCAAAAAATATATACATGTATCTAATGTCATCTCCTTAACCAAACCTATCTCTCTCACTCTTAGTAATTCATCCTCTCTACAAATTTTAGGTTCTCCTTGCTACAGGTACATATCTCCCCGCAATATCCTTATTGCCTACGGGCAATAATAGGGCTTGGGAGGGAAACTTCTCATCTCTTCACTTCTCTCATATCTACATTTTTCTCATATCTACATTTCTCACATACTATCCTAGATGAATAACTCACATGATGATAATTTCTATCACTTTCACTCTGTACGATCTATTAGAATTAACGTATGGATTAGCCGTAAAATACACTTTCAACAACGTATAGTGTTTCTCTTCGGCCCTGAAAGGCTCAATGAAATACTTCTATCACCGGATCCCATCATACTACCTCTCATAGACTATAATTTTTCTTTTGATGTAAGCGTAGTTATCTTGCTATGAATCAAGAGGATTTGTATACACAATTAATCCCAATCACTAAACAAAATATATATATTATGGTAAGCACAAAACTAAAATTCCAAAGAACAATTGGTAGCCTATTTGGTCAGCCAAGATTGAATGCCATTAACTCATCTATTAACCCTTTCATATTACCCATGATACGATATGACCATAGCCTTGATGTTTTCATCTTCGTATTGTTTTGACATTCTCTTTTGTGTTCTTTCTTTGTGTGTGTGAGTGCAAGAGAGAAAGAGTGAGTCTTCTTTGATTGCACTTCTTTCCAAACCCTAGTCTTCATGGCATCTATGGTTTAACTTCTTCATATAGTTTTTGTTGAGTTCTCTCACAAACTCTCACAGCCATAAGCCCGGTGCTTTCCTGGCAAGACCGCAAATTTCTCGACATATTTTTGGTGAACCCGATGCGAAACTGCCAGGGTGAGATTTTGTGGGTAACCATGGGTGATCATGTTGAGCAATAGGGTATGCATTTTGACCCAGCAACAATGCAAATGTTTCAAGCATTTGCAATGGTTATGCAACAACAACATGCCACTGAAAGAAGGGAGATTTCAGCAACGAAGGCCATACAAGCAGTCGTCAATAGAATGGATCTGTTCAATGGCAAAGATGTAACCAAGTTCTTACGCGAGTATGTGAAGGAGATGGAGCTGCATCGCGTGTCAGAAGGTGAGATGATTCAAAGCTTTGAGCTAGTTGTTGCTCCAGAAATTAGAGAACATGTTAGGGGAATTAAAGATGGGCATGGGAGAAATTGGGAAGAACTCAAAGTAGCTTTAAAGGAGGAATATTTCATGGAGGACTCTGAGAGAGTGACCAAAAGGACACTCTTAGAATGGGTAGTCAAGCCAAAGCAAGGACTATCAATAACAGAGCTACTTAGGGAATTTGAGCGGCGCTATGCACAACTCACAAGGACAGAAAGGGCCACACTAGATGCAGAGAAGATAGATCTTTTCTTACAAGCTGCAGGTAAAGAGTTTCAAGAAAATTTGGAGCTTCTTCTTGAAGATAAAGATGCTGAGCAAGGACTAAAGACCGACAGGAATGAGGTTGAAGGTGCTGTCTCACTGCTTGCCAAACGACAAAGAAGAAGGGACAAGATGGTAGTAAACACTACAAGTCCTTCCACCTCAACTTCTGACAAAATGGTAAAGCCTACTTTTATCGCTCCTAATTTTGATGAGTCCATGCTAGATGAGCTTGTGAAGGGAATGTGTGACTTGAAGGTGAAGCTTGCAAAGCTTGAAGAAAAAGGCCAACCATTAGGACCACTTCCTAGGCAAAGACAACAGCCCAAAGAAAGGTTTGTTAATAGATGTATTTGGTGTGATAGTACAGACCATGTAATAAGGGATTGTGATGATTTTAGTGATGCTTTGTCAAAAGATGTTGTCTTTTTTAAGGATGGTAAAATCCACTCAAGAGAGACAGGTCTACCTTTGAGAACTAACTTTGGGAAGGGGGGAATGCAAACCTTAGTTGAAGATATGGCAACTAACCGTGCTAGCTCTTTAGTTGAGGCAGCTACTTATGGAGTAAAAATTGAGCATTTTTGTGATGAAGAGGTGATTGACCATCATGGTCAAATTTGGCCAAATGTCATGCAATTAGCTAAAAAGGGAAAGCTTACAAAAGAGATTCTACATGAACCAGGTGATTGCATACGTTTAGAAATAGGATGGAATGATCCAATGGACTCATTGTTAGTGCATGCCTACATTACAAAATGCCAACAAAATGAGGCAATTGTAGAAGAGAAGCGCAGATGTGAGAATGCTGATGAAGGACCATCAAAAGAGCTTCTAGAAGTGGTGGAAGAAGTGACTCAATGCCTTCTCAAACACCCTCAACACAAGGAGCATCTCCACCTGAAGTACTCATGGAGGCGTCTACAATAGAAAAGAAGAAAGAGCCAACGAAAGGTAAGACAAAAGGCCCAACTTATAAACTACAATCTGATATTGAGGTTGCTACAGATTTAAAGAAAGTCTTGGAAGAAAGGATCTTGAATAGCAAGATTGAGTTTACTCTGGGAGAAGTTCTTGGCATTGCAAAGCGTGAATTCCATGAGGAGATCATTGACATCATCAAGAGGAAGAGGCAAACCCTTGCTGAAGTTTCTCGTCCACAGGTTGAAGGGGAAACCTCAAAGACACAAGGGATGCAACTGCAAAATAAGGAGAATGATGGAGCTGTGGTAGGATGCTACCAATCTAGTGGGAGAGTGAAGCAAGTGTATTTCTCAAATGATGATGAAGAAGTTGAAGATATTCCTAGGAGTTACTATTCATGAAGTCATTGGGCAAGGGCTACTACAGAAACTTTGGTCAAGGTAGGTGATCTTGAAGAGCCATTTGTTGCCTTGATTGACCATGGTTCAGAAATAAAAATAATGTCAAAGAGTCTCTACAACAAGTGCAAATGGCCGATGGACACAGATCATGGTTGGATGGTAAAAGTGGCAAACAATTCATCCGGTGAATTGTATGCAGCATGTCCAGGTGTGAAGGTAACAATAGGTGATGTAAAGATTAACCAAAACTTCTTTGTACAGGATACATCTTCATATCATCTCATCCTTGGACAACCCTACATTGTGGGAGTTCGAATGGAAACAAAGGTAATGGATGATGGTTCAGCATATGCTAGGATACGTAGCAAAGATGGTAAACGAGCTGTCCAATTTCTCACAGTTTGTGTGAACCATGAAAGAAATCGTGACAACCTCAGAGAACATCCTCTACCAAAGGTGAGCAAAGAGTT
Source organism: Adiantum capillus-veneris (assembly GCF_014529385.1). NCBI lineage: Eukaryota > Viridiplantae > Streptophyta > Polypodiopsida > Polypodiales > Pteridaceae > Adiantum > Adiantum capillus-veneris. The sequence continues at coordinate 10,515,962 of NC_140955.1, forward strand.
TCATGATCATAGAGAAATGATGGGTTTTGGCCAAGTACCATTGTAAAGCGGGATTGCAGTGGTACAGAAAGAAAAAGGGTCTCGCCTGATCCAAAAATAGGTGAAGCGTTTTCAACGAGCTCCTTGGTAACAAAGAATGGATCAGTATGTTTTACAAAACTTGAAGATTTGAAGAGATGTGAGAGGCAATATGTGCATCATGTACAAATAGGCATGAAAAAGAGTGGGTTGCTAGAGCCTACTGAAAATGTTTTGGGTTTGTGTGAACAAGTTTCTTTTGTAGATACTATGGGTGAGCTTGATGCTATAATGGGGTCTAATTTGCATCTTGAAAATGAATTTGTGGAAGTTTGCTCTATGGAAATGTATCAAGTAATAGAAGCCTTTAAAGAAAGCCAAACAGTTGGCCCAGAAGTCCATGTTGAAACTAAATACAAGAGTGTAGCAAAGAAGGTGAAACCAGTAGCTTCATCCTTACCACCCAACAATAGAGAAAAGATTGAGCAGGCTTCTTTACAACCAAGTTTGAGGAATCCTAAAAATATTGGGCATACCTTCACAAAGGAGTCTTTCCAAGACTTGCAGATTGGTTGCGAGGAGTTTCTAACATAGGAGGAGACAAAGTGCTTCAAAGAAATGCTTTCAAAGCATGGTAAGGCTTTTGCATTTGAGCCACATGAGATAGGATGTGTTGATCCTTCTATTGTAGCTCCTATGGTAATTTTCACAATACCTCATGTGCCTTGGAATCTGTGGCCTATTCCGGTTCCAAAGGCTCATTTGCCAAAGTTAGTAGAGCTACTGAATGAGAAAATCAAAATGGGAATCTTGGAGCCTTCTTGTGCTCCATACTCAAACAGGTGGTTCACAGTTCCGAAGAAGAATGGTTCTCTACGCTTCATCCAAGATATGCAACCAGTGAACAAGGTGACAATTAGAAATGTAGGTACAGGTCCAATTGTGGATGAGTTTGTAGAGGCATTTGTAGGGAGGGCAATCTACTCAATGGGGGATCTCTACTCACGGTATGATCAATTTCAGCTTGCAATCGAAAGCAGAGACTTGAAAACCATGAGGACACCTTTGGGTTTGGTAAGGATGTGTACCTTGCCACAGGGAGCAACCAACTCGGTTGCACATATGATGAATGGGATGAATAAGGTCTTACGTAACTTTATTCCTCAAATCACAATGCCTTTCATTGATGATTTGCCTATCAAAGGATGTGAAGAAAGTGACAAAGATGAAGCTTTGGATCTCAAGGGATGTCGCAGGTTGGTGGTAAATCACATAAATGATTGTGATAAAATTTTGTCTAAGCTGGAAGAAGTGAATCTTACATTGTTAGGAAAAAAGTCTATGTTTGGTGTCAATGAAGTGCTCGTTGTGGGGCACATGTGCGGGCCATATGGTAGGAAACCTTGTCCAACAAAGGTAGATGCCATCCAAAGAATGAAAGAAACATGCACTAGCATCACTGAGGTTAGAAGATTTCTAGGAGCATGTGTCTTCTATGTTATTTGGATTCCACATTATGCACATGTAGCTGATCCTCTTTATCAGCTGCTTAGAAAGAATCAGAATTTTAAATGGACAGAAGCACATGTAAAATCCATGAAAAAGCTAAAGGAGTTTCTCCAGTCAGCAAAAACTTTGAGAAAGTTAGACTATGAGTGTCAAAGGCCAGTAATTGTGACAGTAGACACCAGTCCTACAAGGATTGGATGGGCAATAGGAAAAGATGACAAAGAAGGACACATGTATGTGGTAAGATTTGGAGCAAAGGTGCTAAGTGCTCACCAAAGAAACTATCCACAGATAAAGAGAGAGTTATGGGGTATGGTTACAGCCTTGAAAAGTGGGAAAGAGTACCTAATTGGTGCATGTGTGGTTGTAGAAACAGATTGTCTACCACTTCTTGGGATGATTACAAGCTGCTCAACTCTAGACATTGCTATGTTGCGGTGGATTGCCTACATTAAGTCCTTAAATCCTGAGTTTAAGCACATTGCAGGTAAAGACAATACAATGGCAGATATGCTATCAAGGGCAAGGTATGAAGATGAGCCACAAATGATTGACGAGGGAGATGATGTAGGCACAAAGTTCTATTCGATCTCTCATGTCAAAGGTAACAATGTCTACATGACTAATCTACTTGAATCATTCTTGAAAGAGCTTTATGAAGGTGATTGGCTTCTTATTGGAAGCTACTTGAGTACTCTAACAAAACAGGATGATTGGTCTGAACAAGAATTCAAGAGGATACACAGGAAAGCATATGGGTACTTTTTGAGGGATGGTTACTTGTGGAAGCATCCTAAACAAAAGGGTGCTACACCACAACGGGTTATATGTAAAAAAGAGACTCAAGTAAAGCTCATGCAAGAGTTTCATGAGAGTCTATGGACTGGACACAGGGGTGTGTGGGCAACCTTCTCCAAGTTGAAAGAAAAATATTGGTGGAAGGGTATGTATAAAGATGTATCTCAATTTGTAGAGTCATGTGTAACTTGTCAAGTGTATTCAAATGTTCGACATCGTGATGGATTGCACCCTACATATACACTAGCCATGCACTATAAATGGGTTGTGGATCTAGTCACAATGCCTCTAGGACTCTGGCAGATGAGATACTTGGTTCTTGCACGAGAGGACCTAACTAACCAGGTTGAAGGAAGAGCATTAAGAGCTAAAACCACAGAAGCTGTGTGAAAATTCCTTCTTGATGAGGTGATTTTCCGTTATGGTTGTGTGGGAAAAATCACTGCAGATAGAGGTGAACTGAATGCCGAAGAAGCAAGGGAGTTCTTTTCTAGATTAGGAATCAAGATTTCTCTTACTACAGCTTACAACCTTGAAGGCAATGGAAAGAGTGAAAGAGGGCATCCTCCTATCATCAAAGCTTTGGCCAAGGCTTGCGAAGGAAGAGTTGGTGAGTGGCCAAAACTATTACCATATCCTTTATGGGCTGATCGTACAATACATAGCTCAGTAACTGGCTACATGCCTGCGGAGCTAATGTATGGTCAAAAGCCAGTGATGCCGATTGAAGATACAATTCCCACATGAAATGTACTACCTTCTCAAGAGGGGCTTAGCAGGGAAGATCTCCTTGCACTGCGTATAAGGCAGCTAGAGAGAAGACCTGGAGACATTGAAGCTGCAAAAGAACGACTCAAAAATGCAAGGTTGAAAAACAAGGAATACTTTGATAAGCGACATCGACTCAGGAGCAAAGCAATTGACAAAGGTGACTGGGTTTTGGTGTATGATAGTAGCCTTGATAACCAGCACACAGTCATGCGTAAATTTTCAAAAAGATGGTTTGGACCGTATGTTGTAAAGCATGTGCATGAAAATGCTACTTACAGCTTGTCTAAACTAGATGGTACAGAAGTAAAGATTCCCATTGCAAGAAAAAGGATCAACATGTTTAAGAGAAGAGGAGACAATGATCCAGAAGATGTTGATGAGGAAGAAGAGCAAACCACATGTAAAGATCAAAGTGAAGATGAAGATTTGGAATCATCTAGTGAAGAAGAAAGCAAGGAAGATGTACAAGAGGGCTGATCTTACAAAGAAATAATGTGGCACATACCGGAGGATGTGCGGGTTTAGAGGGGGTGGATGTCCTGTTGTAACACGTACATAATGGGAACGCATGCTATAAGATCTATCTTGTAACTTTTTAAATACATAATTATCTTTCCTATAATGTACATATGCATATTTAAGTATAATAATAAGCCTTCTATCTCATCCTATTATTTTTCTCAAGGGTAACCTATCCTTACTTTACCATCAGAAAATACTATGGGAAAAGCTCAATAGCTCCGCCTCTTTAACTTGGGGTTAAAAGCATTGATTCTTTATTTCTACTATCTCATTATCATTTCACACCCTAGCTAGATCCTATATCTAGGGTAAACTCCAATATATATATATTCTATGTATTTTTTATACTTTTCTTATATTTCTTTTTAAATAGCTACTAGGAGGGAATCAAATCCTAGTGGGACACTAGGTGGCATGATTTCAAAGATACACTTATTTTAATGCATTATTGCAAGCATGATTACAAAACTTTGTCAAGGAGCAATGTCATGCTTTCATATGGCATGAGGTGTCCTTTGGAATTAAATGAAAGTTTAGGCTAAGGGGACCACGGGAAGACTTTTGCTGCCAGAAATGGACCCTATTTTGATGAATTTTTTACACAAGGTTCCAATCTGAATTGGAAAATGATTTTAAAATAAAAATCGTAGCTAATGAGCTGAAGTTTCTGTCTATATTTTTACTTTTTTATTTGGAGCCACGGTTGAGGAGATATGATCAAAATGCTGGACCCCAGTCTGCCCACATCATGCAGGGACAGCTCATTTCCAACTTTTCCAATTCCTATTCACACTGGCTCCTCTCTTCTTGTGTAAACCCTTGGGGGTTCCCTTCACCTATAAAAGGGGACCTCTTCTTTCTTGAAAAGGAACTCAAGCATTCAAGCCATTCATGAGAGGAATTCTTGAGGGAGTGAGTAGTAATGCCTAATTGTACTTAGCCATTAACATAAGCCTAAGACTACACTTTCTCCTAGAGGAAGACTAGCCATCCTTGCATGCTATCCTTGGAAGATCAACTCTAATCAAAGAAGGGAGTGGACTTGGCGTATCAATCAAAGTTGAATTCTCCCCTCTTCTTCTCTCTCCATCAATAATGGTGCCGAAAGGGTTTGTCAAGTAAGATGTGTTCTACATTGATGTTTTCTTGATTTCTTGTTGTTTTCATTTTCATCTCTAATCCAAAAAAAATATATATGTATCTAATGTCATCTCCTTAACCAAACCTATCTCTCTCACTCTTAGTAATTCATCCTCTCTACAAATTTTAGGTTCTCCTTGCTACAGGTACATCTCTCCCCGCAGTATCCTTATTGCCTACGGGCAAGAATAGGGCTTGGCAGGGAAACTTCTCATCTCTTCACTTCTCTCATATCTACATTTCTCACATACTATCCTAGATGAATAACCCACATGATGATAATTTCTATCACTTTCACTTTGTTCGATCTATTAGAATTAATGTATGGATTAGCCGTAAAATACACTTTCAACAACGTATAGTGTTTCTCTTCGGCCCTGAAAGGCTCAATGAAATACTTCTATCACCGGATCCCATCATACTACCTCTCATAGACTATAATTTTTCTTTTGATGTAAGCGTAGTTATCTTGCTATGAATCAAGAGGATTTGTACACACAATTAATCCCAATCACTAGACAAAATATATATATTATGGTAAGCACAAAACTACAATTCCAAAGAACAATTCGTAGCCTATTTGGTCAGCCAAGATTGAATGCCATTAACTCATCTATTAACCCTTTCATATTACCCATGATACGATATGACCATAGCCTTGATGTTTTCATCTTTGTATTGTTTTGACATTCTCCTTTGTGTTCTTTCTTTGTGTGTGTGAGTGCAAGAGAGAAAGAGTGAGTCTTCTTTGATTGCACTTCTTTCCAAACCCTAGTCTTCATGGCATCTATGGTTTAACTCGTTCATATAGTTTTTGTTGAGTTCTCTCACAAACTCTCACAGTCATAAGCCCGGTGCTTTCCTGGCAAGACCGCAAATTTCGACAACGCGACAACAAGCTGTCGCGCCAAAACGCGATAGCGGTGCTTTTGTGGAGCGTCGGCACCAGTTTCGCATTGTGGCGCGACCGTTCCACGGCGGCTGGCACGTGGCGTAATCATCACGGCGACTGCATGATGCACCAGTGGCTCGACAAAAAGGCGTCGCGACACAACGCGAGGAGGCGGAACTCAGTACTCTGGATTGGCCGTATCGCGTTTTTACGCAACAATAAGTTGTCGCGCCAAAACGCGATTGCGGTGCTTTTCTAGTGTGGCAGCACCAGTTTCGCATTGTGGCGCGACCGTTCCACGGCGACTGACACATGGCGTAATCATCATGGCGACTGTATGATGCACGCAGGTCCCATGATGCACATCAATCGATGTCATCATTGTCCTCGGGAGTCCTATAAATATGAATTTCTCCCCCATTTGCCCTTTGTTTGGATGTTGTGCTCTCTCGTCTATCTTCGCTTTTGAATTTCCGTTATGGACCCCTTCAATGTTGAAGCAGAGGAGGAAGTGCCTTGCTCTGAGGATGCCCCCCAAGACAAACTATCTCATTTTCTATACCGCATTGGGATTCAGCAGCGTGAGACAGAGATCAGGCCGATGTTCAATCCAGATTTTTCTTTGCATGAGTGGATTGTCTCCGCGCAACATTACCTATCAGGTTTTGAGCAGACGTACCAGCAGCAAACGTTTGGTGGCATTGTCGAGATACAAGGAGTTTGTTTTGTTCACATGAAGGATATCAATTTGGACTCCTCCAAGAAACACCGACACCCTAATTCATTTCCACAAAGTAGAGATATGAGAAATAGAAGAGAGGAAGTCCTCTATCCATCATTTACGTGGTTATAAGGGGCATACGCCACAAGCTAGGCGATAAATCTAGGATTCTAATGAAAGTTGTTCCTAACATAAATATGAAATCCCATTGATATATTTAGAATCTATAAACAATGCCTTTTTTCCCACATTTAAGAGGCACGGCCGCCATCCATAAACCATAAATATGATATGAGACTTAGTCTAAACTAACTAGTAATCTTGTGAAAAGTACCAGACTAATCGGGTCCATAGCTTTCAAGGGCATGTATATTTAGGACTTCTTGACTCTTGGAACAATGAGTCTCCAATTTTGCGTCTCTTAACACTAGAATGGTAACAGGACACTTTTATGTCCTTGGACAATTTTGTGTCCTGTTAAGTGACATTTTGCTTGAATTATTTGAAGAGTATGAAAATGAATTTCTAGGTGCTATATAGCCACAAAGTTGTCTTATGAGCTGAAAAAAACTTAGCATTTTTTTTGGAGTATCGATCTCACCATTAACCTTACTCTTGCACAACATTTTTGAACCTAAACTGTGTGAAAAAACGGGTCCTGTTTTTGGCTTTTTTTCAATTGTTGGCAACTATACCACTCTAAACTTCATGTTTGTGAGGTTTAGATGGCTAGAGGTTAGGCCTTCATAGTTCTCAACATGTTGTGATGCTTGTAGGGAGAGCTAAGTGTTAAAATTGAAAGTTATGACCAATTTACAAAAATTGTATAATCCTATTTTTTGGCCAAAATTAGCACTTTTATGATTTTTTTGGTGGCTTTCTTGATATCCAAATTCAATTTTGATTGTGTAAGTGTAATTTATAACATAAAGCTAATCTTCCTTGAGTTTTGGGGGACCTAATATGCTATATAGCATAGTATATGATGATGGTTGAGTTTTTTGATTGCTGAAGAATACGATACATTTTAGAGTAGCAAGTATAAATTTCTCAATATTGCTAGTTTCTTAGGCCAATTGTGTGTATTTTGTAGGTAGTGACCATATCTAATCATAAACTACAAACTTGGCTAGATATTGAGTAGTTTCTATGGGTTTCTAGAGGTCATAGTGCTAAACCCAGTTTTTTCATGTTTGCTGTATTTAGCACTTTATCATTGCCCCCAAGGTTCCAATTGTAAGAGATCCATTATCATTTTGACATGCTCCATGGCTCCTTTTGAGTCCAAAGGCCCAAAGGGAACTAAGAAAACATGTATATAGTATCTGTATTGAGTGTGACTATAGAAACTTTGATGATAGGTCCGCAGAATGGCAAAAATGTAACTTTTTTGTACCTATTTTTTTTGCCCAAAAAAAAATTAGTGAGGTAAAAGCAACCATATGTTTTGGTCACCAACCCATTGAAGTTAACGGGGCATTTTATCTCATGTCCTACAAAAATCCCCACTCTTATTTATATGCAGTCAACCGTAAGAAATTGCTGTTTTGGGCAAAATGCACTGGTCCATCAACTTTGGAGACTTGTAGTGACCAAGGGATGATAAAAATTACAAGTTTCTCATTTTTTCCATATGTAGTAGTTATTGAGCTATAAGCTCATGAAAGGATTTTTCAAAATGAGTGGATCTACTATGGTTTTGGAATTTTTCCCCTAGAGTGGTAACCTAAGAGGACATAAAAGTGTCCTTTTTGGGTTTTGGGAAAAAATTCCAAAACCATAGTAGATCCACTCATTTTGAAAAATCCTTTCATGAGCTTATAGTTCAATAACTACTACATATGGAAAAAATGAGAAACTTGTAATTTTTTTCATCCCTTGGTCACAACAAGCCTCCAAAAATGATGGACCAGTGCATTTTCCCCAAAATAGCAATTTCTTACGGTTGATTGCATATAAACAAGAGTGGAGATTTTTGTAGGACATGAGATAAAATGCTCCGTTAACTTCAATGGGTTGGTGACCAAAACATATGGTTGCTTTTACCTAACTAATTTTGTTTTGGGTAAAAAAAATAGGTACAAAAAAGTTACATTTTTGCCATTCTGCGGACCTATCCTCAAAGTTTCTATAGTCACACTCAATACATATACTATATACATGTTTTCTTAGTTCCCTTTGGGCCTTTGGATTTAAAAGGAGCCATGGAGCATGTCAAAAGGATAATGGATCTCTTACAATTGGAACCTTGGGGGCAATGATAAAGTGCTAAATACAACAAAACATGAAAAAACTGGGTTTAGCATTATGACCTCTAGAAACCCATAGAAACTACTCAATATCTAGCCAAGTTTGTAGTCTATGATTAGATATGGTCACTACCTACAAAATACACACAATTGGCCTAAGAAACTAGCAATATTGAGAAAGTTATACTTGCTACTCTAAAATGTATCGTATTCTTCAACAAAATAAAAAAACTCAACCATCATCATATACTATGCTATATAGCATATTAGGTCCCCCAAAACTCAAGGAAGATTAGATTTATGTTATACATTACACTTACACAATCAAAATTGAATTTGGATATCAAGAAAGCCACCAAAAAATCATAAAAGTGCTAATTTTGGCCAAAAAACAGGATAATGCAATTCTTGTAAATTGGTCATAACTTTCAATTTTAACACTTAGCTCTCCCTTCAAGCATCAAAACATGTTGAGAACTATGAAGGCCTAACCTCTAGCCATATAAACCTCACAAACATGAAGTTTAGAGTGGTATAGTTGCCAAAAATTGAAAAAAAGCCAAAAACAAAACCCGTTTTTTCACATAGTTTAGGTTCAAAACTGTTGTGCAAGAGTAAGGTTAATGGTGAGATCGTTACTCACAAAAAGCTGCTAAGTTTTTTTCAGCTAATAAGGCAACTTTGTGGATATATAGCACCTAGAAATTCATTTTCATACTCTTCAAATAATTCAAGCAAAATGGTCACTTAACAGGACACAAAAGTTTGTTTTCTAATTACTACCACATTGTTTTACATATACAAACAATGTTCTTTTCTTAATTCGAGGCACGGGTTCTTTCATCCAGCCCTTCAAACATCACAAAAAGATTTCTTTCTCAAACATGGTCTAATGAAGACAATCCTAGCTATAATTCAACAAAAATGAATCTTTCAAATTATTCTTAAGAGTTTGCCGCTACCCGCGATCTTTCTCTTTCTAACCAACAGAGCCTTTGCAAAGGTTTTACTTATTTGCCAACCACAAAATGCGCATACTTTCCCAGTCACTAACCGTAAGGGAACATCTCGCTAATTGCAAGGCATCCTGCTAACTGAAAGTGATAAAAAGAGAGTTGATAACCTTAGATTATTCTCCTCTAACCCTGAAATCACTTCGCTAACTGCGAGGTCCATCTAGAAATAAGATATTCTTGCAGCAATGGTTTTCTTTAACTGTTTTCTCAAACATGATTAACTAAATTCTAATATCAAACAGAGACAGTTTATCAAACAATAACCATAAATCAAACAATTTTTTCTCTACTCTATGAAATCATATGCTTGTTTCTTTTGATATAATCACGTCTCCTTGACAGTTTAAGGGAATTCCTAGGCTTGACTTACCGGTCATCGTGTATAATGATGCAGAATTATAAATTCATGTTACTGGATTAGCAACACATTTGACTACCTCTTGTGGTTGAGGTTGGACGGCTTTGACTTCTTTCGCAACCAATACCTCTGCTTGAGTCACGTTTGGAGTAGTTGATGCCTTCCTCTACACCTTTCTTGGAGGTGGAGTGACATGAGCGTCCTTTGAGCTTCGAGTTACTTGCTTCGGGGCCATCATATCACGAAAGAGAAGAGAGAAAATGAGAAAGAGAACTCAACAATTTGAGAGGCAGCACGACAATGATAGAGAAAGAGTTGGAGATGGAGATGACTTGAGGGTAAGAGGTTGAGGGAGAGAAGGTAACTCTAACGTCAAGGCAAGAGAGCTTCCGCTTCTGAGAGTGTGTGTCTTCAAAGTGAAGGGAGATGGGCCTTTATATAGGCTCTCAAGGACAACTAAGAATAGAGGTTCAAAGTCAAGGGCTCCCATAGAATATCGTGATACCATGGTTTTTCCATTAGCCAATTCTACTGTCATGGGTTTAGCTTGTTTTTGATTCAGGTTCAACTTTTGCAAGAATTTTGGGGATAGAAAAGAATGAGTATTGCCACAATCGATGAGGAGGTTAAAAGGTTTACCTTGATGGGTTGCTAGTGTTTGAATAACGACAAATTTTCTTTGGGCTCCAGGGTTGTCAATAGCAGCATAAATTCTTACTGTTTCTTTTTCTTCACCAAGGGTAGGCTCTCCTAAGACTGCATGTGCATGGGCATTCCTACCTTAGCCTCTTCCAAAGGCTCTCGCTGCTCATCCTTGCCCTCTACCTCGTCCACCACCTCGTCCATTGTTATGTCCAAAAGGGTGGTGTCTTTGATCTTCTTCAGTTGTTGCTACTGTTCAGACGTGGACATCTGGTTCAATAATGTCCCAACTCTCCACATTCAAAGCATCGAACATCCAAGCGTGAAGGATTCTGAACATTAGCAGTGTAATCTCTTTGTGGTTGTCCATTATTATTGGGAAGCCTTATTGGACGTCTCGCTCCATTAAAAATTTGATTTTGTTCAACTCTTCTTCTAATTCCTTGCTCCTTCAGTAAGGGCTTAGCTCGTAGTAAAGCATCTTGCACAGTAGTAGGTTTCATGGCTTCTTATCACAAGCTGATTGGTTCTCTTAAACCTTGACAGAAACAGGCTACCTGCTGCTCTATGATCATGGGCAGAGCATAACATCTAAGCCTTACAAACTTTGAGTAGTACTCTTCCAAGGTTAAACTGTATTGCTTCAAGCTGAAGAACTCATTCATCTCAATGCTTTGTGTGCAGGAGGTAAGTATCTTTCCTTCACCGTCTGTTTAATTTCTCTTCAACTCTAGGAGTTCTCCAATACTCCCATGTCACGACAATGTTGTTTCCACCATAATTTTGCTTCACCAAAGAGACGAAACATCCCTAGCATCACTTGATTTGCATGTGCAGTCTTTGCAGCCAAGAAGTAATCATCCATAGCTTTGATCCATACTTTTGCATCCTTCTCAATATCAATAACCTCTCCTTTAAAAGAAGGTGGTTGCATTTGTTTCAGTAATAACTTCTTCTCGTGAATCTCCATATAGATAGAATCATTCTGAGGGTTCTCCATTATAGGAGTGAATTGAGGGTTCTCCTGAGTATACGCATATATTAACGTTAATATCCATAATAACCCAAAACACTAAGGTGTTTTCTAGACTTAGACTTATCCAGTCGACTAAAGGTTCAACCACATGACTTTACCAATCATGACTTACCCAGTCTACATAAAACTTAACCATACGACTTAACCAATTTTGACTTATTCAGTCCTGTAAAAATCAATCACATGACTTAACCAGTCATGATTATCTCAATCACATGACTTAACCAGTCATGGGTCATCCAATCCACCAAAAAAATCTCACTTACTTGACTTAACCAGTCAAACAATTTCTTTGTAGAAAAACAACTCAATCTTCTATTCATAAAGACATCAAAAGGTCATACACATAAGCTTAAAGCCACCCTCACAAGCTACCGAAAGAGCTCTCAAGCACCTCAATCCCAGCTCAAGAGCTCCTTCATCCCCATGCCCAAATTTATTGCTTAAAATAGGTGTGTGTGTGTGTTTTGTGGGTGAAGCGTTGTAGAAGCCGAGGATATAATCTCCATAGTTGGATTTCCCACACGTGGAAACCTTTGGGGCCCCTTGGTCTAGCTAAACACACTACAAATAGTGAGTGTGTGCAAGGTCTCGGGCTAATGAGCTTCAAGGCCTAATTTTGCCAAGTGAGGAACGTGGGCGAATTTCAAACAAATGCTCAAATCCAACCTATCTTGGGTTTTGGGTCCGTAGATAAGGAGTCCCATGGTGTAGCGCCTTGCTTGTGGGTGGATGTGAGTTGACATTAAAAAATATTTTTTGGAATTGGCGGGTCCGTAGGGCCCCGTTCCCACTCAATGCAGCTCTCCCTTTTGACGCCTACTACCCGAGTCCCTAGGGTGCTATCCCACGCTACTTCAAACCACACAAGGAGTGGCACCAAGCCTCCCACAAGGAGACCTTTCCCATGGCCAGGTCTGAGCTCCCCACATTCCCAAGGCTTTGACCCCTTTAAGGGTGCTATCCCACGAGTAGGCCCATGGTCTTATTGCCTTAGGCACTAAGGCAATAAGACATTCAACTTCAAGGGCTTTTCCTTGAGCTTCCAAAACCATTAGGCTACTTAGACAACACAAAAAAAAGGGATCAAAGAAGAACTTCAAAAGCTTCAAAGAGGGCTTCAATAAGAGGCTTGAAAGGCAGGCCTCAAGAGCTCCAAGTGGAAGGCATCGAGATAAAGCAAGCAAAAATTGTTAAGGGTGACTTCACGCAAGTGAATAGGTACTTCACATTGAAGGGAAATTCCAAATTAAAGTACGCATTCAAATTGAAAATCTTGTAGCGAAGCACAACAATTTCTTGCAATGTATGTAATTATATTAGTTTACATGGATGACATTATAATTGTGCTTTTGTAAGGGGATAGACACTAGCATTGGAGAGTCTTCAAATTTCTAAGACCTCTCCATGTGTGAGAACTTTGTGATAATGTGTATGAGAGACGTTGCATGCTTGGGTTCTCGGAGTATGACCAAGATGCAAGAGGATGCATTAGTTTTTGGTATAAGATTTTTTAAAGGATATTTTAGCATATTGTTGCATGTCATTATGATGCATGAAATAAATCTTGTTTACACCATAAAAGAGGAAAGAAGCACTCATTTGAGGGGAGGATACAAAGACAAAGACCATGAAGCAGTTGAGGACAAAGAATCGAAGAAGACGAAGGTGCTCTCGGATTAGAGCGAAGCGGACATTTTTCAAGATTTTGCTCTTGCATTAGAGCATTGTTTTTGCTCCTTGATTGAAGTGTTATGCTGTTTGTCTCCTAGATTGGGGATGCATGTTGTCTGTGCCCCAGGATTGGAGTGTTGTATTTCTTCATCAAGTTGTAGTCCAAAAGTTCAAGGGGAGGATTCCTCCTTCACTGTATCTTCCTAGTCCAAACATCAAGGGGAGGATTTGTGTGAGGTTTGTCCTAGAGTACTAGAGTATGAGTCAAGGAGAGAAAAGGTGGAATTATCCCACATGCATTGGTGCCAGGTTGTAAAGCTACTTAAAGCTCATTTCATGAATGAATCAACCAAGTCTATTTGTCATTGCATCTCTATTGTTTATGGTGAGCTTGTGATGACTTAGAAAATACTCAAGATCGTGTTTATGAGTCCAAGTTAATTGATCTTTGAACCTAACTTGCTTGATTTATAATCTAGCCAACACACACTCACTTGTGTGCACATTGTTTCTCTTTCATCCATCCTAGCTAGCACGATCACATTCCCATCAGAATGAGTTTTTTTTAACAATAGAGCCAAGATTCCAAGGTGCAAAAGAGAACCACTTTAGCATAGTTGGAGCTGGCAACCATGCTAGAAAATGAGCAAAGCATTAGTCCAAAAGTTTCAAGGCTAATAAACCGAGTGCTAAAGATCATAGGCTGTTGACCTATGCTCTATATGGGAAGGTTGAGCTATGCAAGTGTGTCTCTCATGCTAGAATAGGTGAGGATAAGAGTTGAAAATATCTATTCTAATTTATTAGTGAAGAGATCTATTGTCCAACACACATGCCTAAGTGCAATGTGAGATGCAATAGAAAAACCCTTCTTAAAGGGGTTGTAGCTTGACTCAACTCGAATATCAATGACAAAGATATCAATTACATCTTTTGTATTAGCACCCACATTATTCACAATGTTATTCAAAATCCCATTCCCTAAAATTTCAATTTATTTTTACACATAGATGGGTGCCCAACAAATAATCCCTCTTGGCTTTCGTTCCATCTTATGGGCTGAACCCTTTTTTCAAGCCATCTCCATTGATGTAGCCTTTCTCTTATTTCTTATGTTGGTCAAGTGGATTCATGTCTAGCAAAGGAAAATTGTGAAATCTATCTTGGTGAGTAGTCAAAGATAATCACTAATCTCTCAAGGCATTATTCCTTGGGTTTTTGTAACAAGGAGAAATTTTGCAACTACTCTTGTCTTGGTGAGTGGTCCAAGGCAATCACTTGCTCTCAAGGCCTTGAGCACAAACCTGATTAATTAAGAAGATCCAAGAAAGACTATGAGATTGTACCAAAACCTACACTCCTTCCAAGTCATCACGTCCTAGGTCACCTCCAACATCACTCCAAAATATGAAAATATTGCTTAAAGGCATGCTAAATTGCTATATGGAATGGAGACATTCCTATTGATATATGGCTAGTTATAACTTAGGCACACCCCATCAAGCTTGAGACACACAATAAATCGATGACACACTCTGCATTAATACGTTATGAAAAATGCAACACATAAAAAGCCTTGCTTTTGGGCCTTGCTATTGTGGAAACATTCAACATGTTAAGAAACAAAGAAAGATAGTGAGACAATATTATGATTAACGTTGCTTAAATTAAAAATGCCTTTGTACATGGATAGTCATGACATATAAAAATTCCTTTGTATGTTGGCAATCATGGTTGAGCCGAATAATGTTGTCAAATAATGATCAAAACACTAAATTCTCCTTCTTTCAAAACAATGAACTATAATTTGGTGGTTAAACAATTTTTCGAAGTAGAGTCCATTAGCTTCAAAGGTCTTCACAAGAAGCAACATTTATTTCATCAAATAAATACAATTTACTCATGTGCTAATATTCTTCGTTTCATTAGGTGGGATATTGGCACAGTTCTTATGTAAAATGCTATATAGAGTCCCCAATATGTAAAATACTGGCACACTTCTTATGTACAATGCTATATAGAGTCCCCAACATGTGGAATACTGGCACACTTCTTATGTACAATGCCATATTGAGCCCCCATCAGTGATCTTTGTAAGGAATAACTGCTTAAATCGCTGCAAAACATAAAGATATCCTTATTAGCCTTGTCATTAATACACATGGATTGAATGAGTAATAACAGTACTGGATTTAAGCACCCGAGAAATCGACTTGCCTATATTAAGAAATCACACAACCCCTAATGTTGATAAAAATATCACTTTTGCTAACATTGGCTGGTTGAAAAATCAAGCTTGAGAAATCAAACCTGAAAGCTTGAGATCAAGCCCTAGTTTATGTGGATATCTATGAGCACACTCAATCCTAGGACCTAAAGGCAAGCACAACAGATCATAAATTGAAGCCCAAATGGAGAGAGAGAGAGAGAGAGAGAGAGAGAGAGAGAGAGAGAGAGAGAGAGAGCGCTATCCCACAGTCTTTAAGACCTAGTACTCAATTAGGTGACCGAGAGAGAGTCTTCAAGACCTAGTACTCAATTAGGTGACCGAGAGAGAGAGAGAGAGAGAGAGAGAGAGAGAGAGAGAGAGAGAGAGAGTACCTCGTAGGGTCATTTCTGGAGGTCCTTGGGGGTAAAGATTCGCTGGCAAGGGGATGGAGATGCAGGAGGAGGGCGGGATTGAGCTAGAAGCCCAATATGGGGCAGCTGCAGATGTCGAGGAGGCAGCATCTTGGAAAAGCGGGACTCCAGGACTAGTGACGCTGCACGTGGGCACGGCAAAGTTGTTTTTCATTAGCTCATCGTCAGCATCGCTGGCGCCGCATGAGTTGCCTTCGGCCCTCTTTGAGTGCAGCGGTGTACTGCGCAATATATTGGCGTAAGGGTGGTAGGCACTGAATTGGCGACGAGGCTGGCCACGCCCTCGATCTCTGGCGTGCCCATCTCCTCCATACCTCATGACCGCTAAACTAGCGGAAGCAGGGCCCGCTAGATTAGGCCCAAGACCTAGCTGCTCTGGTTTCAGCTTGAGAACCATATTGCCCGTCTCGCTTGCAATGACACTCCGGTGGCTTTATATATAACCCTCTTTCGCATTCTCGTCAACATACCTATATTCAACTCTTTGGGATTATCATGCCAATCACCATGTACCCTAATTTTATCTTCGTTCATCATTGCCAGCACCAAAATATAATTAGCTCCCTCATCTATATCGGTGGATAAAGCCAATACACACACCTTTCACTTTCACTCCACCTAGCCTACAAAAAAGCAATGACCCCACCTCTAGATCTTTGTCTTGCCCACTCAAATACCTAGAGAGGTCGAAGCATTCCATAAGTTTCTTTCTAGCAATTGCAACTCTTAGCTCGAGTTTCCCATGGATGCCCATCTCAATTCACCCAAATTGTGACATGACATGGTGCCTATGAAAATGTGCAACCTCATACAGACATGCCATATGATGCCAATATGGCAATGGAGGGTGCACTAATGGGTCCCCTTATGTAGTCTCTAGTTTATTGCATGTTTGAAGGAAAGAGCCCGCACAACACAAACATGTGGATTTTACATCAAGATTAGGACCCACACCGAATTCAATGGTGATTATCGGGTTCAACAAGTTCTTTTATAAGGGAAAGACACTCTTCATGTTTCAAAGGACAAAATGGAAACCTTCAAATGTAACTTCATTCTCTCTTTGTAACCGAGCCTATTGACCATTAGGGATGTACTTTCCTGCTCCACTTCCATACTTGATAGAAGCCACTATTTAAGCTGGATTGTCGAGGGAAAGCTAGAATTATAGCTTTCCCATCACTAGGTGTCTCAATGACGCATCAATCGTTGGAGGCTTGGATAAGGGCAAGAGGGTATTAATAACATCATCCTTACCTAGGCTTTTAGCTTTCTCAAAAGCCTACTAAGCATGTTGGGAAAAATGCTACCAATGGTCTTTTTTATTTCTATTGTATGCTCTATAGAACTTAGCCCCATTTCCTCAAATTAAAACGGTTCTAAAAGTCGTCTCTATGCAACCCACATTCATAAAGATTTAATGATTCACCTTTTCATCCCTTCATTTAAGCAGATTAGACTTCTATCTTACATTTGGTAGCCCACCATGACATTAGGCCATGATCGGAGGAGTCATGTCTTACCTTGACTAGCTATAGAATAGCCTTGATTGCACATCCATCATCTTTTACTATCCACCTTTGTGTGTACATATATTCATCATGCGGTTGTCTTGATGATTTGTGTCTTAAAATTGTCATAATGTTTTATCTAATGTATTTAGTCTACCATCATGCTCTTAAATGCTCAAAATCTTAAGTCAAGGAGCAAGTAATCCAATCTATGTAATGTATTAGTGCTCACAACCAAGACAAAAACAAGTGCATTCTTGTTAGTATCATAACAACATTGAGCATGATGACCTTGGGGGGTCACTTTATAATTATGTGACTCTCACGTGAGTGTAGTAGAAGAGGTTATCAAATTTTATTGTTTCTCACATTTTTACACACAGAAGGATACTATAAAATGGAATTAGGAAAAATTTCTACAAATTGCAATATAGGAAAAGGGTGTATTTCATTTGGCAAAAATTTGTAGACATAAGGAGTTTTAGAAATAGTTCTTGCACGCACATGTTATGCACAATTTATTCGTAGTGACCCCGCTTCCCCCCTGCCCAAGATGATGTTTATACTTATTATATGAATGATAAAAATTAAACCCTTATGCTATGTCAACCACTAAAATAATATAATGTCATTTCTGTCAAAATACCGTTATGATTTGATCTTGTACGAAGAACACCTAATAAGCCTAATAAATAGGCTCAAGAATTTTCACTCAACATTTTGACATTCAAGTGCAAGTGGAGGAGGATCTTAAATTTGATTGTGCTTATAATAGATTATCAAGGTTTGAACAAAGCCTCATGGTCTTATAAAGAAGACACCAACTTCTTTGTTGCAAGACATACTTCATCAACCCCCACCAATGAAAATGGGTGTGTGGCCACGGTCCCACCAGCTAATGGCCATAACTTGAGCATTTTAACTTCAAATCGTTTGAAGAATAGTGCATTTGGATTGCATTATTGAGCTCTTTCTATAGATATGTACATAATATAGACTAAGTTTTGAGGTACGTATATATATATATATGCTAGGCTATCCAAGCCCTCCCTTTTATGTCCTATTGTTGATTGAATCTAATCGTTTGCTCTTAAAAGGCCCTTTTGGGGTTCATATTTTTCTTAATCAATGATAATACAATTTCCTAGAAACATCCTCTAGAGTCTATGGAAAGTACTCCCCCATTCATCTTATCTGATGTCCTTTAGCTCCACATATTCCTCAAAATTCTGTGTACATGTGAATATTTTTCTTTCCACATCTGAAAAATGGAAAGGCAAATTTCAGAGAAATTGATATGAAATTGATCACTCCCCATGCTTGGACTTGTGGTGATCAAAGTCTTGTTCCTTGTGTGTAGGTTTCTCCTTATGATCAAATTCTCTTTCCTTGTGCCTATGTTTATTGTAGTGGTCAATATCAACATCCCATGTATCATTATATTGATCATCTATTTTGGTTACAATGTCTATGTCATTCCTCTTATCTGACTTTCAATGTGTTGTTTTTTGCTTCGCTTACTACTATCATTGACATCGGTTTGAACCTTTTCTTTGACCTTTTGTTTGAACTTGTGAGACCCATGTGTACAAGAGCGTCTTTAAGTCCTCTTTGAATGCCTCCTCCTAAATTGACCTGAATGTTGAGAGTCCCCAAGCCCGTTAGTACTTTCTCCTTCCCAGGTTGATGTCTCTCTCTTTATTTTGAAATTCATGTCTATCATTAGAACTTTTCTCCAATTCTTTAGCCATCATGATGATATGTTCTTGGTCCTCAATAAATAGTGTTGTAGGTCTCCTCTTTGTTGCTGATTATCTCTGAAGCATTTCAAATGTTCAAGTCACTCCAAATTCCAACTAGTGATAGGTTCCTATCAAGAGCTTAAGCTCACTGTCGTGATTGTCAAAATGGAATAAGCTCATCACTTTTTATAGCTATTCCAGGTTGGAGATTCAGAGTTTTATGTCAGTTGAGATATAAAAATACAAATTTAGAACTCATTTGAACAAACTAGATGAACTGGAAAAAAGTACAAAGCTAGATACTAGACACAAAGTACTATAACTAATATATATTTAGATAATGGGACAAGAGTCCAATTGGCATTGAGTGATGATTATAGTAGAACCTAATGGCAAAAAAATAAAATTCCCAATGATTACAAAGACTCAAGATAGATCCCATAATGATTGACTGTCAAAATAAAGTAGCAAGTCCTATTAGTAGGTACAAGTTCTGATTCAATGTAGATTGAAACATATAATACAATAATTACTATGTACAAGTTCTGATTTATTGTAGATTGAAACATATACTACAACAATTACTACTAGTAAAGACCAATCCGATTATGTAGAAGTGCCTTTTTAGAGGTCATTTTCACCATCTACAAGAGGCAAAGTCTTCTTCTTCTTCTTATTCACTAGCTCAAGATAAGAAGCCTAAAATATCTAGAACAAATCACACAGCATGAGGGGAAACTAGTTCAATAGTCTAGTGTGAACTGCTAGTGAGTGAACTAGATGGATAAGTGTGTCATCACTCTAGTAGGTAGGCTAAGTCGGTGTAGTCTAGCTATATTATCACTGGTCAAGATATGTGTATCCACCAAGGTGCGCCACTGATGATGAGTGTCAGTGATAGTAATCTAGGAGTAATACATGTCAACCTTGACATCTCAACACTCCCCTTAGTCTCAATGCCATATCTTGTATACCAAGTATCTCTCAAAACCATCGAAACTTCTTTCGTCCAAGTGCCTTTGTGAAGATATTTACAACTTGCTCATCCATCGTCAAAGTTGGGGGGTCCACTGAATAATTATGTGACTATCACGTAAGTGCAATAGAATGGGTTATTAAATTTTATTTTTTCTCACATTTTCACCTATAGAAGGGTACCATAAAATGAAATTGAGGAAAAAAATTTATAGATTGAATAAGAAAAGGGTGTATTTTATTTGTCAGAAATTCATAGATAAGGAGTTTTACAAATATTCATTGAACTCACCCAATACACACAATTTATACATAGTGAGCCCCCCCCCCCCCCCCCCCCCCCCCCCCCCCCCCCCCCCCATTGCCCGAGATGGTGTTAGATACTCAAGGATGATGCTGCCTACCAAGATCCTCTCTCTAATGAACCTCAATGTGTTTTGTATTTCCAAAAAAACTAGTTTCTAGGTCAAATGTATGTTGGTAAATCTGTCATAATAGTTGACAAACCAACATATGTATCTGTACCTATACCTGTACTTGTCCTCAAAGTATTGAAATAGTTACTACATGCATGCTACCTCACTTGCCACCACTACAACACTCCCAAAGTTTTTCTTTATACTTGATTGAGCACTTGTAGGTTTGTTCTTTCCATTACTTGTGATATTGACGCTCACAAGTCAAAACATGAACTCATTAGTAGACCTACAATCATATGCTCTACCATCCGAATCTACGTCTATGTAGCTATAGAGCTGTAACTCAGCATTAGCCCTATGATAGTGTTCATGATCCAAAGTAGCACTCAAATAGTGTAATGTGCACCTCATTGTATCCAATAATTGGGTGAAAGCATGTTAACTTGCCGCGCTTTTTGTGCTAGTTAGCAGTTTCAAGTTAGCACATCTTCGAAAAGTTGAGCTTCCGGTAAAATTTTTACAAATAATATCAAAATTTTTCGGAGGTTGTACATTTGGATTCCTTGTTTCAAGTGCTTTCTATTGATATATCATATGTCATAGATCTTGGAGATGTAGCTCAAGTTATTGTACTAGTTAGCATATGTCAAAATTGTGCTAGTTAGCATTGTCCGGGACATGAAAAAGCATGACAGGTTAACATGATTTCACCCAATTGTGGCTTCCTTATGAGACTGCATAAACCAACTCACCAACAAAACTATGTAGCTCAAGTCTATACATGAGATAGTCAAGTAGATCAAACTACCCATATTATTCATATACATGGTAGCATTCTCAAGTACTTGACCTGCATCATTCCGTGACTTCAGATTTTAATCAAAAGATATTGCAATAGGATTACTATAAGCCATACCATACTTTGTCAGCATGTATAAAGAAGACTACCTTTGTGACAACCATACACCCTCTTGTGTGTGAATATTCTCAATGCCCAAAAGTAACACAAATCTTGTAAAGATTCCATCCCAAATTCCTACATAAGCAGAGCCTATACACCCTCTACTTCGGCCACAATATCACCATCAATAGTCATGTCATCCACATATAGATGAAAATAATCACAATTCCTACTCCATTCTTTTGCACATCAAAAGAATGATCTCCATTAGACATCCAAAAGCCCAAAGATATAAGGAATGCTAGAATATTCTTGCCCTCTAGTAATGGCAATGATTCCCATGTTCCATTTGCATCAAGGTCAACCATCTCTTCCATAGCTTGCCACTATTTTGCATCCTTAACATCATTCTCAAAAAAATTGAGCTCTACCACCTCTATAATCTTTTCCATATATGCACAATGGCAAGCCACATAATTTTCATAAGTCAATCTTTGCATATAATTTTTCTCTCTCTTATATTTGTGTGGTCCAGGATCTCTTCTAGGTGCCTTATACCCTACTTTCATCCTTCTTGCACTTGGAGTTTTCATATAGGGTAGGTTAAAATCCTCATCTAATTTTACTCTACATAGAACCATTGTTGTCATCATCATCATGAGCTACACTCAAATTTGGTAGCTTAGGGGCATAATTACCTTTTCCTTTCCTTTTCTTGACACATTTGATGATTTAGAAAGGCTCATTCTCTCATACTCCATATATTCTCACCATAACTTGCATTAGGTGACTCTTATGGCCCACTCAAAACCTGTGACTGCAAACCTATATTTTCCATGGCCATATTTTCTACATCATCCCCTAAATTATCTTTTGCATCATCATACCAAATTTCCATTTTATAAACAACAAAATCTTTGATTACCCTTACTTATAACACTTAAATTGTTCTTGATCAAGGGAATAACAAATGAACATGCACTTTTTAGCCTTTGGGTCAAGCTTTCTTCTCATCTCATCTAGCAGAAGAACCCTCCAAACACATAAGAAGAACAATTGAACACTTTAAAATCAATCACATTTGGTTTTTCACCATTGAACTTCTATGTGGGCCGGTGTCATATCATTCACTATAGTAATAGAGAAACATGTTAATAATTTAAAAACTTGTCGCAATAGCCTCAACCCAATAATAATAAGGCACATGATTTTCATTTTTCATAGCTCTAGCAATGTCCACTATGTGCTTGTTCTTCTCCTTTGCAACACCGTTTTGCTAGCAGAGTACACTTGCATGGAAATTGTCTCTAATTTCTATGATTTTTCAAAGAACTATTTCACTAAGTTTAGAAGTACTCTTCCAATCTATTGGACCTCAATCACTTTACATGTTTTTTAGTTTGTTTTTCAATCATATACTTGATATTATCAAAGTTCATAAAGACCCATACCTCCCTTGTATGGAATTAATAAAGCTCACATAGTAAGTGTAGACACCCATAGACACAATCTTTGTTGAGCCCCATATATTTGTATGTACTCGTTCCAATACATCCTTTCTTGCACGCTTATCATGAGAAAAGGATGCTTTTCCTACTTTCCAAGCTGACATGCTTCATAAAGTCTCTAAATTTTAGAAACTTTAAATGTTGAAAACATGTAACCATATCCTTAATTTGCATTGTCTTTTTTCATTGTGGATTCACATGACCAATTTGCTTGTCCCAAATTTCTATATTTGCAATAGATCTTGCACCTTGTGTAAACATGACTGCATTCACCAAGGCACATTTATATCTAAAGTAAAAATTATGTCCACTTTCCTTCCCTATGAAAACAAATTTCCATTCTTCTTGTACTCTTTGATATACAAACCATCAAAGTTTATTCTGACCTCCAAATCTTACTCAACCACCTTCCGAACAAAAACCAAATTCTTGGTAATACTAGGTATACATAGTACATCAACTAGGTCCTTTACTTTACCATGTATCATAGACAATGGTACATTTCCTCTATGCATCATGGGATGTGCAATATAATCCCCAATCTCTACATATCCAAAACTCTTCAAATTTTACATTTCCTAGAACCATTCATCATGGCTAGTCATGTGATTTGAATCATCAAAATACAAATATCATACATCATTTGTACTACAAGACAAATAGCCTCTTTGGCTCATTTGTACTACAAGACAAATAGCCTCTTTGGCTCATCTACATTCCCGCTGATGGTTTCATATTTATTTTTTTGTCTCATATTGGATAGTCACATTCAAAGTAAATATGTCCTCCTACAAATCCAACATACAACAATTCTGACTTGAATAGTTATGCTGTGCATTTCCATGACCTCTCAAGCTCCCCCTACCTCAAAAATTTCCTTGAACATGTGTGTTTTGTCTTTAAAAATTATTCTATTGTTGCACTTGGGGATCCCTCTTTCTTGACCACCTACATGACTTTTACCCACCAGTCATCTTCCTCTCTACTATTAAAGAGGATCTTCAAAAACCCAAATGCTAGCATTTTTTTCATGTGAACACACTCTAGCTCCAAAATGAGGGTTGAAACACTTTTGCAAGATAGGGGTTTGAGAGGTGAGAGCCGAGAAGGAAAAGGGCCTCTAGTTGTGGAAGAAAGATAGATATATAGATTTTATGATCGAATATGAAGGTGGAATATGACCTATGGGACCAATGTTACATGCAATGTAATATGTGTATGGTTGAGGAGTAATTCTCGATGCTGCAAAATTGTGGTGATGAAAGTCTCAATAGAGAGCCCACACTATGGCTGGGAGAAGAAAATATCACATTAGGGAAATTTTGGACTCTCAAATGGGTCCTATAAGGACTTTGACTTTCTCCTTGTTGTTCAAAATGGGCACACACTAAAATTTACAAATAAAATCAAAGCTTGTTGGATAGTTTGAATTAAGAATGTACTCATCAAGATATATCCATTGATATATAGCATGCCATCAGATTTCTTATATTCTAGAAGATTCCATTTTTTGATGTGACAACTCTGTCTTATAAATGAAATCTCTTCTCACATTTCAGCTTCAATGGGGAGGCCATAACTTCTACATTGTCAGTGTTTGGGGATCTAGAACCTACTTTCTAAGGTCTTTCCAGTAATATGTTGGTTGATAGGGTTTTGACAGTGTTTATGTACTTCACCGAGTAAACCTCCTTATCGAGCCCCTTTGAGAGTTCAAATTTTCCCTAATGTGGCTAAAAATGTGAGGGAAACAAGTTCGGATGTGACCAAAATCTAAGAATTCTAGTAGTGTCTGGTACTCAGACTCTTGAACTTGATCGAATTGAACATAATGTGCATAATTGATCTGACTCTTCTCCAGTGCCCCATGCCCTATCTCGCATCAAAGGGATTGGGAGTTAAGCTGAATGACTGCGATAAGACATATCATTGATAGGGGGATAAGCTTAAGCATGTAGAGTGAGTATGAGAACATGGTTTTATATTTGAGGGCAATATGGATGGTGTATTGTAAGAAGCATGACCCACCAGATTCCTTCCAAGACATAATACATTGGCATTGTAGAAAAGCTTCATTCACTTGGGAGTCTATTGAGACATCATGTAGCAAGTGTAATGCATTCCATCTCTCAAACCACTTTTTTATGTATTGGATCCATCCCATGATCAAGATATTTCTTTTATGCATCTTTTCAACTTTGTTCTTTATTTCCATGAAATTGTAGCAAGTCAATGTGAGGGGTTTTGATGCATTTTTATGGTGTACTCCACAACCCTTTCCATGCCCATAGCCTCAATTGGAAGAGATCCCAACTTAAGAAGTAGGAGAATATATGGTGTTTGTGTCTTAATTTGAAGAAAGTTTGTAAAAACATGCTTTTGGACATTCTCAAACTCTTTCCAAGTAGAGTTTGAGATGCTCTTGCCCCACACCTCCATGAAGAAGAATCCGTGTCCCCAATATGTCAAAAAGGTACTCCTTAAGAACCCAACACTTGATGTTTCCTGAATTACACATGTTCTCAAATTCATAGCACACTCTCTTTATGGATTCCAATAGATACATGTAGCACATTTGTGCCACTTGTGATTGGCCGGAAAGTAAAGGACAAGGTACTTAAGGCTCTCAACAATTTCAAGTGTCTCATTGTTGTACACAATGTTAGGATAACCCTAACTTCACTACATGTGAACTGCATCCATTTTAGCTCCTCAAACCATTATGGGAAGCATGCCTACACCTAGCACTTAATTTTCATGCCACATAGAGAATACACTTGTCCTAAACCTCCTCATGCACACAAACACCTAGCCATGGATGCACTAGCATCTGCTATCTCTACTACTAGCATGTATCACTTCTATAAATGGAGTTCCAATGTACAAAATCACTTATCTCAATAAATATTATTATTATGAATGCAAGCAACATTTATCCACCATGATTAATAAGTCTTACAAGTGGTATCATAGCATATTGTTGTGAGACTTATTATTATCATCACTATAATTTTCACACACACACACACACACACACACACACACACACACACACACACACACACACACACACACACACACACACACACACACACACACACACACACACACACACACACACACACACACACACACACACACACACACACACACATATATATTATCATCTATCTTTTAGGAATTTACAAGCCCTTTGCATTCCACAATTTATTCACTCATAGGCTTTCAAAGTTTTCTTTTGTTTGGAGGACACGCTAAAAGGATCCATTGATAATAGACAAAATTGTCTCCAAGGCATTGCAACACCTGTCCAACTATGCAAACACCACTGCATTTAGCTTTTCAATTCACCCGATAGCCAGTTACTTTATGAGTCACTTTCAACCTCTTCAAAATATCAATACAATTTCATTTTGCATCTCTTGAGCAAGCAATTGATTCACCCATACCTCCTTACTAGATTGCTTTCACCATCGTCCTTTGCTCACCTTCACACTCGCAACACCCTATGCCAAGGTTCTATTGTCAACAATACCATTATTTGATTAGCTTTTTTTGAATGCGTCAAAGTGAAATCTG
This sequence comes from Adiantum capillus-veneris, assembly GCF_014529385.1. Classification (NCBI taxonomy): domain Eukaryota; kingdom Viridiplantae; phylum Streptophyta; class Polypodiopsida; order Polypodiales; family Pteridaceae; genus Adiantum; species Adiantum capillus-veneris. The sequence goes on from NC_140955.1 coordinate 10,542,583, forward strand.
GTCGAGCTCCTGGTGCACTTAGTTGGTCTCTAGCTCGTGTGAGCCTTGCTAATTGCCTCGCACCTGCACTTGGCTCTTGAGGACTTCTTCCCAGCAACTGTGCCCGCGGCTACTCACGTTCACCTCAGGGAGACATACACCCATCACCTTGCATAGTAGTAAGCTCTAGATCATCACTGTGAGCATCTACTTTATTTTCTTCTTTTCTTTTTTTAATGCTGGTGATCGTTCTCACATCATCACAACCACAACTTGGGGTGGGTTCAAACTAGGCGGCGGAAGAAAAATGGAAAGGGGCGTTGATCCTCCATGGTGAAATTTAATTGGTTGGAGTTGAGGCACTCTTCCACCGGGCCCTCCATTTTTCTTTCAACCCCCCCCCCCGGAAGAGTTGATGGCCTCTCTCAGCCCCCTTCACTTTTTCACTTTTCCTCCTCCACATTGTTCACACTAGGTGGCGGCAGATTTAGAAAGGCTTATTTCTTTTGCCGGCTAAGTCTGAACTAAGTCTGAACCTAGCCTTGGTCTTATTTCCTATGGCTACTCATTATCCTTGGCCCCATGCATATTGGGTTATGGCCCAACATTTTGAATTTAAGCAAGTTGCCATTCTTGGGCTCCTTTACTCTTCAAGCTAACTTCACAACCGGCTGTAAACAAGAATGCATGGAAAGTGGTTATCGTGCTTCAACAAATCAATCTGACACTTTGAAGATACTCACAACAAGGATTTCAAGGCAGCAATATCAAGATTTTTGGTGAATAAAAGAGAACCCTTGACGATCAATTGCAAATTTACCATCAATTGAGGAATTTGCAAAAAATGACATCAACGTAGCACATCAATTTTTATACTCAAATGCTGGTAAATAAAGTCATAAAATTTTAAATCCTTGTAATCAAGGAGTCGAGACACTGCTTGAGAGAGTATCTTAAGTAAGACCACTCCGCACAATGATCACCAAGAATCTGGACAAGTCCAATGACCAAAAATTTTACACTTGGCAAGTTCAAATTAAACGGTACCTGATAAAGAACCTATGGGTTGTTGTAAAGCCAATTGGGGAAGGGGAGAGCATCATGACACGAGGCGCACATGCACAATTTGTGTCAAAAGATGAGCGAGCACTAGGCATTATTATCACTACATTAGATGAAAATTATGTTCATTACATAGATGAATGCAACACTTCATTAGAAGCATAGGAAACCTTGGCACAAATGTTTGGTGCAAAGACTAAACACTCCAAAATTATCCAAAAAATGCAGCTTTACTGACTCATGATGGATGCAAATGAAGATTTAGCTAGCCTTATCAATAGGCTTCAATCCATTTGCATTGAATTAGAGTCTTTAGATGCTAAAGTGGATGATGAGGACAAAGTTGTAGTCTTGCTCAAAGCACTTCCGCTCGAGTATGATCACATAGTCATAGTAATTAAAGAAGAGGAACATGTACCTAGGTTTGAAGATGTGGTCAATTCACTTCAGGATGAAGGAAGGAAGCACTCTAACAACAAATCTATGTCAAATGGAGCTTATGTTATGCAAAAGGCTAAGTGCAAGCATTGTGGAAAGTGCAATCACAAATCAAGTGATTGTTTCAAGGTCAAATCATGCACCCTATGCGGAAAGCTTGGTCATACACCCTCAAGATGTTTCAAGAAAACTCAAAACAGGGATAAAGGCAACGTCAACCTCACCAATGATGGAGAAGGAGAAGAGGAGCCATCACAAGCCCTCTTCGTCCATTGACGCATTGTAAAAGGTTTACAAATATCCTCTAAACCACTACATGATGTATCCAAAATGAACCATAGCATGATGTACCCATTTTGAACCATGCTATGATGCCATCAAATTGTGAACCCATGTATTATCTAGAGTGCCTTGTATAAATCATGACCTATTGCATCCATTGAGATCTAGGCACATGATGTATCTTGGGCACCTCTAGGATGAATTTAGTCTTAAGAGGGTGATTGTTAGGATAACCCTAACTTCACTGTATGTGAACCGCATCCAATTTAGATCCTCAAACCATTATGGGAAGTGTTCCTACACCTAGCGCTTCATTTACATTCCACATAGAGAATACACTCGTCCTAAACCTCCTCATGCACACAAACACCTAGCCATGTACGTGGATGCACTAGCATTTGCCACCTCTACTACTTGCATGTATCACTCCATCTATAAATGGAGTTCCAATGTATAAAATCACTTATCTCAATAAATATTATTATTATGAATGCAAGCAACATTTATCCACCATGATTAATAAGGCTTACACACAATGCATGGATTCTCCTTATGGTTTGGTTTCACAAGCATAAATTTTGTTTTGGATTCATTCACAATCAGCACTAGCCCACTATGCAAGAGAAATTTATCAAGGACAACCATAAGCTTTTATGCATCCTCTAAAGTGTTTCCTAGAAGCACTACATCAACTGCATATATCAAAAGCATTATTATTGCATTGGAAATAGTGACCTCTTCAATGCATTCTTCCTGCATAAATTCAAACACCATTTCTTCCAATTGATTGATGCATAGACCAAAGAGAGTTGGTGACAACGAACATCCTTGCTTAACCCTGACAGTGCTTGGAAAAAATTTTGAAATTTCTTTTTTCAATGAACAATTGACACATCACCTTCTCATAGTTTCGAGAAACCGCAAGCATCAACTCATGTGGCACATCACCTTTTCATAGGTTCAAGAAACCGCAAGCATAAACTCATTTGGCACTTGGAATTCTTCCATCCTTTTCCACAAATTGCTATGTGAAATCATATCAAAGGATTTATTAAAGTCCACAAAGCAATAATACAATCACTTTACTTTCAACCAAATTTTCTCCATGAGCACATGAAGAGTGACAAGATGATCAATGGTGCTATGACATTTAAAAAAACCCGCTTGTCCTTTTGCACGCTTTCCATTGTCTTTAGCCCAATAACTCATACTTATCTCCATTATCCCAAACAACTTTTCCATAGTCAATCATTATAGTCTGGTAGTTATTTACATTCTTTACATGCCCTCCTCTATGCAAAGGCTTGACCCAATTCGTACTCCAATCACAAGGCATACCATGTTGAAGTGCAAGGTTTAACATATCAGACATCAACTCATGCGTAAAATTTTCTGTCCATTTAATCATTTTTGGCTTGATACCTTAAAGATCTCTTGCTTTGCAAGTGGCCAACTTTCTGAGCCCACCGCACACATCCTCCATAGTAACAAAAGAGGGCATAGATGGGAGTGAGGCATATTGGTTGCTCATGTAGTTTCTTACAATGTGTGTACATATCTTCAAGAATAAGTTACCAAAATTCTTAACTCGGTTTCCCCTCTAGTTTCTCCAAAATCTTTGACAAGCACATGCCTTTTCTTGAACTTGAAAAAATTGATGATTTACTTTCCATCTTCTTCTCCCCTTCTGAATCAATGCCTTCTATGTATGAAAATGACTTTGATACTAGTTGTCTTTGTCCATAGCTGCATCTCAAGGACTTTTGAGCATCTTGACATTCTTTATCCAACCACTTTTTGTGTGATCTATCTTTATTGATACCAGGGACATGCTTTATGGAAAAGCATCCTTCATCACAACAACAAATTCTTTCCTAAAAACGTCCCATTTAGTTTCCAGTGGTGCATCATATTGAAGCTTTTGCATCCATAACTTTTGCTCGACCATGTCAATATATTTTGGTGCCTGTTTGAAATCCATACATAGTGATAAATTCTCTTCTCTTTGGCTGAGGTTGTCATGCTTAATATCTTCTCCACGTGCAAGGTCAATACATGAGGTTCAACGGTCTAATTCTAGGGTCCACTGGCCAAGCATAAAACTCTTTATGCAATACATGATGGATTTGGAGAGTAGCATATACTCAATCACATTATCCTCGTTATGGTTTCTACATGTAAATCCATTGGTTCTACTCCACAAAGATACACCATTGGCAATGAGAATACCCATGCTATTTCACATGTGTTCAGGTAACTTTCTAGAGTGACTAGTTCTTTCTCATCCATTGAAGTACAATCATACAAGTGGACTTCCTCCAACTCCTTGAAATGTATGGCATATCAATTTTTTGAGTATCATGTTGCAATGGTTTTGTGCCAGCATTCATATCCCCAACGTTAGACAATAACATAACCTTTGCATTTAAAATAATCAATGTCCTCCTCTAGTCCAAAAATGCTTGTCATCTTTCCCAATTTATATAAAATATTTCAATCCTTTCTTAACCATACATACTACACCTCCTTGCCCTCTTCATTGTTTGAGATTCATTGACCGAATCAATGAATGTACATTATAATCCTCTAACCAGTTATTCCTTTATGTATCATGCTCCCAAGTTTCAAAAATAAGTGCAACATTGGATTTTCTTGTTACTTCATCTATGCCAACCCCTACCTTCCATAGGTGTCCATTGCAATTCCACACACAATAGATAGATAGATAGATAGATAGATAGAGAGAGAGAGAGAGAGAGAGAGAGAGAGAGAGAGAGAGAGAGAGAGAGAGAGAGAGAGAGAGAGAGAGAGAGAGAGAGAGAGAGAGAGAGATGCACAACACAGAAATTTTTACAAAAGACACCTGGAGAACCCACAACCTATATTGATTAATGAATCTAGAACTAGATTACAAGAAATGGATGGAAATAGCACTGTGTGCTCTTAATCCGTTGTAATCATGGGCAGAAGTGTGAACACTAAAGATGTGGGCAATGGGGAGTGCAAGTGATGGTATAAAATGCCTTTTTCTCCTCCTTTGTATTCCCCTTGTTTTTTGTAGTCCTTATTAGCTCCCTTACCTTGCTCTTATGGACTCTTTACAAACACACATTGAACTCATCTTTGTTACCCTTGAAATCACATGAGAGAGAGAGAGAGAGAGAGAGAGAGAGAGAGAGAGAGAGAGAGAGAGAGAGAGAGAGAGAGAGAGAGAGAGAGAGAGAGAGAGAGACAGGATTCCCCTCTTTTGACTTGCTCTTCACCACATTTCCAAGAGAGAGTTTCTTCCTACTCCTCTCCTCCCCTTCCTTATACCCTCTTTCTCTTGCAAGATATGCCTTTATTTTCTTTCTTCTCCATAGAGAGAGAGAGAGAGAGAGAGAGAGAGAGAGAGAGAGAGAGAGAGAGAGAGAGAGAGAGAGAGAGAGAGAGAGAGAGAGAGAGAGAGAGAGAGAGAGAGAGAGAGAGAGAGAGATCCCGCTTCTTCTCTTACTAACTCTTCCTCCTTGCATCTAAAAAAACTTCTGAAAGAAGCCATTTTCCCAATAGCATTGGTGCTAATGGAAATGGCTCCTCATGGTGTGGCATTCAAACTTCTATAATGCACCAATTTCATTAGGAATAGGGCCAAAAATGGGCACCCCGGGTTGCTCATCAAGATTTTCTTCATTAATAAGCTCATTCAAGCATTTCCCTCTACAACACAAGATATAAGGTCTCATCCTCCTTGTCTACTCGCTGCCTCACATGGCTTGTGATGCCTTTTTCCCCTTCATAATCACATTGAAACCCTTTCATTAGCCCTTTTGCCAGCCATTGAGTGGCCAAAATTTGAGCTTCCACCACATTGGGCATAAATTTTTGAACAAAGCATATCAAAGAAAATCAAACAAAGATTTATTTTTGCTACCATTTTCAGCACATCCTTCAATTCATGTACTCCAAAAGATTGCATTCTGAACCAAAATCTCCTCAATAACTTTTTGTACTCTAAAGTCCACCACATTAGGCATACTTATCAACCACAACATTGTCAAACATGCCTCTACTTTCAAAAGTGCATCACACTTGGCAAAAATTTCAACCAAAGCATTGTTAAGCACACACTTTTCCTTCTAGCCTTGCTCCTATTGTGTACACTTGGGGGGTGCACTATGTAATCATGTTAATGTATAACGTGAGTTCAATAGGAGGGATTTTAAAATGAAAAAAATTAGGTAATTTAACAGAGATAAATTAAAATAAGGGGTCATTTTTTCCATGAATTCAGACATGTTAAGAGAGGGGTTTTGTTACTACCCCATGAATGCACTTTATATAGGGGGTACTCAATGGTGAAACCCCGGAGTGTGTACATATCCTACAATCCACGTAATCCAAGAGACTAATTCCAAATTGTAAGATCTACGAGCTCTTTTTTCTTTTCAAAGTGAAACACATTTGACATAGTTACTGACCAAAGCTTGGCAAGCACCCCACTTGTCGTAAAAGTCAATCAAAGGAGATCCAAGCACTACACTTCTTGTGCATATCAATCAAATCATCACCAATCATAACATTTGACATGCTTTTCAACCAAGGCTTTGTCAAACTCACTTTCCACACCCCTCTAGACCGGACCCACAAGAAATAGTAAAGTGACCATAACTTTCCCGCCCTGGGTCCGATCAGCTAGCCCTTCAAAAAGAGTAAATTGATAATAACATCCCCACTCAAGGTCAAATAAGCTAGCCCTTGAGAAACATTAATGTGATCATAACATCCCCACTCAAGATCAGATCAACTAGCCATAAAGATAAATAGGGGGAGCAATTTGAGCATGACATAATGATGACATAAACATGGACTTTGGCAATTTGAGCTTCCGGCTTATATAGGCGTCAAAGGCACACTTACTATCCCCAGAAAACACATTTGGCATTATGCATACATCTACCTTTACATTAGCCTATCATTGTGCCCCATCACAACACAAATAATATGTACTCCTCAAACAAGCATACTTGACATCTTTTAACCCTTTTTTTGATCTTGGAAGTGGAGAGACGTGACAACACACCAGGATTACAAAATTGGTTGCACAAAATCACTGCAAGGAATATACAAAAACCTGAGATGCACAATTTCCAAAAAGAAGCACCTTGATGAAAGTCATTCGGTGATGGATCTTTATAATCCTAAGACCGATTTTCCTACTACTCTTTCTAGCTACTCAAGCTCCTCTAACACAAATAGCTTTTGATACCATGTCAAGAGATAGATAAAAAGAGATTTTGAGACCTTGCAAGCACACATGAAGAAATGGAGGCAAAAATTATTCTCCTTCTTTGCTAACTCAAGGTAATAAGTCCACAATGCATAAAAAAGATAAATACAACATAAGGGGAAACTAGTACTAGGATCTAGTGTGAATTGCTAGTGAGTGGTTTGGATGGCTAACTATGCATCACTTTGGTAGGTAGACCACATCAATGTAGTCCAATTGCATTGTCACTAGAAAAGATATGCATATCCACCAAGACGTGAAATTGATGATGACTAATAGTAATAGTCATCCAAGGGTAGTACATGCTGAGCTTGACATCTGAACATATAGGGAAATCAATGAAACAACCAAAGCAAAAAAAAAAAAGTTTTCTTGCTAGGGTAAATAGCAAAATTATGAGTTGCATGAGTGCTAACATAGGCCCATGTACAATGGAAATGTACAATATGTTTTATTGACACCATAGCCAAACCCAACAATGAGCTTAGAAAGACCTCAATTATTCTTAGTTGAGTAGCCTCCATTAACTAGTTTCAATGAAATTCCAATTAAGCTTATGCCAAACCCAACAATGGATTGGAAAGACCTCAGCCATTCTTAGGTCAATAGCCTCCATTAACTAGTTTCAATGCAGTTCCAATTAACCTTATGCATCCATTCTTAGGTGAATATCCTCCATAAACTGGTTTTAATAGCCTCCATTGATCGGTTTCAATGAAATTCCAATTAAGCTTATGCAGTCTCAAGAGAAAGTAGATAAGCAAGATTTGGTCCATATTGGTGCATGTGAGGAAAGCAGCTCACATCAACCTTTTGAAGAAGGGTGGCATTTACCTTGCATTGGTAGAACAAACTTACTATGCACCCCCAAAGGCTATGACTAGAACCCCTCTAACTAAAAAAAAAGATCCAAAACAAAGACCAAGAGGATGCTATAATTGTGAATCACCTGATCTTCAAAGAACAAGATTTATTTTCTAAACAAGAACTTAATGACACAAATTGTATATTATAATAAGTGTGGATGAAGTATTTTCCAAAAATTCCAAACACCAATGATACAATTGCTATCAACATGGTGTAGGTTATTCCATTCAAGCCATCTAATAGTGAGCCATTAGTTCTTGTGAAAATGGTAGCAAGAGCTCAAGCATATTTTTTCTAGTTATTATTAGAATTCTTTTCTTTTTTAACATATAAATTGGATAATAAAATTATATGTTTATTTTTGTTGATTATGAGATAACTATAGTAGATATCTCTGTGCTATGTCTACCCGTGTTTATTTGGAGAGCCTATTCAACTCATAGCGATGTATAAGTCAGGTATTTATGTCAAAGCTAGCTATAAATATAAGGAATAAAATAGAAAAGATTACCTAAGTATTATGCATTAGTACATTCGTGTCTACCCTTAGAAAATAGTAGAGACTAATGAAGTAATTTAAGTGTAGTAGCCATGACATCTTACAAAAGAGTTGAGATCAAGCGGGAAATGATGATGAGGATGGTTCTAGTAACTTGATGGCACCAATGGAACACAAAAAAGGTGACACCAACTATACCTATCATGAGGATGGTTCTAGTAACTTGATGGCACCAATGGAACACAAAAAAGGTGACACCAACTATACCTATCGTGAATGTTTCATATGCTAGGAAGGTCATTCAAGTTATGGATACATTGCATACATGACTTTAGAGAATGAGTAAATAGGCCCATCTTAAGCAAAGCATGGACAAAAACATGGGGTTTATTCTTGGAAACATGGTATTTAGTTGTAAGCTAGGAAGTAAATTTTTGAGAGATACCAATTGACTAGGAAAGAATGCTTGTTGAGCCTTTTGGTATGGTTTCTCTTACTCTCTACTTACTAGCACTTTTATCAAGTGGCAGTTGCCATGGCGTGAGATGATTCCCAGGGTGCACTGTTGTCACTGTGACAAGAGAACCTCTAGGTAGGCCCAATAGAATATTGTAGAGTCATTTTTTTGTCGTGGTGTGAGGTTGGTACTGCTATTTCTATGCCAAGAGTATGTCTAGAATGACTCAGTGTCTTACTTGTGGAGCAGTATGGGATGCTCAAGACTGGCAAGGTATTTTTCATGAATAATGTATACACAGATCCATCTTGATTGTGTAAGTTGAATTTCTAAGTGAAACCTATTGTAAGAGTGCCTTGAAGAAAACTAATCTACTCCTTTATTTTTAAAAGAATGTCTTCAATACTATTTGAAAGGCTAATGAAACAAACATCTTATTTAAACTAGTAAAGACCTTGAATTTTTTTCACAATGTGGTAGTAATTAGAAAAGACAAAAAGCAAAGTGGTGAGAGTATGGTGTGAAAACTGGGAGAAAAGCCGTGATGATAATATTTTATGGACGGGTGAACCAATCAACCGGGCATGAAAGATTTTTTTAACTTTTGCTAGTCTAGCCAATGTTATGGCTTAGTGAAACTTGATGGTTGTTCCTATGAAAGATATGGGTAAAAAGTGTCAAGGTTATCTCCCCTTAAGTATGCGCTTTCCAGGTTGATAATTTTTCAGATGTGTAATAGGCTATGAAGAAATTTAATAGTAAGTGACTCTTTCTTGAGGATATGTGATGTGTAACATTGTAGGCTATAAATAAGTTCAACAGTAAGTGACTCTTTCTTGAGGATATATGATGGTAGGACTCACAAACTGATGGTATCTATGTAGATATAGGAAATATACCATTCCTATTGGGTTATGTTTTGCCTTAGATTCCACAATGTGAGAAGATACCACCAACCCATCACTAGTGGTTCATGCCTAAAACTACAAGTGTAGCAAGGAAAATTCCATTGGTTCTCTATCAACCTATGAAAAATAGGGTTGGCAAAGGTAACCCATACTTCAATTTGGTCGATGGGGACCTCACATGTATATAAAATTTGGGGAGGAAAAAATCTTAAAGAGGAAACAAGTGCCCCAATGGTCCTTGTTATGTTCTAATGCATCACTATCATATATAGCAAATCCCCCTTGGGACTGATACGATGAACATGAGCTAGCACCCACATATAGAGAATTGCTAATGTGGTCAATACCCAAAGAGGAGTAAGCACAAAGATTTGCAAAAATCTTAATTTGAACTTCCCACAAGTCAAAGGCTTTGTGAAAAGATTAGCAAGGTTGTCCCTACGTAGGCACATGAGCCAAGTTGACCTCTCTGATAGAGAATCTTTTCCCTACATTATGATAATATACTTCAATGTGATTTGTACAAGCATGGAGCACTAACTTCCTTGAAACAATCAAAGCATTCTAGCTTTCAATGTATATATTATCATTGTGATAGCAGACTATTATCCAACACCCATGTCATTTAAAGGCATAAGATCCAAATGCACTCAACCATAGTTTCAAAAGCTAGCATGTACTCAACCTCACAACTAGAAGTGGCCATTTTAGGCTACCTCTTGTTGCACGAGGATATGCATGACATGTCAAGCATGGAAAATATTTGGTAATGGGCACTTGTGTGTCATAGTAACCAGTTTGATCCGAGTTTAAAACATGTAAATTTGGTGGTGAATCTTCACATATCAAGCATGTGGAGCTTGATTGAACCATACAATGTCTTCTTAACACTAGACTTGTAACGAGCCATAAAACTGGCTGAAGCCACAAAAATGGCTCACATCACGATTCTAGTAAATCAAATATAACTTTTGTATATGAAATCAAAATTTTATGAAACTTCTTAATTATGGGTTCAAGATATGAAAAATGTTTTTACATACACAATTTACATGAAAAGCTCAAAAATAAAAAAAATTACTTTTCTAAAATTACCAAATTTTACGTAAATTTGCACTTCACTACTTAACTTGGAGAAGTAAAAAATGTCTGCAGCCTTTGTATATGGATTAAAAAAGCTTGGTACATCTATCATATACCTATTGAGGGATTTTTCAAAGAAGTTTGGACTTGCTTAACAACCATTTGATTTACTTTCAAAAGAAAATAGAAAAAAATTATCCATTCGCACAAATTAGTCGTAGAATATTGCAATGGAAAGACACCTTTAGACCTTCATTTAGCTCTGTACTATTTTTTATCAACTCATATTGAGTGTTGGTCATAATAACCTGAAACCATTTTCTATTTAGATAACCAACATAGTGCTGGAGAATTTTTTACAAAGTCTCAAAAAGCCACAAAAGTGGCTAATTTTTTACAAGACTAGTGTTAAGCACGTACATTTCTTTCTTGCCACTTTTGAAAGGAATTTTGAGGCTATGAATCATGATACATAGAATTATGCAAATCCCCATTCAAAAATGTAGTCTTTATGTCAAGATACTGCAAATACATGCATTCACATACACATACAGGACACACATTCACACACACACACACACATAATGTGTGTGTGTGTGTGTGAGAGAGAGAGAGAGAGAGAGAGAGAGAGAGAGAGAGGGGGGGGGGGGGGGGGTTGCATTATAAATACCCCCATCCAAGGAAGAAGAGCAAAAGACAAATGTAGGAATGTTGGTGAAAGTTGGGTTGCGTAATCCTAGACTGTGCATGTGCCATATATTTATGAATGTGTGTGTGTGTGTGTGTGTGTGTGTGTGTGAGAGAGAGAGAGAGAGAGAGAGAGAGAGAGAAAGGAAGAAATGATCCAAAACTTGACATCATAAATCCATCTGAAGGGACCACATGAAATGAGAAGTATCGTTTAATTTTTCTCGGGTGCATGTGAATACTATGTGCATACCATGTGTATGGAAGAGGTATTGAAGATTTCTTTTCTTTTCCCCCTAGCTCAGAATAGTGAGTGTATATATATATATATATTAAGAAACCAAAAAAGCTTAACTTACATACAAATACATGCTCCACCCAAGACATGGCATCAACCACCCAATAACAATAACCAGGTACATTAGATGATAAAGGGTGCCACCCAAAGACAGTTTGACATCCAAGGATACAAGAACTTACCTTTTATTCTTCTTTCTTTTCATCAAGCTAACAGTGTTGGTCATAGGACCCAAAAAATTTATCACATGACCAATGAGATCTAACTTTTGAATTTGCACTTCATCTATAGTAGTTTTAAGCTGGACGGATTTAGTGGGAAACAAGAAGTGACTGTGGTTTGTCCTAAACCTCAATCGAGGGGCATTTAAACTTACCCTACAACTCCTCTAAAGGGCTTTTAGATTTTTTACTTGACCCACCCGGTTTCATCTCACGATCCCCCATCTCCTCCATAGGTTTTTTGAGGTTGATAGAGGCTGGGTATCCCTAGAAACACGTCTCCATGTCCTCCTACCCACTAGAGTACATGCCAGGTCAGCCTTAGGATAGTTCTTAGCATATTGTCAAATTCTCCAACATTTGTAGCATGTGTTGGGAAACAAAGCAAAAGCCAACTCTTAATGATAGGCACCATAATCCCCCCTATTTATATCTAGGTATTTGGGGATGGGTTTGCACATGTCTCACAGAATGCACACTCTCATATCCAAGACGTAACTAACCCATTCCATCGTTGGAATAAATATTACCCTTCCCATAATGTTAGCAATAATTTTCACATGGCCTTGGAGCCAAAGAGGAAGGCTCTTAAGTGTGCGATTAGAAGTTTATAAACTCTTCCTCTAGATAAAATTAGGACAACCACGACACTACATAAGCAAAATAAGGTGCTCCCTAGATACCATATGTGATAACTAGATCCTGGATCGTGTTCTTGGAGTAGCACTTTCCCTTAGGTTTTGGGAAGACATTCTCCGGCCCGTAGAATATAGGAGCACCAAGTGAGTAGAGTAGTCATCTCTAATCCATGTAATGCTAGCTTGTGATTGAAGTTTAATGGTATCACATACCCATCCTCAATCTTATTTTGTCTGCACATGTTCACCCTATGAAAAATCCCCATTGTCGAGGTATATACACCAAATCGGGATAGCTTCAATACTTTTTGTGGATCGGAGGTGATATCACCGGATTCACTCGCTCTTTTCCTACCCTTGGCTTTGAACACAAAGTCCATACCGGTGGGTTTGCCTCCACAATCACAATCGGTATTGATTGTTTCTTCCATGGCGAAGACTCCTCAGGAATGGTGCATCCCGATACTAAGCCAAGTATCCAAAAAGCTTTATGATTGACTTAAGAAACCCAATGTATGGATTGCAATCCAATCCCCTTGGTGATCAATCATGGTCCAGATTGAGAGAGCATCTGGAAAGGAATCAATCGACAATCAAAATACTCCACAAAAGGTTTGTGCATACATTCTCGTAATGGTACACAAGGCTCATTAGATATAAAATGGATCGCAGTTCTTGGTAATGGATCATGATTGATGGGGAGTAGAAAATCTAATCTTGAAAAAAACGTGAATCTCCCCTTCAATGCATGGGATCACCCGAGCACACCAACTCTCACCTCCCTTCTAAACACCCTCGATGATGGAGCTCCCATGCCGCTAGGTGGAAAACTCTATAACTTACCCTTTTGCGATACCCTTCTTAACCTTTCTTGCCCTCAGGGGATACTCCCTTTTGTAGAGCTAATCTCAATGTTATGCAAACCCTGCTGTGCCATCTCTCATGCTATGCCACCTTTTTAATACGCCATTGCCACTCACACAACTCTCTACTATAGCATCTCCCTAAAGCTATACAAATTATCTCTCTTTGACATTGGTAGTCTTGTACCTAGGTAGTATGTGGCTTGTGTCATATTATATAGCTCGACCATAGCTTCTAAACACAAGATAAAAACTTCATAAACCTCGTTGAGTATAGCCTTAAGGTCTATAGAAGACTTTGGGGATCATATTTGACTTCCAAAGACCAAAAGTTTTTTAAGACCAACAAAAATTGCATAAAAGTCATATTTATTGCTCAACTTGGATGAGTATTGCATGTTTCTAGTTTTTATTTAAAATTTTAAAAATTTTGATACATCTAGTACATACATGAACAAGGAATTTTTCAAAACAGTGTTGGGTTCAATTTGTAGGAAGGCTACATTGAATGAGAGTGGTAGCCAATCTACCAAGAAGCACGCTTAGTAAGTGAAAGGGTAATTTAAGTCCTCAAAGGAAACACCTTTTCATTGATACACACCTACGCTCTTGGTTTCGAGCGTTTGAACTAAATCAACACGCTCAAATTTTATATGACTTAGTTTTGAGACAATTCAATAATATTTGTTTGCTTTTATAAATTCATCCTTAAAGATGGCCATAGAAACATGCCTTTAGTCATTTCTTTGTTTTTTCCTACTTTTATAATCTCATATAGTGTGTGGACATATTTCTCGAAGAGGTTTTCCTTTGAAATCTCGAGTGCATAAGTGAAGGGCGAGTTTAAGAAATGAAAAGACCATGGAGGTGGCAAGTCAAATGACTTTTTGTGTGCATATAAATAGACATGGTAGAATGCACCTTACAGATTTGTGTTTTGTTTTTAATTTTCTTTCATCTAATGTTTTCAAGCCATTAGAGCCATTAAGAAAGCCTTTTTTTTTTTTTGCAAAACTCACAATTGTGAGTGGATAGTATTAAGAACATTAGAAATATACACCAACCTCGAGCTCAGACCAAGCCTTGAAGGTCAAACGATTACAAGTTTTTTGCTTGACAGAGAAACCATAACTTTACTTATTACAAGATGTCATCATGACATGTACTGTTCTAGACCAATCCTCTAAGGCTTGTTTGCCTCCGATCATGTGCATCATCACTTTGCTCTCTTATATGATTTCACAAAAGCTTGCCACAACTAGATCCCCCTCAAACACATGGCGGTCCTTACTTGCCAAATATGGTGAAAGAAGTAGTACCTGATTATTTGAGTGCTGACAAGAAGAGCAGAACATCCCAACCTATTACTACCAAAGAACAGATCAATCTTGAAGAACTTAATTTGCCATGTCCTTTGAATCCACTTGCATATTTTCCCAACCTTTTAATTAAGAAAGCCTTTTAATTAGTGACCATATAAAAAAAAAAACATGAAGCCAAAAAATAGTGGCTTTGTTTCCACAAGACTACTATTAAGAATTCTATTAGTTTCATTGAAAACATATGCATTTAGAACCATGTTATGAACATACATAGTTCTTTGATAAGGAGGGAGTCACAATAGACGATGTATACTATGTTTAAGAGTATAGGAAGAAATAAGTATATGCTTAAGAGTATATATAATTTGATGCAAGACATAATTTCTTTATTCTACTAGGCCACTCATTTAGGGAACACTTCTTTCCTTGGAACATGACTCAAGATGGCCTGTCTTAGAAGGCCATCATGAATTACCGTCATGTTTATAAAGAGAATATGTCCATACATATGTGCCCTTTCGTGTAAACAAGATGTATAAAGTTCCCTCGCATAAATATTGAGAAAGTTTGTGCCTTCTCTTTCTTTAAGAAATGGGACCTTCAATCACAATCATGGCCACATGGGTCAATCATTTACGCATGCTTCACTGGCTTACAAAATCCTACATGATGCAACATCTTGGCATTTACATGAAAGTATGTATGGTACAAAAACGATGTCTTAATAACCACAATATAAAAGGAGGCTTTAGTAACCTCAATATAAAAACCCCAAGAGAATAAGCAAAAAGAGAATTGTCTCACATAATCACAACATAGTCTTTAGTGGGTGGATAGATCACTTTTCAAAAGCTTGGCTCATGAAAGTCTGAATTTTGGTCAAGGTCAAGTCTTGCATGTATGTGCCATGGATTAACTAGTGTCTTTGATTGGACATGATGATGCACTCTACCCTACTCAGGCATAAAGAAATATTTACAATGCACACTCATATGTACGCACAAATGTACATCACAAAAATGACAAAAAACGAACAACGCATCGTATGGCATCCTCCATGATTGTACCAATCTAAAGAAGAAGGAAGGGGAGAGAGAGAGAGAGAGAGAGAGAGAGAGAGAGAGAGAGATTATGAAAATGAAATGTAATACAAGTGTCTTCAAAAGACCAAAATGATTCTCATAACCACATAGTCAAAAGAAAATTAGGATGTCCGTGAACTAAGAAGGATCCTTATGATGCTTCAAGGGTTACAATGTCTCCAAAATAGGCGAGGCATTCTGGAACAATAGGTGAGAAGCTTAGATAAAGTAAAATAGGATACTTATGATCTAAGAAGATCTAAGAAGGATGCAATGCAATCATCACTAGTCATGTTGTGCTTTATATTGATATAGCATACGTAATAAATCTTAGAGATCTAGCTCGTGTTATTGTACTAGTTAGCATATGTGAAAATTGTGCTAACTAACACTGTCCGGGATAGAAAAAGTGTGACATGTTAACATGATTTCACTCTTTTACAAATCTTTTGTTCTTGATAAACAGGAGTAGTATAACTGAGAGAGAGAGAGAGAGAGAGAGAGAGAGAGAGAGAGGAGCTTTTGTGCTAGAAGCTAGCATGATAGATATAGACTGATGATTTCTTCATCTGTTAAGATAGGGGCTATCCTTACTGGACTACCCATCTAAGGTCATAATCCTTTTGGATAAGTGCATAAACAAAGGAATAAAATAGACGTAGGGTACGGGGGTGAGTTGTGGGATGGGGTCCAGAAGGTGGACAAGCGGACCCCTTTATTTTATATGCAAGGTACCAGTTTACGAACATCAGTAGGTAGGAGTTGACGCGGCTTACACTGACAGGTTGAATCTTGTCCTTTGGTTGTGTGCTCGATTTGCACTGGCTGCTCTGTTTTAGAAATGGCTCAAAGTAGTTTTGCTGTTGGCCCCGATTTTTGGTACTTGAGAAAACACAAAATCTGGCCGATCTCTGTCTATGACGCATCGATTATATCGAGCCTTACATTACAGGTAGGTCACTACCATCGCTATGGAATGCACCCTTCCTTGTCCAAAATGGAGCAACATAGGGGAATTCTGCCTGGCACCATGTTAAAGGTTCTTATTATGGCCCCTTTACCTACATGGTTTGGAGCATGTACTTGAGTGTTGTGTTGGCATGGGATATCATTGAAGATAATGGGATATCATTGTAGATACTCAATACATTACTTCATTAATATTTGCAATCAATGTACTAATCTCTAAGGCGTGTGATCCAAATAAAGAACATTCTTTTTCTAGTAATATTTGGTCCATCAAAGGAGTTAATGATTTTTGTTTGAGTCAATTGTGAAGTATCATAGAGTAAGATCATGTTAATACTCGGTACAAGTACATGTCTTATCAATTAAGCATCATAATCCTTTTAGCTATTTTGGATATCTTGGCTCTTTGTGAATACTTGTCCCAAATCCACAAAATTTTTAGATTTTGAATGAGTTTTTTAAGGAATGATTTTGTTAAAAAAGCCAAAAAACTTGAACTGTTGTAACTATGACAATGGCTAAGTTATGTTATTTATTATTCAACAATTTTATTATTCCTTGATACCTAAGTACTATAACAAAAGGGCAAAAAAATGTTTTATATAATACAATGACACATCACCAATTACGTTGACCTGATTTACCTTGGATTTTCTGATTGAATCAAATGTAGATTTGATAGATATACAAAACCTTTGTTTTTGTCGTGCTAAAGAAGGGTTTAGAGAACAAGGCTTATTAGATCTTTTCTTCTAAAAGTGCATTACAATATTATTTTGCTTTAGTTTGTGGATGAGTCTCTTTATTTTATTCTTTTCCTTTTACTTGTTTTTGATTTTATTTTTCTTTAGAATGCCAAAGTAATCTTGTTGTTTAAGTGGGTCATCTTAACATATAAGACATTTGTGATTATGTGTGTATTTGGACAATGCAATTTTATATTAAAATACAACAAAAATTGACATGTAATTGTAGGCATTCATTAACACCTACTCCCCATAACTCTTCTCCCCATTTAACTTTAGCACGCCTTCTTGACTCCTCATCTGGTTTAACACCAAGGTTGTGTGAACACAAGCCACTTTCTTGGCTATACGAAACGTTTTTGTAAATTCTTGTTTTGATGAATCACAAAAAGCCGCATCAATTTCTTTTAAGGAGTTATAAAAAGTATAAATAAATAGTTCCATATAGAATTGTTATTTTTCAAGAGGCATCTTTTAAGAACAATCAAACAAAAATTCATAAAAAGAATTGATATCCCATGTAGACCCCTTAGAAATCTTCAAAGCATGTTGGAATGTTGTTTTAAGATACATAGACATGTACACAATGGGTATCGGATTATTTTAACCCTAAAAATTGTTGAATTTAAGAAGAAATTTTGTGGCTTTCTATAATTTTTAGAAGATGAAATTTATTAATTTGCACTTTTAGAGAACATAGAGTAAACTAAAATATTATACAACCTCAATAATATTCTGTGTTAATGGTTTCTTGGGAAATAGCTAGTCTTAGAGCCAATTTTTTAAAAAACTAGCATGTGACCTGTTCATTTTTGCGGCCAAGAGGAAGCAAGGCCCAACTTTGATTGCCTCCCCTAAAAGATGATAATTTTTTAAAACATTACATACGCATCCTTGAGGTAGTCACAGTTAATTCCATGACTCAGTTTCCAATAAAATGATCCTTTCTAAGCTCTAATAATGTTTTTGATTTGGTATTCTAATCACATCTTATGTAGAACAATGGAAGTGATAGCATGTAAAAACACTCAAAAGACAACCATCTCAACTGTTTCCTTCGAACGAAGAAGAAAGCATTCACAAATGTCTTCATGCTAAACATACCACACTCGCATAAATATTGGCCCAAAGCATTTCCAAGAATGCAAATTTTTTTTAGCAACCCCTGACTAACAATCCCATCATTGATTGGTTTTCCCACCTCATTTCCATGCATGGTGCAGTGTGCATTGAATACTCAAGCATAGGTGATTGTATCTAGAGCGAAGACATATCCTTGCATTCACTAAAAGTAGCTTAGGGTTTGCTTGCTTTTGTCCAACATATCCTATAATCAGTGCAGCCTAAAAGTGGCATGCCACATTAGGACTCTGTCAAAAACTCATTGTGCTTTTAAAAGTGCACTACACTTGGCATGCATGCTGGACATGATACCTTTTTTGATAGGCTCTAAATAACAATCTCATCATACAAATGTTTGCACAGATCAATGTGTTGCACGTTGCCACACCCTTCAAAACGGAAGCATATGTAATCACCTTTGAAGAGAAGCTCAAGTTCCACAATCACTTAAAAAATAGCCTTGAGCTTCTTGGTCTTGCCCTTGCTTGGCATATCTTGCTATCAATGTACTATAAGAGCTCGCATTCTCCATTAAAAGAACTAGCTCGCACGACCCACCTACAGCGGGTCTTGCTCGCTCTTACCAATAGCTCAATAGTAAGGCCTTCCGTGGTGCTTAGGCATGCCAACACTATCCCCGCAATCAGTGGATTTAAAAGACAACATCCCACTTATGAATATCCTCAATCAGTTTTGTGCTTTATGAAGCACACCACTTTTGATGTACATGTGGACCAAGGCATTGCCAAGCACGATGTTTTCTTTCAACAACCCCTAACTAACAATATCATCATGAATTTTTTTTCCCATATCAACATCTCGTGTGATGCCACATGCCTTCAAGGTGCAATTGTATGTGATTGCATTTGGAGAATGCCCTCTCTCTACATCTACTGAAAATAGCTCTCTACCTAGCCCTGATCCTATTGGACATATCCGGAAATCAATGTAGTCCATGAGAAAACGTGCATCTGGAGAGACACCCTCCCTTTGCAAGAGCTGAAAACAGCCCAGAGCGTATGTGATTGCACCTAGAAAGACATCCTCTCTTTGCATCTGCTAGAAAACATCTAGAGCTCCTTGGACCTGCCCAAGTTGGGCATATCTTGCAATCAATGCGTTTTAAGAGATGACATCCCTGATAAGAAGCTCGTCAAACACTTCTTGTGAACTGCACCACATTTGGCATACTTGTCAACCTAGGCAGTTCCAAGCACGACGTTGGACATATCCTACAAAAATACACTATGTGAGACAACATGCATCTAGAGCTTTGCATTAGTTGAAAACAGCCCAGAGTGTATGTGATTGTATCTGGAGAGACACTCTTGCTTTGAATCCACTAGAAAATTCCCAAAGCTCCTTGGCCTCACCAAGTTGGGCATATCCCGCAATTAGTGCATTTCAAGAGATGACATCTCAGACAGAAAGCTCCTCAAGCACTATTTGTGCTTTATTTAAGTACACCACATTTGGACATATCTTGCAATCAATACACTCCTTATGTAACCCAAAAACATGCTTGTGTAAAGCCACATGCCTTCAAGGTACAAGTCTACGTGATTGCATTTAGAGAGATGCCCTCTCTCTATATCTACTAAAAATAGCTCTCTCTCTTCCTAACCCGAACCCTGTTGGACATCTGGCAATCATTGCACTCCATGAGACAAAATGTATCTAGAGAGACATTCTTGCTGTGCATTAGCTAAAAACAACCTTTTCCTTCATAAAATCCTTGTGCTTTGAGTAGCTTCACTGGAATCCTCCACAGTTGCAGCTGTTTGCATTAGGTAGCTTGGTTGATATCTCACTTTGACACCCACACTTGTCGTATTGCTTGTTTTTTTGATCTTTTCTTTTGCCTATTGTGGTTGTTCTTTCTCCTGATTGAGTTGTTTGTCTTCTGTTGAGCTTGGATTTCTCTTTGCAAAACTTATTTCTTGAGGTGAGTAGATCCAGGCTGTTAATTTAGGCTTTTTGGCCCAAACATTGATGTTTCCTTGGAAGTAGCCTTGAGATGTGATTGACTCATTGGATGCTACCCACCCTGTCACCTTTTTTGTTGAGGTTGAACCCGTGCTTAATGTATCCAAAGTGGGTCTTTGACTTTGATGTGAACTTTTAATATCAATGCTTGGTTGATTCTCTTCGGATTATTTTAGAGGCTTTGCTGCAATGGAAACTCTGGTTGATAAACTTTTTGCTTGGGTTTCTATTGCATTGTTGATGGTTTGGCTTATGATGTAGAGGCTATGTAGGAATCTTGATGGAGATTTGTGGAAGGTAAATTCTTCTTGCAAGTTCAATTTACTTTGGTGTTTACCTTAGCTTTATGTTTTTTTTGTGATGGTTGGTTGCTCCTTGTTTGCATGGACTTGAGGTGTTTTTGGAGCTTTTGGTGGTGGTGGTGGTGTTGAGGCTTCTTCTTGTGGTTGAAAGAACATGTTTCTCCAGCTTTTTGCCAAGACCAGACTCTCCTTGATGTGATGGGAATCAATTATGTGAAAAGTATCCTTGTACTCCCAAGTACTCAACTTGCATATGGCTTCTTCCACTTCAAAGCTAGGAATCATCACTTTAGGACTTGTTTTAAGCTATTTCTTATAGCTCAGGGATTGGTGGTTTTCCCACCATTATCCATGTGCCATAGGACATTAGATTCTTTGTCACTTCTAGGTCTATCATAGCTGAATATGTGATTTTGAGTCCCGTTTCACCATATATGCTAAACTTGATCTCTGTTGTAGACAATTGATCTTCTTTCGTATCCTTGTTCCTCTGTTGATCTCGCATTTGTTGAACATTTTACTTTGAACTTGAAAGCTTTTCTCCTTCACCTACAATGGGTTTTGCATGTTTTGGAGTTGGCTATTTTGAGGCAACTTTTATTGATTCTTTATGTATGTCGATGATCATATATTCTTGTGGTTGCTCTGCTTTCTTTGTTTTCACTTTGGCACCTGATGTAGCTATATGTCTCACCTTTTCTCTTTTCATACTCACAAACCTCATTAGCTTCCTTCAACACCTTTACGTAAATAAGGGAGTTATTCCATAGCCACTTGAAAATTTGTCTTTAGCATCATTTCCTAAATTGTCGCTCCTCAAATCATGGTATTCATCCTCATCATTGTGTGGAAGATCCCATACAAAAGCTTTGTCCACTCTTTATTTGCAATTGCTAGTTTGTTCCAATCTCAATTGTTTCAAAACTTTTTTGTTTTCATGGACTGCTAATACCATTAGAAAGGGTCTTATATTGTAACCGTGTTTTTCCAATATGTATTATTGCTCACCTCATTCACGTAGACACAAGGGTGGTTGCATGTATGTCTCCCATCCAAAGGGTTCAAAAAACTCCTTTGGAAATGGCTCCTTAATGTAAGCTTCATCTTCTGTAGAACACTCTAGGATGCAATCTTGCTGTCTAAGACTTTCGCATTCAGATTCTGCGCACATCCAAACATGCACATCTTTCACCAACCAAGTAGGCAACTATGGTTTGTTGTTCGTAGTGATAGGAAATTCTTCTATCGGAGTTCATTTTACATCCTTGTAACTATGATCCTTGTTGTTAATGTTAATTGTGACACCCTTATGCCACAAGTAGAAGTTGTCATAGCCCCAATCTCGAACCATCTGGAGTTGACGCAAGAATGGTCGTCCTAAAATAACCTCAAAGTTGTTGCCTTTTCCAATGTCAACTATAGAAACAATGTGTTTGTGCTCTATTGTGCAAGAGGATACAATAATTTGTTCGAGCATCCCTAGGGGTCTCTCTACATGTCCGTCTACTAGTTGCAACTTCATGATTTTTGGAGAGATGGTCTTCCCCATTTTTCCCAGATTCCCTTTGCAGTAATGGTTATTTCATCCCCACTATCAAGTATGGCTATTTTTTTTACTCATTTGCATTTGAGTGGTAAGGTGGTGTTCCATTCTTCTCCTTCACAATAGTCAACCACCTTATTCACTGGTATCGGCTTTGAATTTGGTCTCTCAAATTGAGTTTTACCCACATTGTCCATTTGCCCCATAGATGTGCTCTAGTTGTCAGCAACTCTCAAAGAGAAAGTGTGCATTATATAGGAGAAGACATCAATTCGTGGAAGCTTTTGGTATCCATCATTTTTGGTGTGACTTTCCACTGAGAAGGTACCACTAACCTTAGATTTTGTTTTGAGCTCTCCAATGAAAGATGGCAAAGTCTATAGAGAGTGCGGTTTGCTCCCTTCATATGCTATCGACCTGATATCCCATATATAGATTATATAACTCCTTGGAAAAGTTCATGTTCCATGTTGATATCATGGATAGGTGATGATTGTAAGGTAGCACTACCATATTTTTGGTTATTGATCGTTTCTCATACGGATTGTGGCCACTAATCATCTACCTCAAGAATTGGCGGTGTAAGGTGTCCACCTTTCTAGCAACAGAGAAATGGAGAGCATTGGGCTTACGAACTGGTAAACCACTACCTCAAAAGCAGTTAAAAATTGGTATTATTTTAATCTTAAGCACAACAAACCTATAGCTAGAAACTCTTAGAACTAAACTCAAAAAACTCTGACACTGCTACCTCTGGAAGTTTTACTGCCACTTTAAATTGCAAGAATAATTGAATGGTTTTTAGTAATCATTTAAGCTTAAGACTTTCATTATAACCCCTAGATATTTTTCTAGACATTTATCAGAAAGCAAAAAATAAACTTGAACATTAGCAGTTTTAAATTTTAAAATGGGTAGCAGCTCGGGAAGGCCATTACTGACCTGCTAGGCATTGAGTTAGTAGTAGGTGGTGCTAGATGGAGGCTGGGGGCTTCTTGGACAACAAGAAACTACTAGTTTTAGCCCTTGTGAGCGCCTGTGAAAACCAGGAAAAGGTATGAATAGGACCCTATGCTTCACAAACTCACTCAGACTCGGAGTCTTGGCCAAAAATCTCTTGTGTGAGAGAGATACTTCACAAAAATCACTAAGACAACAAAGAAATAAGTGATTAAGCAAGATAATTAGTCCTAATCTCAATTAATTAGTAATTTATATTAATTTATATCTAGTTTTTCTAATTAATCTATTAATTAGAAAATATTAGACCATTCTATACTATTAATCACTCTCTTATATATTATTGAACTACTGATCACTTGATCTCAACTAAGATTAATAATCTACTTAATTATCAATATCTAATCAAGGCTCAAATTGATTCATTTCTATCTTAACTAATAAGAAATATATCAATTAAGCTTATCTAATTCTAAGATAATTCTTAGAGCTAATAAACAATATAAGAAAGTCAAGGAAGTCATATCATAACTTTTAAAGTAATTTTTATAATTAACTAGTTATTTTTAACTATAAAACTAATGGAAAACTTAGCAGACTAGATTAATAAATCACAAGATAATTATCAAAGTTAGAAAAAATTGTGAGAAACATGGGGAAATCAATTCATGAAATAAAAAATAGTTTAGCTATTTAATTAAGATATTTTTTAAAATTTAGATCTAAACTAAAGAGAGAAATTAGTTAATTACCTTATTTAATTATATGGTGATTATCAAAATTAGAAAACATCATTATCAACTTGGTATAACTAGCCCATGAACAAAAAAATAGTTTAGCTATATAATTAAGCTAAAATTGTTTGATTTTAGCTGTAAATTAGAGGGGAAAATTAGTTACATGGTAACTACCAAACCTAGAAAACATCATTAAGAAAGTTGAGGTAATTATCTTATCAATAGAAAGTAGTTTATCTATTTAATTAAGCTAAAAGTATTTGATTCTAGCTATAAATTAAAGAGAAAATTAGTTAACCAGCTTAGATAATTACATGGTAATTATCAAAGCTATAAAACATCATTAAAAAATTGGGATAATTATCTTATGAACATAGAATTAGTTAAGCTATTTAGTTAAGATTTTACCTATAAATTAAAGAGGGAAATTAGTTAGCTAGCTTAGATAATTACATGGTAATCATGAAGATTATAAAACATCATTAGCAAGCTGGGATAATTTTTTCATGAATAAAAAACTAGTTTAGCTATTTCATCAAGCTAAAATTGTTTAATTTTCAAATATAAATTAAAGGGACAAACTAGTTAATTAGTTTAGATAATTACATGGCAGTTATCAAAGTTAAAAAACATCATTAGCAAGCCAAAATATTTATACCATAATCAATTAACTAGCTTAAGTAGTTGTAATAGTTCAAAAAACTTATTTTAGGAAATTTTTTAATTAAGCTAAATATAAATCACAATTAAAAGTTCCTAAGAAAAAGTTTGGAAGTATAAACCACTGCTAAGAAGTTGTGAATATTATATCTTTAGGAGATAATGAGTCTAATATATATTAAGTAATAAATAAGCTAGTTTTAGGCTTAAAAAAGAAGGAAAATTAATAAAAAGATTTATAAGATAATTAAGGAGAGGCAAAATACCTAAAGAAATCTAACATAAGAATATCTTTGTTATGTGATTAAATAAAAAAAAATTACACTAGCATTTTCAAGTGCAATTTAAAGAAAATGCCAATAGAAAAGTTATCAAAAGCTAATCACTAGGCTCCTTAGGCTATACTAGGGTACAAGGAATTGCAAAAACGACATTAAAAAAGAAACCAAGAATTTTTTGTAAACAACTTAACTACTTCACGATCTAAGCAATTATGCTAAGAAATGCAAATACGTTATAAAATGGTAAGAATCAGGATTTTGATGATTTACCTAATAAATAAATGTCCTTTTTATAAGGATAAAAGCTATGGCTCCAAAGAGGCCCGAGAAAACCCTCAGTCTGATGTGGAGGAAAATCTTCTCAAGATGGATAGAGCGTCATATGACCATGACGCCGGGCCTAGTAGTAGGTCTACAGATGAAAGCATTCAGGCCCCAACACTGCAGCAAATGCCAGACTAGTCCCAGAGGGATCTTCATTATAATTTAAGTGAATGATTTAAGGTTTTCTTATTATTAACATTGCATACGTAAAGAGTGGGAAAGAATTTAGGAAAGATGAAACTGACTGAAAGACAATAAGCATCTTCTAAGAAACCAACATACACTTGTTTGTAAAGTAGGAAAGAATTATTTAAGTTAAAGCTGGTTGATTTAGGAAAGATGTGATTGGTCATCCTTAGGACAGCTTGTCTCAAGACACCTCCAACTCCTTGGTATATATTGATGAATAATGATGGCTTACCACGGATAAGTCGATTACTGTGATTACCGTTTCTACATAAATTAGGATATTGTTTCTTATCCTAGGGGAGACACCTGGTTGTAGGGGAACCTGGTTGTAGGGGAACCTGGTTTGGTGTATGGGCGTCCTAAACTTTTGGCGATGGGTTTCCACCGAAATTATGAATAAGGAATGGGTGCCATTTTTCACCCTTAAGTGTACTTGAGACAAGTGGGTATGAGTCAGGGTTGTTAAGAAATATTATAAGTGACCATATCTTATTTTAAGCCTAAAGAATCCTATTTGCTAAAAGATTGTTTGAAATGGTATTTTTCAATACTTGTTTAAAGGAATCAATGTTTTGGGAATCTAAAAGAACTTTTATTTTGAATGTTAAAAGAGAGTGGTAGCAATTAGAAAACAAAGAATCATGTGTGAGGGTAGGGTGGAAAGTGGGGATTAGCGAAGGTTATCAATCAAGGATGGGTGGACTTGATTATTCAAGTAGCTATCAATCCGCGCACACTAAAAACATTCAAAATACTTCTTCAATTGGAAGAGGAGCCCACGAGCGGTTGTGCCCTCACATCTGCTAGGGGGAAAAAGACTTGATTGGGGATAACTGAGCCCAAATCGCAGAAGTTGTAGGGACAAAAAAGATTTGGATTTTTAGGATTTTGTCATGTTTTGCTGTGACATAGGACTAGGTCTTCTTCTAGGGCTATAGTCCCAAGACATTGCCGATGGCAAAGGTTTTTTCCCTGGACCCTTCTTGTTTAGAGACTCTAACATTTAATAGGCTTAGAGACCTATCAAGGACCCCATCTCGACTTTGGTGTCGGCGAGTTGGGGACCTCTCATGCGGTATCTCATGAGGCTTTGCCTCGTCTATAGTGTTTGCCACTACCCTCTTATCCAATGGCATTTTAATCCTTGGTATAGTTGTCTCTATTTACTTGTTTTCTTTTAGTGGGCTTGTGTACTACTTTGCGAGTATAGACACTACTTGCTCATGGATTTTCAATGTTTTTGGTTGTATTAGAGATTGAGCTTTCTCTATGATATGCTGCACATTTCCATCTTTTGTGTTTTGTATTCTGGATATGGATAGGCCAGTAATCAATGTTTCAAAGTTTGGTTGTTGGTTCAGCCTTGCCGCATAAGCCTGAAACATGGCATCTTGCTCGTTCACCTTTTCTACAGGCTGATACGCTTGAGTCAGTGTTTGACTCTTTTCATCCCATTGCATTTTTCTTGCTGTATCGCTTGTGTCTTAGAAGCTCTTTTGTTTGGCTCAATTCCATCCTAAAGCTATTTTTTCCTTAAGCATCTTTGCTTTCATTTATTCAGTTTGTCTCTCCATCATTTCTTTGCAGTTCTCATTGATATGTTCTCAATTTTTGTTTGAACAGACAATATGGATTCCTTAGCCGGTTGGTTTTTGGCAGCTTCTTGACCTTGAGCTCGAGTTATTACATGTACAAAAATGGTTGGTTCTATCTCAAATCCGCTTGAAGGAGGAATCACTCCTACAACATTCATTGTTGCTTTCCCCTTGTTGTTTGGATGTTTTGGACAGTCATGAACTAGACATGCAATAGTGCATTCTAGAAAATATTGAAATATCTTCACATTTTTTCCCGACAAGTACAATCTATTGGACAATGATTACCTCCACACTTGTAGCATGGTCCCACTTGTTGTAGAGCTAGTATTCCAACCATTGGCTATTCTTGCCTGCTAAGGATGGTCCTTGAACCATACTCTTGATTGGCTATGAACATGAGCATGTTCACATCCATGGAGTACTGGTTTCGTAGGGGTTGTGGCACATGCGTTGGCTGAGTGTAGTTGACTACTACTCTACCATCATTGCCAAGAAGCGGTTGTTTCCCTAGCATTTGTTGGAATTTAGGCTTAGGGTTACACCAGGTCGTGGAATGATCCCCTCCACAAGTCTAACATATTTTCATGGTTTTCTGTGTTCATTTACATTCTTTTTGTATCCTTGGTCTATTATTCTAATCACCCCCTTGATCACATGATATAATCTTGGCTCCATAGGAGTTTTAACATCATGCTTTGTTGCAGGTACGCTCTTTGGAGAAGAGTTACTACTAGTCGCGTTATTTGCATCTTCAATTACCTCTTCATAAGCCTTAGAATTTTCAATAGGATATAGAGCTTCTCAAGTGACTTGTTCAAAGATCAAGCATGCTTTCAAATGTATGTCCTTATTGAGAGTCTCATTCCTCAAGCCCTTTATGGAGAGAACTCATAGCCTGTCATCTTGCACTAGCTCTCTCATAGGACATCTCTCTCTATCTATGGTTTGAAGCGACGGAAAGCTTTCTTAACTTTTTGTTTAAAAGCACATATCTATGTCATTGTGTTGTGCTTGATTCAACTTTTCAAGAATTCCTCTGTGAATAATTCTTAAAAGAGTTGTGCTATGTTTGAGAAATCATCTCTGTTTAGTGTTTGGATCCACGTCAAACCTGTCCCTTCTAATGTCATCCCAAATCTCGCATACTCTGTGTAGAAATTTGCAATTTGTTTAGCTCTCAAAACTTTTTTGAAGAGTGAGACATGAGCATATGGATCCTTTGACCCATTTTACTTTGTTTTGACACATTGGGTCAGTTGATATGCTCTTAGTCATTGTGGTCCAGTCACAAACTAGGAAAATCCCCTGGAAATATGTCTCTTGCTCTCTCCTCTTGTCTTGAAGAAAATCTAGGAGGATTCCTCTCTTTGATGTAAATTTTGGCATCGTTTTTGGTTGAAAGTAAGTAGAGATCGGAGTACCCTTGTATGTGTACCTTTCTTTATTGATTCGATCAACCAATTGGTAGTCTTGTCCATACTTATCTACCATCAAAACTTGCACTCCGTGGGGATCTTTATATGTGAATGCATAGAGGTTATTATGATCCATTAACTCTCTAGAATAGGGCTCTACACACTTGTAAAAGGTATGTGGATTCTTGTTTGTAAATCTATACAAACCCTCATGAGCGTAATTCATAAGCACTGTCATAGAGTCATTGGTTTTGATGACTCTCACATTCACTTTGTTGATCAACGGATGCCTCCTCAAGGTATTCTCACAATCCCATAGTCGAAGACATTGCTGGCATTTTTCATGTCTCTGAGTGGAGTAGAAAACCATGTTGGTGGATGATTTGTCATGGTAAGTCTCTGACAAGCCCACTTTGGCTTGAGAGCTTATCCCTTTTTTCCTTGGTTAGGTCTCACAGAAGTCAAGAATTTGTGACTCCTTCGATCTCTGGAAACTAGTTATGGGTACCCTAAAAGTCTGCCCAGAAGATTTCTTCTTGGCTTTACCTAACTCAATTAAAATATAGAGAAATTTTGGTAAATTGCTCTTGCAATACTACTCAAAAGAATCTCAGGACTAGTACACACGAGCTTTCGCTTGTGTCTTGGTCTCCCAAAGGTATTTTTAGCTCAAACTTGAGATTTGAGATGTACTCAAGTATGTCTACAAGCTCATCAAGCTAGATATCCCCACTATGCAGAGGTACATGGGATCGTGATGTACTCAAGTATGTCTACAAGCTCATCAAGCTAGATATACCTACTATGCAGAGGTACATGGGATCGTGATCCATGACCCCTTGACAAATTTTTACTCCAAAGTTTGGTAGTATGTAGACAAGGTTATGCATAAGATCATACCAATAATCATCAATTTCTAATGTTAAGGGACATAGATCACGATCCATGTTTCACCACATATGAACTTAATATTTTGGAAGCTTGGTCCTCACTATATCCACAAGCTAAATCTCAGCTCTTTTTGAGTTTGGACTTGTTTTGATAAATCAAATGGCCAACACTAGGTTTGTGCTGCACTTTTTAGTTTGTCACCTGGTTTGCCCTTTTTTCACCCAATTTTTTTTCTTTTTGTTTCAAAATTGGACTTGGGGAGATTAAGATTAAGTTGTCACCATGGGGACATGGATTATATCCATGATTGGAGGCCAAATTGACTTTTCTTGTTACCATCCTCAAGGGGGGTCACTATGTATAAATTGTGTATATCATGTGTGTTCAATGACTATTTCTAAAAATCCTTGTTTATGAAATTTTTTAACAAAAATTAAGCTATCTAATTACACTACAAGAGGTTGTGTGCTCTTGTGACGCTTTTACCGATGGAAATACACTAGGTTTTTATAACCCTCAGCGTCGCTAAGAGTGTCGCTATGAGCATCGACACGAGGACGCGCTATACGTGTCGCTATGACAGTCACTATAAGCGTCGCTATATAGTGACGCCTATAGCAACGTTGCAGAGCCATCAATAGCAATGCTTATAGCGACGCTGCAGAGCCTTATATAGTGACTGTCATAGCGACGCCCGAGAGGAATTTTTTTTGGTGGCAGGGCATTCACCCATCAACCATATTGAATGTTTCATTTGTCTATTTACCTTTGAAAAAAAGTGCAAAGGTAAATATAGACCCAAAATAGTCACCCATAAGACAATTTAACCATTAACTCCGTCATCCATAGTACGTATTGTTTGCAAAATAAAGAGACAAAATTGACAAGCATGAATCGATGAAAGTAAATCAATGACAATTGTACACATAGGCAAAATCACTTGATTGTTAATCTTTGCAAATGTAATAGTTACAAACCATTGTCATTATTTAAAAAATATACATGGTTTTCAAAAAGATGTATAAAAGTCGTCTCATGATACATAAGGTATGACAAAAAGAAACTAATGCTATCTAGCTATGGCTAAACTGACGTTGTCTAATCAGACATCTCATCGCGTCCAAGCGGCGTATCTATCGGATTCTGCAAAAAAAAAAACAATAAGATAGCCTTTTGTAAGTATAAACATATAGCGACGTTTATAAAACAATACAATAAATAGAAAAGAATAAACCCTAATACTAACCATGCCGCCACGAGAACTCAGGATGTCTATAAGGGCGTTTAAGCCTTTCCTACCTGTGTACTCACGCTCGTACGGTGTGGGATCACGTCCCATAAACGACCACTGTCAAAGCATACAAAGAATCCATTATGTTAGAATTTAAAATCCCATAAACCCTAAACTATCAAACATAGATGCGAAAACACTTACAAAATTGGCCTCAAATGATGTCCACCCGCCGCTCCCCAAGTGGTGCGAGCTCCCTGCCTCTACTCGCGCTCTGGCTGCCTCCTTTTGTTGCTTCCACTTGTCGGGATTCTCACGCGCTTCTTTCTTCGCATGCTTCCAATCTTCTTCGGCCTGCCAATCTGGACTGCTCCACCCATGCTTGATTGCTTTTTGCACTTTGAAACGCTTATGCTTGCAGTATTCGCGCATTCGAACCTTCATCACATCTTCATTGAAGCGGTCATCCCGTGCTAGAATGGGAAACCCGTCATGAAGCATGTTGATGACTCTGTCTTTTAATTCATTCGCTACTTCACTCCAGGTGTTTAGTATGTAGTGTCTAAACACCTAAGAGCAAAGACCGCGCATGCGCAAAATCACCTTCTTGCCTTCATCATCCAAGATGATGCCGCCGCGCTGAAGTCGACGGAGTAAGGCAAGCCCTCTCGCCTGACGCATGAACCTGGGTGTCCCGGCAGGGGTCTCTAGCGACGTATCAACGAGGGTACAGACGCCAGGTGTCTCCACTGGAGTCTGAGCCCCGAAGCGAGGAGTGTCCACTGGAGTGACTCCTGGAGGCGTAGCTAGTGGTGTGTAGCTGCGGGGAACGGCAGTCGTGGCTGGTGTCGGGACGGGCAAAGAAGGGGAGGGTAAAGAGCCTCGTAGACCACGAGGCGGTGTCAAAGCATCGGTGGCGGCACCCCCACAACAACCGCCACCGCCACCACTAGAGTGCTGGCGCCTAGACGAGTGTGAAGATCGTCTCGTCAACACTAAAGCTTCAGAGCGTGCTGAGGACTCCGAAACAGAGGGAGATGCGGATGGAGTAGGAACACTGTCTCTGTTGGGATGACAAAGAAGAAAGAAACTCCTCATCATCCATACCTGCATTAAACACACGAACATTTAAACTTAATATTGAATGAATGGAGTAGAAAACATGGACAAGTAGATAGAGATAGAGAGAGAGAGAGAGAGAGAGAGAGAGAGAGAGGAGGAGGAGGTGCTCATCGTCTCTGCTTGTGAGAACATACCTAGAGCATACGTACCTGGAGTGGACGCAAAGAACATTAAATACAATGACGCAATGACGCATATAAATACAATGATGCAATGACGCAATGACGCAAATAATTAGAGAGCCAGAGTTTTTACAAAACGGAGCAAAATTGTTCAAAATGGAGAATCATACAAGAACTTGAAGGTGCTTGTAGCTTTGGAATGTTCAAAGGCTAGCAGCAACAGAAAGCGTTCTTCTTCTATTCAACTTGAGTGATGGAAGAGGCAAGTGCATAACTCTGAATTTCCAATCGAAAGAGAGAGAGAGAGAGAGAGAGAGAGAGAGAGAGAGAGAGAGAGAGAGAGAGAGAGAGAGAGAGAGAGAGAGAGAGAGCACAATCAAATCTTGCAGTTGAAAAACCAGGTGGTGGAGCTTCATGTGGCCATGGATTGCCCAAGATGTGAGCGCAAAATCAAAAGAGAGTTATACAACATGGAAGGTACTTAGAGAGCCAGAGTTTTTACAAAACAGAGCAAAATTGTTCAAAATGGAGAATCGTACAAGAACTTGAAGGTGCTTGTAGCTTTGGAATGTTGCTAGCAGCAACAGAAAGCGTTCTTCTTCTATTCAACTTGAGTGATGGAAGAGGCAAGTGCATAACTCTGAATTTACAAAAAACGGAACAAAATTTTTCAAATACAATATTTATGGCTTTAAGAGATCTCTTTCTCATCCTCGCATAGCTCATCATAACTTCCTATATATGTATATATATATAGAGCTCTCTGTTTAAGCAGATGTCCTTTGTTTCATTTTGTAGATCCTCTACATGCACCCCATAGAGAGTAGCAACTTGATGTTCGTATGGCACCACCTCCACGGATTTTGACTGAGCATCTTCTCCGTTCTCCTCCATTGATGCCACTGTGATTGGCACATGGTAGCCTTCATAGGTCCGTGCACTACGAGGGGCTACCTCTATGGCGCACCACCAGTTTGATGTAGACTTTGTAAGATGAAATATCACCTGCCAGAGCCACATAACTTACATGAGATCTTCCAAGCACATAAATTCTAAAATGGGATGTTAACTATTTACATACTTACTTGTTCACAATGCTCGGGTAGTACGAAAGTGTCTCTTAGGTCAGCCCATTTCTTAGTTGAATCCACCTCAAGAAAACCACACTCTCCTCTATGCACAGTAGCGTTGCGACCCTCCATGATTATCTTGAACCATTGCACGTCAAACAAGTCGAAAAAAATTTCTCTATAATCGATCCTCAAAATCTCTTGTAGCATGCCAAAGTAAGTGAGTTCCGCCACCACAAGATCTGCATCAGAGGACCGTCGTCGACTAGACTATTCAAATTTTGCCATGATTCCACAATCTTGAGTAAAACACTTTTTGTCGATCCGGTCCACCCTAAAATGTCGACCTTTACACCATGCTGCTGTGTATGACTTATGAGTGGCCATTCAAACATCTAGAAAGTTACTAGTCGTACATTGCAAACTTACCTTGGACGCGCAACCCTGAGAGTACTCCCACTCTTCCTCAGTCACTTCTTCACCGCACTGTTGTGCACTTTTCAATTGGTTTTGCAACCATCTTAAGCTCATGAACATTGGTAGGCTCTCCAGACCCGTTGGATAGTGCATCGGTGGTCGTCTTCCCCGTCTCCACTCGATTCGTGCCGTTTGTCGCTCTTGCTTTGCATCCTCATATTGTGAAATCCACTTCTGCATCACTAGATTGTGAAGCATGAATTATTCATGTGTGTGTGCATTTTTGGTTTATGCATACTGTCTCTCTCTCTCTTCCTCTCTCAATGTGTGTGTGCATTTTTGGTTTATGCATGCTGTCTCTCTCTCTCTTCCTCTCTCAATGTGTGTGTGCATTCTTTGTTAATGCATGTGTGTGCGCGTTTTTTGTTTATGCTTGTGCTCTCTCTCTCTCTCTCTCTCTCTCAAAAACACAATGTGTGTGTGTGTGTGTGAGAGAGAGAGAGAGAGAGAGAGAGAGAGAGAGGGAGAGAGAAAGAGGGTAGGGGACATGAGAGTGAGGAGAGGGAAGGAGCATACCTGGCTCTCCTTCCTCTCCTCGTGTGTGTGTGTGTGTGTGTGTGTGTGTGTGTGGAGAAGAAAGAGAGAGAGAGAGAGAGGGAGAGCGCGCGTTACCTTGCTTGCTCGAGCGCGCGCTGAAAACTCAGATCTGAGATCTGAGTTTTCAGACGCTCCCGGTTATTTTTCATGTTTGAGCGTCGCACTACGAGCGTCGCTACTATTAAGTACCTCTTGTAGTGTTAAGCTATTTTTTCATTTTAGATCTAAATGAAAGCGGTAAATTAGTTAATTAACTTATTTAATCATACGGTGATTATCAAGTCAATATAACTAGCCCATGAACAAAAAATTAGTTTAGGTATTTAATTAAGCTAAAATTATTTGATTGTAGTTGTAAATTAAAGGGAAAACTAGCTAACTAGCTTAGATAATTACATGGTAACTACCAAACCTAGAAAACATCATAAGAAAGTTGAGGTAGCTATCTCATGAACAAAAAAGTAGTTTATCTATTTAACTAAGTTAAAAGTATCTAATTCTAGCTGTAAATTAAAGGAGAAATATGATAATTAGCAAAGCTAGAAAACATTATTAGCAAATTGGGATAAGTATCTTATGAACATAAAAGTAGTTAAGCTATTTAATTAAATTAAAATTATGTGATTTTTGCTATAAATTAAAGGGGGAAATTTAATTTATTAGCTTAGATAATTACATGGTAATTATGAAAGTTATGAAACATCATTAGCAAGCTGGGGTAATTTTCTCGTGAATAGAAAATTACTTTATCTATTTAATCAAGCTATAATTGTTTGATTTCTAGATGTAAATTAAGGAAAAAACTAGTTAATTAGCTTAGATAATTAACTAGCTTAAGTAGTTATAGTAGTTCAAAAATCTTATTTTAGGCAAAATTTTAATTAAGCTAAATAGAAATCACAACTAAAAGTTCCTAGGAAAAAGTTTGGGCATATAAACCACTGCTAAGAAGTTGTGAATATTATATCTTTATAATGACTCTAATATATATTAAGTAAAAAATAAGCCAGTTTTAGGCTTAATAAAGAAGGAAACATTAGAAAAAATATTCAAATTTTTATAAGATAATTAGGGAGACGCAAAATACCTAAAAGGAATTTAAGATAATTATATCTTTGTTATATGATTTGATAGAAAAATCTTACACTAAGAATTTACCATTTTCAAGTGCAATTTAAAGAAAATGCCAATAAAATAGTTATCAAAAGCTAATCAAGAGGTTCCTTAGGCTATGCTAAGGTACGAGGAATTGCAAAAACGATGTTAAAAAGAAACCAATAATTTTTTGTAAACAACTTAACTACTCCAGGATCTAAGCAATTATGCTAAGAAATGAAAATACGTTATAGAATGGTAAGAATCAGGATTTTGATGATTTACCAAATAAATAGATATCCTTTTTATAAGGATAGAAGCTATGGATCCAAAGAGGCCCGACCAAACCCTCAGTTTGATGTGAAGGGCAGTCTTCTCAAGACGGCTAGAGTGTCATATGACCATGAGGCCGGGACTAGTAATAGGCCTATAGATGAAAGCATTCAAGCCCCAACATTGCTGCAAATGCCCGACCATTTCCAGATGGTTCTTCATTATAATTTAAGTTCTTTTTTAGTATTAACATTGCATACGTAAAAGAGTGGGTAAGAATTTAGGAAAGATGAAATTGACTGAAAAACGATAAGCATCTTCCAAGAAACCAACATAGACTTGTTTGTAAAGTAGGAAATAATTGTTTGGGTTAAGGCTAGTTGATTTAGAAAAGATGTGATT
The DNA here is from genome assembly GCF_014529385.1 of Adiantum capillus-veneris. Taxonomy (NCBI): domain Eukaryota; kingdom Viridiplantae; phylum Streptophyta; class Polypodiopsida; order Polypodiales; family Pteridaceae; genus Adiantum; species Adiantum capillus-veneris. The sequence continues at coordinate 10,578,587 of NC_140955.1, forward strand.
GTCATCCTTAGGAAAGCTTGTCTCAAGACACCTCCAACTCCTTGGCGTATATTGATGAATAATGATGGCTTTTCAGCCACGAACAATTCGATTACCCCCATGAATGATGAGTCTCTACTCCATCATGTCTTGATGTTTCTACATAAGTTACGATACTGTTTCTTATCCTAGGGGAGACAACTGATTATCAAGGCAACTGGTTTGGTGAATGGGCGTCCCGAACTTAGGGCAATGGGTTTCCACCGAAATTATGAATAAGAAATGGGTGCCATTTTTCACCCTTAGGTGTACTTGAGACAAGTGGGTACACGTCAGGGTTGTTAAGAAATATTATAAGTGACCATATCTTATTTTAAGTCTAAAGATGTTTGTTTGCTAAAAGATTGTTTTTAATGTTCATTTTCAATACTTATTTAAAGGAATCAATGTGCTGGGAAGCTAAAATAACTTTTATTTTAAATGTTAAAAGAGCGTGGTAGTAATTAGAAAAAAACAATCATGTGTGAGCACGGGGTGGGAAGTGGGGATTAACTAAGGTTATCGATCAAGAATGGGTGAACCTGATTAGTCAGGTACAAGGATTGGATATTCACGTGATCACATGAAATTACTTATGATCACATTGTTTATAATCACAATTAACGTGATCACAAAAAAGCCGATAAGTGGTGATGTGGCAATCCACCAAAACTCCACTGAGTTATGTGTTATTTCCTAAGGAGATTACTAGGAAAGTATGTGAACCCTAAACTGAGTCTGTTAATAATGGAAAATCCCATCGAGATTACTGAATTGGATGATTTCTATAGGTTAAGGGAAAATCACGTGAATATTTAATGTGATCACGTATTTCAAAATGTGATCACTCAACGTTATTAATGTATTCACATGTTTGTGATCATGTTAGTGAAATCCATGGTCAGGTAACTATCCATCCCCGTGCACTAAAAACGTTTAGAAGACTTCTTCAATTGGAAGAGGAGTCCACCAGTGGTTGTGCCCTCACATCTGCTAGAGGGAAAAAAACACTTGATTGAGGATACCTTAGACCAATTTGAGGAAGTTGTAGGGCCAAAAAAGTTTTGGATTTTTAGGATTTTGTCATGTTTTTGCTGTGAGATAAGACTAGGTCTTCTTCCAGGGCAATAGCCCCAAGACATTTCTAATGGCAAAGGTCTGTTCCCTGGACCCTTCTTGTTTAGAGACTCCAGCATTTAGGAGGCCTAGAGACCTGTCAAAGACTCCATCTCGACTTTGGTGTCGGCGAGTTGGGGACCTCTCATGCGGTATCTCATGAGGCTTTGCCTCTTCTATAGTGTTTGCCACTACCCTCTTATCCAATGGCATTTCAATCCTTGGTTCAATTTCCTCTGTTTACTTGTTTTCTTTTAGTGGGATTGTGTACTCCTTTACAAGTACAGACACTGCTCGCTCATGAATTTTTAATGTTTTTGGTTGTATTAGAGCTTGAGCTTTCTCTATGATATGCTTGCACATTTCCATCATTTTGGTTTTGTATTCTAGATATAGATAGGTCAGTAATCTATGTTCCAAAGTTTGCTTGTTGTTGAGCCTTGTCGCATAAGCCTGAAACATGGCATCTTGCTCGTTCACCTTTTCTACCAAGACTCATATGCTTGAGTCAGTCTTTTACTCTTTTCATCCCATTGCATTTTTCTTGCGCTCTTGCTCATGTCTAAGAAGATCTTTTTTTGGTTCGATTTAGTTCCAAAGCTGTTTTTTCCTTAAGCATCTTTGCTTTCCTTTTGTTCTATTTGTCTTTCCATCATTTTTTTGCAGTTATCATTGATATGTTTTCAATTTCTGTTTCACCACGCAATATGGGTTCCTTAGCCGGTTTGTTTTTGGCATCTTCTTGACCTAGAGCTCGAGTTATTACATGTACAAAAGCTATTGGTTCTATCTCAAATCCACTTGAAGAAGGCATCACTCTTACAACGTTCATTGTTGCTTTCCCCTTATTGTTTGGATGTTTTGAACAGTCATGAACTAGACATGCAATATTGCATTCTAGAAAATATTGAAATATATCCACATTCTTTATCTGACAAGGACAATCTATTGGACAATGATTACCTCCACACTCGTAGCATGATCCTACTTGTTTCATAGCTAGTATTCCAACCATTGGTTGTTCTTGCCTGCTGAGGATGGTCCTTTAACCATACTCTTCATTGGCTATGAACATGAGCATGTTCACATCCATGGAGTACTGATTTCTTGTGGTTTGTGGGACATGCATTGAATAAGTGTAGCTGACTACTACTCTACCATCATTGCCAAGATGTGGTTGTTGCCCTAGCATTTGTTGCGGTTTAGGCTTAGGGTTATCCCCTCCACAAGTCTCACATATTTTCATGGTTTTCGGTGTTTTTTTGTAGCCTTGATCTATTATTCTAATCACCCCCTTGATCACATGATTATAGATTGGCTCCGTAAGAGTTTTAACATCATGCTTTGTTGCAGATATGCTCTTTGGAGAAGAGGCACTCTAGTCGTGTTCTTTGCATCTTCAATCACCTCTTTGTAAGCCTTACAATTGTCAACAAGATATAGAGTTTCTCAAGTGACTTGTTCAAATATCAAGCATGCTTTCAAACATATGTACTTATTGAAAGTCTCGTCCTCAAGCCCTTACGGAGAGAATTGATATCTTGTCATCTTGCACTAGCTCTCTCATAGGACATCTCTCTCTATGTATAGTTTGAAGCAAAGCAAAGCTTCATTAACTTTTTGTTTGAAAGTGTAGATCTATGTCATGTTGTGCTTGATTCACCTTTTCAAGAACTCCTCTCTGAACTCTTGCAAGAGTTGTGCTATGTTTGAAAAATCATCTCTATTCAGCATTTGGATCCACATCAAACCTGTCCCTTTTAATGTCATCCCAAACCTTGCATACTCTGTGTAGAAATCTGCAATTTGTTCAGCGCTCAAAACATGTTTGAAGAGTGAGACATGAGCATATGGATCCTTTGACCCATTGTACTTTGTTTTGACAAATTGGGTCACTTGATATGGTCTTAGTCATTGTGGTCTAGTCACCAATCTAGGCAATTCCCTTGGAAATATGTCTCTCACTCTCTCCTCTTGTCTTGAAGAAAATCTGGGAGGACTCCTCTCTTTGATGTATATTTTGGCATTGTTTTTGGTTGAAAGTAAGTAGAGATCGGAGTACCCTTGTATGTATACCTTTCTTGATCGACTGGATCAACAAGTTGGTACTCTTGTCCATACTTATCTACCATCAAAACTTTCACTCAGTGTGGGCATCTGTATATTTGAATGCATAGAGGTTCTTAAGATCCCTCAACTCTCTAGAATAGGGCTCTACACACTTGTAGAAGGTATGTGGATTCTTGTTTGTGAATCTATACAAACCCTCATGAGCATAATCCGTAAGCACTCTCATAGATTCATTGGTTTTGATGACTCTTATGTTCACTTTGTTGATCAGCGGATGCCTCCTCTACGTATCCTCACAATCCCATAGTCAAAGACATTGCTGACATTTTTCATGTCTCTGAGTGGAGTACAAAACCATGGTGGTGGATGATTTGTCATGGTTAGTCTCTGATAAGCCCACTTTGGCTTAGTGCAACTTATCCTTTTTTTCCTTGGTTGGGTCTCACAGAATTCAAGAATTTGTGACTCCTTTGATCTCTGGAAACTAGTTATGGGTACCCTAAAAGTCTGTCCACAAGATTTCTTCCAAGCTTTACCTGACTCAATTTGGAGTTGTCTTCTGAAAGATAGAGAAATTTTGGTAAATTGCACTTGAAATAGTACTCAAAACAGTCTCAGGACTAGGACACACAAGATTTGGCTTGTATCTTGGTCTCCCAAAGGTATTTTTAGCTCAAACTTGAGATTTGAGATGTATTAGAGTATGTCTACAAGCACTTCAAGCTAGATACCCCCACTATGCAGAGGTACATGGGATTGTGATCCATGACCCCTTGCCTTTCACTCCAAATTTTGGCAGTATGTAGACAGGGTTATGCACAAGCTCTATACCAATTTTCATCAAATTCTGAGGTTGGGGGACATGGATCGTGATCCATGTTTCACCACATATGAACTTGATCTTTCGGAAGCTTGGTCCTCACTATATCCACGAGCTAAATCTCATTTCTTTTTGAGTTTGGACTTGTTTTGACAGGTCAAATGGCCAACACTAGGTTTGCGCTACAGTTTTGAGTCTGCCACCTAGTTTGCTCCTTTTTCACCCTATTTTTTTTTCAAAATTGGACTTGGGGATATGCACTACTGATCTAGAAATTTTTAGATCAAGTTGTCACCATGGGGTCATGGATCATGATCCATGTTTGGAAGCCAATTGACTTTTTTTGGTACCATGTTTGAGGGGGGATGCACCCTTTTACTATTCAATTTGTAAACTTTTTTTCCAATGCCATTTTATGGTACCCTTTTGTATGTGAAAATGTGAGAAAAAAATGAGATTTGTTAAACCCTTTTGTTGCACTCAAGTTGATAGTCACGTAATTATTAAGTGACCCCCAGAGGTACCATAAGAATCAGCATGACTAGTAGGTCCTATGGTATCAATTGTTTTTGAAAATGGACCTTTGGATTCAAAATTATGTGAATTCTTGTACTTTGTGAGAGTATTGGTAGTTTTGGGCTTTTGAATTGGTTTTTGATGTCTAAGTTCAATTTTGAAATGACCACTAGGCTCCTTGTAATGTGCTCTAGCTATGGTGCAAGTTTGGTATCATTCTCTAACAGGTGGACATGGATCACGATCCATGTACTCTTGTGTTAGAAGGTGATAGAACGTGACACACAACTTGCCCTTAATCTCCTAAGGTTGACTATATGGTTTTCTATAATTTGGACTTGATTAGGTCAATCAAAATTCAATCCTAGGGCTGTTTTGGCAGTTTCTCTCTTTGAACTATTTTTTGCACTTCTGATGAGTTTTTTGGAACTTTTTTGACAAACCTCCTTTGACAAGTTTTGTTCACAATGGTCTCTACTACATGCTGGTATAATTTTTGTCCAAAAATTTACATAGGGGTCATGGATTGCAATCCATGTTCCACCACTTCTAGACTTGATAATTGATGAGCTGATAGTTGATGATGTTTGTAGCCTACTCCACAACAACAAAATTGAATTTGGATCAATTTTCGCCAACCAATGGTAAATTCGACAGTCTCGGCTGTGACATTTTTGACAATGTTCTATTTTTGGCTCTTTTGACCACTTTTTTCAAGATTTTTCCATATGGTTTTTTAGAGAAAAGTGTTCGTCTATGTCTCACCTACCTACTGCTTAAATCTCAGCCAAAAATATTGACGAGGGACATGGATCGTGATTCATGCTCCATCAGATCAACACCAAATTTGGTATGTTGATTACTTACAATGTCAGTAGTCTACTCCACCAATTATTTTTGGATTTGGACAACTTTTTCTAAATCAAAAGCAAGTTTTTCTGTTTGCCCTATGATTTTTGACTAGTTTCTGTGTTTGGCTATTTTGACCAACTTTTTTCAAATTTTTGTTGGTCCCTTTTGGGAAAGTTGTTCCAAATGTATCAACTATGTACTAGTCAAATATTATCTGCAGATGGTGATGGGGGACATGGATCGTGATCCATGTTTCACCACCTTGAAATATGAAATTTGGTCAACAGTATGTCAACACTCTCTGGATATCAAATTTTCACATATTTTTTTATTTGGACCGCAAAATCTCAAGATTTGCCTAATTCTATGTCTAAAATCCCTGTTTTTGTTGTTTTTATCCTATCAGCCAATTTTGATGTGATTTTGAGTGTTTCTTTCATTAAAATTTCTTAGAGCAATGTCCCAGTAATGCACAATGTCATTGATCACTTGTCTGTAAAAATGGTCCCGGGGGGGAATGGATCGCAATCCATGTTCCTCCAAAGAATTTTCTCAAACGTTTTAGATTTTTTCTGGAGAGTCTTATGATGCCTTTGATCAATAAATTTTTTAATTTGGATCACTTTTCAGGTCTCTACAGTCAAATTTTCAAATTTTCAGAGTTATGGTCGTTTTGGCCAAAATATGGTTTTCACCCCTTTTTTTCTCTGATCTTTTAGCGCAAATATGATGGGTGTAGTTTCTATTTACCTATTTCTACGAACTAAAATGAATCTACCAACAAAAATAAAACAAAACAATACAAAATAAGTCAAAACAAAAAATGATATAGCACTCTGAAAGTAGCGACAAAACCAAAGAATGAAATGATTTTGGCTATCTCACTCACAACCCTCTTTACCTCTTGAGAATAGATCTAGCAAGTCCTCGACTTCTAAACTCTACCAAGCACTAAAACCCATATCTAGTTGCTTCAATGCTAAGGTGTACATGGAATGGAAAGACAAATCTTCAAAAAAGAACGCTCTAAAAATGCACTAGGTCATTCACCATCTAAGGATCATTCCTCAAAAACCACAGCAATGTTAGCCAGTTGCCATGAAAAACGACTATAGCATAGCTATGCGATACTAACACAATATCAATACTCAAGGAAGTGACTTGAATGGGGGTACGAAGACTCTTTGTTGAGGTTTTCAATATCAAGAAGTGAACCTATCAAGAAAAAGAAAAACATACCAACTAAACAAGAAAATCACCACTTAACAATAAAAAACTTGCCTATGTCCTTCTCTACGGCTCAAAGACTATTTTTTAAAAGCTCAAAGGAGAGCTATGTCACGTCAACAAAAATGCGCAAATCGGATTGAGGCTTTTCATTCTCTCTCTTTCTCTCAATTTCAAACCTTCTTCAAGATAATCTCTTACACAAGTACAATTCTCTCAATCTCTCTCTCTCTCTCTCTCTCTCTCTCTCTCTCTCTCACACACACACACACACACACACAATCACGTGCACGTGCACGTGCACACACACACACACACACACTCTCTCTCTCTCTCTCTCTCTCTCTCTCATAGTAACCTTTTATCAGTAGAGGGGAGCCTTTAGATCATTCAAGGACAAAGGTATGGGATCATCTTAGGTAGAGGGTCAGGGATGGCATGTGCATTGAGCTCACAATGTCTCGAAGACTTAAATTTTTGGATGTGTGGAGGATCCTATCACAACACAACTTCCAAGCTAGAGACGATGGTCTTATTCTTGGTTTTTTTATTGCGATACTTGGGTCATTCAAGATAGTAAGGCCTTCCAAGTCTCATCCTTTACAAAAATAGCCTAGACTATCGAGATTGCAAGGAAAACCATGACTCATCTCAATACTGTCAAAACCTCCCTGTCAATGAAGTAGATAGCAGTAAGCCAAGCAGCAATCGAACCCCTTTTATTGCAGTCTTAAGGTACAATTCCACCACGTTCTGATTTTGTCTCTTACTGGCATCATATCTTCTTCCATTCTATGTCTTCTTCACATGCCATTTGTTGGCCACTGTATAAAAGTTTGCAATCGTCTTCATGTTCCCTTACAATAGAGGTCCCACGTCCCCACTAGTAACCCAAGTTATGCCTATGGAAAGCCTAATGGAACTGCCAATAGTCATTTTTTTGAGCCTAAAGGTGCTCATTTTGATGGGTGATTGGAATATGTTGCAAGGTCGGTTATGACTGGATGCGATATGTTTTCAGTTATCGAGGATGGTTTTACAAACCTCGCATGGCTTGGTCAAATACTGGAGGTTGCTTGGCGTATGGTTTGGTGGTTACAATGCATGGTGCTTGCATATTGCACCTGATTTTGGCTCAGTGCACCTTGAAGGCCTAAGGCTAGGATGTATACCATATGTGATTCCTTTACGAAGGAGCATAAACCTATTGATGAGCTTTCCTTTTGTACAAAATGTGCTCCCTTCAGCACAAATTGATTGCAAGGCTCACATTTGATCCATGATTATTTTCTTGCAAGATTTTACCAAGGGCAAGTGTAATCGACACGATGTCCTCTAGTGGAATGCACAATGATTGTGGGATTTTCCCAACAGGGGCACCGCCAGCTCATTTTGGGCAGATCCACGGATTGCTGGATTTTCCCAATAGGCGCAGCGTCCGAAGGCACCGGGTTTTTTCAACGGGGGCATGTGTCATGATCAGTTGATGCACTGAGTCCTTATGCTACTGAGAATGTTGTGGCAAGGAAGCACTGAGATATTTTAAGCCCAAGTTGGCTCTAAGAAGGAAGCTATGCACTACTTTTACCAGCTGCGAACAAAAGATCTCTCTCTAGATGCAATTGCCTATGCTTCCTACTTGAAGGACAAGGCATCTCTCTAGATGCTATCACGTATGGTTGCACATTGAAGGCCTAAGGTTGAGATGTATACCAGATGTGGTGTGATTTTACCAAGGGCAAGTGTGATTGACGGGATGTCCTCTATTGGAATGAACAATGATTGTGGGATTTTTCCAACAAGGGCACGGCCAGTACACTATGAGAAGATGCACTGATTTCTGGGTTTGCCCAATTAGGGCAACAATAGTAGGCACCGGGTTTCTTCCACTGGGGGTGTGTGATGATCAGTTGATGCACTGATTGCTGGATTTTCCCAAGAGGGGTAGTGGCAGTAGGTGCAGAGTTGTTTCCACCGATGTGAAGTGAGGGTCCCTCTCTAGATGTAATCATCTGTGTTTTGCAATATGCTAATATAGTCAAGGAAGCCGTGGTTTTCTTAAAGTAGAGGTGAAGGGAATAACTTTTTCCAAATTCAATAACCTATGCTTGAACCTTGAAGGCGTGTGGCTCTCTCATGTGCTTGAGAGAATGAGAATGGTAGGTAGGGGCAATTGCAAATACTCATCCTTGGAAATGCATTTGTCACTTTGTATGCCACATGTGGTCCCTTTATGAAAGAATGAAAAGTTGTTGGTGAGCTTTTGTTGTCCCAACATGGTTGTGGCAAGGAAGTTTTGTGCCATAGATGCGCAAAAAAGGCCTCTCTTTGGATGCAATCACCTATATTTGCACATTGGAGGAATGTGGCCTTATACTACCTAGCATAGTGTGGCAAGCAGGTTTAATGAACTCGATGCAAATTCCAAATGTTGCCACTTATCAAAGCGTTAGAACTTCTTGATGAGCTGCCTAATGAAAATTTCGTTTCCTGGATGCATTAATTGTAGGATATTCCCAACATGGCTATTGCAAGGAAGCACTAGGATGCTTTAACCGAATATTAAGGCGACAACTTTCTTCAAATGCAATCACCTATGCTTGCACCTTGAAGGGGTGTGGGCCTACACAAGATCTTCATATGGGTGAGAGAACTCATGAGATTGCTAGACAAGAGGTGTTGGAAAAAAATGTGCCAAATGTGGTGCCCTTGTGAATGAACTTGATGAGCTCTTTGAACAAAATATTGTGTCTAGGAATGCAAGATATGCCCAACATGGTTGTGGAAATAAATCTCTGTGTTGTTTTCATCGGATGCAAAGGGAAGGGATTTCCACAGATACAATCATCTATGCTTGCCCTTATGTTTCCCTACATGGTGTGGCAAGGAATCTTCTCTAAACCAGAAAAATTCCAAATGTGGTGCCGTTATCAAAGCATGGAAATTAAGTTCTTTGATGAGCTTTCTATCCAAAATTTGTGTCCCTTGGAACGCATTCATTGCAGGAAATGGACAACAGAGGTGTTGGAAAGAACGTCCAGGCTGTTTTAACCGGATAGAAGGAAAGACCTTTCCAAATGAAATCACCTATGCTTGCACCTTGAGAGGTATGTGGCCATACATAGACTTTCACATGCGTGAGAAAATTCATGATGAGATTTCTAATAAAGGGTTGTTGGAAAAACATGTTGTGCTTGGCAATGCGTTGGTCTATATGTACACAAAAGGTGGCATATGAAATTACCTATGCTTTCAGCTTCAAGGCGTGTGTCCTTATGCTACTGAGCAAGTTGTGGCAAGGAAGCGCTAAGATATTGTAATCCCAACTTGGCTCTAAGAAGGAAGCTCTGTACTACTTTCACCAGATGCGAATAGAAGGTCTCTCTCTAGATGCAATCACCTATTATTCCTACTTGAAGGACAAGGCATCCCTCTAGATGCTCTCACCTATGGTTGCACCTTGAAGGCCTAAGGTGGAGATGTATACCAGATGTGGTGCCTTTATGAACGAGTAGAAAGATGTTGATGAACTTTCTTTTCATACAAAATGGGTTATCTTGGGCACAGATTGATTGCAAGGCATGCATTTAATCGCGGATTATTTTCTTGCAAAATTTTACCATGGGTGAGTGTAATCGATAGCATGTCCTCTATTGAAATGCACAATGATTGCTAGATTTCCCAACAGGGGAATGACCAGCACACTCTCCGCAGATGCACTGGTTACTGGGTTTTCCCAATAGGGGTAGTGCCAATAGGTGTTGGGTTGTTTCCGCCAGATTGCAACTTCAAAACATGTGCCCTTATGTTGCCCAACATGGTGTGGCAGGGAAACTTCTCTAAACCAGAAAAATGTCAAATGTGGTGTCACTATTAAAGCATGGATAGCTCTATTGATGAGCTTTCTATCCAAAATTGCATCTCTTGGAACACATTGATTGCAGGATATGTACAACCCAAGTGTTGTAAAGAACCTCCAGGCTGTTTTAATCGGATGCAAAGGGAAGACCTTTCTCCAAATGCAATCACCTATGCTTGCACCTTAAGAGGTATGTGGCCCGGCCTACATATACTTTCACATGTGTGAGAAAAACATGATGAGAATACTAATCAGGGGTTGTTGGCATGTTGTGCTTGGAAATGCATTGGCATATGTATGCCAAAGGTGGGAAATGCAATTACCTATGCTTTCACCTTGAAGGCATGTGTCCTTATGCTACTGAGCATGTTCTCACAAGGAAGCGTTAAGATATTTTAAGCCCAATGTGGCTCTAAGAAGGAATCTTTGTACTATTTTCACCTGAAGCGAACAGAAGGTCTCCCTCTAGATTATTGCCTATGCTTCCTACTTGAAGGACAAGGCATCTCTCTAGATGCTATCACCCATGGTTGCACCTTGAAGGCCTAAGGTCGAGATGTATACCAGATGTGGTGCCTTTATGAATGAGCAAAAAGCTATTGAGGAGCTTTCTTTTTGTACAATATGTGTTCTCTTGGGCTCAGATTGATTGCAAGGCTTGCATTGGATCCACGATTATTTTCTTGCAAGATTTTACCATGGGCGAGTGTAATCGACAGGATGTCCTCTATTGGCCTGCACACTCTAGGGAGGGGAATGGCCAACACACTCTAGGCAGATGCATTGATTGCTAGATTTTCCCACTAGGGGTAGTGCCAATAGGTACCAGACTGTGTAAGAGAATGCAAAATAGGTCATCGTAAATGCAAGGATCATGAGGGTGTAACAAAATGAAGAGGATGAGAAGACACGCTATTTGCTGCACCTGAGTTTGATCAGAAACAAATGGAGCCTAATTCCCATGATACTTATCTGACAATACAACATCATCATTGTTTTGCAACACCGGTCCGCAATTTGAATCAAAACCTGTCCTTGCCTAACTCTTTCCTACTCGATCATCAACCTGATTTAACTCCCAAGCAGTTGTAGGTGATCCATAGGTCTTCTGAGAAAAACATCATCTACCAAAACTTGGAGTTGTACCTTGATTTGAAGTGAATGATGTAGCTAAAATGCTTGAGTTCAATCCCATGTCATGATCACTAGATGTATTGATTGAAATTTTGCTTCAAATACAAAGGTAGATGAGGTGATTGTATGCGACTCAATGCATGATATATGGGGTTATGATCAGCCACATGAGGTGGATGATTTGAAAGAGTATAATGTGGGCCAAGTCAAGCCCGATATGCATAGTTCTGAGATGTAGTGTTTGCTTGAGCCAGTGGTTGATGTACATGCCTCTATAGAGAGCTTGATGAGATGGAAAGTGGTGTTATGTGCGGGGTTATGTATGAGGTATTAGAACATGATGAACCCCCTCCTATGGTTGAGCATATACATGGGATGTAGAGTATCCAAGGCTCTCGATTCAGTGGGACATGTGTGCACTTTTGAGGATGAGATTTAGTGTGAGTGCCCTAATGAAAAATTTGTGAGCCATGCATGCGCTATTGAGGATGAGATTCAATGTCAGTGCAAAGATGCGAAATCTGTGGGCCAAGTCCGAGGGAGCATGAACTAACTAGATGGTCTATTTTGGATATGTTGTTTGCTTGATGGTTTTTTGAGCCAAAAAGCGCTCGTTTTGATGGGTGATTGGAATATGCAGCAATGTCTTTTACGACCATGTGAAATATATTTTGGATTAGCGAAGATGATTTTAGGAACCTCATATTGATCGGTCATTAAACTACAAAGGATAACAGAAGGTTGCTTGGGGTACGGAATGGTGCTTGCATATTGCACTTGATTTTGGCTCAGTGCACCTTGAAGGCCGAAGGCTAAGATGTATACGAGATGTGATTCCTTTACGAAGGAGCATAAAACTGATGATGAGCTTTCTTTTTGTACAAAATGTGGTCTCTTCAGCACAAATTGATTGCAAGGCTCGCATTTGATCCATGATTATTTTCTTGCAAGATTTTACCACCCGCAAGTGTAATCGACACGTTGTCCTCTAGTGAAATGCACAATGATTGTGGGATTTTCCCAACAGGGGCACCGCTAGCTCATTTTGGGCAGATAAACTGATTGCAGGATTTTCCCAATAGGGGCAGCGTCAGTAGGCACCGTGTTTTTTCAACCGGGGCATGTGTCATGATCAGTTGATGCACTGAGTCCTTATGCTACTGAGCATGTTGTGGCAAGGAAGCACTAAGATATTTTAAGCCTAAGTTGGCTCTAAGAAGGAAGCTATGCACTACTTTTACCAGCTACGAACAAAAGATCTCTCTTTAGATGCAATTGCCTATGCTTCCTACTTGAAGGACAAGGCATCTCTCTAGATGCTATCACGTATGGTTTCACATTGAAGGCCTAAGGTCGAGATGTATACCAGATGTGGTGTGATTTTACCAAGGGCAAGTGTAATCCACGGGATGTCCTCTAGTGGAATGAACAATAATTGCGGGATTTCTCGAACAAGGGCACGGAAAGTACACTCTGGGAAGATGCACCGATTGCTGGGTTTGCCCAATTAGGGCAGCACCAGTAGGCACCGGGTTTCTTCCACCGGGGGCGTGTCATGATTAGTTGGTGCACTGATTGCTGGATTTTCGCAAGAGGATAGTGTCAGTAGGTGCAGAGTTGTTTCCACCGATGCGATGTGAGGGTCCCTCTCTAGATGTAATCATCTGTGTTTTGCAATATGCTAATATAGTCAAGGAAGCCCTGGTTTTCTTAAAATAGAGGTGAAGGGTATAACGTTTTTGAAATTCAATAACCTATGCTTGAACCTTGAAGGCGTGTGACTCTCTCATGTGCTTGAGAGAATGAGAATGGTAGGTAGGGGCAATCGAAAATACTCATTCTTGAAAATACATTTGTCACTTTGTATGCCACATGTGGTCCCTTTATGAAAGAATGAAAAGTTGCTGGTGAGCTTTTGTTGGACCAACATGGTTGTGGCAAGGAAGGTTTGTGCGATAGTTGCGCAAAAAAGGCCTCTCTTTGGATGCAATCACCTATATTTTCACATTGGAGGATTGTGGCCTTATACTACCTAACATAGTGTTGCAAGCAGGTTTAATGAACTGGATGCAAATTCCCAATGTTGTCCACTTATCAAACCATGAGAACTTCTTTATGAGCTGCCTAATGAAAATTTTGTCTCCTGGATGCGTTCATTGTAGGATATTCCCAACATGGCTATTGCAAGGAAGCACTAGGATTCTTTAACCGAATATGAAGGTGACAACTTTCTTCAAATGAAATCACCTATGCTTGCACCTTGAAGGGGTGTGGCCCTACACAAGATATTCATATGGGTGAGAGAACTCATGAGATTTCTAGACAAGAGGTGTTGGAAACAAATGTTCCAAATGTGGTGCCCTTGTGAGTCAACTTGATGAGCTCTTTGAAAAAAATATTGTGTCTAGGAATGCAAGATATTCCCAACATGGTTGTGGAAATAAAGCTCTTGTTGTTTTCATCGGATGCAAAGGGAGGGGCTCTCTACAGATACAATCAGCTATGCTCGCCCTTATGTTGCCCTACATGGTGTGGCCAGGAATCTTCTCTAAACCAGAAAAATTCCAAATGTGGTGCCGTTATCAAAGCATGGAAATTAAGTTCTTTGATGAGCTTTCTATCCAAAATTTGTGTCCCTTGGAACGCATTCATTGCAGGAAATGGACAACAGAGGTGTTGGAAAGAACCTCCAGGCTGTTTTAACCGGATAGAAGGAAAGACCTTTCCAAATGAAATCACCTATGCTTGCACCTTGAGAGGTATGTGGCCATACTTAGATTTTAACATGCATGAGAAAATTCATGATGAGATTTCTAATCAAGGGTTGTTGGAAAAACATGTTGTGCTTGGCAATGCGTTGGTCTATATGTATGCAAAAGGTGGCAGATGCAATTACCTATGCTATCAGCTTGAAGGCGTGTGTCCTTATGCTACTGAGCATGTTGTAGCAAGGAAGCGCTAAGATATTTTAAGCCCAGCTTGGCTCTAAGAAGGAAGCTCTGTACTACTTTCACCAGATGCGAATAGAAGGTCTTTCTCTAGATGCAATCACCTATTATTCCTATTTGAAGGACAAGGCATCCGTCTAGATGCCATCACCTATGGTTGCACCTTGAAGGCCTAAGGTGGAGATGTATACCAGATGTGGTGCCTTTATGAACGAGTAGAAAGATGTTGATGAACTTTCTTTTCATACAAAATGGGTTATCTTGGGCACAGATTGATTGCAAGGCATGCATTTAATCGTGGATTATTTTCTTGCAAAATTTTACCATGGGCGAGTGTAATCTATAGGATGTCCTCTATTGAAATGCACAATGATTGCTAGATTTTCCCAGCAGGGGAATGACCATCACACGCTCGGCAGATGCACTGGTTACTGGGTTTTCCCAATAGGGTAGTGCCAATAGGTGTTGGGTTGTTTCCGCCAGATTGAAACTTCAAAACATGTGCCCTTATGTTGCCCAACATGGTGTGGCAGGGAAACTTCTCTAAACCAGAAAAATGTGAAATGTGGTGTCACTATCAAAGCATGGAAAGATCTATTGATGAGCTTTCTATCCAGAATTGCATCTCTTGGAACACATTGATTGCAGGATATGTACAACCCAAGTGTTGTAAAGAACCTCCAGGCTGTTTTAACCGGATGCGAAGGGAAGACTTTTCTCCCAATGCAATCACCTATGCTTGCACCTTGAGAGGTATGTGGCCCTACATAGACTTTCACATGCGTGAGAAAATTCATGATGAGATTGCTAATCAGGGGTTGTTGGCATGTTGTGCTTGGCAATGCGTTGGCATATGTATGCCAAAGGTGGGAAATGCAATTACCTATGCTTTCACCTTGAAGGCATGTGTCCTTATGCTACTGAGCATATTCTCACAAGGAAGCGCTGAGATATTTTAAGCCCAACGTGGCTCTAAGAAGGAAACTTTGTACTATTTTCACCTGAAGTGAACAGAAGGTCTCTCTCTCGATTATTGCCTATGCTTCCTACTTGAACGACAAGGCATCTCTCTAGATGCTATCACATATGGTTGCACCTTGAAGGCCTAAGGTCGAGATGTATACCAGATGTGGTGCCTTTATGAACGAGCAAAAAGCTATTGAGGAGCTTTCTTTTTGTACAATATGTGTTCTCTTGGGCATAGATTGATTGCAAGGCTTGCATTAAATCCATGATTATTTTCTTGCAAGATTTTACCATGGGCGAGTTTAATTGACAGGATGTCCTCTATTGGCCTGCACACTCTAGGCAGGGGAATGGCCAACACACTCTAGGCAGATGCATTGATTGCTGAATTTTCCCAATAGGGGTAGTGCCAATAGGTACCAGACTGTGTCAGCAAATGCACTGATTGCTTGATTTTCCCAATATAGGCAGTGCCAATATAGGCAAAAAATTTCACGATGGTGATATTGTTAGTGATGGGCTGTTGAAAAAAGAGGTCATGCTTGGAAATGCCTTTGTTGATATGTTCATTGATTTGTTCTTTGACTCTTGAAGTGCATTGATTGTGTGAAATGAGCCAAAAAGGCAAGGCCAAGAAGCCTTCGGCCATTTTTAGTGAGTGCAGAGTGCTTTTAAGATGCAGTCACCTAGGCTTGCATTTTCAAGGCATGTGGCACTACACAAGATCTAGGCTTTGCAAAGCAATGGGAAACTCTTCACACAATTCCAAGAAGGCATGTGAATTTGGGAAAAAAATCGAGTCTGACCAAGGAACATCAGTTTGTAAAGGGTAAGAGAATGCAAAATTGGTCATCGCAAATGCAAGCATCATGAGGGTGTAACAAAATGAAGAGGATGAGAAGACACGCTATTTGCTGCACCTGAGTTTGATCAGAAACAAGTGGAGCCTAATTCCCATGATACTTACCTGACAGTACAATATCATCAGTGTTTTGCAACACCGGTCCGCAATTTGAATCAAAACCTGTCCTTGCCTAACTCTTTCCTACTCGATCATGAACCTGATTTAACTCCCAAGCTGTTGTAGGTGATCCATAGGTCTTCTGAGAAAAACCTCATCTACCAAAACTTGGAGTTGTACCTTGATTTGAAGTAAATGATGCAGCTAAAATGCTTGATCTCAATCCCATGTCATGATCAATAGATGTATTGATTGCAATTTTGCTTCAAATACAAAGGTAGATGAGGTGATTGTATGCGACTCAATGCATGATATATGGGGTTATGATCAGCCACATGAGGTGGATGATTTGAAAGAGTATAATGTGGGCCAAGTCAAGCCCAATATGCATAGTTCGGAGATGGAGTGTTTTCTTGAGCCAGTGGTTGATGTACATGCCTCTATAGAGAGCTTGATGAGATGGAAAGTGGTGTTATGTGCGGGGTTATGTATGAGGTATTAGACCATGATGAACCCCATCCTATGGTTGAGCATATACATGGGCTGTAGAGTATCCAAGTCTCTCGATTCAGTGGGACATGTATGCACTTTTGAGGATGAGATTTAGTTTGAGTGCCCGAATGAACAATTTGTGAGCCATGCATGCGCTATTGAGGATGAGATTCAATATCAATGCCAGGATGCACAATCTGTGGGCCATGTCCGAGGGAGCATTGAGCTAACTAGATGGACTATTTTGGATATGTTGTTTGCTTGATGTTTTTTTTGAGCCAAAAAGCACTCGTTTTGATGGGTGACTCGAATATGCGGCAGGGTCATTTACGACCATGTGAAATATATTTTGGATTAGCGAAGATGATTTTAGGAACCTCACATTGGTCGGTCATTAAAATACAAAGGATAACAGAAGGTTGCTTGGGGTACGGCATGGTGCTTGCATATTGCACCAGATTTTGGCTCAGTGCACCTTGAAGGCCTAAGGCTAAGATGTATACTAGATGTGATTCCTTTACGAAGGAGCATAAAACTGTTGATGAGCTTTCTTTTTGTACAAAATGTGGTCTCTTCAGCACAAATTGATTGCAAGGCTCGCATTTGATCCATGAATATTTTCTTGCAAGATTTTACCAACCGCAAGTGTAATCGACACGTTGTCCTCTAGTGAAATGCACAATGATTGTGGGATTTTCCCAACAGGGGCACCGCTAGCTCATTTTGGGCAGATGCACTGATTGCTGGATTTTCCCAATAGGGGCAGCATCTGTAGGAAGCGGGTATTTTCAACCGGGGCCTGTGTCATGATCAGTTGATGCACTGAGTCCTTATGCTACTGAGCATGTTGTGGCAAGGAAGCACTGAGATATTTTAAGCCCAAGTTGGCTCTAAGAAGGAAGCTATACACTACTTTTACCAGCTGCGAAGAAAAGGTCTCTCTCTAGATGCAATTGCCTATGCTTCCTACTTGAAGGACAAGGCATCTCTCTAGATGCTGTCACGTATGGTTGCACATTGAAGGCCTAAGGTCAAGATGTATACCAGATGTGGTGTGATTTTACCAAGGGCAAGTGTAATCCACGGGATGTCCTCTAGTGGAATGAACAATAATTGCGGGATTTCTCGAACAAGGGCACGAAAAGTACACTCTGGGAAGATGCACCGATTGCTGGGTTTGCCCAATTAGGGCAGCACCAGTAGGCACCGGGTTTCTTCCACCGGGGGCGTGTCATGATTAGTTGGTGCACTGATTGCTGGATTCTCGCAAGAGGCCCTCTCTAGATGTAATCATCTGTGTTTTGCAATATGCTAATATAGTCAAGGAAGCCCTGGTTTTCTTAAAGTAGAGGTGAAGGGTATAACGTTTTTGAAATTCAATAACCTATGCTTGAACCTTGAAGGCGTGTGACTCTCTCATGTGCTTGAGAGAATGAGAATGGTAGGTAGGGGCAGTCGCACATACTCATCCTTGGAAATGCATTTGTCACTTTGTATGCCACATGTGGTCGCTTTATGAAAGAATGAAAACTTGCTAGTGATCTTTTGTTGGCCCAACATGGTTTTGGCAAGGAAGGTTTGTGCCATAGATGTGCAAAAAAAGGCCTCTCTTTGGATGCAATCACCTATATTTGCACATTGGAGGAATGTGGCCTTATACTACCTAACATAGTGTGGCAAGCACGTTTAATGAACTGGATGCAAATTCCAAATGTTGTCCACTTATCAAAGCATAATAAATTCTTGATGAGATGCCTTATGAAAATTTCATCTCCTGGATGCGTTCATTGTAGGATATTCCCAACATGGCTAGCACTAGGATGCTTTAACCGAATATGAAGGCAACAAATTTCTTCAAATGCATCACCTATGCTTGCACCTTGAAGGGGTGTGGCCCTACACAAGATCTTCATATGGTGAGAGAACTCATGACATTGCTAGCCAAGAGGTGTTGGAAACAAATGTGCCAAATGTGGTGCCCTTGTGAATGAACTTGATGAGCTCTTTGAACAAAATATTGTGTCTGGGAATGCAAGATATGCCCAACATGGTTGTGGGAAAAAAGCTCTGTGTTGTTTTCATCGGATGCAAAGGGAGGGGCTCTCTACAGATACAACAATCAGCTACGCTTGCCCTTATGTTGCCCTACATGGTGTGGCAAGGAAACTTCTCTAAACGAGAAATTTTTTAAATGTGGTGCCATTATCAAAGCATGGAAAGTTCTATGATGAGCTTTCTATCCAAAATGTGCATCCCTTGGAACGCATTCATTGCAAGAAATGTACAACACAAGTGTTGCAAAGAACCTCCAGGCTGTTTTAACCGGATAAGAAGGAAAGACCTTTCCAAATGAAATCACCTATGCTTGCACCTTGAGAGTTATGTGGCCATACTTAGATTTTCACATGCGTGAGAAAATTCATGATGAGATTTCTAATCAAGGGTTGTTGGAAAAGCATGTTGTGCTTGGCAATGCGTTGGTCTATATGTATGCAAAAGGTGGCAGATGCAATTACCTATGCTATCAGCTTGAAGGCGTGTGTCCTTCTGCTACTGAGCATGTTGTGGCAAGGAAGCGCTAAGATATTTCAAGCCCAGCTTGGCTCTAAGAAGGAAGCTCTGTACTACTTTCACCAGTTGTGAATAGAAGGTCTCTCTCTAGATGCAATCACCTATTATTCCTACTTGAAGGACAAGGAATCTCTCTAGATGCTATCACCTATGGTTGCACCTTGAAGGCCTAAGGTGGAGATGTATACCAGATGTGGTGTCTTTATGAATGAGTAGAAAGATGTTGATGAAATTTGTTTTCGTACAAAATGGGTTATCTTGGGCACAGATTGATTGGAAGGCTTGCATTTGATTGAGGATTATTTTCTTGCAAAATTTTACCATGGGCGAGTGTAATCGATAGGATGTCCTGTATTGAAATGCAAATGATTGCTAGATTTTCCCAGCAAGGGAATGACCAGCACACTCTGGGCAGATGCACTGGTGACTGGATTTTCCCAATAGGGGTAGTGCCAATATGTGTTGGGTTGTTTCTTCCAGATTGCAACTTCAAAACATGTGCCCTTATATTGCCCAACATGGTGTGGCAGGGAAACTTCTCTAAACCAGAAAAATGTCAAATGTGGTGTCACTATCAAAGCATGGAAAGCTCTATTGATGAGCTTTCTATCCAAAATTGCATCTCTTGGAACACATTGATTGCAGGATATGTACAACCCAAGTGTTGTAAAGAACCTCTAGGCTGTTTTAACCAGATGCGAAGGGAAGACCTTTCTCCAAATGCAATCACCTATGCTTGCAGCTTGGGAGGTATGTGGCCCTACATAGACTTTCACATGCGTGAGAAAATTCATGATGAGATTGCTAATCAGGGGTTGTTGGCATTTTGTGCTTGGAAATGCGTTGGCATATGTATGCCAAACGTGGGAAATGCAATTACCTATGCTTTCACCTTGAAGGCATGTGTCCTTATGCTACTGAGCATGTTCTCACAAGGAAGCATTGAGATATTTTAAGCCCAACGTGGCTCTAAGAAGGAAGCTTTGTACTATTTTCACCTGAAGTGAACAAAAGGTCTCTCTCTAGATTATTTCCTATGCTTGCTACTTGAAGGACAAGGCATCTCTCTAGATGCTATCACCTATGGTTGCACCTTGAAGGCCTAAGGTCGAGATGTATACCAGATGTGGTGCCTTTATGAATGAGCAAAAAGCTATTGAGGAGCTTTCTTTTTGTACAATATGTGTTCTCTTGGGCATAGATTGATTGCAAGGCTTGCATTAAATCGAGGATTATTTTCTTGCAAGATTTTACCATGGGAGAGTGTAATCGACAGGATGTCCTCTATTGGCCTGCACACTCTAGGCAGGGGAATGGCCAGCACACTGTAGGCAGATGCATTGATTGCTGATTTTTCCCAATAGGGGTAGTGCCAATAGGTACCAGACTGTGTCAGCAAATGCACTGATTGCTTAATTTTCCCAATATAGGCAGTGCCAATATAGGCAAAAAATTTCACGACGGTGATATTGTTAGTGATGGGCTGTTGAAAAAAGAGGTCATGCTTGGAAATGCCTTTGCTGATATGTTCATTGATTTGTTCTTTGACTCTTGAAGTGCATTGATTGTGTGAAATGACCAACAAAGGCAAGGCCAAGAAGCCTTCAGCCATTTTTAGTGAGTGCAGAGTGCTTTTAAGATGCAGTCACCTAGGCTTGCATCTTCAAGGCATGTGGCACTACACAAGATCTGGGCTTTGCAAAGCAAGGGAAACTCTTCACACAATTGCAAAAAGGCATGTGGATTTGGGAAAAAAATCGAGTCTGACCAAGGAACATCAGTTTGTAAAGGGTAAGAGAATGCAAAATTGGTCATCGCAAATACAAGCATCATGAGGGTGTAACAAAATGAAGAGGATGAGAAGACACGCTATTTGTTGCACCTGAGTTTGATCAGAAACAAATGGAGCCTAATTCCCATGATACTTACCTGACAGTACAATATCATCAGTGTTTTGCAACACCGGTCCGCAATTTGAATCAAAACCTGTCCTTGCCTAACTCTTTCCTACTCGATCATGAACCTGATTTAACTCCCAAGCTGTTGTAGGTGATCCATAGGTCTTCTGAGAAAAACCTCATCTACCAAAACTTGGAGTTGTACCTTGATTTGAAGTAAATGATGCAGCTAAAATGCTTGATCTCAATCCCATGTCATGATCACTAGATGTATTGATTGCAATTTTGCTTCAAATACAAATGTAGATGAGGTGATTGTATGCGACTCAATGCACGATATATGGGGTTATGGTTAGCCACATGAGGTGGATGATTTGAAAGAGTATAATGTGGGCCAAGTCAAGCCCGATATGCATAGGTCGGAGATGGAGTGTTTGCTTGAGCCAGTGGTTGATGTACATGCCTCTATAGAGAGCTTGATGAGATGGAAAGTGGTGTTATGTGCGGGGTTATGTATGAGGTATTAGACCATGATGAACCCCCTCCTATGGTTGAGCATATACATGGGTTGTAGAGTATCCAAGGCTCTCGATTCAGTGGAACATGTGTGCACTTTTGAGGATGAGACTTAGTGTGAGTGTCCTAATGAATAATTTGTGAGCCATGCATGTGCTCTTGAGGATGAGATTCAATGTCAATGCCAAGATGCACAATCTGAGGGAGCATTGAACTAACTAGATGGACTATTTTGGATATGTTGTTTGCTTGATGGTTTTTTGAGCCAAAAAGCGCTCGTTTTGATGGGTGACTGGAATATGCGGAAAGGTCATTTACGACCATGTTGGATTAACGAAGATGATTTTACGAACCTCACATTGGTCAGTCAAATACAAAGGATAACAGAAGGTTGCTTGGGGTACGGCATGGCTGTTATGTTGCATGGTGCTTGCGGATTACGCCAAAATTTAGGTCCACCAACACTCCCTTTTGTGGTAATTTTGCAGGCATAAAGGGTGTCAAGGTGTGCCAAGATAGTCATTAGTGTTTAGCTCTTAATAATGTATGGTTTTGGGGTTTGGGCGAAGAACTTAGAGCCGCAGAAATTCTTGTTTTTCTGTGTTGGAGCCAGATACGTTCGAGAAGCATGGCTATAGGTGGTCAGGGATCTTGAGAGCCCAAGGAATTGGTAGGACAAAAATGAGACCTCTGGCAGGCGAAGAGCACCTTTTTGAACTTGAGTAAAGATCTTGTGGCATGTATGAAGATCAAGTGTTGTCGGGATGCCGAATGGAAACCAAAGTTGGCATCCTTTTTTGCACAATATAAGCTCACAAAATGGGCATGTATTAGGGCTGAGAGAGACCCATTGGTGGTGGATGTATGCGAGGCTATTCTGATGTATGACAGTAGGGACTTGACGTGTGGTAGCATGGGTCTTGGAGTTGAGACAATCACTTCTCAAGCTCAGTTATGCAAGAAAGTCAAATGGCATAATCGCCTGGTATGGGACCTGGGAAAAGGGGCTTGGCTTTGGTTCGCGGATACAAGTATAGTAAAATGCAAAGTGACTAGGATATATGAATAAATCAATGCAATTGAGTTTTGTTTGCATGCCATTGACAACCTCAGAATCTGTTCCATAATCCAAACATTTACTCTCTTCACTTTGCGCCCTCACATTTTCCACCTGCAAATTGGCTATAGATAGCAGCCCTTGTTGGGAATGCATATGCATTCTCGGCTGACCCAAATTCCTCATGGAACTACCACCTTCATTGGGTTGTTCTTATGCGCCCAATGATGAACTTGACATAAGGACCATAACTTGCTGCATTAGGGAAAATTTGGACTCACAAACGGACCTTATAAGGAGTTTGACTTCCTCTCTCATGTCTAAAATGGGCATGCAGTAAAATTTTTGCAAATCAACTCTAAACTTGGCGGAGATTTGGCAGTTTCTATTGATATAGCACGCCACAAGATTCCTCATATTTTGAAAGATTCTATTTTATATTCTCTAGATTCTAGATAGAGTTGTCACATCACAAGAGAATAAAAAATAGAATCTTTAAAAATATGGGGAATCTCATGGCATGCTATATATCAATAAATAGAGCTTGAAGAGCAAATTCTAACTGTCAATTCTCTTCCAAGTCTAGAGTTGATTTGCAAAAGTTTTACTGCACGCCCGTTTTGGACATGAGAGAGGAAGTCAAACTCCTTATAAGGCCCCTTTGTGAGTCCAAATTTTCCCTAATGTTAGATCCTTCACTGATATCTCCCTTGCCTCCACCAGTGTGCAAGCAAGTAATGCATTTTCTCCACCAGATCATGGCCTCATACTTTCAGTAGTAGTCTGATGAAAACACCAGAGCTTGGAGATAAGGACCCCCATGTTCAGATGGAGATATGTGTGGATGGTATTGAGTTAGAGAATGTACTATATATCTAGGACACGGGCCAGCAAAGGCCTTTTGACACATGCATTTTGGATAGAATGTTTCTAGGTGAGAAAACAAGTACAATGCTAATCCAGTTACCTGATGATGTTTGCATTTTGCCTAATGATGGTTGTGATGAAAGCCGGGTACAAAATCAAAGTGCGGCTATGGATGAGAGGGTACATGTGTCACAACTGGCATTAAAGGAAAGGTATGACCAGGGGAAGATGTTTGGTGCTAACCAGTTGATGTTGTTTGGAATAGCGAAAAAGAGCAGACGCTCGTGTAAGCGCAAAGTTGCATGAAAGTCAATGAGGACCCTATGGAAAGCCTAATGGGGATGAGGATGCTTTATTTTTCGAGCCAAAAAGCATGAAGGTCGATGAGCACCCTATGGAAAGCCTAATGGGGATGAGGATGTTTGATTTTTCGAGAATGGCCATACCTTGTGTGAACTCCTTTGATGAGTGCATAGGTGTGTCCATATCAGACCACAAGTCACCACCTCCTTTGGAGTACGCAACCGTAGAATGATGGCTACAATGAATGGATCTCCCAAGGACTGTGCGCTTATAGATAATCAAGCCGATGTCGAACATATCATGTACTATAATAGTAATTGAGAGACCGTACGGACCACGATGGGATGGTGTCCAAGAGGAGGTAACTTCATCCTCTGTTAAAAACACAAGACAAGAGGTTGCTGTCCACCCAAAAATGCAACTGCAAGGTGATGAAAATGGTGTTGTCCAGCAATTTTCAGTGTGCTTGGCCGGAACAATGTACAGGGCGTAGGGGACGTGGGGAATCAATGTTAGAGCCCCTGGTAGGCTGAAAACAGAGAAAACAACAGTGGAAGTATAATTGGAATTTGATGATCTTAAGAGGAATTGGATCGGCAAGGCACTAGATGCCGAGTTGGTGTGGAAGGCAAGATTAGGGTTGAAAAATTGAGCACTACCTTCTTGCAACAAAAAAGATACAGTTGTCCAAAAATGCAGCTCCCCAAAAAATGCCAGGGATAGACGAAAATGCTAATAGAAGAGGGGAATTTTTGGCGAGCACTCTCACAGTTGCTTCCATCCCCTCTCCCTCTCCGTCTCCTTCTACCTACATTTAAGAACTCCCAACTAACGATTGGTGACTCCCACTTATCACATAAACAACACAACCACGCATCCACAACTGCAACACAAGATGCATGAAGGGCAAGTGAGCAATGCCGAGCTGATGTCCTGTTAACGATTGCTTTTTTTGGTAAAACTCCAATTGAAAAAGGAAGAGACGGTGAGCTTATAAGATTCTGAATGAATTGTGTACTCCATCTACCGCTACGCATAGAGATGCAACGTAGCAACCAGCAGTAGGTTGGAGTTTCATAGGAATCAAAGAAAGATTACCTTGTTATTTCCAATTGAAGCGCATTGAGTGGTGATTAAGCTCAAGCATCTTATGTTGAATGCATTTGTACATAATGTTATAGCTACAAAGAATCATCTTTGCAGCGTATGCTCACACCCAACCCCTCAATTCAATCAGAGAGACAACTAGATAAGAGGTCCACCATCTTAGCTTGTCACAAGCTTCCGCTCAAAAACAAACCAAGCATGGCTTTCTAAACCTTTCTTATTTGCCAAACTCCTTGACCCTCCAATACCACACACGCTAAACTTTCTCACAGGTCCCATACACGGCAGCGACGCCCATGGTATTTCCCGCGTAGCTGTTCCCAAGGAGTAACCGCTCCACCTCCAAGACTCCCACTATTATACATCAGATCCTTGCCAACATACCTTAGAGTGCGGTTATGCCATCAAGTTTTTGCATCGTTTATGCTCTAGCAGAGTGTGGTGATTATTTCCTGTGATGAGCTTATGTTTGTGAAGCCGTCTGGACTCCGTAGAGCTAGACCGCATTGAGCCTTTGCGGCTAAAGCTACTCCTTTGCGAGGGTCGCATGAACCCTATTTTTTGTAAGACAAAAAAGGTGTGAGCCTTAGAGCTAAAAAACACTTATGTTTTGGGATTGTAGAGCCTGTCGTGGCTCCTCGAGTTGAGGGAAATACCTTCTAGCTCAACACAATATTTCTCAATTGCTGGATATTCCCGCACGCTGACTCGCCATCTTTGTAAAGGCGGAATCCATTGACCATCCAGGGCCTACATAAGTCCCAATCTTAGTTGCCTTCTACCTCAAACTTGCTCGGATATATATATAACGTGTTTCAAACCCGAGGGAAGCTAATTCAATCTCCCTTCCTAGTCTTTCCTCGATCAAAATCGCATGGATGCCTCCTTGCTTTTAACTTCATATACATCCTGATTACTTTGCACTTTGCTCTTATTGTAGCCGCAATCCAAAACTGAGACCCTGCCCATGGTATTTCTCACATAACTGTTCTTGAGGAGTAATCGTTCCACCTTCGAGACTCCCATTATTATACATCAGATCCCTGCCAACATAGCTTAGATCAATCTTGCGTACATCCACACTAGCTCACCTTGCTGATCCTGTTTCTCTTTAGATCATCAGATTTCAGCCATACTTCCACTGCTACTTTCTCTATTTTCAGCACACCAAGGGCTCTGACATTGATTTCCCACCCTCCCTACACCCTATACACCGTTTTGGAACCTGCTTGGAGCATACAAGCACATTGAAAATTAATGGGCAAAAGCATTTTTATCACCTCACAGTCGTGTTTTTGGATGGACATCAGTCTTTTTGCTTGTTATTTCACATAGGATGAGGTTACCTCCTGCCAGGAAACCATCTCATAATGTTCTGTTTGGTCTCTCATTGACTGTTGCAGTACACCGTATCTTTGACATTGGCTTGATCATCTATGGCTCACAATCCTTGGGAGATCCATTTATTCTAGCCATCATTCAATTGCGTACTCCTGAGGATGGGTGGTGACTTGTGGTTTGCTATGGACACACCTATAGACTCATCAAAGGAGTTCACATAAGATATAGCCATGCTCATGGAATATGGGATTCCGACATTCCCAGAGATACACCTCCATCTTGGGTGGACACGCACTTATCACTTGACCTTACCACGGTAGAACACTTGCTTACACAGGAGAATCTACATGCACTTAGGGAGAGGATCTTTGATCTCTTCCTAGACAAGTTCATGGCTTGAATTCTCTTGGAGAGTTTACCCGATAGAGATTCCGACATTCCCAGAGAAAACACCACCATCTTGGGTGGACAGACACTTACCACTTGACCTCGACACGTCAGATCACTTGCTTACACAAGAGTATCTACATGGACTTAGGGAGCTACATTTTTGGACAATTGTATCGTTTCTGCAACAAGAAGGGAGTGCTCAGCTTTTCAACCCTAAATCTTGCCTTCCACACCAGCTCGCCTTGCCAATTATCTTTCTCTTTAGATCATCAAATTTCAGCCATACTTCCACTACTACTTTCTTTGTTTTCAGCCCACCAGGGGCTCTGACGACATTGATTCCCCACCATCCCTACACCCTCTTCACCATTTCGGACCGTACCAAGAGCATATGAGCACACTAAAAATCAATGGACAAAAGAATTTTTATCACATCGAAGTCGTGTTTTTGGGTGGACCTTAGCCTTTTCGCTTGTTATTTTCACATAGGATGAAGCTACCTCCAACCAGGACATCATCTCGTAGTTGTCCGTTCGGTCTCTCGGTAACTGTTGCAGTACACAATATCTTTGTCATTAGGGAGATCCATTCATTCGAACCATCATTCAACAGTTGTGCACTCTAGAGGAGGTGCTGACTTGTGGTTTTCTCTGGACACACCTATGCACTCATCAGAGGATTTCACATAAGATATAGCCATGCTCATGGCATATGGGATTCCAACATTCTCAGAGAAAACACATCCATATTGGGTGGACAGACACTTACCACTTGACCTTGACACATCAAATCACTTGCTTACATAGGATCATCTACATGGACTTAGGGGGAGGATATTCGATCTCTTCCTAGACAAGTTCATGGCTTGGAATCTCTTGGAGAGTTTACCCGCCAGATACAGGAGATGAAGCATCTCGCGACTACATCCAAAGTCATCCAGATCTTGGCTTAGATGATAGTGCAGTTACTCTTCTACACTCCTGATCATTTGGATTTCTACCTTTAGAGTTTCTTACACAAAGGATGAAGTTACTTCCTTCCAGGAACCATCTTGTGGTGGTCCGTGTGTTTTCTAAGTGACTTGCAGTACACAATATTTTTGACATCGGCTTGATCATCTACGGGTGTAGAGTCCTTGGGAGTTCCATTCATTCCAACCATCATTCAGGGATTGCACACGCCAAAGGAAGTGGTGACTTGTGGTTTGCTATGGATACACCCATGTACTCAGCAAAGGAGTGCACAGGAGATATGCCCATGCTCATGGCATATAAGATTCCGAAATTCCCAGAGAAAACACCACCATCTTGGGTGGACAGACACTTACCACTTGACCTTGACACGTCAAATCACTTGCTTACACAAGAGTATCTTCATGGACTTAGGGAGTTGCGTTTTTGGACAACTGTATTGTTTTTGCAACAAGAAGGAAACACTCAGCTTTAAAACCCTAAATCTTGCCTTCCACACCAGCTCACCTTGCTGATCCTGTTCCTCTTTAGATCATCAAATTTCAGCCATACTTCCAATGCTACTTTCTCTGTTTTCAGCCCACTATGGGCTATGACATTGATTCCCCACCATCCCTACACCCTCTACACCATTTCGGACCTTGCCAAGAGCATACAAGCATGCTGAAAATCAATGGACAAAAGCATTTTTATCAACTTGCAATCGTGTTTTTGGGTGGACAACAGCCTTTTCGCTTGTGTTTTTCGCATAGGATGAAGTTACCTCTAGCCAAGACATCCTCTCAGAGTGGTTTGTTGTGTCTGTTAGTGACTATTGCAGGACACAATATCTTCATCATTGGGGAAACCCATTCATTCCAGCCATAATTTGGTAGTTGTAGGTGGTGACTTGTGGTTTTCTATGGACACACCTATGCACTCATCAAAGGAGTTCACATAAGATACAGCCATGCTCATGGCATATGGGATTCCGACATTTGCAAGCTTTGTCCTTATGTTATCATGCATATGTTTCATCTACCTACTCCATTCATCAAAATTATCATGGAAGTGCAACTTCCCTTTCTCAAATAAAAAGACTGCAACTTCAACATTAAGCCAAACCCTTAGCAAGGCTATCTCAAATCATCTCTGATACCAAATGTTAAGCCCCTTCAAATCGAGATCTCCTCGAGCTGGTTTTGAGACCCTTTGCGGTCACTCGGCACCCTTAGTCATCTTTGAGACTCGAGGCCTTGAGGCCGGGCCAAGGAACCCACTTTTTAAGCACTTTGATGCCCTCAAGGAGCTATTTTGTGAACGCCGCCTGGTCTCAGTTGAGCCAATGCAGGCCTATGTTTTCTTGATTATTGTGGATGCAAGCAGCAGGCTCTTTGATTCGCATTGACTATATCATAAGACACAATATCTCTTATTCAATTTCAAGCTCTCCGTCATGGTATCGTAAGAATTTAAAAGATTTATTATGCATGGTAGAGTCATTTGGATTACCTAACTTCTTCTTAGCCCTAACTTGTGACAAAGTATCCTCTAGTAGATGGGTAGAAATAGAAGATTTAGAAAAAATCATCCAAAAGATAGACTTAAAACTAAATTGGACAGATTGTCCAGCGAAGTGCATGATGATTTTTCACAAACGGTGACATATATTTTTAAATAAACACATATTTATTCCTAATGGATTATTAGGTACCATCAACCACTATCTAATAGAATATGAGATACAAAATAGAGGTTCACCACATGCACATATGGTGTTATGGGTAGATTCAAACGATATCGATGTAATATCTTTAGAGATAGATAGCCATATACCTTAGTTACATACAATAAATAAATTTGATCCAACATCAATTGAATATAAATTACATAACTAAGTTATTAGAAAACAAATACATAATTGTAGAGAATCTTGTAAAATAGAATTTCAAAAATAAAATAAAATGTGAATATGGATTTCCATACGATATCCAAAGTAATCGTAAGCCAATTATTGGGGAATCCCAAAATCCAAGGCAACAAAATCAAGCAAACCATAAACCAAGCAAAACTTACAATTTTTTTTGACAAAAAATTGAGCGCAAGACTTACAATGTTTTTTTATATCCTTGTGCAATATATTAGTTGTATATGTCTTGGTCTTTTGTTGGTTATAGATACTCCCTACATAGTTTCTTTACCTATAAAAATAATTTTTAAATTGTTCTATCACTAACACATGCCAAAAACTTTCCATCAACATTGAAATTTACCAAAAAGGTGTACTGCATCTACAAATCAAAATGGAGAGCGCAACAAACAAAATACTGCCTCATGACATTATTTGGGGCAAATTTAACACCCATAAGCACATATCACCCAAAAAACTACTTCTCAAAACCATGGCAAAGTCCACACGCCTTTAAGGCTGCACGAGCACCCATGAACCTCCAAGTGCTTTGACTAATTCCAATTTTGTTAGAGCAGCCTGATGCATGAACTCATGAGCATGAGGGTCAAGGCCAAGTACTTGCACAAATATGAAGTAAATGTGCTTACATGGCATATACACAACGTGCTTGATTTCTCAATTCTGAAAAATCCTTGCAAGTACATCCAGGAAAATCTGACATTGTCATAGAGTATGTCACTCCCTTTACACTTGACCCCGCAGTCTTAACATAGAAAACATGTGTTTCATTGCAAACGACAATGACCTCTT
Organism: Adiantum capillus-veneris; assembly: GCF_014529385.1. Taxonomy (NCBI): domain Eukaryota; kingdom Viridiplantae; phylum Streptophyta; class Polypodiopsida; order Polypodiales; family Pteridaceae; genus Adiantum; species Adiantum capillus-veneris. The sequence continues at coordinate 10,609,288 of NC_140955.1, forward strand.
GCACTAACTCTACTGCCATGGTTCTACCCACTTCAATCTTGCCATGAAACTCCTTTGTTAATCGTGATCTCCATTTCACAATCTTTCCATTCGCTAAATTTGGGATGCACGCTGCTAGCAACTCTTTGGTTCAATGGAACTGTTTCATGCATTCTTGTTGCTGATGTCACTCCTAATTGCAAAAAAAAACCATTGGATTGCAACTGCGTTACCTCAAGAGGCAACTGCGTTACCTCAAGAGGCAACTGCGTTACCTCTTGAGGTTGAAAATTTGTGCCCTCTGAGACCACCCAAACACCGGGAGCTGGACTTGGTGGCCCTTCAACTATGCTGTAAACCTTCTAGATGTGCATGTTATCGGAGTTAAAAATCCAAATGAGCCCTTCCACAAGGCCTCCCAACTGTGAACCAGATGGAGGCCTGTGGCCCCAAAAACAAGGAGCTGGCACCCCTATTTTGACATCCATTGAATAATCATTAATGACCCACACACATCGATCTCCATCTTTTGACACCACACCAAAACAAGTCATCTTTTTCCTAGGCTCTGTTCTCCGTATTGCCCAAACTGACTTTGCTACATCTACTTCAGGATATGGGAGATCCCTTGATTTTTATTTTTTTGTATTGAAGCCCACCAATTGAAGTTGTCATTGTAACATACTTTAGCCTGCGGCTAACCTCCTCCAAGACAATATTTGCATCAACAAAAATTGGCCTCTTTTTTCTAATACTCTTTTCTTGACGGTATATATCTATTCATTTTAGAACTATTGACACCCATTTCATGCATTGAAGAATGTGTGAGGTCAACTAGTTTCTTTCCTGTTGCAGTTGAGGCAGATGAAGGTTAGTTCATGAAGCGATTTGCCAGATCTTTAATGTCAAGATCAGTGGAGCTCCCAAAAATTTTCAAATAGGCATTATATTTCACACTTTGAAGCACATCTAAAGCCATATCTACACATGCTGCCTCATACAAACTTCAGTGATCCTTATAACCAATAGAGGCACACATACTAGCATGTTTTGACTCAGACAAGTTGGTATTAGGGACAAATATACATGCAATATCTTGTGATACAAATCTCTCCCCCCAATGAGGCCCTCATACATCCCACCAAGCCAACCATGTCTCCAATAAAGCAATCTCCTCTTTAATGGCCATTCATGTTTTCCAAAATCTTATGAGCTCTCCCTTACAATGCTTAGCCGCATTCTCTGTAGGTGCAGTTCTCCACTTGTGTCACAAGATCTTGTGCTTCTCTTGAAATGCGGGACGGATGCACTTGATAGGATGTTGAACCATACTTTGCTCCCAATGAAACAAACATGATCTCTCTTTATTTGAAATAGACTTTTTTGCTCCAAAATAAATAGCACGCACAACAATCCAATTGGCACTTGCTTCATCTGCCTAGTAAATCCCCTAAACTTTGGCTTATCAAAACCTTGTTTCTTAATCACATTTTTCACCATCTTCCAAAATCAATATGAGCATATTTATTTTCCACGCTAAACTTAGTAGTTTCAATGGTGAGCAACTCTCGTACATAAGGGTCATACACATGCACTACATAGTCGACCATCTTTGAACACGGTGCACATGATCAAAGTGCACCCACATTTTCTCTAAATTACCTCCAGAGAACATTCAAATCACCAAATCAACTCCACTTCCCGGTCCCTTGATTGATATTTTAAATACTTGAGGTTGTACCTTATCACCCAATTGGCGTGGAAAAAGGATACTATGCATAAAAGGATACCTACACTTGCTTTTCAAGTCAAGCACTTCCTCAAGACCCTTTGAAGTGATATTAGTTGATCCTTTTGTAGATTCCAAACTTCGTTCCACTCTCCTTTTATTTGGTGACAAGGGAGTCATATTATCAAGGAATTCAAAAAAATCCAAATCTTCAATCATAGCACTTGCAGTTGAACTTGCTAAGATCATGAGTGGTGAACCGCTCCAATTGTTTTGCACTCATCAAAGGGTCTCGACTTGCATGATCAAGGAACATTTCATCTATGTGACTTTCAACCATCCAACTCCTCACTTCTGCACATGGATGATTATGCTCTCCAAGATGCAAAGCACACCTAGTACAATTATGCTTATCTCTAGGCAAACAATAGTAAATAACTGCAAGACATGTAGAGACACATTCAAGAATTTGTCCACAATGAGTGCATACCAGTGTGCCATACTCAAAAGAGATCAATCCTTTAGGACTAGATTTAACAAGCTAACCTTGCCATTGAGACTCATTGAACATATTTGAGCGCAAATAAAATGGACAATCAATGTTGATGCAACACAAATGCCTAGAGCATCTACTAAATCTGACAATGCCATTAAAACTATCACTGTTACAAGTGACATACTCTGTCCACATGTGACTATCATGTCTTTGCTCCATACCACTCATACCTAAAGACTGACCAACTGGCGGTAATTCAAAAAAAAAATATACCCATCATAATGAGCTGGGAGCTCATTAGTAGAGACCACTTTCTTGGCTTGATGGAGTGCAATATATAATTTTTTTTGCAATAGCATGATTTTAATCATGTCAATCACACTCGCATTGATCTCTGAGAGAGGTACTTTCTTGTCTTTCTTGTCTTGAGAAACTCTACCAATGCCAACATCAATCTGATCCCCACTTCTCATATCCACCTTGTAGAACTGGTGTTGCATATGATCAATCATAAAAGTTTGTTCACCATCTGATGATATAGTAGCTTCTACCTTGACTTGCGGTCTAGATAATGTTAGTGGGACGAAGACAGAAATTAGTATCATGAAGCTCAAAATGTTCTTGCAAAGAAGAAATTGTTAAAGAATAAATTTTGGTATCAAACGTAAGCACTAGCTCCTGTCCATGCCTTGGACCAAAAACTGTAATGCAACTCCCCGTGGGTTAATATTGTACTGAGTAGAAGGTAAAAAATATTAAAAAGCAGTGGCATGGTTTTGATTGATACAGCGGGTGTAGATAGACTGAGACTAATATGCTTAAAATTCTATTCATAACAAGAAGCCGCGAGGAGGAGTGCATGTTTGTGTTCCCAGGAACGACAATCATTGCTTTATAAGATATATTATAATAAAAAAAATAATTCACTATATAGTATATTTATAACATAAAACATAAAGTATTTAAAAATCGAGCTTGCTGTTTTGAAAATAGTAAAAAACCGATCCTTCTTTGAGTTTTACAATTTTCAGTCAATTGTGCATAGTAATGACAATCGAATTTCACCTACTCTCTTCAATATCCCATCAAAAAATCCCAAATACCCTCTTCAACCGAATTTTAGGGTGTTTACACATTGCTGAGTGCCATCCCCTTTTGGATTACACTTGCACCACTCAATGACACCTACATGGGAATAATGTACACATGAACTCTCATTACATTAGAGCGCACCTTGTGGCCATTGTAGAAACTCTAAAGGAATTTTGGCCACTCAAGTGCACCCAAATGGACGCTATAGACATAAGAACTTTGATTCGATTAGAGGTCACGCTATGGACCTTGGGCCATAGGGTGTTGGTGTAGATGCTCTAAAGGGGCATTTAGGTCATTCAAGGGATACTATTTTGGACCCATATGGCCCTAGGGCCACAAGGTTCCTCTAATGTCATAAGAGAACCTGTTATCCTAGTACCATAGGGTGGCCTAGGTATGCTTGTAGAACCATTTTTTTGGCACCCTTTGGACCTAAAACCACATGGTTTAACATAGAGGGAACTCTATGGCCCTATGTCCATATGGATGTATTAATATCCATCTTGTCTAGATATATGTCATTCTTTTTACAAAAAATGTCTCAAAAGAGAATGTCAAAGTTAGTTGATGCAACACACTCAACACCAAGTTCTTGGTATGTAGATTTTCACTTTTCAAATGGTGGAAGTGATGAGAAAGTCCACTTGTTCTTTCAAGATAAAGAGAAATTGCCCTTCAAAGACTATGGTATTGTTAAGGAGATAAAGAAAGATTTTTTAGATCTTGAAATGTCTCCATGCCTTGGAGTAAAGATACTCGATGGTGACTCGTACATGCTAGAGCTTGTGGCCTTTTCTCAAAACTTGGTGAAGGTTGTTATGACAAAGTGACAATGACAAAAGAAGGGTGGGTGGAGCTTCAAGCAACACTCCAAGTAATAACTTCATATACTTATCTATTGAGGGCTTTAAGAAAGTCAGTCACTACTTAGGTAAATTGAGTAGCACAAAGAAGAATAAGAAGCAAAAGAATGAAGGCACAGATAAAGAAAGTCAAGCTAAGACTCTCAAGGAGAGTCAGACTCCCTCACTTGGAGACAATAGTAGAAATGTGGCCGAAGAAAATCTCTTAATTATACCCTTACAAACTCAAGAAGCAAGAGATTCTAGTGGATTTGCAACCCTAACAGTTGAAACCCCCTCAGTGGCAGTGGTTGTGGCCTCAGTATCCTTAGGTGTGTTGGACTCTATTATACTGCCCAAACAAAAAGATCTTGATAAAGAAGTTGCCAAAACTTCTAAGAGTGGGCTAGATAGATACGTTGGAATTAAACACTATTTTAAATCTGGTGTACAATTTACCCAATTAGTATCAGTTGAGAAATGCAACCTTGCACCAAATGGCTATAAATGCATACCACTATCAGATGTGTATGTGAAATACCTCTTGAGGAAATTTGGAAGGACTCTAGGCCAGCCTCCAATGTAGCAGACCCGATGCCATATAACCCAATTACAAAAATGCATTTACAAACAGCTAAAGTGCATGGAGAATATCTGGTCAGCATTCCATCATAGTGGCTAGATCGTTTTTGCATAACAACAACACTAAGTATGCTTTGAGAAAAGAGTTCTACAAGTTTAGAACTGCAAGGATACCAAAGAGGTTGCTCTTCGAATATCCAAAATGGAGAACATGGAGAGAATAGAAATAATGAAGCACCAGACTCATGTGGAGGTCTTGAAGCATGGTTGTAGTCAATGGCTTGCATATTCTAAACCAACAAAACCCAAGGCAAGAGTTCTTATCAATCATCCGAGTCGAGCAACTTGGGATGTAAGTTCCAATTTTCTATGCTTGTTTTTGTTACAAATATGTGTTAGAAAAAATTAATTTCTTTTTCTTTACTTTGAAGGACTTTGTAAATGTCGGAAACATCACGTTCAACCATAAATCATTTGCCAACAAAGAAGCACACATGGCCATGTACAATGATGAAATCTATGATCAGTGGATAAACATCTTAGAGAAGAATCAGACATCAACTGCTCATGGGAGACAACCAAGAATAACAACCTTTAGATGCCTAAACAGTTTAGAAGATAATGATATCAAGTTACTATAATAGGAGCTGACAGAAGACAAGATCTACTTAGTGAAGCAACCACATCAAGCAAGCATGCTCGACCTCACTGCACGTGCAACGATCTTAAAGTAGACCAGGGATTTTGAGCCTCAAATGTTAATGGCATTTGAAGATCTAGATCCATTAGCAATAGTAGTTACTTCATGGGATGAATGTAAGTCTCATTATAACATTACGTATGAGATCTACAAATCTCTCTTCACGAGTTGTATGCAATGGCTAAATCTCCAGCTACAAAAAGCAAAGGAGAAAGAGCCAATTCCTAAGATCATTAGGGGATATGTGCAGTGGGATCATTGCACAAAAGAATGGCACTTCTAGTTTGCAATTCATTTTACCATGGACAATCAAGTGTGTTGGAAAGAATTTGGAAGGCATTGAGTTTCTGTGCAGTGGTGAGAATATCTCTACAATTCGTGTTGGTGTTTGTATCATAGATACAACACAAAAAAGTCTCACATCTAGTGGTTGGAGTGCTACTCAATTTGGTAAAGTAATTGATGGAGTGTGTGGGGTACATCAACCATCAGATTTTTTAATTGGCTTAGTCAAGTATCAGCATGCTGCTTCCCTAGAGAAGGTAATTTTTGAAAAATCTAAATGGTATGAGATGCATGTTCCACCTTTGAGCTCTTGAATGGGATCAAAGACCATCCAAACATGTGCTCTTTGCGAAGTAATTTTTGGGGTTTGGGCATTCTTCAGTAAGGCAGAGTAGTACACCGACTACTCTAGTGTTAAAGAGTCATTGTTGGAGCGAATGCATACTCTCTGCATCAATGACGACGAGTATGATGCTGTGACCACGGCCAATGCTTTTTCTGTGCATCATGCAATCAAATGCATCTGTATCAAAGAATATTATCAAGTAATAGAAATATTTTCATTAGACTATGGGACTAAAGAGGCACTACAACAACGGAGAAATGTGATATCAGTTGCATGTACTAGTGATCAAATGACACAATTGGAAGCTCTTAACCATTCCATAGTGGAAGAAGACCTTGATCTTAAAAGGTGGGCAGGTGTATATATCACATAGAAAATCAATGCCAAGGATTCAGAGGAAGAAGAAATTGAAGAACCATTGGATGCAAGTGTTGATGCCATTCTAGAAATTCTACAAGAAACATGTTAAGCTAGCCACCCATGATATTATATTGTTGATATTTAAATTATGATTTTTATCATTCTATTTTATTTGTCTCATCTCAAATCCACCCATGATGTTAAAAACATTGATGTTTTGCTTGTTATTTTTCTCAATTTATTTTCTTTGAAAAAATGTGAACTTGTGAGTTTGAGTTTTTTCACAATAAATGAATAAGACTTAAGTGTATGATATTATGTGGACATGTTGTGGAAAATAGATTTCTACATGTATATATATGTATATAGATATATATATATGGTCATAAGATATAATATGTAATACTTTAAAGTTAAGTAATCATATGAGGTTTGGAAAGAACAATGTATGACTTGAGGATCATAGAGCTCTTTGTAGACATGGCACCCTATGGCTCTAGGGCCATAGAATCCCCCAAAAGCAAATGGGATACCCTACAACCTTACGAGCGTAGGCATAGATTCTCTAAAAGGGCACATAATCATTTGGGCTACTCTATAGCCTTAGGTCCATAGGTTGTCAACATAGAATCCCCCAAAAGCATTTGGGCTACCCTACAATCTTACGGATATAGGGTGGTTACATAGAGTCTCTGAAAGGGCACATAAGCATTTGGGCTACTCTATAGCCTTAGGGCCAAAGGGTGTCAACATAGAGTTTTCGAAAATCATTTGGGTTACCCTACAATCTTACAGATATATGATGATTACACAGAGTCTCTAAAAGGGCACATAAGCATTTGGGCTACTCTATAGCCTTAGGGCCATAGGAAACATAAGTTATCCAATATCATTTGAGATACCCTAAGGCCTTAGGGCCATAGGGTGCTGACATAGAATCTCCATAGGGGTACTTAAACCACCCCATGGATGAAAATCACTTACCTCTCTATGCAAGGATTTAATATTTACGTAATTACGACAAATTTTGTGTGATCACAAGGTCTTATTGACACATTTACATGATTACCACTAAACATGATTATTGACCTTGTGTGATCACAAGGTCTTATTGACACATTTACATGATTACCATTAAACATGATCACAAGAATCCGGTTAAGGGCGACCTGCAGACCCACTAGATTTCGATCGGGCTTTTTAGTATTCCCGATGGGCCCGCTGAGTTTTTTTTCATTTTCCCTGCGGGCGCACCGGGAATACAAAAAATCCCGGAGGGCTCGCATAATTTTATATATATGCGGGCTCGATCGGGCCCACTGGGTGTTATTCTTCTTTCATCTTCTGTGTGTGTGTGTGTGTGTGTGTGTGTGTGTGAGAGAGAGAGAGAGAGAGAGAGAGAGAGAGAGAGAGAGAGAGAGAGAGAGAGAGAGCTCATTGACCACCTTTGTAGGTACGTCGAGAGGAGAGAGACAAGAGGGAGAGAGGGGGTCGTCTGGGAGTGTGGTCTACATCGCAACAGCGGAGAACTTGACCACACAATCCGGGTATGTGTTGTGTGTGTGTGTGTATGCGTTGTGTAGTAGCGTGCCTTTTGTCGTATTGCATGGTAGTGATAAGGTACCTTACCACACAATGGGAGTGTGTGTGTAAGCTGTTCTACGGAATAGTGCTTATCACGGGGGCATCACCTGTTTGACGCGGGGAAGATGGTGTCCTTGTGGTAAGTATTGGCTTACTGTCTGGGTACTACGTCGATAACGCGGCGAATCTAGTATCCTTATGGTCAGTCAACTTCCCTTCCCCTTACCCAAAAAAACATATGGGCATCAATCGGTAACGCGGTTATATGATGTTCGTATGCAAGCCATTGTTTCTCCTTAGGTTCAGATGGCACTCGATCGGTAACGTGGCTAATAGAGTGTCATTTGTTAGAAGCATCTGTTTTTGCATAAATGTGGCGTCCAGGTCGTTAACACAAATTTCGTATAATTTGTATGTGCATGTGCATTTAATTTTTTTAAGTATTAAGAATATGAAATACTTGGACGGCAATGCGGCTGTGAAGAGTATTTCATATACAAAATGTATGAATTGATTGATTTTGTTGTTTTTAACTGTCCATTTGAAATTATATACTAGCTAATCATATTCAAAAGAATATTTTATTCATTAATCATCGTTATTTTAAATGCTCCATTTATATAAATTATATACAAAAAAATATTTGCACACAAATAGCATGTTAAATATTCTTTTTTATCTTTTTAAAGGACCTTAAGCATTATCGCTATTTTTAATGCTTCATTTACATAAATTCTCTGTAAAAAAGAATTTGCACACAATTGCATGTTAGATATTCTTTTGTATCTTTTTAAAGAGCATCAATTATCATAGCTTTTTTGATTGCTACATTTACATAAATTCTATGTAAAAAAGTGTGTGAGCACAATTTGCTAGTCCAATTTGTATACTTCCAATGTTTTAAATGTTTTTGAAGTTTTTAAGTTGGTGTGTGCTTTGTTTGAACTAGTATGTGCACATGGAGAAAAATATAAGTTAAATATTCAATATATGTTGAAATATGCCAGACTGTTAACATGTATTATTTGATCTGAATTAAGTTCTTATAAACCACTTGTTTGATCTGCATTTTACACGTGTAGCAAATTGCAATTTTAAGTGAAGATTGTTTTCAATTTTTATTAATATTTCCTTGCACATTTCTTAAAGTCTTCAAGTGGTGGTTAAGGGTTGCTTGTGACATGTCAAAATTAGTGCTTTGGGATAAATTTAGGGAAGAACAGAAGGTACAGATGAAGCGTGTCAAAGCACAGGACCAAGCAGGCTTACCCAAGAGATTGAAGATGGCCCAAGATGCGTAATTAAGCATCTTTGGGAGGTCAATCCGATGCCAGCGGCACCGGCACAATCATGCGCACGGCTTTGAATGCAAAGTTCACTCATCTTGTTGGCATCCCTCATGAAGTCTTGGTAGAAGGTATGAGGATTGGAGTAGGCTCCATTGGTGTGTGCACATTGTACACCATCAAAGACGTCTCCTTTTTTCCAGACCACATTATATATGTGGGAAAATCTTACAAGGGAGGGAGTGAGGCAAAATTTGATAGCTTTCAGACAAAGCAAGGAATGCAAATGCTTCACCCCTCCATTGTAAGGTGCATTGGCTTTACTACCAAAGCTCCTTGGATCACAATAATCCCATATTACAATGGGGCTACCGTGGGCGACATGATGTGCCACTTACCATTCGCTCACGGATTCTTTAGACAACACATGCACATGCTACAACATGGCTAGAGGTCATTGCCTATAGAAAATCTTTCTATACAAGAGATAGACACGGTGCGGATCAAAGCAGTGATCAAGTAGATGCCAGCCATTTGTCACGCCTTAATCGACGACGTTGCGACTGCCCACTCAGTCGGTATAGTACACAATGACCTGCATCCATTCAATATAATGTTGGACTTTACTCGCCCCAATAAACCCCACGTCGACATCATTGATTGGGTTATGATGCTTAGAACACCAGCTAAGCGCACCGTAATTAATTATCTGCATCCAAGGGCATAGTTGGACTCTACAATTTTGGATGCACAGAGAGCAGGGAATGCCAAGATGGCTAAGTGACCGTGGATTGCTCCCGAATTATACGATCCATGATGCACAGATGCATACACAAAAGCGAGAGACCTATTCGACATGCTTGCAGATTTTTGGAGTGTAGCCAGCAAAGTTTATTTTCTAGAAGAAGTTTTTCACCACCTAGACGAAGATGTTATGAGGGATATTTGGATTAAAGTAGATTGTTGGATAAGGTTAAAAGAGCAGAAACAAAGAAGAAATACTTCTGACATGTTGATATTTTTCAAATAACATGTAAAGACAGACTCCTGTCAAACGTCCCCTTGTTGAACTTGCACCATCATTTTATCCTATTAAAACATTTCTATGATATACATATGTCTTGTCTAGGGTATTCTATTTTTAATTGAAGTGTATTATCTGATTTGAAGTGGTTCACCTAATTGAATCAATCGAGAAAGATGCAAAAATAACACGGCTTTCTATAGCCACCTAGACACCCCAACCCTCACAAGTCCGGATGGAGAAAAACATTCACCACTTAAGCAAGGACATTCAAAATCTGACACAGCAAGTGAATCCAACACCTGTACAAGGGACACACATTAGCCAACTTGTCATGCATCTAGATTTGGTTCCTCGTCTACTTCAGATGCATCCTTATCTTCCCAATGTCCAGTTTGCTACAATAATTTTGATGGATGGATTGGATATTATACATTGATATGTGGTCATTATTATCATTTTGTTTGTCTTATTTGTTTAATGCAAAATAGTAGTCGATGTGCAATCTGTTCACAAGATATTCCACAAGGAATATATATTATGTTTGGCATGGCAAATGAGTATAAAGTCAAGCAAGCTTGCCAAGATACCCCTAGCACAATTAGAAATCAGTTTGATGAGTAAGATGCTGCTTTAGAGCAACACAACTGAGATTGACAAACTATGTACAATTGCGAATATGAACTTAAAACACATTTGAATATAAGGTCTTTTACAATGTTTTTTGACATTTACTCGTTCTACTCTCAAGCTATATTGAATCTGTTGTCTAAGTGTTGTGGTTCTCCTTGCAATTGAACCTCCACATCTATTATCAAATTCTCTTCTATATCGTCTATAGTGCATTGAGATACACCAACATTGAACTCTTCTTCATCTATGTTTTGACAATCATACAACTAGCTTGGCATTTCTTCCTCATAGCTAGCACTTTCAATGTGATTCAATATCTTTTCGTTGCAAAACATATACACTAATTTTTCTGCTCTATCTACTAATAGTCTGTTGCGAATAGTGTTGTGAACATACTTGTACATACTCTAGTTTCCCTATGAAGTTGAGTTTGCTACACATTTTGCGAGTACTTTCATTGCAAGGGGACGTAAGGTAGAGTAATGCTCTCCACCATTCATCATCCACCACTTCCATACAAGTTTCTCTTTTGCCATTACCTATACAAAATCATTCGCAAAAGAACCTTCTTTTAATCTAGATGCACTCATTTCTTTGATGCAATCAATTCCATCCTGAATGTTGGAGTAGAACATGTTGACCATACAATAGAAATTGCTTACCACCTCTGTATTGGACATCAAATATAAATTCCAATACTCTGGATCGAACATGTAAGCTATGAGCGCTCTTCCACCTTGCATGAAAATACTTGGCCAAAATTTTTTGTTGTTTACCAGAGAATGGTAATCGCCATTCCTTATCTACTATAGACTCTTTCAGCTCTTCGGGATTTTCAAGAGTCTGTTGGACTGACCACCATGTCATCCACACTTTGCTCAAGTTTGGCGCCCTTTGATCAATATTGCGGATTGCGAACATAACGGGCATCATTACATGGTATGCATCCATTACACTCCGCCACCAAGCAGGCTGGTTTACATTTCCACATAGACATGTAATTTTATCTTTCACTTTTTCTTTCTGCTCAAGCTGCCATTCACCAAAGGCCGCACAATTGAATGTGTCAATCACAACGCATTTATTACGGAGAAGTGATTCTAAGGTATAACCGAGTATTAGAAGGAAGTTTCAACATAACTGACATACACATCCTATACAAATTGAGCACTCTTTGTTGTTTCAAGATAAACTTCACAACTTGATGTGTTGTATCAATTATTTTGGCGAACCATGTGGTTTCTTTGCTAGTGTACTAATTTTTCAGCACCAAGTTTAAGCTGTGCGTATTATAACCATTGGAAAAAATGTGTGGAAAGCACTTCTTTATTAATTTACTAGCGTTTTTACAATTCTTTGTGTTGTCTATGACTACTTGAACAACATGTTCAACACCAATTTCTTCAATTACATTAATCAAGAACTCAAAAATATATTTGCCACTTTTAATTGCACCAGAACTATCAATCACCTTTATAAACATTTCTCCCCTTGGACAAACCTGCATTACATTGATCAACGGTCTTCTTTGAACATTTGACCAGCCACCATCACTCACAATCGTACATCTTGAAAGCGAAATATTCCCAAGTATTATTTTTTCAACATGCTCTTTAACTTCCATGTAACATTTGTCCAAGAAAACATTTCTTGTTGTGTGATAAGAAGGAGCTGAAAATCCTAGACCAAACTCACTGATTTTCTTCCAAGCATCCTTTCAATGATTGCTATCTACCATGACCAAAGCACTTCAAGTAAAGAATATTGCTTTGGCGAGTGCAGTTTGTGCTTCTTCTAGAGACTGCACTCGAAATCTTTGATGTAATGATTTTTGACGCATTTGACTAACTCCACCTTCATTGTGATGCTTAAAAGGAACGCTGTCTTGAATTTCCTCTCCTTGTGCAGGTTGTTCTCCAAAGTTAGTTGACATCACTACAAGATCTGTGGAGTTAATATTTGGCTCTGAGAAATCTTAACTCAAAGCCATAGAGCTATATATCTGTTGTCTCTTTCCACCCTTTTTGCCGAGCTCTTCTCTCAAACGCTTTGCAACTGCAGGTGCCTGAGGATGTTCATATTTCTTACAACTCTTTTTGACGCTACCCAGAAAATGATTCCTATTACATGGTACACCGTCTGATTTTGTTGTGTGACAAAATTTACATTGCCATTCCATATATCGGCCGTATATATTGTGAGCATAATCCCAATCTTTGCCAGTAGCTTTTTTATTCTTTGGCTTCTTCGTACCACTTGTGCCCACATTTTACTTCATTGCTTTTAAATTAAAACTGAAGACAAAAGAACCAGATGTTCAGTTTTTTGAAACATTTTTCTTATTTTCAATATATATTAAAATTTAAAAACCATTCAATATGAAAGTAACCATAATGCACAATATGAGATTTTGAATGCGTGCTAGTCAATCCACATATCGATCACCTGTATTGTGAGCAACCATACACATTACAATGCAGTCTATGTATGGCATAATAACTATAACAATGCTATGAATCTCTCAATGTAATTATTATTATAATGATTATTTATATGTCCACTTTGATTTGCAACAAACAATAAGACACATCTAATTTCAATTTCTACAAAAAAAGAAACGAAAGTAGTAAAATATATGATTGGTCATTTTATGCACTAAAAATCTATTGTAATACATAATGCACTCTCTTTATAAAACAATGCATGAAATAATGCAAATAAATCTTCAATATAATCACAAAATTGAGGACTTATACTTGTATCCAGTGAAGGACTGTAGCCCACCCTTGCAACCAATTTAATATATAAAACCTATTTTAATGCAATTAAGGATTATAGCTCTTATATTGTGGAGTGACAAGTGTAAATCAACTCAAATGCAAGACTTCAAGGATCTTTATATGCCCGGTACACTAGTATAGGACATCCGACCCTTGACTATCAACTCGTCATTTACATATGCTCATCCTCTAAAACCAATTACAGCCCTCATTTGGACCAATGGCTTCTTCGCACATGACTCTCCAAGTTTTCAATTGTTTTGGTTTCGTACCTTTATGTCGGAAAATGAATTAAAAAATTTTAGAAGTGGTTACCGAATTAAGAATCACGTTCGGCCCAAAAAAAGGACACATGACTCTGTAACCTTAGGTCAATTCACAAGGAGATGACTATAGCTGACACTCGGATACACTCCCCAAGGATTTGCCTAGCTAATGGGACGCATTTAAGACACTCTTTACTATATATAATTATTCCCGCCGGGCTTTTTCATTTTCCGGGTGGGCCCGCCGGGCAACTGCATATACCAACGGGTCCGCCGGGAAAATGAAAAATCCCGGTGGTCCCCACAGGGAAAAATGGAAAACCCGGAGGACTAACCGGCTCTAGAGGATTTTGCGGGTCATAATCAAAGTCACATTAACAATTAACATGATCACGTGATTTTTTTTTGTAAATACTAAAATTATTGACGTAATCACCCGATCATGATTATGTTAATGAAATTCCTATCTCTATGGACACATCTTATAAAATATCACATGATACCCTGTGGTATTTAGGCCATAGGTTGGTTATTCTAGGTCACCTAAAGACTCTTTAAGTGTTTCAAAAACATTTTTCTTTGGCCTTACTATCTTGCTGAAGATCTCAGGGTCATAGTGTGCAAATACCAGACCAAATTTATGGAAGAATATATGGGAGAAGATATGTCAACTTATTGCCTTGGAATGATAGGGTTCATATATATTAGGGAAATATATTGCTTAGCTTGTGAATAAGATTTAATATTCTTTTGAGAATGAAATAAGCTAGAAAAAAAATAAAAAAAATTATTCCTCAAAGTTCCAAAATGAGAGTGTGAACAATTGATTTATGATCATTTTTGGTTGGGTGTAAGTTCTACTATTGTGAATTGATGGTGTAAGCGTTTGAAATAATTATCTTTGTATTGAGAATAACTAGATTAAGCATGTATTCAATATTTGTTGTAAATGCCAATTACTTGGTTAAATAGTAAGCATCAAGTATCAAAGTGCAAATGATGTATGAATCATTTGTCCTTTGGATTATGTGAAGATCTAGTTCTTCAATTGCAACAATATTTTATTCAAAGATATAAAGTGCGAGTATTTTGGTCCAAACTATGGTTTTGTTTTTCTTCTAGATGATGCTAAGAATTAAAATTCATATCTTGAATTTTTTTTAATAGAGGGAAGCTAGGACTAGTACAATTTTTTAGCTTGTCATGTAAGAATCGGAACATTGTATATATCAAGGTTTATTGCAAAGAAATGATTGTATAATGTATGCCAATTGTTTAAGTTTGTAAATAGGATTGTATGTTTAGGTGTTAAATCAAAGACAATCAAATACATTGAAGTGAAAATCTTAGACCTATTAATGAACATTGTGGATGTGTTTGCACTTTCAACAATATTCCTTTTGAATTTTGTGACCTTGATTAGTTTCTTGAGCATGTTTTCCTAACATATCAAAGATATGCCACCCTTTCAATTCTTTCAAAAATTCCAACATCCTCTTTTTTAAAGATTTTGTCAGACAAACAAATTTACATACAAGGTCATTAGGACCATTGAGAAAAGTAAATGTGTTATTGAATCTAATAATATACTAACTAATCATTTGAGATCATGTGACTTTAAAATCAAGAAAACCATGAAATTTAAGACTTAGAAAACTATCTAGCATTTAAAATGAGCACCTACAATGCTATTTTTGATTCTCTTTTCAATGCCCCCATTTGCACTTTGAAATCTATTGTTAGTATTATTTGTACTTTTCTCTTTCCATAAGGACAAAACTCCTTTTACAATCTACCTTGCAAAGGACCCTATGGTCTTCAGGCCATAAGGGTGGCATAGTTTATGCATCACATGTTTCTAGCATATTTGGACGTATTGTGTGATGGTCCAAGTGACACTTAAGAAGCCAAGATAAATAGAATCTATGTAACACTACGGACTCTTATATTAAAATCATCCATGCTATGGTCAAACCATACAAAGGGCACCCTATTCCCCATAGTTTATAGGGTCCCAATATAGAGCCCCTATAGATACAGTTAGGTCACCAATGATCTTGGGGCCATTGAGCACTACTTGTCTATAGTATATTAAGATGTTAAAACACAGGGAAAGCATAGGGCACCTTTGCCACCCTATGGCCATAAGTCCATAGGGTTGTCTAGCTAACATAAAGGGAACCCTTTGACACCATGTTCTATATTATGTTGAGTAACAATATCAAAGGGTTGTGACAAGATGACCAAAATGTAGCATATGTCCAAAGGCTATAGATTGATTTCATTTTGTCTACAAGATACTTCATATAGTCCCTATAGCCATAGGGCTATAGGTGGTACATATATAAATCATTCTACAGTATTACGACTATAATTCTCTCTCTTTTTATAACCTATAAAAAATCCTTTTTTAATAGTCGTAATTTCATAAAAAGGAATATTTTTGGCTTCTTAAAAATATCCACAAAGAGCACCCTATGGCCATTAGACCATAGGCTAAAATGTGGGTTTCTTCTAAAACCTAGTATCAACAACCAAAGCATTCCATGCTATGGTCATAAAACCATACAAAGGTAACCCTATTGCCCTCTGTCACCCTATGGCCATAAGTTCATAGGTTTGTCTAACTAGAATAGAGGTAAAACCCTTTGGTACTATGATCTATGTTATATTTGAGTAAAAAGATTAAGGGGTTGTGGTGAGATCACCAAACTATATCCTATGCCCAAAGGCTATATATTTATGCTAGTTCTCTATAAGGTACCATATAGGTCCTATAGCCCTATGGCTATAGGGTGGTACATATATAAATAATTCTAAAACATAGGACTATAATTTCCTCTCCTTTGATACCTATAAGAAATCCTTTTTGTACCCTATGATTCCATGGCCAAAGGATGTCAATATAGATCCTCTAGAAGGACACCTAGTCTACCCATTACCCTTGGGTCCATTGGATACTCTTCAAATATAATACATTATTCTCTTGATAGGCACCTTGGATACCCTGTGTACTTAGGGAAATAAGTTTCTAACAAACATAGAGGGCACCGTTTTCTTTAGGATCTACATAATGCTAAGTAAATAGGCAAAGGAGTTGTTTCATTAAAGTATATAATTTGTCCCAAAGGCTATGTATTATTTCTCTTTATGTATAAAGTACTTCATAAACTCCCTATGGACCTAGAGCCATACAATGGTACATGCAAAGACCACCTTGTGGCCCTAGGGCCATAGTGTGCTACAAGAAAAAGTTACCCTACAATGTTGAGGCTATAGAGTTCTCTCTATTCTATACCTACAAAAAGTACCCTCCTACAAATCTGAGGTTGTGGACTACTGTGTACATGTACTTTCGCCTTAGGTCCATAGGGTGACACACGCAAAAAGTACTCTACTACAATCCTAAGGTTATAGAGTTCTCTATATATTATACCTGCAAAAAACCCTATCTCTATGGTCTTAAAGCCAAATATAGCAATATTTTAGTCTCTCATAGATTCTTGAAGATACCTAAAAAGAGCCATAGGATGAAATATGATTTTCATGAAGAAACTTATTATCACACCCTCCACTCTAGGGAAACTCCTCTAGCCCTTGGGCCACATGGTGAAAATATAGAGGTGCATCCTATAGACCTAAGTATATAAACATATCTCCATTTTATATCTTTAAAAAATCCTATCCATATAGCCATAAGACCATGAAAAGGTGTATTATAGGCTTTTCCAAAATCTTAGAGAAAACCATGATTAACATCATGTGTCTTAAATAATATAGGATATCAATCTAGCAACTCTCCAAGAGCATTTAAGCCATTCAAAGGAACCTACATGGGCACCATGGTAGCCCTATGGCCCTAAGGTCATAGGATCTCTTAGTGGAACAAAGGGAAGCCTATGGAACTTGAGATTATGTATTGGCACCCTATGGCGATATGATCTCTCTTTTTAAACGAGGGACAACCTAAAGCACTTGAGCCATATGTCCCTAGGGTCAAATGATCTCTCATTACAATAAACATAAACCTGTCCCTTGAGTTTATACATTGGCACCCTATGGCCCTAGGTCCATATGATCATTGATTTGAATAGAGGGCACCCTATGGAACCAGGGATAGAAAGTGGACTAGGTGTCAATGTAGAGCTTGTAGCCCTCGGTCCATAGGGTGCCAACATAGAACATAGATGGTTTCTTACTAGTGCTCATAGAGGGCATCTTGTGGCCCTATGACAATCTATGGCCTTAGGGCCATAGGGTGGCACATAAATAAAGTACCATATGGATTTGAAGCCATAGATATATTTATATGTTGAGACCTCCTAGCAATTCTAACCCTATGGCCTTGCGGCCATAAATAGACATCTTTTGGATTATCTTAAAGTCATAGAGATATCTACAAAGATCACCCTATGGCTTGAAGGCCATAAGGAACTTAGTAAAAAAATCAAGGAAATCATCCAATGCAAGAAGATAGTGCAATAGAAAATGAGATTTTTGTTCTAGAGCTTAACACTAGGTTGGTAACCTAACAGGACATAAAAGTGTCCTTTCAGGGTTTTGAAAAAAACCTCCAAAACCATAGTAGATCCACTCATTTTGTAAAATCCTTTCATGAGGTTATAGTTCAAGGCCTACTAAACATGGAAAAAATAAGAAACTTGTAAAATTTCTCATCTTTTGGTCACACCAAGCCTCCAAAGTTGATGGACCAGTGAATTTTCATCAAAACAGTCATTTCTTACGTTTTGTTGCATAAAAATAAGATTAGGGATTTTTGTAGGACTTGAGATAAATTCCCTAGTTAACTTCAATGGGTTGGTGATGAGAACATATGATTGCTTCTCACTCACTATTTTTTGTTTTTCCAAAATAAATAGGTATAAAAAAGTTGAATTTTTACCATTCTGCAAACCTATCATCAAAGTTTCTATAGCCACGTTCAATACAAATAATATATGCATGTTTTCTTAGTTCCCTATTGTTCTTTATGTTCATAAGGAGCCATGGAGCATGTCAAAAGAATAATACATATCTTACCAAGGGGAATCTTGGGGACAAAGATGAAGTGTTAAATACAGCAAACATGAAAAAACTGGGTTGAACATTATGAGTTGTAGAATCCCATAGAAACTATTCAATATCTAGCCAAATTTGATCCTTATGACTAGATATGGTTACTACCTACAAAATGCATGTAGTTGTCACAAGAAACTAACAATATTGAAAAAGCTCTACTTGATATACTAGAATGTTTCGTTTTCTTCCATAATTGAAAAAATCAACCATCGGTGTACTATGAAAAATAGGGTATTAGGTGCCCCAAAACTCAAGGAATGTTAGCTTTATATTACAATATGCGACATAGAAAATCAAAAATGAATTTGGATATCATGAAATCCACCAAAAAAATCATAGAAGAGCTAAAATTGGCTAAAAAACAAGATTTGACAATTTTTGTAATTTGGTCATAACTTACAACTTTAATATTTATTTCTCCCTAGAAGCATCAGGACATGTTGAGGACTACTAAAGATAGTTCTCTAGCATTATAGACCTCACAAACATGAATTCTAGAGTGGTATAGTTGCAAAAAGTTGAAAAAAGCCAAAAACAGGACCCGTTTTTTCACACAGTTTAGGTTGTGAAATGTTGTGCAAGGACAATGTTAAAGATGGAATTGATATTCCAAAAAAAATTCGAGTTTTTTGCAGCTCATGAGACGACTTTCTAGATAGATAGCACCTCAAAATCCATTTTGAAACTCTTGACATAATTCAAGGAAAATGGTCACTTCACAGGACATAAAAGTGTCCCATTACCAACCTAGTGTTAATTAAAGGCATAAATGTATGTCCATGTATACTTCTAGACACCACCATCATGGACAAAGAACTAATGTAGCTAGATAAAGATTAGGAATCTCTAGGCAATGAGGAGCTTAAAAATAAATTTGTAGATGTTTGTCATGTATTAAATCTGTTATTTGTGATTAGTTTTTTCTAAGAGTGTGACAAAAATGATTTATCACAATTCTAGATACTTTGGAATCTAAAATTAGGTGTTCTTTAAACTTGCAGTCCTTCAACAAGATATTGCACGTGACAAAGTTTTACTCGAGATCATTGGTATAGAGGATGCTCATGCCATTGACCCTACTAAGAAAGATTCTATCAATCTCCATGTCAACCAAAGAGTTTCTGAAGAAGATGACCATAATCTACAAGTTTTTGAAGGTCAACCACTAGAATGATTGGAGATCAATTTAAAGAGTAATCCAATGGAAGAAGACAATGAAAGTTCCAGAACATGTGGAAGGCAAGAAGGAGAATCCAATACATTTTTTTTAGTAGTCCAAGATTTGGGAATTGGATCTCAATGGAAATACAATGAAAGGAGAAGGCAATGCAAGTTCTAGAACATGTGCAACCCCAAAAGGAGAATCCAACACAAATATTTTTGCCCCCTAGGATTTGGAGATCGAAATGCATGGTGAGCGGACCTTCCATCCACCAACAGATCACTGCATTTGTGAATTAAAGTACTTGCAAATTTGATTTAAATGTTTGAATGTTATGTCAACATTTGGAGGCAAAGACCCCTTCAACTGTGTGGCAAAGAAACAGATGTATTACATATGATAATGATTCAATTTTTTATATTGGATTGCATATTGACCGCAGTGTTAACTTACACCTTTTAATAAGATCATAAATACATTGAGATTTTATAAAAAATTTAACACTTGGATTTTTTCATGACTATCATTGACTAATTAAGTTGATATATATCACCTAAAATTATCTTAATGTGTATATACACTTGGAGTTTTTCATGACTATTTTATTATGAAAACTTTTAATAATATGTATTCATCCTTGAAAATTATATCAAAAAGTATATCACCTATACATATGGTATTTAAGTCATTAAAAGAACTTGACTTTTTTATTGAAATTACTAATATTAGAAAGAATGCTATGTACTTTAATGACATCGTAATCAAAATCCCTTTGTGAATGTACCTATGTACCTTGGCCACCCTATGTCCCTTGGGCCATTGGATACGAACTTAGAGCATATAGTGTTTCTTACTAGCATTGAAGTCACCCTTTGGCCCTTGGGTCATAGGCCAACTTAGAGCATGGAGGATATCATTCTAGCATAGAGGGCACCTTGTGGCCCTAGGGTTGTAGGGTGCCAACATAAATAGTATAGGGCACATTGTGGCCCTAGGCCCATAGGGTGCCAACATAAAGGATATATAGTTTCTTGCTAGCATATAGGGCACCTTGTGGCCCTAGGGCCATAGGGTGCGAACATAAAGAATATAGAGCTTTTTGATAGCATAGAGGGCACCTTGTGGCCCTAGGGCCATAGGGTGCCAACATAAAGCATATAGAATTTCTTGCTAACATGGAAGGCACCCTATGGCCCCAAGAGTGCCAGCAAAGATCATATAGGGTCTCTTACTAGCATAGAGAGCACTCTATGACCCTAGGGGCATAGGGCTCTAACATGGAGTCTTTGAAGAGGCACGTAAGTCACACAATGTCCATAGGGTGCAAATATAGACTCTCTAAAGAGGCACTTAGGTCACTCAATGTTCTTGGGGCCATATAATATTGTCTATGTATGTAGTAGGGAATGCTCTTCAAGGACACATTGACCACCCTATGGCCTTAGGGTCATAGGGTCTCAACTGTAAGGTTTCCAGGTTCCGAAACCTTAAAAATTATACAAAGCTTGTAAAGTTAACTTGAAAACCATTGTTGAAGGATTCAATCATGGCTAATATTGGTATTTTTGGAATCATAAGCATAGCTTTACTATGGTTAGTAATTTTCAGAATCAAAATCTGATAAAAACTGGAAAAGTTATAGGCCCTGGAAGGTTACACTAGGAATTCAATTAGTTAATAAAAATTGGATGATTTCAGTAATAATTATTAACAAAGACTTTCTTATCCTAAGGTTCTAGAATTAACTGATATTCCAATCTTCATCATTAGAAATCAGTAAAATCAACCAAAATCAATTCTTGAAGGTATGGGGGTAGTGTGGAGATGGGGGGAACTTGCCAGAGACTGATTTAGCAGCAGTTGGCGCCATCTTCAAGCTGGGGGCTTGCTTGGAGTGTCAAAAATTGCCAGAAATTTCTCAGGGCCCACAAAAACTATAAAAAGATCCCCTCCTCTTCATAGAAATTTAGACTCGGAGCCTTGACACACTCTCTCTCATCTAGAGAGACCGCTACGCAGAAACACTAGAGATTAAGCTCTAGTTGATTAACTTAAACGGTAATTAGCGTAATGCTTCTTAATTAGCAAGCTAGATTAATCTATTTTCTTAATAAATTAAAGATTACACCTATGGATACTCATAAATCCTCTCTTAATTAAATATTCTTTGCTGATTGTTGTAATTAAAGCTTGGGAATATTAAGCTAATTAGTTATTCTATCATATTAGGGCTGAAATTATCCAAATTCACTATAAATTAATGGAAATTATATTAATTAAGTTTAGATTAAGTTGCGGTAATTATCAGAGATGCATTAGACAGTCATTAAGCTAGAAAATTATCTTATAATTTTCAGAGTAATTTTCATATTAATTAGGGAGAATTACACTGTTTTCTAGAGAAAATTAAAGGGGAAAATAATCAAATTGATTCAAAATGACTTGAATTATTTATCAGAGGTTAATTACATGTTAGGGAACCCATGATAATTATGTCACAATCAGATAATTAATTTACCTAATTACTTTAGCAAAATACTATGTTTTTAAGACAAATTAGGAGATTAGTAAATTGATTCAAATTTCTTAGAGTTATTTATCAGAGGTTAATTACATGTTAGGGAATTGGTGATAATTATGTCAAGCTCAAATAATTAATTTATCTAATTACTTTAGAAGAAAAACTTTGTTTTTAGGACAAATTAAAAGGGAAAATTAAGTAAAATGATACAAATTGCTTTAAGTTATTTATAAGAGGTTACCTATGTGTTAAGAAAACCGTTATAATTATATCAAGTTCAGATAGTTTATTTATTTATTTATTTTAAGAGAATTACTCTATTTTTAGAACAAATCAGAAGGGGAAAATTGCTTTGAGTTATTTATCACAGGTTAATTACATGTTCAAAAACCTATGATAATTATGTCAAGCTCAGATAATAAATTTATCTAATTACTTTAGCATAATTACTCTATTTTTAGGATAAATTAAAAAGGAAAAATTGGTAAATTGATTTAAATTACTTTGTCTTATTTATCAGAGACTAATCATATGTTAAAAACCTGGGACAATTATGTCAAGCTCAGATAATTAATTTACCTAATTCCTTTAGCAGAATTACTCTGTTTTTAGGATAAATTAAAAACGGAAAATTAGCAAATGGATTCAAATTGGTTTGAGTTATTTATTAGAGGTTAATTACATGTTAGGAAACCTATGATAATTATGTCAACCTCAGATAATTATTTACCTAATTACTTTAGTAGAAATACTCTATTTTTAGGACAAATTAAAATGAGAAAATTAGTAAATTAATTCAAATTGCTTATAGTTATTTATTAGAGGTTAAGTATGTGTTTGAAACTTGTGATAATTGTCTCAAGCTCAGATAATTAATTTACCTAATTACTTTAGCAGAATTACTTAGTTTTTAGGACAAATTAAAAGGGAGAAATTATCAAATTGATTCAAAATGCTTTAAGTTATTTATCAGAGGTGAATGACACCTTAGGAAACTCGTGATAATTATGTTACTCTCAAGTAATTAGTTGATCTAATTATTCAAGTAAAAGTACAATATTTTTAGGAGAAAATAAAAGAGAAAATATAGTAAATTAATCCAAAAACCTTTTATATAAAAATCAGAGGTAGAAAACACCTTGAGGAATCTGTGATAAATACCCTAACCTTAGATAAATAGTGTAGGTATTTATCTTCAATAAAAGTAACCTATTTTGCGTATAAAATAGAGAAAGGAAATTAGTAAATGAATTTATCTAATTACCAAATAAATACTTGAGGTCCAAAATCACTATTGAAGATGTAAAAATTACCTTAGCATAAATGGTTGGTATAACAAATTACTGTCAGCAAAATTTTACTTAAATTAGACCATAAGTATAGGAGTGAAAGGTTCTAAATCAAATTTATGAAAATTCTTAAAGATAGAATATATTCAATTACAATTTAGGGTGAGTAATCCATTAGCCGATAGAAATTTATAATTTATTAACGCTAAAATGGAATATAGACTAAGGATAAACCTAGTTAAAGAGCTTCCCAAATTAAATGGTAATTATGGAAAATTACTTAACACTAGGTTGGTAACCTAACAGGACATAAAAGTGTCCTTTTAGGGTTTTGAAAAAAACCTCCGAAACCATAGTAGATCCACTCATTTTGTAAAATCCTTTCATGAGGTTATAGTTCAAGGCTTACTAAACATGGAAAAAATAAGAAACTTGTAAAATTTCTCATCTTTCGGTCACACCAAGCCTCCAAAGTTGATGGACCAGTGAATTTTCATCAAAACAGTCATTTCTTGTGTTTTGTTGCATAAAAATAAGACTAGGGATTTTTGTAGGACTTGAGATAAATTCCCTAGTTAACTTCAATGGGTTGGTGATCAGAACATATGATTGCTTCTCACTCACTTTTTTTTTTTGCCAAAATAAATAGGTATAAAAAAGTTGAATTTTTACCATTCTGCAAACCTATCATCAAAGTTTCTATAGCCATGCTCAATACAAATAATATATGCATGTTTTCTTAGTTCCCTATTGTTCTTTATGTTCATAAGGAGCCATGGAGCATGTCAAAAGAATAATACATCTCTTACCAAGGGGAATCTTGGGGACAAAGATGAAGTGTTAAATACAGCAAACATGAAAAAACTGGGTTGAACATTATGAGTTGTAGAATCCCATAGAAACTATTCAATATCTAGCCAAATTTGATCCTTATTACTAGATATGGTTACTACCTACAAAATGCATGTAGTTGCCACAAGAAAATAACAATATTAAAAAAGCTATACTTGATATACTAGAATGGTTCGTTTTTTTCCATAATTGAAAAAATCAACCATCGTTGTGTACTATGCAAAATAGGGTATTAGGTGCCCCAAAACTCAAGGAATGTTAGCTTTATGTTACAATATGCGACATAGAAAATCAAAAATGAATTTGGATATCATGAAATCTACCAAAAAAATCATAGAAGAGCTAAAAGTGGCTAAAAAACAGGATTTGACAATTTTTATAATTTGGTCATAACTTACAACTTTAATATTTATTTCTCCCTAGAAGCACCAGGACAGGTTGAGGACTACTAAAGATAGTTCTCTAGCATTATAGACCTCACAAACATGAATTCTAGAGTGGTATAGTTGCAAAAAGTTGAAAAAAGCCAAAAACAGGACCCGTTTTTTCACACAGTTTAGGTTGTGAAATGTTGTGCAAGGACAATGTTAAAGATGGAAATGATATTCCAAAAAAATCTCGAGTTTTTTTCAGCTCATGAGACAACTTTCTAGATAGATAGCACCTCAAAATCCATTTTGAAACTCTTGACATAATTCAAGGAAAATGGTCACTTCACAGGACATAAAAGTGTCCCAGGACATAAAAGTGTCCCATTACCATCCTAGTGTTAAAGCATAAATAAGTTGCAAGAGGGATATCTCATCAAATTGACTATTTAAGATACCTACTTACTCCAAAAATTCGTGTTTTTGGGTTAAATAAAGGAATAAGAAGATTATTAAATTAAACTTCTAATCGATTAAGTCTTTTTATAAGGCTGCCGACATGGCTCCAAAGAGAACCAGGGGAAATCCTCTTGCCAAGGAAGAGGATGTTAGCAACAAAACAAACAAGACCACTAATGACCATTAGGCTTGGCCTATCCATAGGCCAACGGAGGAAAGTCTACGGGCTCCCGCCCCACAACACATGGACGAGCAATCCGAGGTGGATTTCTATTTTGTTCACTTAAAATCTTTGAAAGTTCATTTTTAAGTTAACATTGCATACGTAAGGTTAGGAAGGATAAACTGACGAGCAATGATTGTAAATAGGAAAGAAATGATTGGGTTATGACCGATTGACCTAGGAAAGAAATGTTTGACCTTCCTTGAGATAGCTTGTTTTAAGACACCTTTGATTCCTTATAAATATTTTACTCTAGGTAATGAGTAATGATAGTGATACCATCATGGAAGAGTCGGTTTCCTTAGCATGCGTGGAGTCTTTACCCCGTGCTTGTTTATGGTTGTGGATAGCACTTTCAAGTTTATCCTAGAGGAACCACCCGGTTGTATGTGGAGCCGGTTGGCGTATGGGCGCCTGAACTTTGGGTGATGGCTTTTTCCACCCCGGTTTGTATAAATAAGGAATGGGTGCCGTTTTTTCACCCCTGTATAAGTGGTCTTGAGAAAAGCAAGTACTGGTTAGAGATACTTCAAAATGACACTACCTTGTCTTAAGTCTAAAGATGTTTGTTTGCTGAAAGAATGTCTTCAATACTATTTTCAAGGGTTGTCTCAATGAAATGCAGTTGTGAAAGTTAAAAGGAATCATTGTTTTAATTGTGAAAAGAATGTGGTAGTAATTAAACAACATTGAAATCATGTGTGAGTCCGGGGTGGTAAGTGGGGTTTGACTAAGGTTGTTAATCATGGACGGGTGGACCTGATTAGTCAGGTAACTATCCATTCTCGCAAGCTAAAACGTTTAGAAACTTCTTCACTTGGATGAGGAATCCACCAACGGCTGTGTCCTCACATTTGCTAGGGGGAAAAAAGCGTTGGCTAAGGAAACCATAATCGGAATGATGAAGTTATAGGGACGGATTTTTTTTTTTATGGTCCCATTTCCACAGCGAGACAGGACTAGGTCTCTTTGTAGGGCTATAAACCTAAACCATTGTCAATGGTAAGGGTGAATTCCCTGGATTTTTTCTTTTTTAAGGACTCTGACTTTAGTAGGCCTAGAGACCTGTCAATGGTACCATCCCGTTTTTGGTATCGGCGGGATTGGGAATCTTACAAGTGGTATCAGAGCATGGTTTAATAAGGTCCTGACCTTAGGAGGGTAAAAGTTGAAAAAATAGGCACAAGTTATATTGCATTTTTAATTATGGTATATTGTGAAATGAGAATTTCCCTATCAATACAGGAAAATATTCGCCAAGCTTACCAAAAGTTTGTGATTTTCAACATCATGTTCGAAGCTGCTTGCAGCTCCAATAACTTTGTACTTTGCAAGAGCATCATGCAATTATTAGATGTAATTTTTTTCCCTCCTCCTACATGGGGAATCAGTTGGTCACAATTTGGTGGAATTTTCCTGATTGATGCGGGACAGTTAGAAGGGTTGACACTCAATCTGAAAAGACTCAAGTGGGCAGAAATACTTCGGACCATGGAAGTTTTATTTTTCAGTGGGACTGAAGATCCAGATCAGACCATTATTATAGATGGGGTAGAAGTGTCATAAATCAGTGGGTATATGATCAGGTAGCCAAAGTATTATACCCAGGTAGGATCAGGTCCATGAGGGTAGGTCCAAAATTTAGGGGACCAAAAGATGTCATATTTTTTGATCCCCTGTCAGACACACCAGTGGTGAAGAGAATGTTGGTCTAGAGAATTACACATTGTATATAGTATGAGTCCATCTTGTATATAGTTTGATTTAGTGTTGTATTAGCCTTTGTATATACCATGGTTTTATGACATGCTTGTGTAGTTTAAGTAAAGATGGTGATAATGATTGTTAGATTTCTGTTTTCATTGTTTTAAAAGTATATAGATTAGAAAACTTGCATGACAAAACAAAAGTAGTGTAATCACTAAAAGATTTTCATTAATTACAAACCCAGGGAAATTCAAAAAGTCTCTATACTCCTACCCAAGAAAATAAACTACTATTAAACCAAGTTCAACTCCCAACTTTCAAGGGAGAAGGAACCAACTTAGAACGTGATGTCGAAGCCTCGCTCGACACCATGGATGATTATTTCTTGGCAGCAGGAACTGCTTCGAAAAATCGGACAATGTTAGGAATGTTTTGACTCACTAGAGATGCCAAACTCTGGTGGAAACAATATTGTGGAGAGAACCCTTCCATTAGTCCCTCCTGGGAAAGAATGAAGCAGGCAATGAAAGAAAGATATCTTCCTCCGCCTCACCAAGCTATTAAAATGAATGAATTCTTTGCCCTCAAACGGTTAGGGCTTACTTTGGAAGAGTACTACACCAAATATGTGTCTTTACCACGTTACACATGACCAATGACTATGGAACAACAGATTGCTCGTTTCGGTCATTCAGGGACTAAACAAACCTTTAAGTACCCGCTTGGAAGCTATGAGACCTATCTCTATTCAAGATGCTCTTCTAAGAGCTAAACCACTTGCAACTGAAGGAAACCCCCCTTCCATGAGCTATTATAAATACAATAACTTTAGAGGAAGAGCAAGGGGAAATTATAACCAAGGAAATCAACGGAGGGCAGTGTCAGTGTCAGCCACTATAGAGCAGACTTTTCCAAACATCAGATTCTATGGATGCAATAGAATGGGACACTACAGGAGTCAATGTCCTGATGGGAAAAATAGCCGAGTTGCTACCTGAACCACTCCTTAGACTCAGATAGGAAAAGGAAATAATCAAAGAGGTAGAGGCAATAGAGGAAGAGGTAGAGGAAGAGGTAGAGGAGACAGAGCTTATGCCGCAGTAGGAGAGCCTACCTTGCTGGATGAGGAAGATGAAAGAGCTACTCTTTTTGCCGCCATTGATAACCCTAGAGCTCGGCAACAGTATGCTGTCATCCAAACCACTACAAACAGAGAAGGTGAAAAATTTGAACTACTTATAGATTGTGGCAGCACACACGCTTTTCTCTCCCCTAAATGTTTAAGGAAACTTAAATTAAATCAATATCCCACCAAGAAATTAGTGGTAGAACTAGCAAATGGGAAAGAGGTTCTATCTCAATTTACAGCTGAGGAAGTTGAGTTTGAACTAGGGGAACCCTGACTTCATCTTACTTTCGGACTCTACCAGTAGGAATCTATGATGGTATTCTAGGAATGGATTGGTTAATAAAAAAGTAAGCCCAAAATCACTGTGCTCATTATGAAAAATATGAACCTTCTAGGGGCCCTTTGGGATTAAGGTTAATTAGAGGTCAGCCAATAGGAAGAGGGTGGTGGACACACTCTATACCCTCAAAAAAGTAGGGGGACAAGGTAGCCTTACACCTCTTAATTGTCTCTTACCTAGTGAGAAGGTAAGGGAGGTGGCTAGGGGAAAGAGGGGGGGGGGGGGGACCACTTTGACCTCTTTTCCCCCACTTTTTGGCCCGGATTTAAAAATACACTAAAAATTTCAAATTTTCAAAAAATTTCAAATTTCAAGTTTTCCCTCCTTAAAAGGTCCCCAAACCTATTTCATGGTCAAAAAAGTATTTTTGACCTTCAAAAGTTAAAAACGTGCACTAAAAAATCCAAAAAATTGATTTTTAAAAAAAAACAAATCAAAACATCATTTTCACCCTCCAAAGTCTTTCCAAACCTATTCTATAGCTAAAAAGTGTTTTTCTCTCTCTACAAACCTTTTTCCAAGCTCTCCATTGCTGCAACAACCACATGCACCCCCTATAGTCCATCATTATCTCTCTGCTAGCTTTCTCCCACCTCCATTGTAGCACCAAGCAAGCTCCTCCTCCATCTCTTCCCCTTACCCACCACATAGTTTCACACCAAGCTAGCTCCTCTCCCTTCTCTCATCTCCATTACAACATGAAACAAGATTCTACTCCTTCTACTTTCATTCACTCACACTACATGGAAACCTCTACTCCCGAAGGTGGCAAAAGTATGAGCTCACATGAGTTGCATACCACAACAATAGGAGGTGTGAATATCGCGTGGGCATTGCAAGGGTTCATCTCCAACATAAAGATAGAATGGTAAGAAAACTACCCTTGTAGCTTACATTCAGAGCTGAACATCATCTCCATCTTTAAGTTTATCATGCTGGAGAGAATTAACCTCTTTATGGATTTCAGTGTTTAGGCTTCACACCTCATAACACTGGGTGGTGCTATTTTGTTGATGAATTTGGTGCGCCATCTATAGTTGTGTAGCATGTGATTTGAGTCTCACAATGTAAGTAAGCAGTGTTATCTATGGAGAGTCGTCAAAGATTTTTCTTGTAATTTATTCTTCGTATAATTGTCATTAGATAATTGGAATGATATCATTTTGTACTTTATAACTTTGTGCTCGCATAATCTTTTGTTTACTTACAGATTCAACTTGTTTTAAGAGGACATGAGCAAGCAACCATGTGCAGAGATGGAAATCACTCTATTTTTGTTCCTTGAGGAACCTTTCACTACCATGTTAAAAGATTTTGATAAGAATAGTAGGTGTTTTTTAGAATCTTTAACCAATAGGGACTCTCTAGGAGCTCTCATAGAAGCAATCCATATAGTACTACTATCTTCCCTAGTGTCATAGACACACAAATACTCAAGTGTATATGAATCTCTATATGAGGAAGACAAATACTTGTAAGATAAGCCTAACAGCAACAACATTGTCTCCATTTGTAATTATTTTTCATGAGGCTGGATTCCTCTATAAATGCAATATAAATATGTTTTTTTGTTAAATGGTGTCGCATTGAGTGAGAGTATTTAATTTAGATTACTGAAGTTTCATACAGATCTGAGAAATATTGTTTACTTTTATGGATATTTTGATTTGCCTGTACGATGATTCAAGTCGCAAGTCTTAATCACTCCACCTTGAAGAAATTCAAGCAATATTTTGATTTCAGTTTAATCATTAATGGTTATTCTTATTAAAGTGGATCATAAACTTTGTCAAGATGTCCTCATTTGGGGATGTTGAATATATATCATTAGCAATGTTTCACAAGAACACTAGGTGGACACAAGGAAGTAAAAATTAGCTCCTTGTTTGGTCGATTTCTAGTGTTTAATGTTTAGTGCACAGGATTTGTGAGGCCGTTGACATGGGGAGTTCACTAAAGTATATGTAACATAGAACATGTGTTCAACAGAAGGGATTTTATATTCTTGTAAAGTTGCAGAAACATGTGTAGATAAGGCCTATAAGGGGTACTTTTAATCCATTCTAGTGAACGCACATGATATAGGAAAATTTTACATAGTGAATGCTCCGGACCTTTGAATACAAAGAAAGGGGGGGGGGGGGGGGGAGCTCTAATTACATCTGAGTGAAAAGAAGTGGAATTTGTACTGTCATGTTGCATAAAGATTTGCTTTCACTTAATCTAAAAAAAAATTGGTATCCTGGGGTGCAGACAAGGCCATATAATGCAAAAAAAGGGGTGGCCACAAGCGCGCGTAGTGAGCCATCCAAAACTGCTGGATGGGCCATATGTGGGCCCTTGTGGCCACCCTTTTTTTGTATAATTAGGCTATTCCTGCACTCCAGAACCCTGGAAAAGATGAGATGAACCTAAAATTGAACTTTTCAAGCACATTATGCCTTCCTTCAACTCAACTTACTAGTTCCCTGCACCAAAAGGGAAAATCACATTGGACAGTATAAAAATCTAGTCTCATGCTGCATAAACATCTGGTTTCATCAAATATTAACATTCTTGCTATTATAAGGGGCAAACAAGGCCATATAATGCAAAAAAAAGGGTGGCCACAAGGGCGCGCAGGTGAGCCATCCAAAACTGTTGGATGGGCCATCTGCGCGCCCTTGTGGCCACCCTTTGTTTGCATAATTAGGCTATTGTTGCACTCCAGGACCTTGGAAAAGGTGAGATGAATGTAAAATTTAACTTTTCAAGCACATTATGCCTTCCTTCAACTCAACTTACTAGTTCCTTGCACCAAAAGGCCAAATCACATTGGTTAATATAAAAATCTAGTCTCATGCTACATAAACATCTGGTTTCATCAGCTATTAACATTTTTGCTATCCTAAGGGGCAAACAAAGCTAGAAAATGCAAAAAAAAGGGTGGCCACAAGGGCGCGCAGATGAGCCATCCAAAACTGCTGGATGGGCCATCTGCGCGCCCTTGTGGCCACCCTTTTTTTTGCATTTTCTAGCTTTGTTTGCCCCTTAGGATGGCAAAAATGTTAATATTTGATTTAAATTTAACTCTTCATGGCCAAAACCACTTAACTTAAAACACATGGATAAACCGAAAAGCCAAATCACTATGGAGACAGTAGACACAACTCTTAATCGTTTTGTCATTGCAAAGTCATCTGAAATGATGTGAACCTCTACAACTTCTTGAATAGCCTCCAACGCTATTGCTTGCATTTTATACTGATTTCCATAGCTTTGAAGCACCTCCTTCACCGTGTGAGCATATTTTTGATGCATGGCCATGATTCAAGTGTTGAAATTTTCGGTTGTTTTCAACAGCTTCTAGATTTCAATCGGCTCCGAATCTGTCTGGGCTTGTCTCACATAAATTTGTTCATCTCATCGCGTTCTTCGACCATCATGTGATGAGAAAAAATCATATCTTGCTCGAATTCTCCAAAAATCAATGTGCAAGTTGACAATTTATTTAAAAATGATGTAAAACATACATTTTTTACTTTTTTCTTAATCTACGGGCTCCAACGAGCATTAAAACCATGGAATCTGAAAATACTCAAAGAACCATTGTTTTTTATTGTGTTAAGGACTGTATTTCCTACATACAAAACTTTCCCAAAATCTCGCCCTAACACCTTCAAAAGTGGCTTCCAAGGAGTGTACTCGGTCAAAATTTGAAACTGAAGAAAAACAATCAGAATGAACTCCTAGAGTGTGTATAAACTTTAGAATAACCAAAATTTCCTTCAAAAAAAAGTTATGCTAAAAATTTGAAAATAGCCCCCCATTGGACTCCCCACAACGATAGAAGTCAAAGGGTTCAAGGAGAGGTATGGTGTCACAAGTGCATGGTGGGAATCTCATCGAGGTTTATTCCGTCAAGATCTCTTGTACTTTATCATGTCTTCTCATGTACAATCTTACAAAAAAAAAATGATACTTTAAATGACTACAAATCTTATTTAACTTATCAAACAATCTAAAATATGGTAGATCAAGAGTGCTCTTACACATCAACAAACAAAAAAGTCCAAACTTCTTCTCATTAACTTTGATAAACATACATTCGTGAACAACTTCCAAGGGGTAGTGCAGTCATAGTTCTTACATCCATTCCATGACATGGTATGCTCAAGGGGTGACCTATCATATAAAAATATCTCTGGTGGGGGTGCCCTCATGTTAGGAAAGGGTGTGCTGCTGATGAAAAGTTGTTGTATTGTCCTACTAGGGATCTCTCCATGTTAGCATAGTGATTTTTGGTGTAGTGGGAGCCACATTGCTTGAGGAGAGCTTTGTGCCACCGTAAAAGCTTCATGTTATGCTAGTTCCTTGAGCCATTCTTGCATTAGGATGAGATTACCCACCTCTAATAAGGATGGATTTGAAGCACCTACCTGCAAGATGTAACAAAGAAGGCTGTTTTAGAGGAAAAGTGGTGACACTTGACCTCTCTAACCTGCACCCACTGTTTCTTGTAATGCCACTGTTTTGAGCTGAAGAGCTTGACATTCGTGCATCCACGAATGCAAAGAAGCACCTGCACCCATACACAACCAATTGCAATAGCCTAACAAGCCTACTTCTCCCCTTCCAAGATATTGAAGAACCATACACATTCGTCTCACCGACAGTATGACGATCTTGGGATGACCTCTGCTCACCCTCACGTGCGGCCTTCGGTGCAAACACCGCGGACAAGCAATATGTACACTTTTGTTGTGCGGAGTACATGGTGGTGGAGGGATACGATTTGTGATGTCCGTGAGCACCATGGCAGTTGTTGCGTGAGGAAGCAAAGAATGAAAAGAAAGAGGGGGGAGGGAGAGGGAGGAACATGGGAGGAGAGAAGGGACAGAGGGGGAGAGGGAGAGAGAGGGGAGGAGGAGGAGAGAAGGGGGTAGGGAGGGAGAGGAGAGGAACATGGGAGGAGAGAAGGGGGCAGAGGGGGGAGAGGGAGAGAGAGGGGAGGAGGAGGAGAGAAGGGGATAGGGAGGGAGAGGAGAGGGAGAGAGGAGGAAGGAGGAGGAGAGAACAGAGGTTTTTTTTGGGGGGGGGGGGGGGGGGGGGGGGGTTGAAAAAGTGGACTTTTAGTGTTTGTAGGTTTAAAAAAATGTCAAAAAATGATTTTTTGATGTGTATATATGTTGGGAGGGAATTTTAAGTCAAAAATAAGTAAAAATAACTTCTTTGAAAAAAAGTCAAATTTTGGCTCTTAGTGACCCACGTTTTTGCTAATGTGGCCACACCCCTTTACTCCCTTCACTTTCCAAAAGCTAGAGAGAGAAAGTGACCTCTTAGGTCCACATCCTACATGTGTCTAAAAAAAGGCTAGAAAAGTCTACTCAAAACTAGCTTCTTGAATGCCGTTGTCCCCTTAACCCTACACAACATTAGCCTTAATCCCTAAAAATTAGGATTCCTTACAAGGCCCATGCAAGGTTCATATTTCTCCTAATGTCAAGGGAACTTAACTTTCAAAAATCACTTAGGTGAAGAAACATTAGTACAAGGATCAAATGGAAATCCTAAGGCTCATTTAGTTAAAGCTAGTCGACTTCTGAAGGGGTTACGTAAGAGGCAACATATCTTTGTAGTAAAACTTAACAAGGTAGATGATTCAAGGGACGACAGAACTCCAGAATGACTTAAGGAATTTTCACATATGTTTCCAGAAGATATTTTAAACTTACCTCCTCCAAGGGATATAGACCACGAAATAGAAACTTTTCCAGGTAGTGAACCAATTTCAAAAAGACCCTACAAAAAGACAGCTATTAAATTAAAAGAACAGCTTCGTCAGCTTATTGAACAGGGATTCATAAGACCAAGCATTTCACCTTGGGGAGCACCTGTTCTATTCCAAAAGAAGAAGGATGGATCTTTATGTCTCTGCATAGACTATAGGGGACTTAACCAGGTATCGGTAAAGAATAAGTACCCTATTCCTCGCATCGATAAATTACTTGATAGATTACATGGAGCCAAGGTATTCACAAAAAATGATCTCAGATCAGGTTACCATCAAATCCGGATTAAGGAGGTAGATATTTACAAAACTGCTTTCAACACCCGGTATGGGCATTATGAGTTCATCATGATGCCTTTTGGTCTTACGAATGCTCCAGCTAATTTTAACTGTGTCATGCAGGATATATTCAGAGAATACCTGGATGATTTTGTGTTGGTGTTTTTCGATAATATCCTGGTATATTCCAAGGATGAAAAAGAGCATGAAGGCCATGTACGTAAAGTACTTCATCTTCTACGCCAACATCAGTTATATGCCAAGATGAGTAAATGTGTGTTTTTCACGTCCGAAGTTAGTTATCTTGGTTTTATAATAAACCCTAAAGGAATTTTAGTAGACCCCATCAACATTAAAGATATAATATACTGGCCACAACCCAAAACGGTTAGTGAGATTCGAGGATTTTTGGGCATTACAAGATGGTATAGAATCTTCGTCAAAGATTATGCAGTTATCGCCACACCCTTGACGCAGTTACTTAAAAAGACAGCCAAACTTACATGGGGAAAAGAACAGGAGGATTGTTTCCTCAAACTAAAACAAAATCTCACATCAGCCCCTGTACTCAAACTTCCTAACTTCACTCAAGAGTTTGAAGTGGTAATAGATGCCAACGGTCTTGCTATAGGAGGAGTCTTAAACCAAGAAGGCAGACCAGTCGCCTTTACTTCTCGAAAATTAAGAATCAACGAGCTGAAATATCCAAATCATGATCTGGAACTCCTAACTGTCATCCATGCTCTAAAACTCTGGAGGCACTATCTTCTAGGGGGGAAGTTCCAGTTAATCACTGATCATCAGAGTTGAAAATGGATTTTCTCACAAGCAACACTCAACATGAGGCAGAGAAGATGGATAGAGCTCTTATAGGAATATGACTTTGAAATAAAATATAAACCAAGGAAAGAGAATGTGGTTGCTGACGTTCTTAGCCGTAAGGATTTTCTTGGGGCTATTTCCACAGTCGACAATCCAATCCTAAATAAGGTTAAGGAAGCTTCCTTGGAAGATAAGGATTATCAAAAACTTCTACAGGTTTTCAAACAACAGGACCTAAAAGAGAAATACAAAGACAGAATCAAGGATTATTTACTTGAGGATGGGCTTCTCTACTATAAGTATTGGCTTTACATTCCTAAGAATCCAACATTAAAGGAGTTAATCCTTTATGAAGGACACAACGCTCCAGTTGCCGGCCATCTTGGTTATGCAAAGACCCTTAATGCCATAAGGAAAAGCTATTTCTGGCCAAGAATGAAAGGAGATATACTTTGCTACATCAGACAATGTCTTTCCTATCAAAGGATTAAGGCTGAACGAGTAATGATGCCACGGAAACTTCAACCTCTTGAAATTCCTCAAATGAAGTGGGAACTCATCAGCATGGACTTTGTAACAAGCCTTCCCACTGTTCAAGGGGGTTATGACTCCATTATGGTGGCAGTGGATATGCTGACTAAAGTATCCCATTTGATGCCTGTAAACACAACTTACTGCCTCAGACATAAGCCGTCTCTTTATCAAAGAGATCTTCAGATTACACGGACTTCTTGAGAGAATAGTCAGTGATAGAGATGCAAAATTCACTTCAAAATTTTGAAAAGCTTTATTTGAATCCTTGGGTACCCAGCTGTGTTTTAGTACATCCTATCACCCTCAGACAGACGGCCAGACGGAAAGAGTGAATCAAGTTATTGAAGACATCCTTATAGCCTATTGTAGTAGAGAACCCCAGAAATGGATCCAATTTCTTCCTCTAGTGGAATTCTCTTATAACTCATCCTTTCATAAAAGCATTGGGATGTCACCATTTAATGCTCTTTATAGGCATGAATGTATATCACTCCTAAACTTTTCTGACCCTACTACAAGAGTCGAAGCTTCAAAGAAAATGTTGGAGGAGATGGATGCCCAAACCAAAGCCGTAAGACAAGACATTCAGGCAGCCAAGGACGGCCAAAAACAATATGTTGATAAAAAACGATCTGATCAGGTTTTCAAACAAGGAGATAAAGTATTCCTAAGGGTACAGCCAAAGAGAAGCACTTTATCCTTGGGAAAATACAAAAACTAAGTCCCAGATATTGTGGACCTTATGAAGTGATTAAAGTAATTAGTGATCAAGCTTACAAACTAAAATTGCCTGAGCACCTCAAGGTCCATAATGTATTCCATATCAATGTTCTAAAACCCTACATCCCAAATCCAAATCACACTCTAGATGACGAACAGATTGTGATGCCAAAGCAGGGGATTCTTGAACTCCAACCAGATTGTATTCTCGACACTAGGGAAAGGACATTTAGTAAAATGGAAGGACTACCCCACTGAAGACGCCACCTGAAAGGATGAAGTATCACTTTGTAAAGATTCTCCCAATTTCGATTGAGATGAGGACATCTCAATTCCTTAAGTTGGGATGATTATAAGTTTTCAAGTTTTCGAAACTTTAAAAATTGTACAAAGCTTGTAAAGTTAACTTGAAAACCACTGTTGAAGGATTCAATCATGGCTAATATTGGTATTTTTGGAATCATAAGCAAAGCTTTACTATGGTTAGTAATTTTCAAAATCAAAATCCGATAAAAACTAGAAAAGTTACAAGCCCTGGAAGGTTACACTAAGAATTCAATTAGTTAATGAAAATTGGATGGTTTCAGTAATAATTATTAACAAAGACTTTCTTATCCTGAGGTTCTAGAACTAACTGATATTCCAATTTTCATCATTAGAAATCAGTAAAATCAACCAAAATCGATTCTAGAAGATATGGGGGCAATGTGGAGCTGGGGGGAACCTGCCAGAGACTGATTTAGCAGCAGTTGGTGCCATCTTCAAGTTGGGGGCTTGCTTGGAGTGTCAAAACCTGCAAGGAATTGCCCAGGGCCTAGAAAAACTATAAAAAGATCTCCTCCCCTTCATAAAAATTTAGACTCGGAGCCTTGACACACTCTCTCTCATCTAGAGAAACCTCTACACAGAAATCACTAGAGATTCAGCTCTAGTTGATTAACGTAAACGGTAATTAGCGTAATCCTTCTTAATTAGCAAGGCTAGATTAATCTATCTTCTTAATAAATTAAATATTATGCCTATGTATACTCAGAAATCCTCTCTTAATTAAATATTCTCTATTGATTGTTATAATTAAAGCTTGGGAATATTAAGCTAATTAATTATCCTATCATATTAGGGTTGAAATTATCCAAATTAACCATAAATTAAAGAGAAATATATTAATTAAGTCTAGATTAAGTTGAGGTAATTATTAGAGCTGCATTAGATAGTCATTAAGCTAGGAAAATTATCTTATACTTTTTTGAGTAATTTTCATAATTAATTAGGCAGAATTACACTATTTTTTTAGAGAAAATTAAAGGGAAAATAATTAAATTGATTCAAAATATCTTGAGTTATTTATCAGAGGCTATTTACATTTTATTGAATCCATGATAATTATGTCAAGCTCAGATAATTAATTTACCTAATTAATTTAGCAGAAATACTCTATTTTTAGGACAAATGAAAAGAGGGAAATTAGTAAATTGATTCAAATTGCTTTGAGTTATTTATCAGAGGTTAATTACACCTTAGGAAACCCATGATAATTATGTTACTCTTAGATAATTAGTTTACCTAATTATCCTAGTAAAAGTATAATATTTTTAGGAGAAAATAAAAGGGAAAATATATATAAATTAATCCAAAAATGTTTGATATAAATATCAAAAGTAGAACACACCTTGAGGAATTCGTGATAAATACCCTAATCTTAGATAAATAGTTTAGGTATTTATCTTCAATAAAAGTAAACGATTTTGCGTATAAAATAGAGAAAAGAAATTAGTAAATGAATTTATCTAATTACCAAATACATACGTGAGGTCCAAAATCACTATTGAAGGGTGGAAAAATTACCTTAGCATAAATGGTTGGTATAACAAATTACTGTCAGCAAAATTTTGCCTAAACTAGACCATAAGTATAGGAGGGAAAGGTTATAAATCAAATTCATGAAAATTTCTAAAGGTAGAACATATTCAATTACAATTTAGGGTGAGTAATCCATTAGCTGATACAAATTTATAATTTACTAAGGGTAGAATGGAATATATACTAAGGATAAACCTAGTTAAAGGGCTTCCCAAATTAAATGTTAATTATGGAAAATTACTTATAGCATAAATAAGTTAAAAGAGGAATATCTCATCAAATTGACTATTAAAGATACCTACTCACTTCAAAAATCCGTATTTTTTGGTAAAAAAAGGAATAAGAAGACTATTCAATTAAACTTCTAATCGATTAAGTCTTTCTATAAGGCTGCTGACATGGCTCCAAAGAGAACCAGGGGAAATCCTC
This sequence comes from Adiantum capillus-veneris, assembly GCF_014529385.1. Taxonomy (NCBI): domain Eukaryota; kingdom Viridiplantae; phylum Streptophyta; class Polypodiopsida; order Polypodiales; family Pteridaceae; genus Adiantum; species Adiantum capillus-veneris. The sequence continues at coordinate 10,648,818 of NC_140955.1, forward strand.
TTACCGAGGAAGAGGATGTTAGCAACAAAACCACTAATCACCATGAGGGTGGGCCTAGCCATAGGCCAACGGAGGAAAGTCTACGGGCTCCCGCCCCACAGCACATGGACGAGCAGTCCCAGGTGGATTTTTATTTTATTCACTTAAAATCTTTTAAAGTTCATTTTTAAGTCAACATTGCATACGTAAGGTTAGGAAGGATAAACTAGCTGTAAATGGAAGGTAACTTCCACGAAACCAACGAGCAATGATTATAAATAGGAAAGAAATGATTGGGTTATGACTGATTGACCTAGGAAAGAAATGTTTAACCATCCTTAAGACAGCTTGTCTCAAGACACCTCTGATTTCTTGGAAATATTTTACTCTAGGTAATGAGTAATAATGGCGATACCATCATGGAAGAGTCCGTTTTCTCAGCATGCATAGAGTATTTACCCCGTGATTGTTTATTTTTGTGGATAGTACTTTCAAGTTTATCGTACAGGAACCGCCCGGTTGTATGGACAGCCGATTGGCGTATGGGCACCCGGACTTTGGGTGATGGCTTTTTCCACCCCGGTTTTTATAAATAAGGAATGGGTGCCATTTTTTCACCCCTGTATAGGTGGTCTTGAGACAAGCCAGTACTGGTCAGAGATACTTCAGAATGACACTACTTTGTCTTAAGTCTAAAGATGTTTGTTTGTTGAAAAAATGTCTTTAAACTGTTTTCAAAGGTTGTCTTAATGAAATGCAATTGTGAAAGTTAAAAGGAATCATTATTTTAATTGTGAAAAGAATATGGTAGTAATTAAACAACACAAAAATCATGTGTGAATGCGGGGTGGTAAGTGGGGATTGACTAAGGTTGTCAATCATGGACGGGTGGACTTGATTAGTCAGGTAACTATCCATTCTCGCGCCCTAAAATGTTTAGAAACTTCTTTACTTGGAAGAGGAATCCACCAACGGCTGTGCCCTCACATATGTTAGGGGGGAAAAAGTTTTGGCTAAGGAAACCATAATCTGAATGATGAAGTTATAGGGCCGGAATTTTTTTTTATGGTCCCGTTTCCACAGCGAGACTGGACTAGGTCTCTTTCTAGGGCTATAAACCTAAACCATTGTCAATGGTAAGGGTGAATTCCGTGGAATTTTTCTTGTTTAAGGACTCTGACTTTAATAGGCATAGAGACCTGTCAATGGTACCATCTCGTTTTTGGTGTCGGCGGGATTGGGGATCGTACATCAACATTGACAATAGATGGTTTCTTATGATAGCACCCTATGGCCCTAGGGCCACAAGGTTCCAACATAGAGAATATGGTGTTTCTTACTAGCATATAAGCAACCCTAGGGCCATAGGGTGTGAACATAGAGCACACAAGATTTCTTCCTAGCATAGACAACACCTTGTGGTACTAGCACCATATGGTGCAAACAAGAAACATTACGGGTTTATATTAGCCTTGAGGGCACCTTGTGGCCCTAGGGCCATAGGGTGCCAACATAAGTCATATTCAGGTTCTTATTAGTTAAGAGGGACCCTATGGCCCCAGGGCCATAGGGTGCCTATATAGAGCATGGAGGGCTACCTTGTGACATAGAGCATAGATCATTCGCTAGCATAGAGGACACCTTATGGCCCTAGGACCATAGGATGCCAACATAGCCCATGTACAGTTTCTCTTTTACCATAAAGGACATCTTATGGATCTAGGGTCATAAGATATGAACATAGTGCATAAATGGCTTCTTACAAGTATACACATATAGGCAATTTTACTAGCATAGAGGCCTCCCTATGGCCCCAAGGCCATAGGGTGCCAACATAGACCATAGAGGGCTTTTTATTAGCACCTTGTTGCCCTTGGAATGACATAGAGCCATAAAGTGGCCTTTGTATATGTAGTAGAGAATTCTCTCACAAAGGGAACCTTGGCCACCATCTGGCCCTTGGGCCATATGATAGTAGCATAGAGGACGCTCTATAGACCTAGGGTTTTCTTCTAGCCCTAGGGCCATACACTGCCACCATATAGTATATATGGTTTCTTTGTAGAGCAAACCTTATGGCCCTAGGAAATAGGGTGGCAACCTAGATCATATAGTGTATCTTACTAGCATAGAAGTGACCCTATGACCCTGGAGCCATAGAGTACCAATCTAGGGCATAAAGGGTCTAGATTCAAAAAGCTCAAGCTTGGGAAAAATAGTATTGTCTCTATTTGGCATGATTTTTTACTTTATCGCATTTATATATGCTGTAGATTATTTGACTCTGAAAATAGTATTGTCTCTGTTTGGCATGATTTTTGACTTTATCCCCTGTATATATGCTGTGGATTATTTGACTCTAATGACATGCGCTTCGAACATATTTGACTCTAATGGCATGAGTTGTGAAATGGTGATTTTTTTGGTTTACATTTTCACGTCGTTATGCCCTCTCGGTCTCTCTCTCTCTCTCTCTCTCTCTCTCTCTCTCTCTCTCTCTCTCTCTCTCTCTGCATAGTGATATACAACTCTAGAATTTTACTTTGTCTGTCTAAATATTTTAGACGAGAAGTCACTCTCTCTCTCTCAAGGATTTATGATCTCTTCTTCCAATGGTAACGTGCATAGATATTATCTCTCTAGAATTTATACTTTCTCTCTCCGTCAACCACACATATATGGAGTCTTATGATGATTGAAAATTACATTAAATAGATACTTTATGCTATGACACATGTTTGGTTAAAAAAACTCTAAAGATTGTTTAAATTGTCATAAAAAACTTGAAATGAAAAACTCGCAAAATGTTAAATCCCTTCACAAAGCAGTCCACATTTCCTCTACAGATCAACCCACTATGTACAACATTTTCCCTCTTCTCGGCAAGCTTTGCAACGGCTACATCAGCGACAGATTGGAGCTTGGAGCTTCCATAGACATGGAAGCATTGTGAGATTGATGCATTCAGCTCACGCATCGAGGTGGGAAGTGAGTTTGAGCCTTTTTATGAGCTCAAAGAAGCACAGAAGAAAGTCGTTCAAATTTGACAGTTTGATAGCAGTCCATTGTTTTGCTCATAACTTGAGCTACAAAGCTCCAATTCCAAAACTTTTTTGTTCAAAATGGACCTGGCTTCAAGCTCTATGACTATGTAGAAGGAATTGTTTTTTGATTCGAAGTGCAGGTGGGTCTGAAATTAAAAACACAGAGACTGTTTTTCAGGACAATTTTGGGCTCTGTTGTTTTCTTTGCTGCAGACAGCTTACCCACTATCGTTATGGTTGCAGAGAAGAGCATGTATGGTTGCGTTTTAGCACAAGTGTAGCTACAAGAAAGTGTTGCTGCGTGAGAAGCTTCGCTCTGGGTAAGCGATTCATAGATTGGATTCGGGAGAGCCAGAGAGAGATAAAGAGACGGATTCTCTCTAGGCTGATGCATTTGAGGCTATGTGAGCTGTGGGTTATGCATCGATGGATGCTACTCACATAGGATACATGTACTCTTTCTGTAGGTAGAGATCTCTCGGAGATCTGAGACATCAAGCTGCTTCATGTACGCTCTATGTGGGAGCTTTATGCTTGTTTGAGCATGTTTTTTCTCTTAGATAGGTTTCTTCCGATTGCCAGGATCTTGGATGGATTCTCTTACAAGTTTTTGCATTCTTCTCTGAGTAGATTTTGTGAGCTCAAGATTGAGGCACATGTATGTGACATGTATGGTCATATGAGGAGATTTACATGAGAGCTTACTTGACTCAGGTTTGTGGAGATTTGAGCATGCAGTGAGTGTGGATGATACGCATTTGGTAGCTCTTGTTGTGAGCTTCGTGTTCACTTTATGGCTATTTGGGTTTATATCCATTTTACGCTGAAACTCTGGTGAAATTTTTGGAAGAGTTTTATGTGCATCATTTATGTGATCTAGGTAGAGATTACGGGTTTCACTTAGCATTTGCGTGCGGTGTTCTCTGCAGGTGGGAGATTTATGCATGTGTATGCATCGATACCGCACAGTGTGGGCTTGGTGATTAGCTCACAGATTGCAGTGTGATACTAGAGCAGGCGAGGCTTGTATTGACATTGTGGGAGCTCTATTTTGGAGTGTGTCTCTCAGGTTTTACATTGTGTTTCTAGCCATATTTGTAGACAGTTGTCAGGTGTTGTTGGTTGTGGATGATATGTATGGTCACCTGTGGTACTCTTTGTGAGCATTTGTTGGACACAGGTTTGCAGAGCTTATGCATGTATGTTGAGTGTAGTTTGATGCGCATTGATTACTCATTGTATTGAGCTTGCAAGACAATGGTTATTTTGTGTTGATAGCCATTGTGCGTCGAGACTTTTGTGAAATTTTTGCAAGAGTTTTATGCGCATAAGTTTATGCGATCCAGGTTGTGATTGCGATTGCACTCGGTGATTACGTCCGGTGTTCTCTGCAAGTGGGAGCTTAGTGCATGTATGCATTGATATCGCACAGTGTGGGCTTGGTGATTAGCTCACGGTTGGACGGGCGTAGAGTTATCTCGACACACTCACAGAAGTGAATATTGTGATGTATGCTTGTGTGGCTACGAGCTAGGTAGCTGGATTTGAGCACTAATGACTTGAGGTTTTTTAGCAGGTTTTAGTTATAGGTTTACAAGTTTACAGGTAGGTTTGAGGTCTTTTTTGGGTGCTGAATTTTCAGCCTTTGTTTCCTCTTTGCAGGTTTCCATGTATGGCTCAGTTGTAGGCTGATCTGGGACACGTTTGTGACTTGTTTATGCAGCTGCTTTAGAGCTGAATTTTGGGGCTGATTTGCAGCCATATTTTACAGCCATACAGGATCTTGGTTTACTCTATAAGAGCCTCATACACTTGAAATTTGGGATTTGCATCATTGCCATTTGTGGAGCACAGTGTGGTTACACTACTGCAAGAGATTTTATGTGTGGATTCGCATGAGTATTGTAGGTGCTGGTGAGCTTTTTTTTAAGAGCATTTTCTCGTTGCAGGTTGCTTCTTTTGGATTAGTTGAGTGCATTTCATTGCTACCGTACCTAGAGTAGAGTTACAGCTCTTGGTCATTTTTGACATTCACTTATAGTAGTCAATATGTGTGAGACTTTCGAGTCTAGGACAATGACTCATGAGAGACAGAGTTCTCGTTCGTATCGACACTTGAGATGTTGGCATTGTGGTCACACAAGGCACATTAGACGGCGATGCTTTCATCGTATGAGACAGCACAGGAGACATGCTAGTCTCAAGGATGCAGTAGATGCTATAGGCTTCGTTGACTTGAGAGTTGCAGGATCAGATACAGTGTCTGAGTACCCAGTGATAATGAGGTTACATTTTCTTCCTGTATTACTCCTACTTTTTTGACGTCTAAGGATAGTGCACTTCTTTTGCATTGGGTTCTAGACAGGGATGCGACTTTTCATGTCACTCCGTATCGTGACTGGTTCAGTAGCTATTCTAGTAGAGTGCATGGTACTGTGCGATTGGCAGATGGGTCACTGCATGAGATTGCTGGTTCGGGAGATGTGAGACTGTCATTACCGAGTGGTGCATCGTACGTGCTCAGAGATGTGCGTCATGTGCCAGATTTGACGATGAGTTTGATCTCCATTGGTCAGCTCAGGGATAGTGGATGTCGGGTATCGCTCCTTGAGCCATTTTTTGTGTTGCATTTGGGTTTGCTAGGGATTGTGAGAGGTGCTAGAGTTGGCACATGGTACCCATTGCACATAGTACTGGTGCGAGATGGTCAAGTCTCAATCTTGTTACAACCATGCAGAGAGCGAGAGACCCGGAAAGTCTCTTTTGCTAATGGGTTGCAGGGTGCTTTGCATGGAGTGCAAAGTAGTGAGCTCATTGTGCACACAATTGGGGCACGACTTGAGCAGTCACACAGAGAGGTGATAGAGTCAGACATGCATGCTTTGCTAGTGACTGAGCAAAGCAAAGAGTCAGTTGTGCAAGATAACCCTATGCAGGATAAACAGGTAGAGCGGTCTTGATCTAGTGAGTCACGACAGGAGGAAGTTGTGCAAGAGTCTATGTATAAGGAGTTAGAGCATCAAAGATCTAGTGAGTCACAACAGATTGAGTGGTCATGTTTGCAGTGGATGATTGTAGAGGAGGCTGAGACGTCAGCGATTATGCAATCATTCCATTCTATGCTCGACAATGAGCATGGGGATATAGTTGTGTAGGATATGTCTGCCAGCAGATACCTAGAGCAGTTGGTTTGCTCTGAGGTTGCAAATCAGGTTGATGCGTCTTTTTTGCGGACAGTCAGGAGATGAATGTGGCTGACATGCCTTGTCAGTTAGACATGCCTATTGCCAGGGATATATATGTTGATGCATGCTCCGTAGAGCTAGCAGGGCCTGCTAGCATTGCATCGACATTCAGTGGTCTCATGTATGAGATGCTGATCTTGAGACCGGATATCATATCTGTAGTGGGATCATTTGCAGTTGGGGTTGTTAGTTGTTTGTTGACTGATGATGGCATAGTACACGAGGGAGATATGTAAGTATTGTGTACATACTTGCAGTACGTGTGTGGTACGTCTGGTGGTGGATGGACTTACACGGGAGCAGGACAACCGGATGCACACGATCATAGCCAGCCAGTGGACATCGGTCGAGAGCAATTTTCTCTCTCCTTTTGTAGTCTTTAGACTAGGTTCCCTTCCTTAAAGGCACAGTCGCCTTTAAGTGGGAGGTTGTTGGGGTATAGGCGCATGTGTCTTGCCCGGCCGCCCAGAGTCTGGGCGCCCACCGACTTGTATACCTTATACATAGCATAAGTGTATAGGGGGCTGCTCACTGATTGAGACTCCCCACCCATATATGTGTGTCGTGTTCTCTTCTCCTTCCTCTTCTCTCTTGCACAGTTCCTTCAGTGGTAAGAAGTTTGTTCGTCACTTCTGTTAGTTGCTCATCTTTCACTTTGCATGCATAAGCTAATTTAGTAAGGAGGTCACCCAACTCCTCCATTTCCTTCTATTGGCTATCCCTGGCTATCTGATGTCATTTTGCTTCAGTCTTTAGCTCTTGTACTTGCCTTTGGAGATCAGTGATGGTAGCCATCCTGTCGTCGAGATCTCCTTGAAGAGCATCGATGACCATGTCTAGTTCTTTGGCTTTTGTACTGCGGTCGAAGGCTGCTGAGTGAAGTTTCTCCGTCATGAGTTGCATCTGCCTTGCATACTTGTTTACTTATATAATCACTTCGTCATTGAACTGCCACTCCTCCTGTCTTGCAAGTTGTGATGTGCTGGCAGCCTCCTGTGTTGCTTCTTGTTGTGTTGTAAGTGATGGTGGTTCTGTAGAAGTGGATGGTTGTTCTTCTCTTTGGCCATCCTGAGGCTTTGATACCTCGACAGTTTCTGGCTGAGTGGAAACAACCTGTGTGGTCTCAACCCTTACCATTTCTTCGGTTGTAGTCCTTTCTGTCATCTCAGTCTCTTTCTCATGTGTTGTGGTTTGCTCTTTTTCTGTATCTTCCTCTTTATCATTTTCATCTGCCAGATTGTGAGTTTCCTCGACTGTCTGCTCTGGTTCAGGTTCAGCTGCCTTTTCCTCATGTTGTTCGGCATGGTCAGCTTGCTGTGTAGCTTCTGTTTGGTGGGTGAATTCATATTCTTTTTCCTTGTCGGTCTTGGCTTCTTCATTGGTCTCTTGGCCTGGCGGTGATGATAGTGGAGTAGGCATGGGCTGGTCGTGTTGTTCCGGCGGCGGTGAGGTGGGTCGGGGAGATGCTTGGCTCTGCTCTTGAGTAGCCGCTTCCTCAGCTTTCTTTGCCACTTCTTTGGTCTCTTTCAACTTTAAGGCTTCTGCCTCTTGGTACATCCTTTCTAAATAATCTTTGGGATCCTCGGCCTCTTTTCTTGAATGTTGATTCGTTCGAAGTCCTTTCAAGCCGGTGGGTACCCACTTTTTTGGGTCTTTTCCCTATGCTTGCCTAGTGCGCTGAAACGCCTGTTTTTCTCTTTCAAATCTTGCTTGTTTCTGAGCTAGCTCCTCTTGGTGGGCAGCCACAGCTTTTCGCTTTATCTCTTCCCTCCTAGCTCTTTTTTCTTCGTTGTTAGAGCTTTCATTGCTATGCTGCTCTGATGAGCTGTCATCTAATTCATCACCTGATTTAAATGATCTTTTACCTAATTTTGTTGCTCTTGGAGAGGGATGTGCTGCCAAGATCCATGTATTTTGCTCCAGGGCAGGCGGTAGGTTGTCAGTCATGTCGATGGCATGATAGGCTATTCTTGTTAATACTTCTGGCGCACCCAAGTATGTTATTTTCCCTTCCTTCTTGGTGGCCTTCAATGTTGTCAAAACATACTGCTCCTGGTCCACAAGCTGCCTCGTTGTTGACTTCAAAATTTGTTTAAAAGTGGTGGCCATGGCATGATTTGGTGTCGTGTACCTTGGTGGACTTTTTGCTAGGAAATGGAAGTGTTGATGGTACAGACGGGCTGGCTCTTCCACCTGTTTGTGGATGAGATCGGAAAATGTTACCGCAGCTTTTTCCTTGGTAAATGTGCCCGTCGTTGTCTTCGTATTTCTTGCCTACATGGTCATCCCTTCAGTGGGCAGTCTGAGTGCCTCTGCCACAATATCTTTTATAATCACAACCTCAACCATCTTTCCATGGTTATCTGATATTTGGGCAGTTCCATCTTCTTTGATTGTGGACAAAAGCTCGTAAGCTTTCTGAAAGTCCACTCCGCAAGGTTCTTGTTCGTAAAAATGTCGGAGCCCCAACCTGCGGTTAGCCTCTTTGGGCTTTGCAGCTACATCATAGACCTCTTTAGGCAAGATCTGCAACTCTACATGATGCCCTTCTTCACTCTTAAACCTGCCAGTGAAGACCGTGATGTGGTGTTCTTCCAACTGCTCTTTAGAAAGGTAAGATGCTTTTGCCGCCTTTACTGACTCGGGGTCCAGTTGATACGGGGGTAGTGCTTGCAGTTTCTCCTTTTGTTTTAACTTCTTCTTGGCCTTCTCCGCTGCTTGCATTGATCTTGTTCAGTGAATAGAGTGCAAAGTTAGTAGATTTGTTGGATTTTTCCCCAGACTGATAATCTGGTCCAAATTGCTTCAAATAAATTTTTGAACAAGAAAAGATGCATAAAATCATGCAAGGAACAAAACTGTATGGTCAAAACAAAAACTTGCAACTAAAGTAAATAATCGCGATTATTTACAGATGGAAAAATTTCCAACTTTTTTGCAAACTTGGCTTCATTGGCTTGAAGTTTATACCAATTACATGCTTTGAAGGAAATATGGGCTCATTTGGATGCACAGGGTGGAAATGGTACTAGATTTTGGAAATGGTACTAGATTTTGGGTTTAGGTCACTAAAACAATAGATATAAAGGAAATTTGAGATTTTGATATCCAAATTGACTCAAAATTGGCTAGTGGGTTTATCTCAACATGCTCTTTCGATGTATGATGATAAAATTCCAAATTCCCTAATTTTGACCAAAAAGTAAATAATCGCGATTATTAACTTTTCTTCCAAAATTGACAATTTTTGGCATGAATTGTTTCTAGGAATGGTTTAGAGCTTGGGTAAAAATTATGAAGTGATTTGGATCAAGAAAAGTTGTTTATAACCCAAATTTTGGCTTTCAAAAACGTCTTTGCGTTTTTTGGCAAAATTGCAAGTAATGGGTGGTCATTTTGGCTCATACTTGATTTTCGGCATGTAATAGGTGTGTACACATGATAGGTGAGGTGAATTGACAATTTCCAAGAAAAAATGTTGCAAAAGTACTTAATCGTGATTATTTACTACAGTGACAAAAACTTTGCAATTCACACAAATTATGACCTAAACATGTTTCATACACCTAATACGAGTCCTAAATTGAATTTGGTCAAGTTTGGTCATGCCGGAATCACTTTGTGCTCTATCGACTCTGAAATCACCGTTTTTTGTGATTACTCTGTCTGTTGGGTTGGTTGGTCAACCGTGAGGCTTTGGACTTGTCCGTAGCATAGTCGTGAAGCTACCTGTCCAATTCTAGCTCATTTGGAGTCAATTTGACCTCGTATGTCGAATTTGACGCTTTGTAACCTTCGAGTCATTTTCCTCTTTTTGGGGGCTTTACTTGATGGATTTCTTCAAACCAATCATATACATTGTATATGAACATCATTAGCAAGCCATCTGTGGAGTCATGTCGGAATTCTGGCCTTTTTAAAAAAACCCTAATTCTCTACTGGGGACCCTTGACCCTAGCCCTATGGTCATCTGGTGGTATGGAAAGGTTCTATTATACTAGAGCATGCTATGGTTCAAATCCCATCCGATTTGGTCAAGCTGGCAGGCCGCTATGGTCAGTTTTAGGTCGTAGGTCTTTCTGCACTGCTCAATCTCTAGGGTTTTTTCGAGGGCTTTAGACTAGCAACCGGCCGTACAAAATGGATCATTGATTAGTAAGGAACTTACCCCTCATGTCTCGTGTGAGACGGCACTGAACAAGGTCAACTCTGGGCTCCAGAAATGACGCGCGAAAGAAGCTGAAATGCTCTCTCTTCAAAGGCTCCAAGTGGAAATGAGGTGGTTTTACCCTAGGTTGGATATCTATACCTGGACTTCCCGAACCAATTTTCCCCAGATTCCCCCGTTAGTCCTATTAGGCCGTGAAATCTATGTTAGGCGCAAAAATTTTCAAAATCGGATTCCTGTAGCTCATTCTGCAAGAATTTTGCAAAAGTAGGCTTGGCCTCCTAATTTGTGCTTCCCCCTTTCATCTTCTGATTTTGTTGAAAATTTTTGTACTTGCCCGCCTTGTCTTTCTGATTACCATCAAGACTTCCATTTTTCCAACTGAGCTTCCCTGCTATTTATTATTCATTTTTTGACCTTTTTAATTAAAAAATCAAAGAAAATAAAAAAATGCTCTAAAAATAAAAGGGAAAATCCAATAATTAAGAAAATCCCTTGAAAAACACAGCTTTATTGCTTTTTGTTGGATTTCTCTATTTTTAAAAATGATGAAAAATACCCAAATAATTAATAGGACTATTTTTGATGATTTTCTGATAGTCTATACCCTATTTACACTCATCGGGAAGATATTATTAGTGACTTTTTCCTTGTTGAAGAATAAGGGCATTATTAGGTAATTTTGCACAAAATCCGATGTCATGGTTTGTTGTTGATGTCTTCCAAAGAGAAGATCTTGTAGCCTTTGTGCTCTCTGTTTGATAGTATCATCAAGGTGTTTAAGCACGCTGATTGCTTGAGTTTTTGGTAGCACGCTAGACGGTTGTCGAGCTTTTTCTCACCATTGGTAGCTCGTTCTGCTTGGTGCATGGTGTTTGAGAGACTATTCCGACTTAAATCGCCACTGTTTGATTGGTTTCGTGTTGTGTGGAGAAGATAAGTGCTCCTTTTTCTTCCAAATTTTTTTCATGTTAGGTTCCTTGTTCATAGATGCTCGATTCTGTACTCGACAACTTGGAACCGTCTTCTGTTTTTTTGGTGAAATTTTAGGCACCCAAATTTGATTTGGTTTATCCACAAGTTGTGCTTTTGGTACCCAAATTTGCCTGACTCCTTGCATGCTACTTGTAGCATTTGTTTGTTGAGGGGATGGAGAAGATTTTCTTCGTGGATTGATCTTTTGATAGCATCTTTTCCATTCCTCGTTGCTTGGTGCAATAGGAACAATGAATTGTCCTCCTTTAAGTGATAGATTTAGCTGATTCGTATCCCAATCCGGCACTGCTTTATATGTACGCATCCAAGGAATGCCAAGAATCATCGTCTCATTCATGTGTTCATCTGGCAAGCATACAAACTGATGCGGACATGAACATCCATGTACTACCACGTTCAAGTTGACTACTCCCAATGTTGGAGTTGAGTTCTTGTTGCATCCTTTGATTGTCGTTATTCCTGCGGTCAATGCTTGACTTGTTGTCTTCTTGTATGTGGAATAACTGTCTGCATTCACTCTAGCTCCTGTGTCTACCAAAGCATTGGTGCTATGATTGTTGAGCTATACTTTGATGCGTAGATCCATTCCATCTAGCCAGTCGTCATTTGTTGAAACTGTGTCTTTATGTAATACCCATTGTCGATCATCTAGTTCCAAAGTGTTGATGGGAATCGATATTTGTTGATTCTTGAGAGCTGCTTTACGCTTGAGCACCCGAAGTCTAGCTTCCTCTTGGGCTTCATCAATAATCTGTTGTCGCTTCATCTTCCTTTGTTTGGCTGCATGCATTCTCTCTAGCAATTCATTGGTTAGTGGAAATTGTATTTCTTTAAACGACATCCACTAATCCAATTAGCCATTGGTTCACCATATAAGGTTGACAATTTTACTGCTCCACTTGGAAATACATCTTCAATGATAAATGGTCCATTTCCCTTTTTTTTAAAACTTAGGAATGTGTTGCTTTAAGGAATAGACTAGAACTAAGTCCCCTTTATTGAAGATTTTTGTGATTAAATGGGAATAAAAAAACTGTTTCTGTTTCCGCTTTTGTGCACAAATATGAGCTACAGCGGTTAGCCTTTGCTCGTCTAGCTTTTCCAAATCTTCAAGTCTTTCTGACAATTCATGTCCAGTCCACTCGAGAGTTTGTGCTACCTTAATGTCGGCAATAGAAATTCTATTGGCAATATCGCATCAAGACCATAAACTATTTTGAATGAAACTCGATAAGCCCATAGAGCAGCATGGAGATTCATTTCCCAATCTGTCCTTCCTGAACTAACCACTTTGGTCAGTACCGAGTTGAGAGTTTTATTCGTATGCTCAGCTTGTCCGTTTGCTTGTGGGTGATAGGGAGCTGATTTGTTATGGATAACCATAAAGTCATTAAGCAGATACTCTATTACCTCGTTGAGGAAATGCGTTCTGCGATCACTGACAATCTCTATTGGCAGTCCATACCTTGTGAATACATACCCATATAAGAATGCAACAATGGTTCTCGCATCATTCTTTTGGGTTGCTTTAGCCTCAGCCCACTTGGTCAGATAGTCTGTAGTTACAATGATATATTGAGCTTGGGTCCTATAATCAGGTGGCTGTATCGGTTCAACAAAACCTATACCCCATTTTGTGAAGGCTCTGGCCCCCATCATTGGTCTTAAGGGAATGCTGTCTACTCGTGTTGGCATTTTTGCTCGTTGACAAGCATTACACCTTCGAACATATTCTTTGCCATCTACGAAAAGTGTTGGCCACCATATGCCAGCCATCAAGATTGCTCTTGCGGTGGTCTCACTAGAAAAGTGACCTCCAGCTAATCCAACATGACGTGCTTGTTCTATAATCGGAATATACTCGTTTTCATTTGCACAAAGACGCAAATGTTGATCTTTAACTCTCTGATACAATTGGTTACCAATAAGAGCATAGTCTCTTGCTTCCGTTTCATGTGCTCTTTGATGGCCTTTACTCATATCCTCAGGAAATGATCGGCTCGATAAGTAAGTAACCAGATAGTTACTCCACTTAGGAAGAGGTGACATTTGAAACAATGTTACATGAGGAATGGGTGGTTGTTTTTGACATTGAGGGCAATCTTTTACAAAAGAACTAACAACTCTTCTCATAGTCGGCCAAAATACTCCAAGTCTTAAATTTTGTTTCATAGTTTGGTCTTCCGCAAAGTGAAGTCCTAGTATGGTAACATGTGGTTGACTTAGCTACTGATCCTTTTCTTTAGGATTAATGCATAAAAGAAATATCTCATCTCTATTTCTTTTATATAGCCTCCTAGCTAGTAATTGATACATAGCCAATTGCTCGATTAAATCAATTGTGATAGGAAGTGGTGAATCCACTTGAGCTATTGTCATCAATGACACAATTTTTTGAGACCATTTAGGTATCATTTCCACAAAGAACAAATAGGCATTTGGTAGATCATCATCTACCCCTTTACGTGATTCCCCTGAAACAATCCTAGACAAATGATCTGCTCTTTGATGTGTAGTGCCTTTTTTTACAACCACAATGAAATCAAATTCGAGAAGAATGATGAACCATCTCACTATTCTCCCTGTACTACATGGTTTGTTGACCAAATATAACAAGGCTTGGTGGTCCACAAAGAACACAAACTTGTTGGCTAATAGGTAATGCCTATACTTATTAACGACATAGATCATTCCTTGTCCTTCTCTTTCAGTGGTGGTGTAATTCTTTTTTGCCATATTCAATTGTCGACTAGCATAAGAAATAGGAAAGTCAATTTTCCCATCTCTTGGTTAAGCTAGTATACAACTAATAGCAAAGTTTGAAGCATCTACATGTATGTTGAATACCTTAACCCAATCGAGTGCTTTCAATATTGGAGCTGAGGTGAGAGCTTGCTTAAGCTTCATGAAGGATTCTTCACATGAATCGGTCCATTCAAAGTGCGTAATCAAGCTATACATGGATTTTGCAATTATAGCATACATGTAGATGAACTGTCGGTAATATCCACAATGTCCCATGAAGGCTTGTACCCCTTTGACTGTTGTTGGTCTAGGAAATTCAGCAATGACATGAATATTTTCAATATCGATATAGCTATGCCATTTTTAGACACTATACGTCCAAGGATTTTCCCTTGTCTTCCCATAAATGTGCACTTTTCATGGTTTAAGCAAATCCTGTAAAGTCTACATTTCTCGAATACCTTTTTGAGGTGTTCAAAATGATCAGCTCGGATTGACGAATGTATGCATAAATCATCCATGTATACTTCCAAGTATTTTCAAAGATACCCTTTGAAAGCATGGCTCATCAATCTTTGAAATGTGGCTGGAGCATTAGTTAACCCAAACGGAATAACCCGATAGGCAGATATACCCCATTCTGTTGCAAAAGCAGTTTTATGCTGATCTTTGGAGTCAACCAAAAGTTGATTGTATCCCGAAAACCCATCTAAGAAGCTGTAAGCTTCTTTTCCTGCCACTCTTTCTAAAACATGCTCAGTTATCAGAAGAGGAAAGTTGTCTCTAATGGTAGCTGCATTCAAATTTTGAGATTAACGCACACTCTTAATTTCCCATTCTTCTTAGGTACTACCACAATTGGAGAAACCCAATCAGTGTGTTCAATTTTGTAAATGAGTTCGGCTTCCTTCAGTTTTTCAATCCCTTCTTTGATCTTCATGGCAAATATTTCATTATATGTGTATGGTCTCTGTCTACTTGGTTTCGCATCATCTCTCATGGGTATAGTATGTTGACAGATTTCTGGATCAACGCCCTTGAGATCCTTGTAAGACCAAGCGAAGATATCCCGATATTCCTTTAACAAGTTCAACAAAAGCGTTTCTTCTTCTTCTGTTAGGTCATTTGCAACGTAAGCCGGTTGAGGCTCTTCTCCTGGTTCAACCAAGTCTACCCTTTTAGCATTTTCAGGTCCTTCATAAGACTCGCCTTGTTTCCCTAACATGTTGTTCAATTATGATTTTCCGATATTGGAGAGTATACTTTTTATAGCGGGATGGAACATGCATTACATCCTTACCACCCTCTTCCGTGGTTTCCATTTCAGTGGTGTATATCTCCTTTAGAACTTTTTTCAAATCTCGATATTTCCTTTTCCGCTCGACTCTGGTCATGAGTGGTTTTTTATCTTCATGTTCCTCCTGAGTACCCTTCCTTATTTTTCTCGATGTCTGAGACATTTTTGAGTTTCCATTTGAAGGATATCTGCCAGTTATTTTATCCTTGACACAATCATTGGCATCTATCCGCATCAGGAATTGTGTTTTTACTGGAGACTGATGGCATAGGTCGTGCTTTCACAATTTTAATGTCTCTCTTTCTTCTATACCATTTTTGTCTTCTTGATTTCTGGTTTGGAAAGTCAAAAAAATTTTCCTCCCCTCCTTTAAGAGTAATTGAGCTCTCGTGTGTTCTTTTTCTGATCCCAAATCTTTTGAGGTAGCGGAGTATTCATCTAACTCATCAGTTGCATCGTAATAGAGGTCAGAAAAGACTTGTTGAGCTTTCATCAAAACCTTTGTTTCCTCATCCTTGTTTTCAATGTTAAGGACTGACATCATTTGGATGGGAATTATGTCGTATCCATCCTCATTGCGAAATTGAGTAGGCATGGACGTATTCACGCATACATCCATTGTCACTAAGGTTTGAGTCCACTTGAATGGTTCAAATAAATGTTCTGGAAAGGGTTCAGGTATGTAGGCTTCGTCTGTACAGTCCCTTTCTAGGATACATTCCTCTCGTCTCAAGCTTCCATTTTCTGAAGCTCTGCACATCCAAATAGGGGTGTCTTTGTTTAGCCAAGATGGGAGTTTAGTTTCAGCCGAAGATACTGAATCAAACTCTTGGATGGGTGTTTTTAAAACATCTCTATAGGTGTGGTCTTTTAGATTGACTCTTGTTATAGATCCGACCTGCTTCAAGTACAGATAGTCATTTCCCCAATCTTGGATAAGCTGTACATGTCGCATGAAAGGTCTTCCCAATATGATTTCATAGTTGAGTTTTTTCCCAAAGTCTACTATGGCAAAAGTGTGTTGGTATTCAATTCCACAGGAGTTAAGTATCACTTTTTCTAGTAGCCCTAGTGGTCTTTCAATGTGTTCGTCAGCTAACTGTAATTTCTTTCGTGTTTGTATAATGGGGCTGACTGTCCCTAGGATTCCCATACTGCTTTAGTGTATATGGCTATGCCAGCTCCACTATCCAGTATTGCCATGGTTTCAATGTCATTATATTTCATTGGGAGGGTAGTGTCTCCTTCTTCCCCTTCATAATATTCTTCGACCTTGTTCATAGGAATTGATCGAATCTCTTTGTTTTCCGTTTCATTTTTTGAGTTTCCCAGATTCTTAGAGATTAACCCCGTTATCCCCACCTTCTCTAGGGTTTTTTGTAAATCATTCCATAAGTATGGTCTGAGTTTCAACAGTTCTCCCAGATTAAGTGTGCATTGGATAGGTGTAGATATGATTTAATGAATGTTGTCTACTTCTAGGGTCTGTTTGGCTCTTTTTACTTGAGTGGTCTTGCAAATGATAGACTCATCTTCGTTATCTCCCAAGTAAGAAGGTAATGTTTTTAATGTCATTGGTTTAGATATCCCTAAAGCCTCCGATCCTCAATCCCCATACAAGGATTGTAAATCCATGTTCATATCAGGCGGTAGGTTATCCAACTAGACTTTCTCTATAGGAGCCGACTTTAAAGTTAGGTTCCCATCATTGATCTCTCTTACCTTTTCCCATAAGTGTCTTGGCCAGTCTTCCTCTACGAGTGGAATTTCGTCTAAGCCATCTTCGATGTCCAGAACTATAAGCTCTGGTTCATTTTTTTCAAGGTGGGGTTCTACCACCACATCGGATTTTGCTTTCGTTCCTTCTACCGCAAGCTCTTTTGGTTTTGAAATACTTTCAAGCTTGGGTTTCTATTTATCCAGCATTTCCTGCGTGATTCTTACCAAGTTTTGATAAGCTTCCAGCGTAGCTGCTTCCATGTCTGGAGATGGATAGTTTTTCCATTTGTTTTCCATGTTTTGGACTGCTTTAAGTCCTGCTTGGTAGGCTTCCAAGGCGGCATTGATAGGCTCAAAAATTTTATCAACCAGAAGGGATCCTCCAGATTTCACGGTTGTTTCCTTGAATTCACTGTCAGTTTCTTTCAACTTGTCCTAGGTTAACATTTTTCCTTTCTCTTTGTTATCAACCCGTTCTTTTTGTTTTCTCATCTCATATCTTTTGCTTCTGCTCCTTTTGATTCTTTGGGAAAAAACTTTCGTGTTCTTCGAATCATCACAGGAATCGTGTTTCTTTTTCTTTTCCTGGGCTCTAGTGATTACCTTGATTGGAACAATCGGTTCGCTTTCTGATGAGCTACTAGGCATCACTTGGACTACGTTGACTACAGTTTTTCCTTTGTTCAAAGGATTCTTAGGACAATCTTTCGGAAAGTGTCCTAACTTTTTGCAACATTGTATGCAATAGGCTTCAATTGGTTTGAGGTTTTTGTCAGGCTCTGGACATTTGTTCTTCCAATGGTCATCAGCACCACAGTTATGACAGTTTCCTATTCTGGGCTTCATCATGGGTCTTCCCATGGGAGGTCTGACACCTTGATTAGCTACATAATACATTGGTGCAAGCTCAATGAAGCATAAATCATGGTTTCCTCCATTGGTGGTGGGTGTGGACTATACCAATCTCCCTCTACCATTACTGTAGATGGACTAGGCTTTGCATAGGGTGTTACAGACACTAATGCTTGTTCATCTATGACTTCTTCTGAGTGTATGTACTTTACAGGCACCGCATTACGTCCTAGATAAGGAGGTTGTTGTTCCAACATAGGTTGAGGTCTCTCCATACCCATTGGTGGTCTTTGGACTTGAGCCATATTAGGCTGATATCTGTAGATGGGTTGTCCTTGGGGTCTCATGGGCACGTACTGAACATTCCCATCATACTTTGGTCTGAAGTATCACTCGTGGGTCTCATGGTTGGTCCATTTACCCTCGATTACAAACCATTTTTGTGTCCTAGTTGGTTGTCCCTGTTGAAGTATCCCTTGTTCGGGTCCCCTCATAGGTGCTTTTTGCATATTGTTCATCATGTCATTCATCCTTTTTAGAATATCTTCTATGGTTGAGAGTGGTGCCGTAGCAACCGTTCCCACTTGTGCTAATTTTGTGGATGTTTTCTTTTCGCTTTGGTTATCCTTAGGGACATGCTCTGCATTGAAGATCTCACAGTTGTCTCCTAGGTCAATAGCATCAGACACACATGCCTCTAGGGTTGTATGCTTTTTACTATAGAGTATAACATGATGTTCTTTGTTTAGCAATCCCTCTAGAAACAATGAGACAAGTCGCTCTTCTGTAGGTATCTCCATCTCTGGGCATCTGGCAATGTATTGTTTCATTCGAGTTGCACAATCCCTAACAGACTCACCATGTTTCTGTTTAAAGTTGTAGATATGAGTTACTGTATTATGTTTAATCCCCATTTTGGAACAAGCAGCTACAAATCCCTGAGCTAATGTATTCAAATCCATGATTGACCTTGGTGGGATGTTTTGGAACCATGTCAAAGCTTTTCCTTCTAATGTCATTCCAAACCCCTCGAATTGAGTATGGAAATTGAATATACGCTCTGCTCTTAGCACTTGCTTAAAGCTTGCTAAGTGGTCATATGGATCCCCCGATCCACTGTATTTTTTGACCCATTTTTGAAAATTAGCTGGTCTAACACGTCTATTTGGTTCAACTCCAACTCTTCTGGGAGTTGGTCCTGTTCCTAGTCCTTCAAACTAGTCTGTCAGAAATAGTGACTCATGTAGCCCTGGACTGGCCTTAGTGTCACCCGTTGATGAGGTGGTTTCTGGTTTCTTCACATTATTCTCAGATGATCTCTCACGATGTTCGTCTCTTGGAGTGGTTTCTGGTCCTTGACCTAATATCCAATCCCGTATGGAATACCCCTGGTATTTGGTTTGTTCTACCTCCTCAGGAGTCATCATAGCAAAATTGTTGTTATAACAATCCCTAAACAAGTAAGTTGGTAGATCCTCAGATCCCTTATCTTTGATTTTGAAGATATAGATGATCTTCATGGCCGTTAATTGTGTTGGTTTAGCATGAGAAGTCCACAAAAGATGTTTTATGTTCTATCTTCCCAACAATAGACTCCGATCCTAGGATTATCCGTACTAAGCCGTTTCAAAGGCTTCAAGTCTACTTGATCGTATCCCTCGAGTTCCAAGGTTGGTGGTCCTTCTTTTGCTGACATATATGGGATTATAGTTTTTACTTCTAATTCCCATTTGTCTACCACGTGAGGGTTTTCGACTTGTACATATTGAGTTCCATTTCGATCCATGTATATTTTGCCTTGTTTGTTTGCCCTAACCTTTTCTTCGAACGCAATACCATGATCATCAATGCGAATAGCATACTCTTCGTTAGGATCCAAGTACACTTGGGCTCCATGACGATTAGTCTTGTAAAAAGAGAGTATATGCTTATAACGCATTGTCGTTCTGGTTTCCGAGTGAGTCGAGTAAGAAGACATTTCGGATGTTGAATCTGAAAAAGTGTCCGAGACTTCTTCAGGAATTGTGTGGAAGGAGTTGCCTTGATTTACGCTTTCTTCAGTGGATACTCTATTGGTGTTTTCTCCGAATAGGCCTTGATTTCCTATTACACGACCGGATCTAAGGTTCATATAGACTTATGAAGCCCTGGAGAGAGTACTCACCTTGTATTGACTTGTTGTCAATTTTCACTCGATTCAATTGCAACTTTCTGTCAAGCCACTGATTCCTTGTCTGCAACCTTATTCCTGCACAAAATTAATCAAATAATTTATATTTCTATAAGGACAATAGAGCTCTTGATAACTCCAGTGATTGGTCTCTGTATATCACTTCAAATCGTGCTATGGAAGTCAACTTTTGACTTTTAAATTCAGCTTAGCAAAATCAAAGGTCTAATTTACAACCTGTAAATTGTGTGTATCTGTACCAATTTTGATCCGATTGAACCCAAAATTGCCCTATGGCTTTATATTATGCTGGTCTAACACTATATAAGCCTAAAAGTCAAAATTGAAGTCTCTAGATAGTAGAAGGAAATAATCGCGATTATTTACTTTTGTTACTTTTTTGCAGTTTCTGGATTGGTTTGGTAAGTATACAACTTGTTAAAGCCCTTGGGCATATTTCAACAAATTTGATTAAATTTACGCACTGTTTTGTGTCCACAGACTCAGATTTCGAGAATCTGGCTTAAGTCTCACTTTTGTGGTCCAAATTTCACCAAAATTCATTTGTGGTGTCTACTTGATGTGCTTGACCTTGTGGGATACTCAAATTTGCAAAATCACCAAGTTTGAAGCAGATGTAAATAATCGTGATTATTTACTCCTGACGATTTTTTGTAATTTTTTTGTCCCAACTTTGACACAGATCTGTTAAGCACCTTATGTTAAGGTCACTAGCCAATTTTCTTCAAGTTTGGACAATTGTTGTTCAAATGGTCATGAATTATCTGTCCGCAGACCAATTTTACAATTTTAGTCACAATTTTCACTCCAGTGATCCAAATCTTACCAAAATTTGGTTTATGGGCTTATTACAACATGGTAAAGCTAGTGGTATGCCAACTTGGTCAAAAAAGTTTAAAAATTGAGCAGATGTAAATAATCGCGATTATTTACTTTTGCCAAAATTTTGCAAGTTTTTGGTCAACAGAGCATATACACATGTTTATCATATCAATATAAGCCTATGAATCAAGTTTCATGAAGTTTGGATAAATTTTTCCTCAACTCACACTCAAGGTTCAAAAAGTCAGTACAAACTTTAGTTTCAACCCAGTGTTTTTCTAGTTTAGTGATCCAAATCTCTTCGGCCTTTACAAAAGTTGTTTTTACACATGCAATGAGTCAATGGTGTGAGTCTTGGCTAATTTAGAGCAAAAAGTTAATAATCGTGATTATTAACTTGAGGCTTGAAATGAGCACTTTTTTGCAATTTTCTCAAAGACAGTCCTTTTTAATTTGGCCTAAAATATCAAGAAAAAGTAAATAATCTGAGTTTTGGTCAACTTCTTGAAATTATTACCTTGAAGTGTCCTTGAGCTTACCCACTGGTTGAGACAACTCTTAGGCTTACTCCCTGGTTGGATTGAGTGAATTCGAGTCCTTTCGTGCTATTTCTAGCCGTAGACCTGAAATTCTGCAACTTTATATAACAACTCACACTTGATTCTTTCAAAGAGAGCAATGCTATGAAATCCACCTCAGATCCTACTTACCCTACTCCTAGTCTCTCATGCAATGGGGTTCTGGAAAGTGTCCAGAAACACTCGTTTTCTTGTGTTTTTTATGTATTTCAAAGTCTTGATCTTAAGACTTGTCTCGTCTACCAATCATTCTCCAAATCCTAATCTAAATCTACAATCCTAGAGTCCTAAAGGTACTCAGCAAGTACGATTATATTCAAGCTACCTCTACACAGCAAAAGACGACAATCTTAAGCTATGCGGTTTCTAAAAGAGAGTTTTGAACTCTAGGCGAACCTAGAGGAAGTTAAAGGACAATTATAGAAAACGCCCATGTTTTTCCGTAGTTTAGGTCTCTTCGATCCCTGACAATGATGCCAAATGTGGGACGCATATCTAACCTCACCATCCTATCTTATTGCAGTATTAGCGAGAATCACGATTACTTGGTCAAACCATGGGACAAAGTTGACTCGACTAGTGCATCGAGGCTACAAGAGGTTGTCAATATCTTGGAAAACAACTAACAACTCGCATCTAACTCAAGCTACACTCAAGTGACTGAAATCACCAAAAGCCAATCGCTCATCGGCAAGCAAATCACATCCGTTACAGCATCAAATGACATCCAAACGTAACGAAACTTTTAGCACAAGTTTATAAGACCTAAGCACACATGCCTATGGCCTCAAATCCCACTTTAGGTCAAGTTCCAAAATTGCGATTATTAACAGCAGTGGATTTTTGACCTAGTTGTTTTTGACCCAGAATGCATCTAAATGTTTAGCAAAGATGTCCCAATACCCCGCCTATGCTTAGTTTTCTATTTGAACATGTAAATTCCTAGTTATGATGAAATTAGGCCGCGGGTCGACGACGCCAAAAGCTACAAAATACTATGAATGGATTGCGCCAATGCGTAGAGCTCTTACCTGCGGTTGCAATGCAACAAACGCATTTGCAATGTGACAACCGAAGAGGGAGTAGGAAGCGCGAGAAGGAGAGAAGTGAGCGCCATCATCTCACGTTGTGTATTTCTTATCCAAACACTTATAAAAAACTTACAAAAATTGGCTTTTATACCTTAGCCAAGGTTTTTTGAGTGGTCAAAAGTAATAATCTGGAGTTCTACCAAAGCTAGGAATTGAATGGCTGATACAATTTGGAAGCTTGTAGCCCCCGCTTATTAATTACAAAGTTTACCAAGAAAATAGGAGTTACAATATTCTCAATTTATCAAAATAATAATTGTTTTACAAGGAGAAATTTGAAAAATGGTGTCCGTGTTAGCTTGCAGCTAACAGAAGACCTTCAAATTCTCTTCGTCTTTTCTTTGATAGCCGTGATCACCTACTTCATTCCGCAAGGTGAAATTCGCCAAGCTTTAGAGAAGATTTCCGCTCTTAATTCCGCCGAGTACAACCCTTCTAAAATCTTTCAAAATCCTCCTATGTCGAGTCGGTTCCATCGCTTTTATTCCAACTTCTTTCGAATCTTCTTATCACCTTTTTACCTGTATCGTCATATTTTCACAGATTTGAGTATTTATCGCAAAATAGATATTGCGCATACCCATTTTTAATCATCGTGAAGCCGAAATTGGAAATCGGTTACCATTTAGTATCCGATTCGCCACCAATTGATGACCGAGTAGAATTTGTTTTGCAAATTAGACCGATTAAGCTTTGAATTTCCACAAATCCTTGAATCTATTCGCTCTGATACAACTGTTGGGAGAAGGGGGGGAGATCGACTGCTTAAGCTATCCAACACATGCTCCCAAACATCACCATCAATCTGTCCACCTCTTTTTCCAATTTCCAAGTATACACACACACACCTAGACTATAACACACACACACACACACACACACACACACAGAGAACATAGAATTGACATAGACATGCTTGTAAGAGAGTGTAAGAGATGTGTAAGAGATGGAGACTAGATTAGAGAGTACATAGCAAATAGCACTTAGCATAAGAGAGTAGAGAAGAGAATCTACAAGAGAAAGGCCTAAATCTAACCCCAAACTCCACGGAACCTCTCTTGTGGAGTTGTATTTAATATATGATTTTTGAGTTTAAGGTGCCAAAAATTGAGGCCTCTCTTTTTACAACCACTTCACTTTTGTAAATGATCGAAGCTCATTAGTTCTTGTATGACCCATAAGGGGAGTTCTCACTAGAATTATTTACAGAGCCATAATGGCTTATTGAAATGAGATTCTAAAATGATGTGCAAATAAAAAATGGCCAAGAGTAATTGTTGACGCCTCTTCATCAACTCCCTGCATCCACTCTACAAAATCATCATCATCAACTCAATTAAAAAATAAATAGACAACACATAATTAACCATTACGCTAGCTATCCCAATTGTAGCTAACCACTACAACAGGAGGATGCCTAGTCTCATAACAAAACCATAAAAGACAAGAAAACGAGTATTTTTGGACACTTTCCACAACCCCATTGCATGAGAATCTGGGAGTAGGGTAAGTAGGATCCGAGGTGCATTTCAGAACATTGATCTCTCTGAAAGAATCGTTGTGAGTTTTTATTGGAAGTTACAGAATTTCAGGTCTACGGCTAGAAATAGCACGGAAAGACTCCAAACACCACTCAATCTGACTGGAGAGTAAGCTTAACAGTTGTCTGAACCAGTGGGTAAGCTCAAGGACACTTTGAGGTAAAAATTTCAAGAGTTGTTCAAAACTCAGATTATTTACTTTTTCTTGATATTTTAGGCCAAATGAAGTTTTGACTTGATTCATAGGCTTGAAATAACTCATAAAAGGACTGTCCTTGAAAAAAAGTGCAGAAATTGGTTCATTTCAAGCCTGAAGTTAATAATCATGATGATTAACTTTTAGCTTATATTTGACCAAGGTGCATGCCATTGACTTATTGCATGTGTACAAACAACTTTTGTAAAGGCACAAAATATTTGGATCACCAAACTGACAAAAAGTTGGGTAAAAACTAAAGTTTGTACTGACTTTCTGAACCTTGAGTGTAAATTGGGAAAAAAATTGTCCAAACTTGATGAAATTTAATTCATAGGCTTATATTTATGTGATAAACATGTGTACATGCTCAATTGACCAAAAAGATGCAAAAGTTTCTAGAAGTAAATAATCGCAATTATTTATATCTGTCCCATTTTTCAACTTTTTTGACCAAGTCAGCATACCACTAGCTGTACCATGTTGTAATAAGCCCACAAACCAAATTTGGTAAGATTTGGATCATTGGACTGAAAATTGTGACCAATTTGCAGAGTTTGGCGAACAAAAAATTGATGACCATTCGACCAAAACTTGTCCAAATTTGTTCAAACTTGGCTAGGGACCTTAACTTGAGGTGTTTAACAAATCTGTGTCAAAGTTGAGACCAAAATTGCAAAAATAGAGCTGGAGAAATAATCATGATTATTTACGTCTGCTTCAAAAATTGACAAATTTGCAAATTTGAGTATATCACAAGGTCAAGCATATCAAGTAGACCCCACAAATAAATTTTGGTGAAATTTGGATCATAAAAGTGAGATTTAAGCCAGATTCTTGAAATCAGGGTCTACGGACACAAAACAGTAGATAAACTTGAACAGATTTTGTTCAAATTAGTTGAAACTTGTCCAGGGACCTTAACATGTTGTATACTTGGCAAACCAAGCAAAAAAGTGCAAAAAATTGGCAAAAGTAAATAATCATGATTCTTTACTATTGCTACATAGAGCCATCATTTTTTACTTTTGAGCTTGTACAGTGCTAGACCAACATAATACAAATCCACCATGCAATTTTGGATACAATCGGATCTAAATTGGTACATGCTCATTCAATTTTCGAGTTGCAAATTAATCCTTTGAATTTTACCAAACTCTAGTTTGAAAATTGCAATGGTTGACTTGATTAGCTCGATTTGAAGTGATACACAAAGACCAACCACCATAGCTACCAAATACTATACTGTCTTTATAGAAGAATAGCTAAATTGATCAAATTTGTACAGGAATCAAGTTGTAGACGAGGAATCGATAGCTTGACAGAAAGTGCAATCCAGTCAAGTGGAAATTGACGACAAGTCAATCCAAAGGTAAGTACTCTATCCAGGGCTTTGCAAGTCTTTATGAACCTTACATCTAGTCGTGTACTAGGAAATCGAAGCATAATTAGAGAAAGCTCCAATAGAGTATCTACTGAAGAAACCATGAATCAAGGAAATTCCTTGCACAATATCCTTGAAGAAGTCCTAGACACTTTTTCAGATTCAACCTCAAAAATTTCTTCCTATTCGACTCACTCAAAAATCGGAACGACAACGCGCTATAAGCATATATTCTCATTTTATAAGACTAATCGCCATGGAGCTCAGGTTTACCTAGATCCTAAGGAATATTATGCTATTCCCATTGATGACCATGGTATTGAGTTCGAAGAAGAAATCATGGCAAACAAATAAGGAAAAATGTACATGGATAGAAATGAAATTGAGTATTTACAAGTTGAAAACCCTGATGTGCTAGACAAATGGGGGTTAGAAGTAAACACCGTCAACCTGTCATTACCTATCTTTGGTAGAACTCTCAGATAATTAGTTTGGACCACCAAAAACCTTGGCTAAGGTATAAAAGCCAATTTTTGTAAGTTTTTGGATAATGAAATACACAGCGTGAGCTAACGGCGCTGACTTCTCTCCTTTTCGTGCTTCCTACTTACTCCTTGGTTGTCACATTACAGTATCGCTTGTTGCACTTGCAACCTCAGGTAAGAGCCCTACGCATTGACATAAGCACATCACAATAATTCGTACCTTTTGATGTCATCAAACCGTGGCCTAATTTCATCATAACTAGGAGTTTACACTTCAAAATCAAAAACTAAACATAGGCGGAATATTGGATCATCATTGATAAGCATTTAGATGCATTTTGGGTCGAAAACGACTAGGTAAAAAATCCACTACTGTTAATAATTGCGATTTTGGCACTTGACCTAAAGTGGGGCTTGAGATCATAAGCATGTGTGCTTAGGTCATATAAACATTTTCCTAAAAGTTTCATTACGTTTGGATGTCATTTGATGCTGCAACGGATGTGATTTGTTTGCCGATGAGCGATTGCCTTTCAGTGATTTCAGTCACTTGAGTGTAGCGTGAGTTAGATGCGAGTTGTTATTTTTTTTCCGAGAAATTGACACCCTCTTGTAGTCTCTATGCACTAGTCGAGTCAACTTCACCCCATGGATTGACAATTTAATCGTGGTTCTCGCTTATACTGCAATAAGATAGGATAGTGAGGTTAGTTAGACACACGTTCCACATTTTGCAATGAGAGCTCCAAAAAATGGTATCCGAGATAGCTTGCTACGAACACTGACAAGCTTAAGCATTGAAACATGACTCTTGGTTGGATTTGCAGTTCATAGCCAAGAGTGTGGGTGTAGGCTGTCAACTTCTCAACAATCTTGGAGAAGGAGATTGAGCTCTTGCACTTTGCACCTCACACAATGAGTGTGTGTGTGTGTGGGGGGGGGGGGACAGGGGGGTGAGTATATCCCCGAAGCTAGCCCCTAGCTTCCTTGGTTGAACCCCCTTGTAGCTCATATGAGAATTTGATTAGACCCCTTCAAGACCATCCAATCACATACAGAGTGCATATCAAGGAACCATGCTAGCCTTGGGACAAGTGTCCCCATTTTCCCTTTGAGAGAGAGGACTTGATAAATGCATAAACAATTAATTGAACTAGATAAATTATCATTTGACCCTTTGAGAAGCCAACCAATAGGCTTTAGGCACATGAAGAGGGCAACATGGAGAGTAACTTTTCAAGTGTCCTTGTTGCTCCATTAGACCAAGCTTAACTTGTGTGAGGGTGTTTGTGTTCTCGCTCATGCTCCTACAATGAGGACTCACCCTCCCTTGAGTAGGAATCAATTTGACTTTTAGGAATACCTTGAACCCCTTAAGCACCTTAGCCATGGAGCACCTTAGCACCTTAGTCATTAAGCACCTCAATCACCTCCAACATTTTAGTCAGCAAGACGTCAAGCACCTCAAGCTTGGGCTGGGTTCCCACCTCAAGCACATCCCTAACTTGCCTAAGGTCAAAGGACTTTTAACACTAACCTTTGGAGGTATTTAATGAAGATAATCCTAAGGTCTTTCAGCTCCATTATCTAGCCTTTCTCTTTGATAGACCATCTCTCATTTGGGACCCCTTTAACCTTGGTCCCGTGTTGAGATAGATCCATAAGCACATGTCTATATTCTAACCCTTGTTCCCCTTTATTCTCCCACATTAAATGATCAGTTTAAAATCATTTGGATGGGCTAGATATTAGATTTTATGACATTATTCGTATATCTCTCATGTCATAGGACCAATTCCCTAATTTTCTATGAATTTATTCCACAAGAAAATTAAAAAATGAGGATAAATCTAGTGAAGTATCAAACACCATCCAATGGAATGAGTAGGACATGCAGAAATGGAGGCCAAAATACATCAGCATCAATGCAAAGAAGAGAAAGAATCTTCCAAATTTGGCTAATTTTTCATCTTATCCATTTCATCGTTTGTAGATTTTATATTATTTTGTCCATTGCATAAATCCATACTAGCATTAACCCTAACTCCTATTAATCTACTTACCTGAAACCTAGCCCCACCACCTATCTCTTCACCCAAATCACTTACCTCCTAAAGAAAGCTCTAATTATGCAAGCTCTAATTTCTCTAAAAACCTACAAAAGGAGGGACTCACTTTCAATGAGAAGCACGAAGTGTAGAGAAGAAGCGTGCGAGAGGAAGTGTGTAACAAGGGTGATGCTACAAGCTTTGTGTGGATGCCATGCTAGCTTAGTGAATGAAAAAAGACATAACCTTTGCTTAATGCTTGATTAGAACATAAATGCAAATTTCTTAAAATCTTTCCTTAATTTTCATTGCTCATTGCTTTAGTGTACTGCATCCGAAAGGTAATTGTGCTTCCATATGCAAGAGGTTGGTTGTTTCTTCTACAATTGTATACTCATTTTGGTAGTCACATCAAAGAAGAGATGGTTTTGGGGTATGGTTCTTAATGGTGTTCTCCTATCTCATGTTCTCTAAGCATCATGGAATCACACGATTGTAAGTCCTTCAAGTACCCTTTTGTTTGTTGGTGGATTTATTTGGTTGGAATTTTGTATGTGTAGCCTTAGCCTCACGCATGCCTTTGTAAGAGGGTTGCAATGTGGAGAGGAATCCCTTGGCCCTAAGATAATGCATGGGGTGGCTAAATTTGAATGTGTGTTTATTTTTTATGTCAAATGGGACTTGCAATTGTAACTCTTGTAGAGCCAATATTGTTTAGCCTTTGCGTATTCTAGTTTGTTTTTTTAGAGATGCTCATATCATTATATCAGTTTTCTTAAATCTTTGAGTATGCATGCTTGAATATTGTCATGACAGTGGCTAAGAAATGTGCTCTCTCTCTCTCTCTCTCTCTCTCTCTCTCTCTCTCTCTCTCTCTCTCTCTCTCTCTCTCTCTCTCTCTCTCTCTCTCTCCACTTTTCTCACGTCCTAGTTCATGGCACAAAAAACTAGATGGTGTCCCTATATTTCCCAGATTATATGTGTGGTATTTGGGGTGTGTTTTTGATATTTGGGATTGAGTACTTACCCTATAGTAAGGTTGTTGCTTAGATTCTATAAGGTGATAAAATGATTCTTCATTTAGAAGTTAAAAGAGTAGTATAAATATTGTTGTGTGTCTCATGTCTTGGTGATATATTTTATGGAGGCTTTTAATCAAATGCTCCAAAAAAAAATTGGGCTTCATGAAAAATGTCATATTTGTGCATGCTCAATTTTCCATGGAAGGGATAAATTTCATGTGAGTGTTCTACCAGCCAAGCTATATTTTAGTAAAATAGTATTTTCTGGTAATCCATTCGGTGTCCTAAACTTGCCAACAATGAATATCATGCAAAAAAGTGATTGTTTGAATATTTCTCCCGATGTGGGGTTAGCAAGTTCACATTTTTCCTAGATGAGATTGCATCAAATAGTAAAGAAGTGACTACAAAAGTCTTCAAGGACGTGGGAACTTGATAGGTTGATGACAACGGAAGTGAGAAGAAGCAAAAGAATCTAGTTGTGGAAATAATTTAGAGTGCCGCATTTATTTGTCTCTTCTTTGATCATCTCAAAAGCGTCATTGAGCACAACTTCTTGGTTTGGTAGCAATCTTCTTCAGAAACTCTTTGGTTGACATGGAGCTTGATAGAACCTTTCTCAATAGGGTCAATGGCATGAGAATCCTCTATACCAACGATCTTGAGTAAAACTTTGTCAGCCATAATATGTTGTTGAAGGACTGCAAGTTTAAAGAACACTTGATTTTAGATTCCAAAGTATCTACAATTTTGATAATTTTTTTATGTCACACTTTTAAAAGAAACTAATCGCAAATAGCAGATTTACTAAATGACAACACATCTATAAAGAATTTATTTTTATGATCCTCATTGTCTAGAGATTCCTAATCCTTTTATCTAGCTACATCGGTTCTTTTTCCATGATGGTGGTGTCTAGAAGTATACTTGGAGAAACATTTATGCCTTTAAGCTCTAAAACACAGGTCTCATTTTCTATTGCACTATCTTCTTGCATTGGATGATTTTCTTAATTTTTTTTTACTAAGTTTCTTATGGCCTTCAAGCCATGGGGTGATCTTTGTAGATATCTCTATGACTTTAAGATAATCCAAAATATGTGTCTTTATGGCCTCAAGGCCATAGGATTAGAATTGTTAGCAGATCTCAACATATAAATAGATCTATGGCTTGAAATCTATATGGTACTTTATTTATGTGCCACCCTATGGCCCTAAGGCCATAGTTTAACCTAGAGACAATACTATTTTTCCAAGCTTGAGCTTTTTGAAACAACGTAAGTTTGAGGATTTGCTAAACTACCACAGGATAAGACCAAAATTAGAGTACAAAAAAGGAATAGTCGCCATAAATGTAATGGTCACTCTAAAAGGCAAGTAATTTTCTCCCAAATAGCTTGCAAGTTGCTTCTGTCTTTTGCTTGGAATTTAAAATCATGTGTTGTATAAAAAATGTTTTTTCAAGATAGATAATCACAAGTGAAATAAACTAAATTAAATGCAAGAAAACACTTTAATATCATAGAACAATATTCTAGTTTAGTGAAAGATGCATACCAAACCAGCTGTAATTAAATGGAGGGAGAAATCCTCCTTGGTTGTATAAGAATAAAGGTGATGTCCATTGGTGAGAGGGTTGGTTGATGAATAATCATGTGCTCCTTAGGTTCAAGTCCGAGCACTTTTGTGTACACATAGTACATATGTTTGCATGCCAAAAAGGATTTGTTGGTCTTCTCTTGCTTTTGAAAATCCGGACACGTGGACTCTCTTTTATATGAATCTCATAACTATTTTCAGTGAGAACTTGAAAAACTACATGCTCTTGAGACCTTTTCACTTCATCCAAAAATATAATTGTCATACTATTACATGCTTCCAATTTCTTCATGGCCTCTTTAGAGATTCCATGCCTCCACTATTTCTTCCGCAAGCTGCCACCACCTTCTTCGCAGTCACCGGCCGGAGATTGCACATTTACCATTGAATCTCTGTCCTAAATCCACTTTGATGCAGCGCTGCAAGTTTCTGTGTGGAGATATCTGTCCCTCTTGCCTACTGGCCAAACCTTCAGAGCAGGAGGTAAATCTTTGACTTATCTTTTGATTGATCGAGTATGCAAAATATAATGATTACAAAACCATAACCATTGCTCAATTTTTTTACCCTTGAACATTCTTTCGGACCATATACATGAAGCAAGAAGACAAATCAAGGGACTATGCAAGATATCGTCACAAATTTTTCTCCCTACTATTCCGAAACACTTTCTTTGACTATGAATGGGAATTCTCCTTAGGGTCCACTGAGTGCGTGGCACATCACTCTCAAACACATTGTTTCTTTGAGATGACAAAGGTGTGGTTGTATCTTTTTGAGATCTAATATCATCATCACTGTCACTAATTTGCATCGGATATGTTAGAAATACCTGGTCCTTGGGTATCAAACCTAATTTTTTTGGGTCGACCGCGATGGTTTCGTTGCTTAGATTCCATGACATTCTGGAAAATGGGAGCTACTTGTTCCTGTTCTACCCCTCTTTTTGCGCTGTACTATTTCTTTGTCCCCATGAAAAATTGGCTTCGCATACATTGCAGTCCCTACAACAACAGCCTCGTATAATAGATGGGCCACGTTGGTAGGAGTTGGAGTTTGTTGAGATTCAACTCGAGAAAGCAAGGTCTCCATTGTGGGAACCGTTTCTATATAACGCCCAGTAGTATATCCCAAACGTTTTGCACATTGAATATATGAGTTTATAACATCTGTTACACATGCATCATACAATGATATTTTTCTCTTTCCACCTTCACCCGCTAACCAAACAGGCATGCACACTTTCTAATAAATTAACATTGGGAATTTGTGCCCACTCCCACGGACTTAATCCAGCCTATGAAATTCAAACAAACATGAGTTAAAATTTATAAATTTCATGTATGCAAAGTTTATAAATTTTGCTAAAAATATAAATTTTCATAAAGATACTTACATCTATTCCAATTCCTCCCTAGTGTGAAATTCGTTGCTTCCACCATTCAAACCATATGCTCACTCTTGTGATGCTCTCTGTAGATAGATGCCGTCTCTACCATTTTTGAATTGAAAGTTCCTTTTGAGATGCAAGCACAATGGTCTTACAAGCCATTCATTCGTCACACATATCAATATGTTGATTTGTTAGATGTTGAGGTATCCACTTTTTAGCATATTTGTGGAGACTCTACTCCCAATGAAATAGGCATGATCATTCACAACCCTCCATAATCTTATCTGGCTTGCCATTGAAGACTATTTGAATAACAGTAAAATTTGCTCCAGCCTCTTCATACATAAAACCTGCAAAATGAGCTCCACCATGTCAATACTTTTCCATTGTTGAATTAAGGTAAAAATAACTTGAGTATTTGCATCCTCCTCTTTAGTTTCACATAAAGCAATTATTTGTAGTGATTGTATACTGCAAGATATTCAACATAAATATTCTCACACATATCATCTCAAATTTAATGATGAAAGAAAATATGAGATATTTTAAATACTTAAAGATTACCTTGGATCATAAACTCAACATGACATTGTTGCCCAACCTATGGGTAAAATCAAAATGCACCCACGCATTTCTTAAGTCACCCGTTCCGGTTCGTTTCATTAGATCAATCCCAAAACCTGGTCCTTTAGTGGACATTTTAAATAGGAAGCACTTGTCATCCTCTTCGTCCTGTCCATGAAATCTACTCCCATTGAAAAAAGGAAACATGCACTTTTTTTGAAGCATTAAAATATTATCATATCCATCCCCAATAATAACAGCTTGACTCTTCCTCTCCTTTGAAACAATTGGAAAAAACCTACATGATGCATCCCAAGAAAGTTAAATCAATAATAGTTAAAATATTAACAAATTCAAGGAACAAAACTTAGTTTCTCATACCCTTTGGTTTGAACAAATGCATCATTTCCTCCAAGAAATCATTGAAATGTCCATCGCATGTAACTTCAGCTTCCTCACCAATCAAGGAGTTAAGGACAATTCAAGTTGTTGCGCCACCAACATTTGAATTTTTCTTAGACCACCCTTTTCAATTTTTAGTACTGTAAGTACCAATTTTTGTACTCTTGAAATGGCACCCCTGGAGGTTCCTGCCTTAACATTATGACAATGTTTACCAACATGTATTGCCAGTCGCAACATTGTACTGTCTCAAGGCAAAACATAATAGATTTTGCAAGGACAAGCAACAGAACAAGTAACAACCTTTTGACAATAATGACAAGTTATTGTTGTTTTCAGCTCTTCCATTGCAAGGTAGTCTTTCTTGACCTGTCTGTCCACATATCCATGAAAATCTATACCATTAAATCTTGTTCATTAATATAATGAGGACATGTTGAATAATTGCATTGCATGCATCCCAAACAGTGGCTTAGACGAAGTGTGCATGATATCGCAATGGATATAATAGATGGGCGAGTCCACAAGTGACCATCAAAGCGTTGCTCCATCCTTGACATTCGTTTTGTTTTATCCTGAGCTGCAGGAAACTCAAAGCACAAATTTCCATCATAATGTTGTGGAGGTTCAACAACTTGCAAAGGAGCTCCACATAATCCTAATAGTCCTTTAACTTTTTTGCCCTTGCATTCAAATTGGTAAATTATAATTTTTTAATATGTACAAACTATAATTTTGTGCTTGCCATCGGAATTTGGCATCAAATTTGGCGGGCCTTTTAATTTCTAGATGTTTGGTTCAAGGACTTCATTTAATGCAGTCTAATAGTGCCTGCAATTGGTGTGTGTGTGTGTGTACATATACATATACATACATATATATATGTATGTGTGTGTATATATATATATATATATATATATATATATATATACACAAAACTGGTGTGTGTATGTGTGAGTGTGTGTATGTGTGTGAACACAAGTGTATATGTTAATTGTTTGAAAGTGGTCAGTTATTTGAAATATATAATTGTTATGTGTTCAGTTTGTTTAATTATATACTCTTTATAAGTGCTTACTGTATATATTTTATAAATATAATACATGAAAAGTGAAATGAAAGTGCAATGAAGTGAAGTGAAAGTAAAGGAGTCTATTTTCTCGTGAAGAAGAAGGAGGAGTAGAAGAAGAAGAGAAGGTACTCATGGGTGTGAGTGTGTGTGTTTTAGTTATTTACTTATATTACCCATAGACGAACATATACGTGTTCAAAGACCAAGGTACCTAGATAAATACAAGGTTTATTATACAAAAAAAACTTAGATAGCCTGATTTTGTACCAATGAATAACATCCAAAAGACCCCATCCAAAAGGAAGAAGCTCCTTCACAAACTTCAAACGAAATTGCCAATCTTCCGAACAGTAAAGCACCAAAAAAGCTGAACCAAAGAGAGTAGCCCTCACTTGCACCCATAAAAACATCACAACATTTTGTTAGCATTGGCTCTATATGAAGGTGATGCATGGGCATCCTAGTTGTTATCCATGTCACAAAGATACAACCTTTTTGTGCAACTAACCTTATGATTGAAATATAAATTTCAAGAGACTTTGGTAGTCAATTACACCATTATAAACAAACTTTAATAGTCTGATATACTGGTACTGGTATTGGTACCAGTATCAAATTTTTAGTGCCAGTATTGGTACTGGCAGTACTGGTACTGCGATCCTACTATCCTAGTAAATTTGCACACTAGCTGTTATCCATTTCACATAGGTATGCCTTTTTGTGTAAGTAACCTTATAATTGAAAGCAAAATTTCAAGAGACTTTCGTAGCCAGTTACATCATTTTAAACAAAAATTTTACAGTCTGATACACTGGTATTAGTACCAGTCTTAGATTTTTAGTGCCAGTATTGGTATTGGTATTGGTAGTACTGGTACTACTATCCTATATCTTGTTAAATTGGTACACTAGCTGTTATCCATTTCACATAGGTACACCTTTTTGTGTAAGTAACCTTATAATTGAAAGCAAAATTTCAAGAGACTTTGGTAGCCAATTACATCATTTTAAACAAACTTTTTACAGTTTGATACACTAGTACTAGTACTGGTACCAGTCTCAGATTTTCAGTGCAAGTACTGGTACTGCTATCTTGGTAAATTGGTACACTAGTTGTTATCCATTTCATATAGGTACACCTTTTTGTGTAAGTAACCTTATAATTGAAAGCAAAATTTCAAGAGACTTTGGTAGCCAATTACATCGTTTTAAACAAACTTATTACAGTCTGATACACTGGTACTGGTACCGATACCAGTCTCAGATTTTCAATGTTAGTATTGGTATACTGGTAGTACTAGTACTGCTATCGTGCAATCCTGGTCAACTGGTATACTAGTACTGGTACTTGCAATACTGGTATTGATACTGCTACACGTCTATATTGTTATAATGCTATACTGGTTTATTGGAAAACTGGTTTCTAAACATTGTTTATGTCAAGAATACCAAAAAAGTGTATAAACTAGTAGTCTTATATAGGAGATAGGTAATTCCATAAATATTGCAAAGAGCCAATATACTGGTACTGATACAGGTATGGTATACTGGTACTGGTATTAGTAAGTGCTGCTAGTACTAGTACTATTAGTACCAGTACTCCTAGTACTGCTATTGAAATTGCGATACTTCTAAACTGGTATACCAAGTGGCATACTTAGTATTGGTGCTAGTCTAAAATTGTCAGTGCTAGTACTAGCATTGGTAGTACTGGTACTGATATTGCTTTATTACTCTTTTGGTCTACATGTTTAATGGTTTACCAGTTCCCTGACATATTGTTATTTCACGAATATCTGAACAATGTTAAAACCAGGAGTTTTACCCTTGGAGATAGGAAATAGGCAATTCTATAAGGGTCTTGATGAGAGCTAGTATACAGGTATAGATACAGGTTTGGTATATTGGTATTGGTACAAGAACTAGTCTTCCAACTTTTAGTGCTAGTACTGTTACTAAAACTGCTATACTGGTATATTGGCATACTAGTACTAGTACTAGTCAAAAGACTTCTAGTGCTAGTACTAGTGCTAGTAGCACTGGTAATGATACGTATATTCTGCCACTGGTAATGATACGTATATTGGTACTGGTACAAGTACTAGTCTTCCAACTTTTAGTGCT
The DNA here is from genome assembly GCF_014529385.1 of Adiantum capillus-veneris. Lineage (NCBI taxonomy): Eukaryota > Viridiplantae > Streptophyta > Polypodiopsida > Polypodiales > Pteridaceae > Adiantum > Adiantum capillus-veneris. The sequence continues at coordinate 10,685,373 of NC_140955.1, forward strand.
AGCACTGTTACTAAAACTGCTATACAGATATACTGGCATACTAGTACTAGTACTAATAAAAAAACTTGTAGTGCTAGTACTGGTGCTGGTAGCACTGGTAATGATACGTCTAATACTGCTATACCAGTTATATCAGCCACTTAACAAAACCAAAAGAATGCAAAAACCAAGAGTTTTATACTTGAAATATAATATAGTTATGTGTTCAATTTGCAGAAGGAGTAGGATAAGAAGAGAAGGTACTCAGTGTGTGTGTGTGTGTGTGTGTGTTTGCACGCGCGTTTTATACTCACGTAAATGGATGTATGTGTGTGTGTGCACGCGGGCATGAGCGCGCGTGTAGGTCTGCCATAGGAGCTTCCATTGGAAGAGCCTCAATGGAGCTCCTCCATTGGGGATCTTCAATTGGAGATCCATTGGGGCTCCAAATGGAGCTCTTCCATGCTTTGAAAGGCATGGTGAGAAGGCAGTGTGTGCACTGCCTTCTCACCATGCCTTTCAAAGCATGGAGGAGCTCCAAATGGGGCTCCATTGGAAGCTCCTATGGCGGAAATGCGCGCGCGTGCACACACACACACACAGCAACACATTTCCCAAATACAATCATGCATACACACACAACCACACAGTAACACATGACGCAAATACAATAATGCGTTTGTATACTACAAACACACTTTACAATCATGCATTTGTATACTACAAACACAAACACAAATAAACTTGTTGTAATACACACACACATAAACACTTGCTATTTATGGTCTTTCTTTTATTTGTCACTATATACTAAGCTAGTTGTGGTCTTATTGTTTTTTTTGCTTTAGGAGTAGTATACTCGTGTGTTGCTACTTGAAAATCCATTGGGCTCGCGAGCACTAGAAGCTGAAGATGGGCAAGTCTGCCAGTAAAGGGGCATTGGCACCCTTCAGATCAAGGGTGCTAGGGCCAGTCCCCATCACCTCCTTTCATCGGTATGTAGCCTCCAGTCACAAGCAATGTGCATGCTGGTCATTGGTTGTGTATTGTTAGACGAGGTTGTTTGCCCACGTCCCCCACCCATGGTCTATTTGAGCAAGATGGTTGAGGGGAAGGTGCTTTTTGAAAACACGTTCACCTTCCTCTTTGTGTGAGAATCTATGTCTTTTTGCATGTGCCTGCACCAAGTGGACACGTGATCATGTGGCGTCACGTGTAGTGATGTAGGAGATCCAAGATGCTTGCAAAGAGCACCATGAAGAAGCAGCGCGCACGCTGCTTCCTCAGTGTGCTCCCCAGGAGGACACATTTGGAAAGCGGCTCATGTTTGACCAGCTGTCAAAACAGTCTTTCTAGCGGCCAAGGGAAACATTATAGCGGAGTCATTACAGTCTTTCCAGCGAAGTCGTTACAGTACGCTTTCCAGCAGCCAAGGGAAACAGCAGCGCGCGCGTTGCTCTGGACTGAGTGATCCATGTGCTCGTGCTAATATAAGCATGTGGCTCAATTTCTCTGCAGCAAGACGTTCTACTGTACATTGGGCCTGTGCTCATACTAATATAAGCGCGTGGCTCAATACAGTACTGGTGTCCTGACACTACTGTCGACAGTGTCCGGCCGCCATGAGTGTGTAACTCTGGAGACTGGAGTGGTACATGTCTAGGGCATGTCTAGACTCTACTGTCACCGTAACTGTCCTACAATGCTCTGACCTGCTAGTATAAGTGCTGCACGTCTTCTGCTCTGCAGACTCTGCCACTGTCTTTGTGAGCGAGCAACAACATCATGAGACCAACAGCTTCATGCAGGTCATCCTCCCCGTCAAGCACCTCGACCGCCAGTGCATTAAGCTACGACGCAGCTAGCACCGACACTTCATCGTCATCGTCGAATTCGAGCACAGGCATAGAAAATGTGATGGATGAGGCTTCGCAATCTTTCGTTAGGAAGGTGAGCCTGCCTGCCTTTAATCATTTATTTATGCTCTATGCCTTTACCTGCAAATATGTGCTAGAGCTTGATTATTAAGTCAATTAGTTTTAATTATCAACCAGATACATATATAGGTCTGCTGGGTAACGTCATTAATAATTACACATGCAAGGTCGCTCCTCTGAATTGCAGGCAGCACCTCATAGAACGTTGCCTCACTCTCTGTCTAGACAAAGAAGAATGCGTCAAAGCGCTCTTCCAGCATGCCCGAATCGATCCCATCGTCACTCGGACATGTGTGAATCTCTTGCTAGCCAATCGCACTCATATACATTTAATTACAGCTACCTAATTAAGGTTTACATATAAATATTGCTGACAGCTAGACTTTGATTATTTTCTTCTGTCTTAATGCTATACTATGTTTAAGCTTGTAGTTTGGAATGAATTAGAGAAGGCAAATGAAGAGTTCTTTGAGCAATATTACAAAAGCGAAAAGATAGTAAGAAAGCACTCTGACGTTAATTACTTTGAAGGATCTTTAAGGGTCGATGACGACGAGAACAGAACGAGAACGTATGTGTGAAGATTATTGTAACTGAAAGCATCGATAAGGCGAGTTCAGGATCGTAGATTAAGTTTTTAACACAACTAACATAGGATGGTGTCGATCAATGTAGCCTTTGCCTATTGTAAGAGGACAATTACCTATACAGTATACATGCAAAGGCTTATTTACTTTGTAAAGTGATGGTTTTTGTTTTCCTATCCTTCCACTAGAACACTCTTCTGGACGTCCTTTGCCCCTTTTCCATCAATCTATTTATTGCATGGCAAGACATAATAATTAGAGCTTCAGTTTTACGATGCTTGCAAGTGCATAGTGCATGTAAACTGACAAAGTTCGCTATGGCTTTTATAGGAATTATCAATATCGCATGTAAGCATATGAATCCCATATACTTCTGTCTCAAAATTTGTACAACGCTTTCACTAGTCAATGGTCATGCAAGTCATTTTGACTTTGAGAAAGGCCCACCTTCTCCCGAATGTGGTAATTTTGTGCCTAAATTTGAAACTGCTGAGGAGTATTCCCAACCTAATCTAGCACTGAATGTAATCGCGCCAGCTAGCTCTCATCATGATTCAGCGGAGAACGACATATCTACGGCAGTTGATGCTAGCACGGAGGAGTCATGCACCCACACATGTAGGCAGCCAATGTCTCCCGGCTCTAAGTTAGCCACAGCCAATGCTCCACCGATGGATGATCTTGATCCTGGCCATAGAGATTTAAACATGGTGGTGTACTATATAGGCTTTGAAGTTTCATATGTAGGCTATCTAATGTGGAAAATTTTTGGGGAGTCTGGTTGACTTGTGGGAGAACATTGGCCTCTTTAAAGATTTACCTATCTTACTCTTGAATGAGGCCACTAATGCTCTCAATGAGAATCGGAGGGTGTGGTGCATACTACCCTCGACCAAGCACTGACGCATGACGCTCATTGTTGCTCAGTGTTTGTCCACCATTCGTTATGCTTGCCCCATCACAGTCTTCCACAATGGCCAAGTTGCGAGGTGGAAAGCATGAGGAACTTTTGCGGAGGATGGGGACTGTGCTACACTCACTCAAGCTACTACCGCAAATAATGATGCCCACATGGGACTGCAGCTATGGATATGTCCTAGCCCCTCAACCATTGCCCGCACTAACCGGGGTGCTGGCTCGCCCTCTCAACCGCCAAGTAATAGGGTGCATGATAAAACACAAACTCTTTGACTTGTCGCATTCTACATATCAATAAAAAGAGGTGCTCACTCCTCATGATACCTACGTCTATTTGACACACCAAAATATTGAGAGGATTTCAAATTCGGTCAGTGCTCCCACCCAGCCATGACAGTAGGAGTCGATGCTTGCATTGTCAAAACAAAACACAGAAGTATGTGGTATATTCACCAAATCAACACAAGTGGTTGACAAACTTCATGCCCAAGATGTTATCTCTTGAAGTTGCACTTAGTGCAGGGTATGTTTGAGGTGGCCAGGACTAAGGCCTGAGTTGTTTTCATTCTCTCCAAAGCAAGGGCCTCTCTCCAGACGTGATCACCTATTTTTTCATGTTCAAGGCATGCAACATTTTGCACATGGGCAAACAAAGTCATGATCAAATTGTTAGTCACACGCTCTTGGTATATACTATCATGCTTGTTTGATATGTATGAAAAGTGTGTTGTATTGATGAAATCATATAATGTGCTCGTCAAGATTCTTGTCTATAATTTTGGCATGCAACAATATGCAAAACATTGAAATGGTCCAAAGAAAAGGGATGAGAATCTTAATTAGGGATGTTCATTGCAATGCTTTGGTCTGCATGCATCCCAAATGTGATGCACTTTTTCAAGCAGAATATAAGGTATGCTTAACACGGACACATATGAGTAGGTTTGAGCTGCTTTTAGCGATTGTGGATCAAGGGCTTTTATTCAAATTTCATTAACTTTTTCTTTTCTTTTTTGAAGGCATAGGGAATTTTGCATGCAAAAAATTGACAAATGCAAAAAAATATAATGATGAGATTGCTAGTCAAGCTCTGTAATTTTGCAAAAGCTCTAAGTGAAAACCTCCTTTTTTAACACGCTCGTATTTTCACATAGCCTCTAATTAGGAAATTTTATGCCATGGTAGTAGCATGATACTCCTATGCCTTTCACTTGCTTCTACCTGCCTTTGGCTACTAATGCTCTTAAGATTACTAATGCCTTGGATTCTTCACGTGGATGGATACACTACATTAATTAGGTGATTTGTTGGCTATAAAAGATGTCATATTATTTGAATAGGGAATTCCTGAAGTTTGAATGCTCAAATGTCACCTTTGACTCAGTGATTTCTTCTAGTAGTAGTATTAATTTTTTAAAAGAATTACCTGGCTTGATGTTCACTATCATAAACCATGCATTGTGGTCATACTCGGACCCTAACTCCTATTTGTTGGTCGATATACATTAGGTTGATATTGTTTTTGTTATGCTCATTTGAGAAATGGACAAATTTATTGAGGTCTCACTCTCTGTGTGAAAAGCGAAAACTATGGGTTCTTCACCAATATGGAGATTATGAAAACAACTTCTTCCACTTTCACAAAATCCTATCTCCTTCATTGCAACAACAAAGGTCTTTCTAATAAAAGAAAGCTCTAAATTAAACCTCTCTCAAAAAAGGAATTAGGATAACTTGTAAATGCATGTGGTGTTGCCTTCTGGAATTTATATAGAGGAGATCAATTAGAGGAATTAAAAAAACTACTTGATATGATTGGTTGTAATCAACAAAAGATTGATATATTTGTGGACCACCAAAGAGTGTTCCAAATATGAGTGCATAAAAATATGCTTGACCACTCATACATCCTCTCGATCATTAACAGCACCCTTTATGTCTTTGGCTCACCCATGGACATGTTATTTTTTTAAAAAGAACCACTTCAGTCTCCAATCACAAGCACTTGGATGAATACGAGAGTGCATAGATAAAGAGAGTTTGTAAGCCATATCTCCAACTCACTTGAGTATATTAGAAGGCCCACAATATCTCCAAAATAATTTAGATATTGGTCCAATTTGCACTCACAATATTGCTAGGCAACCAATAGAAGCATATGCTAGTGCCATGAGTAGTCCCAAATCTTGAAAAGCATCTACTAGTGCCATGAGTAACCACCACTAATTGCTTTAGTGGAGTGTGCAAGAATATATGCTTGATTTATGTGCTATGAATATTATGTCCCGATCATTGCAAAAATGACAATTCAGGCTATTGTGCAAATGATTTTCTCTCTTGGCTGCCGGTTCCACTTTGGCATTCTCTCTCTCTCTCTCTCTCTCTCTCTCTCTCTCTCTCTCACACACACACACACACACCCTGTGTGTGTGTGTGTGTGTTTCTCTTGTTGTTGGTACTCTCACACCCCTATCTAATCTCTATTCCACAAGTATGTTTTTCTCTCTCGTCTAATTCTTCTTCTCTCTCCTTCTCTCAGTACTTATTTCACCTACCTCAACGACACCATAGAGAGCGTACATATGAGAGAGCTCAATGCTTATATAAACTCGAAAAAGCATCACCTTTAGCCAAAAAACACGAATTGATTAACTCGCAAATAAAATTAACCCATCTGTGAGCACTAGGAAGCTCCTAAGAGCTCTCCTGCAAGCCTCTATATGGCTTCCCACAAGCCTCCTCTATTTCTTTGCTCAGATCTGTGACCTCTCCGCCATAGCCGACGAGTTCATCGCGAAGCCGTCCATCTACGCTCTCACACCTGTCGCTCTGATACCAATTGAAGGAACTGTACAGGAGAGAAGAGGAAGGAGAAGAGCACACAACACACAGATATGGGTGGGGAGACTCAATCAGTGAGCAACCCCCTATACACTTATGCTATGTATAAGGTATACAAGTCAATGGGCGGCCGGGCAAGACACAGGCACCTATACCCCAACAACCACCTCTCTATCAGCCCGGAAAATTCAAGTATAGTTAGATGTCGCTAACGCTTCTCTCCAATATTTCGAACAAAGAATCAATGATCAGGCCACTTTCTTGCGGTAAATAAGAAAAAATCCAGCCGTGGCCTCGATCAAGAAGTGTATAAAGCACTTGAAAAGAAAAACAAATATTTAGAACTGGAGTTGAATCAGGAGCAATGAAAACTGGAGTTGAAGCTAGAGCAATCACAACACAGAGACCTGGCATTGATGCGGGTCCAAAGAGAGGAGGAAATCCTTAAGGAAATTGCAGAACTAAAAAGAGTAAATCAACTACTCCGAGATGGAAATCCCGATACATAGGAAGAGGTAGGTACTTCAGAGCCGCCCCAAATGACATCCCCTTGGTCTCATTTGCTGACTTTGAGATGCATTCTACAACAGAGCCAAGTGGTGATGAAGACTTTCAGGTCCAAATCACAAATGAAGATACAGTGCCAATGGTCCAACTGTCAAAGGCTGAAGAGAACGCACTGAAAGAGAAGATCACCTTGGAGGAAGATGAGCAGTGGAAGGCCGCAATGGATTGGGAGTTGAGAGTTTTACACTCTGTCAATGTCACTCAACTCACTCCCAATCAAATCAATGCTCAATGGCACCAAAAATCCCTCCCATACCCTCTCATCAAGGTAGAACTCTTATAGGTAAGGGAAATATTATACAAGGATATGCAAGAAGATGGCGTAGATAAAGACCACCTGAAGTGGAGGTTAAGTTGGTTGAACAAGAATCCAGGATATCTGATTCTGTTCACAAGAGCACCTGCGGCCCTACAGAAAGATCCGACATTCTGTCCTGTACCTCAAGTAAGGACATGGCAAGCACATGAAGCACTGTAGAAGAAAATACCAACATGGCTTAATTTTCCCAGATTTCCAGCTCCAGAGAAAGGCCAAGCATTAGAAGAATACATGGTGAAAACCCTAACGGGCGCCATGACATTCTTTAAGAGTCTGGAAGATCTCTCCTGCGCAATGCTATATAAGATCTGCACGATGCTACTCACTTGCATACAGGTTTTCAATGATCCTGAGCAGACAGGAGCCCCCTGGCTCTCATTCTTGGAAGGAAACAAAGGCCTTTGCTATTATCTAAGTGAGAAACCCTCAAAGGAAATTCTCTATGGATTTTATGCCAGATGCATGTTCTTGCCCTCGCATAATATGCTCGCTTTTGAGGAGGCATTCTACAATGGCTTCTTCACCTGGCGAATGAAGATATTTGCACCGATGATAAGCAACCTCACGTCAAGATTTGTAGGATACTCAGCAGTGGAACTGAAAAATAGAGTCACCATGCAGTTTTTGCAAGTGCCAGACAAAGAACGCAAAATCAGATACCAAAAAGCATTAGAAGCACTAAAAGACCGCCTCGCCCATTGTCAACCCGAAGACTACTTTAGCCCATAAAGTTGTGTCAAGGGACGACACAAGCGAGGAGGTGGAGAATGTTAGCAGCAAGCTAACACGGACACCATTTTTCGAAGTTCTCCTTGTAAAATAATTATTATTTTGATAATTCGTGAATATTGTAACTCCTATTTTCTTGGTAAACTTTGTAATTAATGAGCCGGGGCTACAAGCTGTCCGATTGTATCAGCCATTCAATTCCGAGCTTTGGTAGAACTCCAGATTATTACTTTTGACCACTCAAAAAACCTTGGCTAAGGTATAAAAGCCAATTTTTGTAAGTTTTTTATAAGTTTTTGGATAAGAAATACACACCATGAGCTAATGGCGCTCACTTCTCTCCTTCTCGCGCTTCCTACTCCCTCTTCGGTTGTCACATTGCGAATGCGTTTGTTGCATTGCAACCGCAGGTAAGAGCTCTACACATTGAAGTAAGCCATTCACAATATTTCGTAGCTTTTGGCGTCGCCGACCCACGGTCTAATTTCATCATAACTAGGAATTTACATGTTCAAATAAAAAACTAAGCATAGGCGGGGTATCGGGGCATCATTGCTAAGCATTTAGATACATTCTGGGTCAAAAACAACTAGGTCAAAAATCCACTACTGTTAATAATTGCGATTTTGGAATTTGACCTAAAGTGGGATTTGAGGCCATAGGCATGTGTGCCTAGGTCTTATAAACTTGTCCTAGAAGTTTTGTTACATTTGGATGTCATTTAGATGCTGTAACGGATGTGATTTTCTTGCCGATGAGCGATTGGCTTTTGGTGATTTTAGTCACTTGAGTGTAGCTTGAGTTAGATGCGAGTTGTTAGTTGTTTTTCAAGAGATTGACAACCTCTTGTAGCCTCTATGCACTAATCGAGTCAACTTTGTCCCATGGTTTGACAAATTAATTGTGGTTCTCGCTAATACTGCAATAAGATAGGATGGTGAGGTTAGACATGCATCCCACATTTTCCAAGGAATCTTGAATCCCTGGAGCTACGAATTCAAGCTTGAAATTCACCTTGAGCAACTCGAATCGAAGCACACTGTGGGACACAACCCTTCCACACAAAATCAATCTTAATTGACTTGCAATAAAACTGCCTTGAGTGGTAGCAAGAGAATCGCCTTGGCTTGGGGAACATACCTTCCTACTATCACAAAGCCTAATTTCCATTGTAGAAAGTTCTATCTCCCAAATCATCACAGCCTGCTTGTTTTCTTCTTGTACTCGCTGCCAAGACATTCTCATGAATAATAGTTAACTTACTTTTGACTTTGAAGACTTTGAATTCAGTCGCCTGCCTGTTTTGAAAGCTTAAAAATCTTCCTTTGCTAAGAAGTTAGTCACCCCTTCTTTTGATACTCTTGGTCCTCGACAAAACTCTCCCATCCGCCAGTCGACGGCAGCAAATCTTGGTCAGCACTGGTGGAAATTCTTTAGCTCCGAACTGGCCAAAAATAAAATGAAAAATTAATTGGCATCGGCAGAGATAAATTTTTGTTCGAAGTCGTCGAGTTTTCAAAGACATTAGGAGAAATATGAACCTTGCATGGGTCTTGTAAGGAATCCTAATTTTTAGGGATTAAGGCTAATGTTGTGTAGGGTTAAAGGGACAAAGGCACTCAAGAAGCTAGTTTTGAGTAGGCTTTTCTAGCCTTTTGTTTAGACACATGTAGGATGTGGACCTAGGAAGTCACCTTCTCTCTCTAGCTTTTTGAAAGTGAAGGGAGTAAAGAGGTGTAGCCACATCATCAAAAACGTGGATCACTAAGAGCCAAAATTTGACTTTAAAAAAAAAAAGTTATTTTTACTTATTTTTGACTTAAAACTCCCCCCCCAACATATATCCATATCAAAAAAGTATTTTTTGACATTTTTTTAAACTCACAAGCACTAAAAGTCCAATTTTTCAAAAAAAAACTCCCCCAAAAAAAAAACCTTTCTTCTCTCTTCCTCCTCCTTTCCTTCTCCTTCTCCTCTCCCTCCCTGCCCCTTCTCTCCTCCTCCTCCCCTCTCTCCCTCTCCCCCACTGTCCCCTTCTCTCCTCCCATGTTCCTCCCTCTCCCTCCCTGCCCCCTTCTCTCCTCCTTCTCCACTCTCTCTCTCTCTCTCCCACTACTCCCTTGTCTTCTCCCATGTTCCTCTCTCTCCCTCCCCCCTCTCTCTTTTCATCCTTTGCTTCCTCATGCAACAGCTACCATGGTGCTCAAGGACATCACAAATCGTATGCATACATATTTGCTTGTTCACAACGTTTGCACCGAAGGCCACACGTGAGGGTGAGCAGAGGTCATCCGAGGAACGTCGTACCATCAGTGAGATGAATGTTGATGATTCTTCAATATCTTGCCAATACCATCACATATTTGAATAAAACACCCCTTTATGCAAGGTAACAATATACTTCTTACTTTTGATTGTGTTCTTCTTATCATAAACTTTGAAGTCTAAGGTGTTGCCTCTACTTGTTTTGTAGTGCTTGGCACAAAGGTTGCTTTTATGCACAAATAGTGAAAGGCTGCAGGTTAGAGAGGCCAAGTGTCACCACTTTTCCTCTAAAACAGTCTTCTTTGTTACATCTTGCAGTTAGGTGCTTCAAATCCATGCTTATTAGGGGTGGTAGTCTCATCCTAATCTATATTTTTGTATTGTTTATTCCCAGCTAGATAGAAATACTTGCAAATTTGTACAACATATACTTAACAAGTGTCTTCATTATGTAGCTTGCAAATGTTGAATTCATACATGTTTTTATTACAAGGTGACCTATTGCTATGCTAATTGAGTGGCGTTGTTTGCAAGAATGGCTCAAGGAACTGGCATAACATGAAGCTTACGATGGCACAAAGCTCTCCTCAGCGGCAATGTGGCTCCCACTACACCAAAAATCATTATGCTGACATGAAGAGATCCTTAGTAGGACAATGCAAACACTTTTCATCAGCAGCAACACACTCTTTCCTAACATGAGGACACTCCTACCAAAGATATTTTTATGTGATAGGTCACCCAGGAGCATACCATGTCATGGAATGGATGTAAGAACTATGACCGCACTACTCTTTGGAAAGTGTTCACAGATGTATGTTTATCAAAGTTAATGAGAAGAAATTTGGACTTTTTTGTTTGTTGATGTATAAGAGCTATCTAGGTCTACCATATTTTAGATTGTTTGATAAGTTAAATAAAATTTGTAGTCATTTAAACTGTAAGTTTGTTTTTGTTTGGTAAGATTGTACATGAGAAGACATAATAAAGTATAAGAGATCTTGACGGAATAAGCCTCGATTAGATTCCTACCATGCACTTGTGACACCAGACCTCTCCTTGAACCTTTTGATTTCTATCATTGTGGGAAGTCCAAGGGTGGTCTATTTTCAAATTTTTAGCAATAAATTTTTTTTAAAGGAAATTTTGGTTATTTTAAAGTTTGTACACAGTCTAGGAGTTCATTCTGATTGTTTTCCTTCAGTTTCAATTTTTCATCGAGGGCACTCCTTGGAAGCCACTTTTGAAGGTGTTAGGGTGAGATTTTGAGAAAGTTTTGTATGTAGGAAATGCAGCCCTTAACACAATAAAAAAAATCGGTTCTCTGAGTATTTTCAGATTCCATGGTTTTAATGCCCGTAGATTAAGGAAAAAGTAAGAAATGTCAGTTTTACATCATTTTTTAAGAAATTGCCAACTTGCACGTTGATTTTTGGAAAATCCGAGTAGGATATGATTTTTTTGCATCACACGATGGTCGAAGAGCGCGACGAGATGAATAAATTTATGTGAGACAAGGCCAGACAGATTCGGAGCCAATTGAACACTAGAAGCTCTTGAAAACAGCCTAAAAGTTCAACACTTAACACGGAAAAAAAAAAAAACTGACCACTTGAATTATGACCATGCATTAAAAAAAATCTTGTACTTGTCATTTTAGGGCCCGAGGGACCCTCAACATGAGGGGCCACAAGGGCGCGCAAATCGGCCATCCAAAATTTTTTGGATGGCCGATTTGCGCGCCCTTGTGGCCCCTCATTTTGAGGGTCCCTCGGGCCCTAAAATGACAAGTATAGGCTTTTTTTTATGCATAGCCATGAGATAGAATTGGGCAAATTAATGTATTCATAGAAAACTCCCCCTCCCCCCCCAATGGCAAATAGCTAAACATTGTATCATGCCATGCATTAACAAAAAGCTTGTACTTGTCATTTTAGGGGCCCAGGGACCCTCAACAAGAGGGGCCACAAGGGCGCGCAAACTGGCCATCCAAAAAAATTTGGATGGCCAGTTTGCGCGCCCTTGTGGCCCCTCTTGTTGAGGGTCCCTGGGCCCCTAAAATGACAAGTACAAGCTTTTTGTTAATGCATGGCCATGAGATAGAACTAGGCAGTTTAATGTGTTCATAGCAACCTCTCCCCCCCCCCAAATGGCAGATACCTAAACCTTGTATCATGCTTATCAACCATTTTCTACTTCCTTGTGTCCATCCCCTCTTCTTGGAAATATCTTGGTCCCTATTTGTGCCTGGATGGGCATTCTACGCGCCGTTGTGGATGCCTGGATGGGCATTCTACGCGCTGTTGTGGTCCCTCTTGTTGAGGGTCCCTGGGGCTTCAAAATGACAAATAGGAGGTTTTTTTTAATGTATGGCCATGAGATAGAGTTGTAGTGTTTGATGTCCGGAGTATTCACTATGTCAAATTTTCCTATATCATGTGCGTTCACCACAATGGATTGAAAGTAGCCCTTATAGGCCTTACCTACACATGTTTCTGTAACTTTACAAGAATATAAATTCCCTTATGTTGAACACATGTGCTATGTTACATATACTTTAGTGAACTCCCAAGGTCAAAGGCCTCACAAATTTTGTGCATTCAGAACATTTAGCACTAGAAATCAACCAAACAAGGAGCCAATTTTTACTTCCTTGTGTTCACCTCGTGTTCTTGGGAATGTTTTGGTTAAGCCATTTCTTTGGTATTTAAAACCACATGTGACCCCTATTGTTATAGTATCCAACCAAAGGTTTCTTGATTAGCAGTTATATAGGTTCGAGTGATACATATCTTCTATGTTAACAATGCATGTATCTATAATTTATGTTTACACTTTCTCTATCCAAATGAGCTACATAGTAAAAATCAAATCCGCAATTCAACAATTAAGTTCACAAGGTGATAGCGATTGGTATGATCTTTAGCAATACCAAATAAATAGCTACCAATAGCGAATGAATAGGGATATTTAAGAAGGTTTGATACCAAAAACTTGTCAACACTACTCAAAAAGGTGGAAACTCAAACGCTTTATAATATATATGATGAAACAAGAATCAATAATAAGTCACCCCTATATATCTACACCTCCCTCTCAAGTTGTCATTTCTCTAAGTCAAGCGTGGCATAGGCATAGTATGGAAACAATAACATTTTGGAAAGCAAGAATTTAGCTTTCTCAACTTTTGAAATGTTGCTATTGATATATATTCAACATCCCCAAATGAGGACATCTTGACAAAGGTTATGATCCACTTAATAAGAATAACCATTAGTGATTAAAGTGAAATCAAAATATTGCATGAATCTCTTCATGGTGAAATGATTAAGACTTGAAACTTCAAACATCTTACAGGCAAATCAGAATATCCAAAAAAATCAACAATATTTCTCAAATTTGTATGAAACTCCAGTAATCTAAACAAAATACTGTCACTCAGTGCGACACCATTTAACAAAAAGAAATATTTATATTGCATTTATAGAGGAATCCAGCCTCATAAGAATAATTACAAATGGAGACAATGTTGTTGCTGTTAGGCTTCTCTTACAAGTATTTGTCTTTCTCATCTAGAGATTCATATACATGAGTATTTGTGTGTCTATGACACTAGGGAAGATAGTAGTACTATAGGGATGGCTTTTCTAAGAGCTCCTAGAGAGTACCTATTGGTTTAAGATTCTACAAAAATCCTACTATTCTTATCAAAATCTTTTAGCACGGTAGTGAAAGGTTTCTCACGGAACAAAAATAGGGTGATTTCCATCTCTGCACATGGTTTCTTGCTCATGTCCTCTCAAAACAAGTTGACTCTATAAGTAAACAACAGATTATGTGAGCACAAAGTTATAAAGTACAAAATGATATTATTCTAATAATCTAATGACAACTATACAAAGAATAAATTATAAGAAAAATATTTGATGACTCTCCATAGATAACACAACTTACGTACATTGTGAGACTCAATCACATGCTACAAAACTATAGATGGCGCACCAAATCCATCAACAACATAGCACCACCCAATGTTATGAGGTGTGAAGCCTAAACATTGAAAGCCATAAAGAGGTTAATTCTCTCCAGCATGATAAACTTAAAGATGGAGATGATCTTAAGCTCTGAGTGTAAGCTACAAGGGTAGTTTTCTCACCATTCTATCTTTATGTTGGAGATGAATCCTTGCAATGCCCATGCACTATTCACACCTCGTGTTCTTGTGGTATGCAAGTCATGTGATTTGATGCTTTTTCCACCTTCGGGAGTAGAGGTTTCCATGTAGTGCGAGTGAATAAAAGTAGAAGGAGGAGAATCTTGTTTCATGCTGTAATGGAGGTGAGAGAACCTGGGAGAGGAGCTAGCTTGGTGTGGAACTATGTGGTAGGCAAGGGGAAGAGATGGGGGAGAAGCTTGCTTGGTGCTACAATGGATATGGAAGAAAGCTAGTAGAGAGATAATGTTGGACTATAGGGGGTGCATGTGGTTGTTGCAGCCATGGAGAGCTTGGAAAAGGGTTTGTAGAGAGAGAAAATCACTTTTAGCTATAGAATAGGTTTGGAAAGACATTGGAGGGTGGAAAATGATGTTTTGAATTTTTTTGGAAAAACTTAAACTTTTGGAATTTTTTAGTGCACGTTTTTTACTTTTGGAGGTCAAAAATACTTTTTTGACCATGAAATAGGTTAGAGACCTTTTAAGGAGGGAAAACTTGAAACTTGAAATTTTTAGTGTATATTTAAATCCGGGCCAAAAAGTGGGGAAAAAAAGGTCAAAGTGGTCCCCCCCTCCCCTTCCCCCCCCCCCCCCTAGCCACCTCCCTTACCTTCTCACTAGGTAAGAGGCCATTAAGAGGTGTAAGGCTACCTTGTCCCCCTACTTTTTTGAGGGTATAGAGTGTGTCCACCACCCTCTTCCTATTGGCTGGCCTCTAATTAACCTTAATTCCAAAGGGCCCCTAGAGGGTTCATATTTTTCCTAATGAACAAAATTGGTTCTTTTTGAAAACCGGCTATCACAAGAGCCGACAATCATCCACCAAGGAGCAGGTCACCTGAATAACTTGCGGAAAAATCTTGCGATTCCTATTGATTTGTGCTTTGGGGGTACGGGAGATTTGGCGCCACAAAATTCAACTGACTCGTAGACGCACCATCAGACTGCTCACTTTTTTGGCAATTTCCTAGCACCTCGCCATGTCGGACTGGACGCCACCGCAAATTCTCAGCTAAGTACATTTTATTTCTGTTATTTATTTTACTCTCTTTTACTTATTCCTCATAATGCATCTATAAATATCATCAAATAGCCCTTTTAAACATTATTATCTATCATTTTTTTTAAAACAAACAATTTTTAGTATAAAAAAAAACGAGAAGAAAAAATAAATAAAAATCACGCAATTATGGCACATCTTCCTCAGGCACCCACGATTGCTGAACAACTTCCAAATCTACAACGATCCCTCCATATGAACTTATGCAAAGGCAAGAACTTGAACATAAATTATTGCATTTTGCACGCACCGAATCTGCATCGGCACCCAAGAAAAACAAAATTAGTAGAAAAGCCTTCACTTTCAAGGATTTTGATGGCACTAAGGATGCTAGCACGGTTCTAGCATGGGTTAGTCAGTTAGATGACTATTTCCACGATGAATAATTTTCCGAGCGTGAAATGGTAAAGTGTGCATCAAATCATCTCACTAGCAGCACTGCATTGTGGTGGAACGCCACCAAACAACATGGGAAAAGACCACGTACCTGGCATGCATTTAAAAAAGTGTTTTTACTCCAATTTTTGCCCACACAATACAAAGCTAAAGCACAACGTCAATGGGATTTAATTCGACAGGGTCGAAATGAAGATGTACAGGGTTACACTGATCATTTTTGGAATTGTGTACTTCAATTGCAGGCTATTGAACATGTTAGTCGTAGGAAATTGAAGCGTAAGTACATATCATGCTTGGCACTACAAATTGGTGCTGAGGTAGGTATGTTTGAACAAGATTCTCTGTCAAAGTCTATTAACTTGGCTCTCAATGCAGAAAAGAAGAAAGGTGGACAACCCTCTCACACTGATCAACCTGCTAACACCAACCGTAACAAGAGACCTCCTTTCTCTACTAACTTTGATAGAAACAAACACCAAAGCCGTACTTTTTTCAAGAGATGCAGATTTGACAATTCTCCTACAACTTCTCAGCCTCTTACAAGCATCAACAACAACAACACGTAGCAACGAGGCAACCAAAATTCTTTCAACCAACGTCCTACTCCAAATTCTAATGGTAACAAAAAGGTGAAGTGTTTTAAATGCTTTCAGTATGGTCACTATGCAGATAAGTGCCCAAATGGTCCTGCTAAGGACAATGGTCAATCCAATGGCCACTCCAATGGATTCAATAGAAATTCAAGCACGAACATTTTTGGTAGCACCCTTGCATGGTCTTGATATGATTTTGGGAATGGCATTTTTTCATGAATTTGACCCGTTGATTAATTATAAAACACGTACAATGTCTCTCACTCATAATCATAAAAATTTCTCCATCCAAGCAACACTAGCACATCAAAAATTTCCACTCCTCTCTCACACTCAAGCCAAAAGAGCAATTCGAAAATAGGGGAAAACATATCTAGTATTGGTAAATCATATTTTTGTTGAAACTGAAACTTTACGTAATGCCGCACATGATGAACTTCTCTCACAATTTAAAGATTGTTTCATGCATGATCTGCCACCTGGAATTCCACCTTCACATCTAGAAGACCACAAAATTGACATTATACCGGGTAGTGAACCTCCTTGTAGAGCACCTTACCATGTAAATCTAGCTGCACACAGGGAGATACAAACTCAAATCACTGACTTGCTTGATCGAGGCCTAATCCGATCTAGTAGTTCACCATACGGAGCTCCAGTACTTCTTGTCAAGAAGAAAAATGGAACCTTTCGTATGTGTATTGACTACAGGGTTTTAACCAAGATCACCATTAAGAATAGGTTTTCTATTCCTAGAGTGGATGATCTATTAGAAAAACTGAAAGGGGCAAACATCTTTAGCAAAATTGACCTTAAATCAGGGTATCATCAAGTCAAAATGTTTGAACATGATGTCTACAAAACTGCTTTTAGAACACAAAGTGGACTCTATGAATTCCTTGTCATGCCATTTGGTTTGACAAATGCACCAGCCACCTTCACGCGCATGATGAATAGAATTTTCATTGAACATCAAGATTTTTGTGATTGTATTTTTTGATGACATTTTGGTATTCAGTAAATCTGAAGAAGAGCATAAACAACATTTAATACGTGTATTTGATCTGCTTGCACAAAATCACTTGTATTTGAATCCTAAAGAGAGTTTATTTTTTCGATCTGAAATTGAATATTTGGGACACATTGTATCGTGTAAGGGAATACATGTAGACCCCAAGAAAATTGAAGCCATTCAGTCATGGCTACCCAAAAACTTGCATGAACTACGTTCTTTTATTGGTCTTTGTAGCTATTACAGGAAATTTGTTCGTAATTTTGCTTACAAGTCACACTATTTGACTCTCCTGTTGAAGAAAAAAACACCTTATGAATGGACTGATTTACAAGAAAGCTCATTTAATGCACTTAAACATGCTTTGACTAATGCACCTGTATTGCAATTACCTGATTTTGAAATACCATTCTTTGTGGTAGTCACTGATGCTAGTGGAAAAGGTATCGGTACAGTCCTTATGAAAGATAACCATCCAATTGCTTTTGAAAGCTGTAAATTCAAACCTTCTGAAACATAGTTCAGTACTTATGATAAAGAGTTGACTGCTGTGGTACATGCATTGAAAATTTGGAAACACTATGAAATGGGTACTGATTTGATCATTAAAACAGATCAACAAAGTATCAAATATTTACTTTCTCAGCCCTTAATAGATGATAGACATATTAAGTGGGCCGCTTTTATTCAAAGTTTTCAGCCCAACATTCAATACCAACCTAGTAAAGAAAACGTTGTAGCTGATGGTTTGATTAGAGGACCCTCACTTAATCATCTATCAACCATTACGAAAACTTTATTTGACACTATGCCTGACACTTATGCACATGATGATGACTTGAAAACGACATGGTTGCATATGCTTGATAATTATGTGCACAAATTTCTCGAATACACTATTCAAGAAACTTCCTTTATTTCAAACAAAAATTGTGTGTAACTAAATCTTTCTGTACATTAATTAATGAAGAACTGCAAAAACCACCCTATGCTACACATATAGGATTTGCTGCAACTTTTCAAAATTTATATCGTGATTTTATTGGCCTACTATGAGAATGGATGTTAAACAGTATGTTTCAACTTGTTTGATTTGTCAAAAAATCAAAGCAACTACAGGTAAGAAATTGGGACTTTTACATCCTCTCCCCATTCTTGAAAGACCTTGGGAACACATTTCAATGGATTTTGTTACTGGTTTCCCATTCACAGTGTACAAACATGACATGATTTGGACTATTATTGACCGTTTTTCTAAACAAGCGTATTTCATTCCTTGTAAGAAAACACTCACAGTACATCAAGCTGCACTTTTGTTTCTTAAAACTATTTTCCCACATCATGGTTTGCCTAAAGTGATTATTTCTTATCGCGATTCAAAATTTTGTAGTGCTTTTTGGACTACTGTGTTTGAAAATCTTGGCACTACACTTGACTTCACTTCTGCATTTCATCCTGAATCTAATGTTCAAATCAAAATCACCAACCACATTATTATTGACATGTTAAAGGCTTATGTTTCTTCTCAACCTAATAAATGGGATGATTACCTACATATTCTACAATTTGCATACAACAACACCACTCACACTGCCACGGGTAAATCTCCATTTGAAATTGTATATGGTCACTCTCTTCCTACTCGTGCTTCACGTCTTTCTAATGTTGTGCATGCCACTGATGATTTCACTACTGACCTTCATGATATTTATGCAAGTGTACATTCTGCCATTAAACACTCAGAAGAACTTTACACCAAGCATGCTAACTAGCACCGCAAGGCACATCAATTCAATGAAGGTGATCATGTTTTACTTTGCATTGAAAAATGAAGGATCGAAAGTGTTGATACCAATGTCTTTGTTAACTTGCTCCTCGTTTTTATGGACCTTTTAAAATTTTAGCTGTCATTGGCACATTCACAATGCCTTTCACATTAGTCTTTTACACCCATTCAAAGGAGCCCTACCTACACACCACATTTATGAAGACCCACCTTCACTTGTAGACCAAGAAGAGCAACTTATCCCTGACAAAATAGTTGATCACGAGACCACCACTACACGCACTAGAATGGTTTAAAATGCTACCTTTTGACTTTCAAGGGCCACCCTAGAGAGGATGCCAAATGGATGCCTGAAAAGTTTTTCGCAACTTCCCCGACCTTCTCCACAGTTTGCATCACTCACGGTCCAGTTGATTTCTCTATTGAGCAACTGAGGACAGTTTCTATCCCTTGTGGAAGGGATGTTACGAGATTGGGCACCCTCCTGTTGTAGTGGTTAGCTGCGATTGGGATAGCTGGCGTAATGGTTAATTATGTGATGTCTATTTATTTTCTAATTAAGTTGATGATGACGATTTTTGTAGAGTGGAATGCAGGGAGTTGATGAAGAGGCATCGGCAATTACTATTGGCCATTTTTTATTTGTACAGTATTTTAGAATCTCATTTCAATAAGCCACTATGGCTCTGTAAATAATTCTAGTGGGAACTCCCCTTATGAGTCATGTAAGGACTAATGAGCTTCACTCATTTACAAAAGTGAAGTGGTTGTAAACAGAGGGGCCTCAATTTTTGGCACCTTAAGCTCAAAAATAATATATTAAATACCAACTCCACAAGAGAGGTGCCGTGGAGTTTGGGGCTAGATTTAGGCCTTTCTCTTGCAGATTCTCTTCTCTACTCTCTTATGCTAAGTGCTATTTACTGTTTACTCTCTAATCTAGTCTCCATATCTTACACATCTCTTACACCCTCTTACAAGCATGTCTATGTCAATTCTATGTTCTCTCTGTGTGTGTCTCATAGTCTAGGTGTGTGTGTGCATGCGCTTGGAAATTGGAAAAAGAGGTGGACAGGTTAATGGTGATGTTTGGGAGCATGTGTTGAACAGCTGAAGCAGTCGATCTTGCCCTATTCTCCCAATAGGTTTTCTGAGCATTGATCTTAAGATTTGTCTCGTCTATCAATCATCCTCAAAATCCTAATCTATTTCTAAAATCCTAAAATCCTAAAGGCACTCAACAAGTACGATTACCTCCAAAGATACATCTACATAGCAAAAGACGACAATCTTAGGCTATACGGTTTCTAAAAGAAACTTTTTAACTCTCGAAGATCCGAAAGGAAGTTAAAGGATAACTTCACAAGACGCTTATGTTTTTCCCTGGTTTAGGTCTCTTTGATCCCCAGCAATGGGGCCAAATGTGGGACGTGTGTCTAATATCACTATCCTATCTTATTGCAGTATTAGCAAGAACCACGATTAAACTGTCAATCCATGGGATGAAGTTGACTCGACTAGTGCATAGAGGCTACAAGAGGGTGTCAATCTCTCGGAAAACGACTAACAACTTGCATCTAACTCAAGCTACACTCAAGTGATTGAAATCACTAAAAGCCAATCGCTCTTCGGCAAACAAATCACATCCGTTGCAATATCAAATGACATCCAAATGTAATGAAACTTCTAGGAAATTTTTATAAGACCTAAGCACACATACTTATGATCTCAAGCCCCACTTTAGGTCAAGCGCAAAAATCGTGATTATTAATAGTAGTGGATTTTTTACCTAGTCGTTTTTGACCCAAAATGCATCTAAATGCTTAGCAATGATGCCCCAATATCCACCTATGCTTAGTTTTTTATTTTGAAGTGTAAATTTCTAGTTATGATGAAATTACGTCGCAAGTTGGCGACAGTAAAAGCTATGAATTATTGTGATGTGCTTATGTCAATGCGTAGAGCTCTTACCTGAGGTTGCAATGCAACAAACGTGACTGTAATGTGACAACCGAAGAGGAAGTAGGAAGCACAAGAAGGAGAGAAGTAAGCGTCGTTAGCTCACGTTGTGTATTTCATTATCCGAAAACTTACAAAAATTGGCTTTTATACCTTAGCCAAGGTTTTTGGTGTTCCAAACTAATAATTTGGGAGTTCTACCAAAGATGGGTAATGAGAGGTTGATACAATCTGAAACCTTGTAGCCCTGGCTCATCAATTACAAGGTTTATCCAAAAATTATGAGTTATAATGAGAACTCTGAAAAATGGTATCTGTGGTATCTGTGTTAGCTTGCTATTAACATAAAAACACTTATTATTTTGATAAATCAAGAATATTGTAACTCCTATTTTATGGATAATCTTTGTAATTGATGAGATGGGGCTACAAGATTCTAAATTGTATCAACCTGTCTTTACCCATCTTTAGGTAGAGCCCGTAGATTAGTTTTGACCACCACAAACCTTGGCTAAGGTATAAAAGCCAATTTTTGTAAGTTATTTTCAAGTTTTGGATAATGAAATACACAACGTGAGCTAACAACGCTCACTTCTCTCCTTCTCGTGCTTCCTACTCACTCCCTGGTTATCACATTGCAGTCACGTCTGTTGCGTTGCAACCGTAGGTAAGAGCTCTACGCATTGACATAAGCATTTCACGATATTTTGCAGCTTTTGGTGTCGCCGACCTGCGGCCTAATTTCATCATAAGTAGGAATTTACACTTCAAAATAAAAAACTAAGCATAGGCGGGGCATTGGGGCATCATTGCTAAACATTTTGATGCATTCTGGATCAAAAACTACTAGGTCAAAAATCCACTACTATTAATAATTGTGATTTTCTAACTTGACCTAAAGTGGGATTTGAGACCATAAGCATGTATGCTTAGGTCTTATAAACTTTCCCTAGAAGTTTTGCTACATTTGGATGTCATTTGATGCTGTAACGGATGTCATTTGTTTGCCAATGAGCGATTGGCTTTTGGTGATTTCAATCACTTGAGTGTAGATGCGAGTTGTTTGTTGTTTTTCGAGAGATTGACAACCACTTGTAACCTCTATGCACTAGTCCAAACAGCTTCGCCCCATGGATTGACAATTTAGTCGTGGTTCTCGCTAAATCTGCAATAAGATAGGAGTGAGGTTAGACACCCGTCCCACATTTGGCACCGCTGCAGGAGCTCAAAGAGACCTAAACTAGGAAAAAACACGAGCGTCTTGTGAAGTTATCATTTAACTTACTCTAAGATCTCTTAGAGTAGAAACCTTCTTTAGAAACCGCATAGCTTGGAAGTAATCGTACTTGCTGAGTACCTATAGGATTGTAGAACTAGGTTATGATTTTGATAATGATTGATGGACAAGACAAGTCTTAAGATCAAAGCTTAGAAAACCATAAAAAGCAAGAAAACGAGTGTTTGTGGACACTTTCCACAACCCCCATTGCAGTAGAACCTAAGAGTAGGGTAAGTAGAATCCGAAGTGGATTTCAAAACAATGCTCTCTCTGAAAGAATCAATTGTGAGTTGTTATTTGAAGTTGCAGAATTTTAAGTCTACAAGAAGAAATAGCATGAAATAACTGCCAATCACTCAATCCGATTGGAGAGTATGTTTAAAAGTTGTATGAACCAATGGGTAAGCTCAAGGACACATTGAGGTAAAAGTTTTAAGAGTCTGCCAGAACTCAAATTATTTACTTTTTCTTGAAATTTTAAGCCAAATTAAGTTTTGACTTGATTCAAAGGCTTAAAATAGCTCATGACGAGACTGTCCACTGAAAAAGAGCAAAAAAGTGTTCATTTTGGGCCTAAAGTAAATAATTACGATTATTTACTTTTAGCTCAAAACTAACCAAGGTTGATATCATTGACTCCTTGAATTTGTACAAACAACTTTTGTAAAGAGACATAGAATTTGGATCACCAAATTGACCAAAAACTAGGTAAAAACTAAAGTTTGTACTGACTTTTGGGAACTTGAGTGTAAATCGAGAAAAATTTTGTTCAAACTCAATGGAACTTGATTCATAGGCTTATATTGATGTGATAGACATATGTACATGCTTAGTTGATCAAAAGGATGCAAAAATTTACCAGATGTAAATAATCGCGATTATTTACATCTACCCCATTTTTCAACTTTTTCGACCAAGTTAGCATACCACTAGCTTTACCATGTTATAATAAGCCCACAAATCAAATTTGGTAAGATTTGGATCATTGGATTGAAAAATGTGACCAAATTTGCAAAGTGAGTCTGTGGACACAAAATTGATGACCATTTGAACAAAAACTTTCCAAACTTGATGATACTTGGCTAGAGACCTTAAATTAAGATGCTTAACAGATTTGTGTCAAGATTGGGACAAAAAATTGCAAAAAATTATCTAGAGTAAATAATCACGATTATTTACATGTGCTACAAAAATGGATAATTTTGCACATTTTAGTATACCACAAGGTCAATCATATCAAGTAGACTACACAAATCAATTTTGGTGAGATTTGGATCACAAAAGTGAGACTTAAGCCAGATTCTTGGAATCAGAGTCTACGGACACGAAACAGTTGCTAAACTTGAACAGATGCTGTCCAAACTTAGTGAAACTTGTCCAAGGACCTTAACACGTTGTACACTTGACAAATCAAGCCAAAAAGTGTAAAAATTTGAGAAAAGTATATAATCGTGATTATTTACTACTGCTACACAGAGACACCAATTTTGACTTTTGAACTTGTACAGTGTTAGACCAACACTATACAAAGCCATCGAAAAATTTTGGGTTCAATCGCATCCAAATTGGTACAGGTTCACTCAGTTTTCAGGTTGCAACTTAGTCCTTTGATTTTTTGCAAAATTAGGGTACGAAAGTCTCAACTCTACTGACTCACATAGCTCGATTTGAAGTGATCCACATAGACCAATCACAATAGTTAGCAAAAACTACACAATCTTTGTGAAAGAATAGCTAGCTTGATCAACATTGATACAAGAATTTTAGACAAGGGATCAGCAGCTTGACATGAGTTGCAATCAAGTCAAGTGGAAAAAAATGATAACACGTAAATTCGATGGTAAGTACTCTATCCAGGGCTTCACAAGTCTTTATGAACCTTAGATCTGGTCCTATACTAAGAAACCAAGACATATTTGGAGAAACCCCAATAGAGTATCCACCAAAGAGAGTGTGAATCAAGGCAATCCCTTGCATACTATCCTTGAAGAAGTCTCAGACACTTTTTCAGATTCAACATCTGAAATGTCTTCCTATTCGACTCACTCAGAAACCCGAACAACAGTGTGCTACAAGCATATATTCTCATTTTATAAAACTAATCGCCATGGAGCTCAGGTTTACCTAAACCCCAGCGAAGAGTATGCTATTCGCATTGATGACTACGGTATTGAGTTCGAAGAGGAGATCATGGCAAACAAACAAGGAAAAATGTACATGGATAGAAACGGAACTCAGTATTTACAAGTTGAAAACCCTGACGTGGTAGACAAATGGGGGTTACAAGTAAACACCATAATTTTAAATATGGCAGCAAAAGAAGAACCACCAACTCTAGAATTTGAGGGATACAATCAAGCTGATTTGAAGCCTTTGAAACGGCTTAGTATAGACAATCCTAGGATCGGAGTCTATTGTTGAGAGGATAGAAATGTCAAGGATATTGTATGGACTTTGCATGACAAATCAGGATAATTAACACCCATGAAGATCATCTATATCTTCAAGATCAAAGATACGGTTTAGCAGATCTACCAACCTACCTGCTTAGGGATTGTTATAACAACAACTTTGTTATGATGACTCCTGAGGAGGTGGAACATACCAAATACCAAGGATACTCCATAAGGGATTGTATATTGGGCCAACAACCAGAAACTATTCCAAGAGAAGAACACAGTGAGAGATCTTTTGAGAGTCATGTTAAGAAACCAAAAACCACCTCATCATGAAGAAAATTGGGTGACACTAAAGCCAGTCCAGGGCTACATGAGTCACTATTTCCAATAGACTGGTTTGAAGGACTCAGAACGGGACCAACTGCTAGGAGACCGGGAGTTGAACCAAATAGACATGTTAGACCAGCTAATTTTCAAAAATGGATCAAAAAATACAGTGGATCTAGGGATCCCTATGACCACTTAGCAATCTTTAAGCAAGTGCTAAGAGAAGAATGCATATTCGATTTCTATACTCAATTCGAGGGGTTTGGAATGACATTAGACGGAAAAGCATTAACATGGTACCATTCCACCGAGGTCAATCATGGCCTTAAATACCTTAGCTCAAGGATTTGTAGCTGCTTGTTCCAAAACAGGGATCAAACACAATACGGTAGCTCAAATCTACAGTTTTAAATAGAAACAAGATGAGGTTGTTAGGGATTGTGCAACTTGAATGAAACAATACATTGCCAGATGCCCAAAGCTGGAGATACCTGCACAAGAACAACTGTATCATTGTTTCTAGAGGGACTGCTAAACAAAGAACTTCATGCTATACTGTATAGCAAGAAGCATACAACCCTAGAAGAGTGTATGTCAGATGCTATTGATTTAGGAGAGAATTGTGATAATTTCAACAAAGAAGATGTCCCTAAAGATACTCAAAGTGAGAAAACAAGATCCACTAAACCAAGTCAAGTGGGAATGGCTGCTGCAGCACCGTTTTCATCCATAGAAGACATGATCAAAAGGATGAATGGCATGAAGAATGACATGTCACCTGTGAGAGGGCCAAGACAAGGGATACCTCAATAGGGACAACCAATTAGGCCACAAAAATGGTGTGCAATTAAGAGAAACGGACCAACCATGAGACCAATGAGTGTTATTACCGACCAAAGCATGATGGGAATGTTCAATATGTGCCTATGAGGCCACATGGACAACCCATGTGTAGATAAGCCTAACATGGCCCTAGCTCAAAGACCAATGATGGGTATGGAAAGACCTCAACCCGTAAACAACCTTCATATCCGAGACATAATGCAGTTCCTGTAAAGTACATGTATACAGAGGGATTCATAGATGAAAAAGCACTAGTTCATGTTACACCCTATGTTGCGCCTAGTCCATCTACAGTAATGGTAGAAGGAGATTGGTATAATTCACATCCACCACCAATGGAAGAATCTGTGACTTATGCTACACCAGAGCTTGTACCAATGTACTATGTGACTAATCAAGGTGTCAAACCTCCTATGGTAAGACCCATGATTAAGCCAAGAACTGAAAATTGTCATAATTGTGGTGCATATGATCATTGAAAAAATGAATGTCTAGAGCCTGACAGGAACCTCAAGCCAATTGAAGCCTATATAATGTTGCAAAAAGGGAGGACACTTCCCGAAAGATTGTCCAAAAAATCCTTTAAACAAGGGTAAGATAGTAGTTAGTGAACGTAGTCCAGGTGATACCTAGTAGCTCATTTGAGAGTGAACCGATTGTTCTGATCAAGTTAATCACCAGAGCCCAGGCTAAGAAAAAGAAACATAACTCCTCTTATGATTCGGGAAATATAAAAATTTCCTCTCAAAAGACCAAACAAAGCAGAAACAAAAGGTATAAGATGAGGAAACAAAAACAAAGGATTGAAATCAAGGAGAAATCAAAGAATCTATTCTAGGAAAAGGTGAAAGAATCTGGAAGCAAAATGCAGGAAACCACCATGAAATCTAGAGGATCAATTTTGGTTGACAAAAATTTTGAGCCTATTAATGCAGCCTTGGAAGCCTACCAAGTGGGACTTAAAGCAGGCCAAAACATGGAAAACTATCATTCTCTAAACATGGAAGCAGCTAAGATTGAAGCTTATCAACATTTGGTAAGAATCACGCAAGAGATGATGGAAAAACAAAGACCCAAGCTTGAAAATATAGCAAAACCTGAGGAGCTTGTGGTAAGAGACAATAAAGAAAAATCCAAAGTGGTGGTAGAACCCCACCTTGAAACAAAAGAGCCAAAACTTATAGTGCCAGACAACAAAGATGCCTTTAGATGGAATTCCATTCGTAAAAGAAGACTGTCCAGGACACTTATGGAAAAAAGTTAGAGAGATCAATGATGAGATCCTAACTCTAAAGTCAACTCCTATAGAGGAAGTATGGTTAGACAATCTACCTCTTGATATGGACATGGATGTACAATCCTTGTATGGGGATTGCGAATCTCAAGATTCAGGGGTGTCTAAACCACTGACCTTGAAAACATTACCCTCTTACTTGGGAGATAACGAAGATGAATCCATAGTGTGTAAAACCACTCAAGTAAAAAGGTCAAAACAGATCATAGAAGTAGACAACATCCATTTAATTATGTCTACACCTATCGAATGCACTGTTACTTTGGGAGAACTATTGAAAATCAGACCATATCTATGGAATCCACAGAAAACTCTAGAGAACGTGGGAATAATAGGGCTAATCGCACAAAAATTGGAAAAATTGAAACACGAAATGGACAACAAAGAGATTTGATCTATTCCAATGAGCAAAGTTGGAGAATACTATGAAGGGGAAGAAGGAAACACAACGCTTCCAGTGAAATATAATGACATAGAAACCATGACAATATTGGATAGTGGGATAGGCATAGCCATAGCCATGAAAGCAGTATGGGAATCCTAGGTACAACCAACCATTAGACAAACTCGAATGAAATTGCAATTGGCTAATGGACACATTGAAAGACCATTAGGACTTCTTGAAAAAGTGAAAGCTCAACTATTGTGGGATTGAATATCAACACACTTTTGCCATAGTAGACTTTGGAAAGAAACTCAATTACAAAATCATATTGGGAAGACCTTTCATGCGACAAGTACAATTCATTCAAGATTGGGGGAACAATTATCTGTACTTGAAGTAAGTGGGATCAATAACCAGGAATAATCTAAAGGATCACACTTATAGAGATGTCATGAGAATGCCCATACAAGAATTTGATTCAGTCTCTTCAGCTGAAACTAAGCTTACATCTTGGTTGAACAAAGACACTCCTATTTGGATGTGTGGAGCTTCAGAAAATGGGAGATTAAGAAGAGAAGAATGTATCTTAGAAATGGATTTCATGGATGAAGCTTATGTACTTGAACCCTTTCCAGAGTATTTGTTTGAGCCATTTGAGTGGACTCAAATTTTAGCGACAATGTATGTATGTGTAAATACGTCTATGCCTACTCAATTTTGCAATGAGGACCGCTGTGACGTAATTCCCATACAAATGATCTCAACCCTCCACATTGAAGACAAAATTCAAGAATCCAAGGACTTGATGAAATCTCAACAAGTCTTTTTAAACCTCTACTATGATGCAACAGATGAGTTAGAAGAACATTCAGCTACCTCAGATGATTCAGAGTCGGAAAAAGAACATGTGAGAGCTAAGCTACTCATGAAAGGGGGGGAGGAAAAGTTTTTTGAATTTCCTAACCAGAAATTGAGAAGACAGAAATGGTATAGACAAAAAAGAGACACTAGAAACGTGAAAGCTATACCTATTCCATCAATCTCCAGTAAAACACACTTCCTGATGCAGACAGATGCACATAATTGTATCAAGGACAAAATCAATGGTAGGTACCCTTTAAACGACGAACATGAAATGACAAAAACATTGAGAAAAACGAGAAAAGAAACTCAAGCAAAGCCAAAAAAACAGGACAAAGGTTCAACTATGACACAAGTTGAGCAAAAAAGAAGTATCAAGAGTTTAAAAAAGCTCTAAAGGAGATATATACGACCCAAATGGAAACCACAGAAGAGGATGGTACATATGTAATGAGTGTTCCATCCCATTACAAGAAATACTCTCTAGAACCAAAAAATCCTAGTCGAGCAACCTGTCAGGGAACTATGAAAACAGGGTGAGTCCTATGAAGGACCTAAAAACGCAAAAAAGATAGATCTTGCCAAACCAGGAGAAGAGCCTAGACCTACCTACATTGCAAATGAATTGATAGAAGAATAAGAAGAGCTTTTGTTAAGATTACTGAAAAAATACCAAGATATCTTTGCTTGGTCTTATAAGGATCTCAAGGGTATTGATCCAGAAATCTGTCAACATACTATACCCATGAAAGATGATGCGAAACCAAGTAGACAAAGGCCATATACATATAATGAGACATTTTCCAGAAAGATCAAAGAAGAGATTGAAAAACTAAAGGAAGCCGAATTCATTTATAAAATTGAACACACAGATTAGGTGTCTCAAATTGTGGTAGTACCCAAGAAGAATGGAAAACTACGGGTTTGTGTCAACTTCAAGAAAGTGAATGCAGCTACCATTAGAGACAACTTTCCTCTTCCTATCACTGAGCATGTTTTAGAACGCGTTGCAGGTAAAGAAGCTTACAACCTTTTAGATGGCTTTTCC
This sequence comes from Adiantum capillus-veneris, assembly GCF_014529385.1. Classification (NCBI taxonomy): domain Eukaryota; kingdom Viridiplantae; phylum Streptophyta; class Polypodiopsida; order Polypodiales; family Pteridaceae; genus Adiantum; species Adiantum capillus-veneris. The sequence goes on from NC_140955.1 coordinate 10,714,975, forward strand.
GGATACATTCAACTTTTGGTTCACCCAAAAGATCAACATAAAACTGACTTTGCAACAGAATGGGTATTTTTGCCTATCGGGTTATGCCTTTCGGGTTAACTAATGCCTCTACCACCTTTCAAATATTGATGAGCCATGCTTTTAAAGAATATCTTAGAAAATTCTTGGAAGTATATATGGATGATCTATGCGTACATTCATCAATCCGAGCTGATCATTTTGAACACCTCAAAAAGGTATTCAAAAAATGTAGACTTTATAGAATTTTCTTAAATCGTGAGAAGTGCACATTCATGGGAAGACAAGGAAAATTCTTGGACATATAGTGTCTAAAACTAGCATAGCTACTGATATGGACAAAATTCATGTTATTGCTGATTTTCCCAGATCGACAATAATCAAGGGGTTCAAGCCTTCATGGGGCATTGTGGATATTACAGACGGTTCATTTACATGTACGCTATCAGTGCAAAACCCATGTAGAGCTTGATTACACACTTTAAATGGACTGATGAATGTGAAGAATCCTTCATGAAGCTTAAGCAAGCTCTCACTTCAGCTCCAATATTGAAAGCACTACATTGGAATAAGATATTCCACACACATGTAGATGCTTTCAATTTTGCCATCGGATGTATACTAGCTCAACCAAGAGACAGGATAATTGATTTTCCTATTTCTATGCTAGTATACATCCTATTTCTTATGACAGTTGAATATGGCAGAAACTAATTATACCACCACTAAAAAGGAAGGATTAGGAATGATCTATGTCATAAAAAAGTAGACATTAACTATTAGCAAAAAAAATTGTGCTCTTTGTGGGCCACCAACCCTTATTGTACTTGGTCAACAAGCCATGCAACACAGGAAGAATAGTGAGATGGTTCATCATTCTTCTAGAGTTTGATTTTAGTGTAGTTGTAAAAAAGGGCACTACACATCAAAGAGCAGATCATTTGTCTCAGATTGTTTCAGGGGAACCACCTAAAGGAGTAGACGATGATCTACCAGATGCATACATGTTCTCCATGGAAACGATACCTTGATGGTCAAAAAATATGGTAGCATTGATGTTACCATATACATGTGGTAGCGATGTGTATGAACACACTAGGACCACTGAGACATTTTTTCCCTCTTTAGGAGGTTTTTTTCCCCCAGCATTGTATATACGCCCATCACTCTAGGGCTATCTATCTTTCCATTGCACACTAAGTAAGACACTCTCTATTGTGTGCCTTGAGCTTCCTTCGTCTTCTCCAAGCTGTGTGTGTTTCTCTGCAGCCCTAATTCCAACAATCGGTATCAGAACAGGTCACCTCCTGCCGGGCTTAGTCGCCAACTGCTCCAGCACACGCCTGCTCACTTTCTCCGATTTCAGTGAGCTTTGGTGAGCATTCGCAAGTCAACAAAAAATTTGGGTGCACTCGAAGAGCTTGGTCTACTCAGAATTTTGATTTGGGCTCATTTCGGCCTCCATTTCCACTACAGGTAGTACTGCACAGTCTATTTCGTCATTTTGTGCAAAATTTCTGTCAGTGCCGTTTTCTGCATAACAGGTGCCTTATAGTCTTCTACGGTTTGTGCTATATAGCACAGATTGTTCCCGCTCCGTTTCTCCTGTTTTTGGGCAGTTTTCACATCAAGTGCAGCATTTATCATGGCTCACAACAACAACACAGATGTGTTCAAGATGTTTGCTGCTGAGGACAGGTTGGATGGGGACAACTACCCTATGTGGGCTTATATGATGCAACATGTTGTTGTGTCAAAGGGTGTCTGGAACATTGTGCAGGGCATTGATGTACGTCCTGGTTCTGAGGATGTAGGCGATGTTGAGGATGTTGCAGGTCTTGCTGCAAGGACTGCAACTGTTAGAGTTGTTTTGCCTACGGCAGAACAAGCTCGTTGGGATGTTAAGGATGCGCAGGCTCATGCATTGATTGCGTTGTCTGTGAAGCGCACCATTGTTCCTCACATCCGTTCAGCAAAATCTGCAAAACAGGCTTGGGATATTCTAGCAGGTCTTTATGCAAGCCGCAATGAGGCTAAAATTGCTTTGTTGCGTAAAGAGCTGGAGTCGAATATTATGCATGAGGAAGATGATATGGACACTTTCCTTGCTAGTGTCAAGGATATCAATGAGCAGCTTATTTCTACAAGTGAAGTCATTTCAGACAGTTCCCTTGTGCAGACTGATCTCGATGCCTTACCAGATTCCTACCAGAATTTTGCTAGTACTTGGAGACTTATGACCCAAGGAAATCCTGAAGTTTTCAAGTTTGATGCATTATGCACATTGCTATTGCAAGAGTTACTTTCTAGAAAAATGGACTAGGCAGCGTGCAGTTGAACAGGATTTTATTGCTTATCAAAGAAAGGGTGGTAACATTAATGCAACCACTTCTTATGGTTCTACTGCAAGTGGCAAAAATTATGTTCCTAATGCTTCTGCTGGCAGCACTTCGTCTGGCAATTATGGTGATAAGGGCAAAAAGAAGATGCGTTGCCATTATTGTAAAGCCAATGATCACTTGATCAAGTCATGTCCTAAGTTGAAGGCCAAAGAGGCTAAGAAGAAAGAGGGTGGTTCCACTGCAAATGCTGGTTCCACTACAAATGCAGCCATTGTTGAGTCTTCTGTGAAAGGAGACTGTAATGCTGATGTTGATGCAGAATGGGCTTTTAGCGCAGAGTGCACTTACAATCCTGCTGTCCATGATGCATGCTTGTCAGTTGCTGCAGATTCACATGTGTGGTATTTTGACAGTGGTGCTAAAAAGCACATTACCTCACATCGTGAATTGTTTACCTCTCTAGAGTCTGTCCCTCATGGGAATTCAGTCACTTGTGCCAACAATGCCTCTTATCCGGTTCAAGGAGTTGGAAAGATTGTGCTTACTGCTGCAAATGGAAATTCATTCACACTTGTTGATGCACTTTATGTACCAGGGATCAAGAAGAATCTGTTGTCCGTATCCACACTTGCTAGACTTGGACTTGTAGTCAAATTTGTGGATGACAGATGTACAGTTCATGATCTCAGTTTTGGTGATGAAATTGTTGCATCTGGCCTTTTGTGCCGTGGGTTGTATAAGCTCACTTTGTATGACAAGTGTGGACAAAATTTTGCAAATGCTGTTGCAGATTCAAGGGCTATTTCAGATGCAAAACTTTGGCATGTACGTTTTGGTCATCTGAATTTTGCTAGTTTGCTGCGTTTGCAGAAATCTGATATGGTTGCTTCTTTGCCGCCTCTTGAAGCACCTGTCAAACATGTTTGTGAAGGTTGTATTTTGGGTAAGATGCAGCATTCTAAATTTCCAAAGGATGGTTCAGTTCGGGCCACATGCAGGTTGCACCTTGTGCATAGTGATGTTTGTGGGCCCATGCAAACTCCGTCCTTGGGCAATTACCTATACTTCCTGACTTTCATTGATGATTACTCCAGGCATGCATGGGTATTTCCGCTTAAAGAGAAGTCCGAAGTTTTTATGTGCTTCAAAAAATTTCTGGCTATGGCTGAAAATGTCTTGAAATGTACTATGGGCACCCTCCGTTCCGATCGAGGGGGGGAGTATCTGTCTCATGAATTTAATGCATTTCTGGCTAGTCGTGGGATAAAACACCAATGTACAGTGCCTTATACACCTCAACAAAATGGTGTTGCTGAGAGGAAAAAAAGGTCACTGACGGAAATGGCACGATGTATGGTCAAAAGTCAAGCTTTGCCACATTCGTTTTGGCTTGAGGCCATCATGTGTGCCACTTATGTACTTAACAAGTGTCCTACGGAAGCTTTGCAGTCTATTACTCCATATGAAGCATGGCATGATAGAAAACCTTCTATTGAGCACATGTGTGTTTTTGGCTGTTTGGCATATGCTTTGGTGCCACAAGTTCAGCGCAGAAAATTGGATGATAAGGCTGTCAAATGTATTTTTGTTGGTTATAGTGTTGAAAGCAAAGGTTACAGGTTGTATCATCCACAAACAAAACGTATTCTGGTTTCTCGGGATGTAGTGTTTGTGGAAGATTCTGTTCAGTCCTTGCTGTCATGTACTAGAGACAGTAATGTAAGCTCACAGGACATTTATGACACTTTGTTGCCTCTTTTCAGTGGTGGAAATACGAATGTAAGTTCCAATGAGGCAAATGTACAGCCTATGGGGGTTTCTGAAAATATTTTAGATCAGCCTATTACTGATGCAGATACTTTGTTGCCTCTTTTCAATGGTGGAAATACGAATGTAAGTTCCAATGAGGCAAATGTACAGCCTATGGGGGTTTCTGAAAATATTTTAGATCAGCCTATTACTGATGCAGATGTACTTAATGATGAAAGGGTTGAAAATGAGCAGGCTAGAGGTATGCCAAAATGGCTAGTGCACACTTTGCGTGACAGTAAATTGGATGCACCTTTGTCTAGTTGTACTCATTCAGGCTCTCGCCATGCATCTTATGCATCAGATTGTTATGCTTTGGCTGTGCCTAGATTACACGATGTTGAGGAGCCTCTGTCTTTTGATGAAGCAAAGAATTCAGAAAATTGGATGGCTGCCATGCAATCAGAATATGATGCACTTATAGAAAATGACACATGGACTTTATGTGATTTGCCTCCTGGAAAAAAGGCCATTGGTACTAAGTGGGTTTACAAGTTGAAATGCAAGCCGGATGGTGAGATCGATCGCCATAAGGCTCGACTTGTTGCAAAAGGTTATGCACAACAAAAAGGCATAGACTATGAAGAGACTTTTTTCTATGTACATTGGTAGCTCATTTTGTTTGGGATGTACATCAATCAGACATTGTTACTGCTTTCTTGAATGGTGACATATTTGAGGAAGTTTATGTAACGCAGCCTCGCGGTTTTGTCATAAAAGGACAAGAGGACAAAGTGTGCAAATGTAACAAGGCTTTGTATGGGTTGAAGCAATCTCCTCGTTCTTGGTATGAGAAAGCTGACACTCATTTGGTCAAACAAGGCTTTCGTAAAAGTCCAATAGAAAGCACATTGTATGTAAAGCGTGAGGGTGATGTACTTCTCATTGTGCTTCTTTATGTCGATGATTTGCTGATCACTGGACCAAATGAGAGACATATTGCTGAATTTAAGGCTGATTTGAATGCTACTTTCAAGATGAAAGATTTGGGGCTGCTGCATCATTATTTGGGTATACAGTTTAAGCAGTGTGATGGTGGTATTGCCTTGTGTCAGAAAAGTTACATAGAGACATTGCTATGTAAGTTTGGACTTGAGTATTGAAAACCTATTGCCACTCCCATGGAAACAGGTTTGAAGTTGAGTCTACATGATGCTGGTGATCCTGCTGATGTCACTCTTTACCAAATTGCTGTTGGCTGCCTCATTTATGTATGCAACACGAGGCCGGATATTCAGTTTGCAGTCTCACAGGTCAACAGATTTATGCATAGCCCAGGGTCTAAACATTGGCAGGCTGTCAAGAGGATTTTCCGCTACCTTAGTGGCACTTTACATCTTGGCTTGTTTTATCCCAAGGGGGGATCATTGCCGCTAGACTTACATGCTTTTTCGGACTCAGATTGGGCTGGTTGTCTTGACACGTGAGTGTCCACAAGTGGTTTTTGTTTCATGCTTGGCAGTTCATGTATATCATGTTTGAGCAAGAAGCAACCTACTGTGGCCACTTCGAGTTGTGAGGCTGAGTACAGGGCAGTCTTCACAGCTACGGTTGAGTGTGTATGGCTCAGACGCCTTATGGCTTATTTGGGTGTTAGAGAGGACACTACCAACACTATCTACACTGACAGTCAGAGCGCATTGGCAGTTGCGAGGAACTCAGTTTTTCATGCTCGCACAAAGCACATTGAGGTGCATTACCACTATGTCAGGGAGAGGCTCTCAGTTGGAGAGATCAGCTTGCTTATGTGCCAACACAGGACATCCTTGCAGATCTTTCACAAAGGCATTGTCTCGTGAGAAGCTTGAAGCTTTCCGAAAAGCTTTGGGCTTACTCCCCTTTGTGGACTGATCCTGTCCTCAGGGCATGTCACTTCCCTTTACTCATGTGCCAGCTCTCATTCACCGCATCACTCCAGGGGGGATTTGTTACCATATACATGTGGTTGTGATGTGTGTGAACACACTAGGACCGCGGGGGCATTTTTTCCCTCTTTAGGAGGTTTTTTTCCTCGAGCATTGTATATACGCCCATCACTCTAGGTCTATCTATCTTTCCATTGCACACTAAGTAACACACTCTCTATTGTGTGCCTTGAGCTTCCTTCGTCTTCTCCAAGCTGTGTGTGTTTCTCTGCAACCCTAATTCCAACCATTGATGACCGTAGCCCCAAGTGGATTTGCAAATACCACTTCCTATTACAATTGGATTAATTGAGCAATTGGCTATGTACCAATTACTAGCTGGGAGACTATACAAAAGAAACCAAGATGGAATATTGCTGTTGTGCATTAATCCTGAGGAGAAAACCCAATACCTAAGTCAAGCACATATTACCATTGTAGGACTGCACTTTGCAAAAGACCAAACTATGCGACAAATCTTGAGACTTCGAGTATTTTGGCCAACTATGAGGAGTGATGTTCATTCTTTTATAAAGGATTTTCCTCAATGTCAAAAACAAACACCCATACCTCATGTAACATTGTTACAAATGTCACATGTTCCTAAGTGGAGTAGCTATCTAGTTACTTACGTATCGGGCCGAACATTTCCTGAGGATATAAGTAAACGTGGTCAAAGAGAAATTGAAACAAAAGCAAGAGACTATGCTCTTATTGAAAACCAATTGTATCAGAGAGGTAAGGATCAACATTTGAGTCTTTGTGCAAATGAAGACGAATATATTCCCATAATCAAATAAGCACATACTAGATTAGATGGAGGTCACTTTTCTATTGAGACAACCGCAAGAGACATCTTAATGGTAGGCATATGGTGGCCAACACTTTTTGCAGAAGCTAAGAGTATGTGATGCTTGTCAACGAGCAAAAATGCCAACCCGTGTAGATAGCATGCCCTTAAGACCAATGATGGGGACTAGAGCTTTCGCAAAATGGGGTATAGGCTTTGTTGGGCCAATATAGCCACCGACTTATAGAAGCCAAGCTCAATATATCATTGTAGCTATAGACTATTTGACCACGTGGACAGAGGCTAAAGAAATTCAAAAGAATGATGCCAGAACCACTGCCCCATTCTTAAATGAGTATGTATTCACAAGATATGGACTGCCAATAGAAATTTTCAGTGATAGGGGAACTCATTTCCTCAATGAGGCAATCAAGTATCTGCTTAATGAATTTATGGTCATCCATAATAGATCAGCTCCGTATCACCCCCAAGCAAATGGACAAGTTGAGCATACGAATAGAATTCTTAGTTTGATATTGACTGAAGTGGTTAGTTCAGGAAGGACAGACTGAAAAATGAATCTCCATGTTGCTCTATGGGCTTATCGAGTTTCATTCAAAACGGCTTTAGATGCTACACCCTTTAACCTTGTTTATGGTCATGATGCCATACTGCCAATAGAATTTCTATTGCTGACACTAAGGGTAGCTAAGTTTGTTGAGTGGACTTGGCATGACTTGTCAAAGAGACTTGAAGATTTAGAAAAGCTAGATGAGCAAAGGCTAACTGTTGTAGCTCACATCTATACACAAAAGCATAAACAAAAACAATTTTTTGATTCCCATCGAATTACAAAAATCTTCAAAAAAGGGGATCTATTTTTAGTCTATTCCTTTAAACAATACATTTCCAAGTTTAAGAAAAAGAAAAACGGACCGTTTATTATTAAAGATGTATCTCCAAGTGGAGCAGTTAGGTTATCCACCTTATATGGTGAACAAATGGCTAATTGGATTAGTGGATGTCGATTTAAGAAGTACGATTTGCCACTAACCAATGAAATCCTAGAAAGATTGCATGCAGCTAAGCTAAGGAAGATAAAACAATAGCAGGTTATTGATGAAGTCCAAGAGGAAGTTCGGCCTAGAGTGCTCAAAAGAAAAGTTTCTCTCCAGAATCAATAAATACCTATTCCCATCAACACCCTGGAAATAGATGACCGACAATGGGAATTACCAAAATATGCCGTATCAATAGATGATGAAATGGTTAGATGGAATGGACCTTCGCATTAAAGTACAACTCAACAATCATAGCACTAATGCGTTGGTCGATACAAGAGCTCAAGTAAATGCAATCAGTTATTCCACATACAAGAAAGCAACCAATCAGTCTTTAACAACAGGAATAGCGACTATCAAAGGATGGAACAAGAACCCAACACCAGCATTGTGGAAGTCAACTTAAATGTGATAGTACATGGATGTTCATGTCCTCATCAGTTTGTATGCTTACCAGATGAACACATGAATGAGACGATGATTCTTGGAATCTCATGGATGCGGACTTACAAGGCAGTACCAATTGGGATACCAATCAACTCAAGCTATCACTTAAAGGCAGACAACTCATTGTTCCAATTTGTTGACCGTTGGGTCAACAACACAATATAACTCAAGTTTCATACCAAAGTCTTATCTTTTGCGAGTTATGAAATGCTGCGGATTATGGCTAAAAACATCATTTGTAATGAGTAGTTATTCTAGTTTTAGAAGCCGGCGTGCAATGGCACTTCCAGATTGTAAATACAAAGCCATTTGACCCTTTCAACCCCATTTTTGGTTAAACCTAAGGTAGCCTTAGTATATAAGGTACCTAGGTCATTTTGTTAAAAAAAAAGACTTTTATCATAATCAAAACTTAGCGCTGCCGTCTACTGTGTGTGAGAGAGAAAGAGAGAGAGCGTGAGCTTCATCCTCTTGCTATGCCCGGCTCGCTCAACACATTTGGAGATCCGACTGCACCATTGATGTAGGCTCGAGGAGAGCTACGCAACAACGCCAAGCATTCCACGCGAGACGAAGCGCACACACCGACATATCTATGAGCTATTTGTGGCCGTAAGTGTATCAAACGACGTTTGTTTTCTGCGTGCTAGTAGTCTATAGAATTGTGGCGATATAAGCTACGCATAGGTACTAATAAATTTCAATTTCGGGCACTTTTAATTTTTTGCTCTATCATCCTACGTGTTTTCCACAGACGGGTTTAGAGTGAGGGTTTTGAGTGTAGAAGCTTAGGGACATGTGTATCCTAGTGAGGGGATGGTGTTCCTTAAGTTTCGTATGAATCTGGCATGATTTGGTGAGTTACCTTCCGTATGTGTGTATGTGGCTAGGTGGTGTAGTTGAGAGCAATGAGGTTCTTGATTGTGGTTTAGTTCGCCTTCCAGAGTGTTGTATGTGTAAGATGGTCTCAGACTGACAAGCTAAAGAGATTTCCTCCGTGTGCCTATCGTGTCATTTGTGTCCTCGATTGACATTATGTTGATCTAGGTAGTGTTTGCATGCACTTCATGGGTGTGTGACTCGCTCCAGTCCAACATTGGCACCGCTGCCGGGGACGCAACGACCTAAGTAGGTTTCCTACTAACACTCGTGTGATGGTTGCTTGATTTAGTTTCGGCTAAAGAAAGCGTTTTTCTTAAGTGGATCCGGAAGAGGATATTCCGAGATCAAGTGGATAGCCAGGAAGCGTGTGTCTTGGCGAGGGTCTGCGACTAGATAGGTTTAGTTAGGATCCGTGGATTAGAGTAGTTGTTGGTGGTCGAGTGATTTGTGAGGTGATAAAAGCGTTTACTCGTCCGTGTGTGGCAGTGAAGCATTTTTCTACTCATAGATGCAAAACCCCATATGATTTGTAGGAGTAGCTTTAGGTAAGTGATCCAATTCTGATCTAGAACTATTCAACAATGAATAATTTTCTCACTACAACACTAAATGAAGATATCGACGCGCCTATATCAACGGCCATGCCTTTCCACGCGTATATCAAAGACATTAGCGGGCGTCGCTATACGCGTCAATATAAGCGTCGCAATGTGCGTCGATATACGCGTGGAAAGGCTTTATTTGCCATGCGTATAGCAATGCGTATATCGACGCCAAAAAAATTGGGGGAAAAAAGCGAAACCCGCGCACAGGGGCCATTTTTGCCTGCTCCGATCTTGGCCGAAACTTGCTGCGCAGGTATTATGTCCATCTCCACCCTCCCCAACCCCTCTCTCTTGCTCTCTCTCTCTCTCTCTCTCTCTACCTCTACATCGTGTGTGTGTGTGTGTGTGTGTAGGAGAGAGAGAGAGAGAGAGAGAGAGAGAGAGAGAGAGAGAGAGAGAGAGAGATGTGTGTGTGTGTGTGTGTGTGTGTGTGTGTAGGTAATCAAAGATTGAGAGAGAGAGAGAGAGAGAGAGAGAGAGAGAGAGAGAGATAGAGAGAGAGTTAATGTATGCTTAGGAAATTAAAACTAAAGAAAAAAAAATTAAAGAGAGAAATGAAATGAAATGTTATATTAACATCTTCGAAAGGCCAAAGTGACCTATGAGACGTGACACAAGAAAGTTACAATGTGATGGATCTGATACAAAGTAGAGTAAGAAGATGACAAAATAAAATATTATGGAATCCTAAACTGCTGGGTGTGGACTAAACGGCTAAACGAGCTAGTTGGGATAGGTAGATCTCCTCCATGGTCAGTACTCTGACCGGACGTTGTGCATGTCAAGCCAAAGTGACCTAGCTAGATCCTCTGATGCAGCCTCTCTTGATGTTGTGTAGTCCTCCGCAATCGTGGGCATCTAGATCTCCCTAGATCAGTCGCTCGTTCGATCATTAGAGAGATAGGGAAGTAGAGAGCGAGAGAGAGAGAGAGAGATGTTAAGTATGGAGCCTGATTTACCCTTGTATTTTCTGTGGTAAAAGCGCACATTTGTAAGGCCCCCATTATGAGGAGAAGCCATCGTGCGTGGAGGAAAATCACTCACCGGAAACCAAAATTTTCACAGACAAGAATCAGGAAGTCAATGGCCGGTGGCCGGTGGCCGAATTCAAAAGCGGACTTGTCTTCTCAAGGGCGGCCACACATGGGCGGATTGGAGGGTCCGATTTGGACTTATTCGCACAAGGGCGGCTACACATGGCTGTCTCTCATTAGAGAGGGCAGCCCTTTTGGCCTATAAAAGGATACCATTTCTACACACATTTCATAGTGTGAAGTTGATGCAACAAGGTGAGTGTGAGGTGGTGAGAGTGAACCAAGGTGGGAGCTCCATTAAGGGTATAATCCCTTTGTAAACTACTTCTTGTTTTGAAGTACTAAAGCCATTGAGTGGCTGCTTTCCCGTGGACGTAGCCCACATTGGGTGAACCACGTATATCGTGTGTACTCTCTCTCTCTATCTCTCTCTCTCTCTCTCTACTCTATAATCTCGTGTATATAAATCTGTTTCTCTCCATTAAGTAATCTACTCAATTATCTATGTAGCTACGTCTTATTTCCTAACAAGAGAGAGAGAGGTAAGTAGAGAGAGAGAGATAGGAAATACAGATATAGAGAAAGAGAGTTATATATATATATACATACATATATATATATATATATATATATATATATATATATATATATATATATATATATAGAGAGAGAGAGAGAGAGAGAGAGGGAGAGAGAGAGATAGGGAAGTGAAGCTCCAAGAGTTATGGCAGAGAAATAGGAAAATAGAGAAATAGAGAGAGATGGGAAAATAGAGAAAGAGAGATAGCGAGAGCGAGAGAGAGAGAGAGAGAGAGAGAGAGAGAGAGAGAGAGAGAGAGAGAGAGAGAGAGAGATAGCGAGAGCGAGAGCGAGAGAGAAAGAGAGATAGCGAGAGCGAGATCGAGACAGAAAGAACGAGAGATAGGATACATAGACAGAGAAGAAACTATAGAACTAAAAGAGGCAAAGAGGTTTTTCCTGCTACATACATTTCCATGTACACCTGGGAGTGCACGTATGTGTCTACCCATATACGATTTAACCAATAAAGACGAGATTTGACCCAATGGTCCTGATCTTCGTACACCTCTGGACCGAGGTCTATGGAGATTGGGCAATACTAGAGAATGCGAGGTAGTTTACATTGTGAGGAGTATATATATATATATATATATTAAAACAACATTCATAATCATTGTAGATGGCAACGTCATCAACTAACATGGAGGAAAAGATTCCATGCTCGTGCACGCTCTGCAAGTATCAAATCCTGCGCAAGCGTAGGATATGTAATGAGCATGTGCACAAGTACGGAGAGTTTTCTAGAGAAACCGTACAGAATCTGCGATACGACTCCTACGGAATGGGCATTGATTTCCGTGACATAGCACCTACATCTGAGAGAGAGAGAGAAAAAAAGATTATGCATGAAGGTCCGACCAATATAGAGCAACGGATGGAAGCAGAAAAGGGCTTACAGACAGAAGACGACGTCATGGAGGAGATGTTGGATTCCTTCTTCCAGACAAGCGAGGAGAACGCGAACGAAGCAGCACCTGAAGCCGTGTGCCTATCTCCTGAAGACATGTTGAGAAAGTTGGCACGTCAACCAATCAATGAAGGCGCCAAAATATATGTGCTTCGTATATACTTGTCTGGCGTTTTTGAATCTTCAGTCAGTGTACGGTTGGTCAGATGCAAGCGTCACTGCTTTGTTTAGGTACGTAATTTACAAAAGAGATTTTTTGATTGCAACGGTGATGTGCTCGGAGAGCTTTAATTTTAAGTTAACGTGGCTTAAATAGGTTATTGCGGGAGCAACTTCTCCTAGCTGGCAATGAAATGCCTCCCTCCAGGCCAGATGCAAAGCAACTTTTGACCTCAGTTGGCTTGGACTACAACAAGATTCATGCATGTCCAAATGATTGCATTCTTTTTCGCAATGAATTCGCAGATTGTCTGTCATGTCCTAAGTGCAGAGCAATGCGCTACAAACAAGATGCAGTTGGCGAGACAGTGCCAGCTAAATTGTTGCGGCATTTCCCTATTATTCCTAGGATAAAAAGCATGTTTCGTTGTGGTTCCATTGCAAAGTTGATGCGGTGCCATTCTACGAATAGATCCACTGACGCAACATTTAGGGTGCCCGCTGATTCGAAGGCTTGGAGGCACATTGAAGATACTTGGGCACATTTTAAGAGTGAACCACGCAATTTTCGTTTGGGCATGGCAATGGATGGAGTCAATCCATTTGGCTTCAGAAGCTCGTCATGGAGCACTTGGCCTATGTGCCTTATCAATTACAACCTCCCGCCGTGGCTTGCTATCAAGAAGGGTCATTTGATTTTAAGCTTGATTGTACCTGGTAGGTTCAAAGCAAAAAACATGGATGTTTATCTAGCTCCACTAGTTGACCAGCTCCAGGAGTTATGGCATGGGATCAACATAGCAGATGCGGTTGAACCAGTAGGACAACAGTATGGAAGGATCCATGGACTTCTTATGTGGACTATGCATGATTGGCCAGGATACGGAGAAGCTTCTAATAATGGTTATTGATTTACAAAATTCTCGCTATTCGCAAGCCCTTTGCCTTGGCCTAATTCATGCTTTGATATATGCAGGACTAACAACTTTGGGATACAATGCATGTCGAATTTGCGGGCAGTCTTTGGATGTGCGCTATTCTACCTCTCTTCGAAGGACATAAGCTACGCATAGGTACTCATAAATTTCAGTTTTGGCCACTTTCAAAATTCTGCTCTCTCATCCTACGCGTTTTCGGCAGACGGGTTTAGAGTGAGGGTTTTGAGTGTAGAAGCTTAGGGACAGGTGTATCCTAGTGAGGGGATGGTGTTCCTTAAGTTTCGTATGAATTTGGCATGATTTGGTGAGTTACCTTTCGTATGTGTGTATGTGGCTAGGTGGTGTAGTTGAGAGCAATGAGGTTCTTGATTGTGGTTTAGTTGGCCTTCCAGAGTGTTGTATGTGTAGGATGGTCTCAGCCTGACAAGCTAAAGAGATTTCCTCCGTGTGCCTATTGTGTCATCTGTGTCCTCGATTGACATTATTTTGATCTAGGTAGTGCTTGCATGCACTTCATGGGTGTGTGAGTCGCTCCCATCCAACATTGGCGCCGCTACTGGGGACGCAAGGACCTAAGTAGGTTTCCTACGAACACTCGTGTGATGGTTTCTTGATTTAATTTAGGCTAAAGAAAGCGTTTTTCTTAAGTGGATCCGGAAGAGGATATTCCGAGATCAAGTGGATAGCCAGGAAGCATGTGTCTTGCCGAGGGTCTGCGACTAGATAGGTTTAATTAGGATCCGTGGATTAAAGTAGTTGTTGGTGGTCGAGTGATTTGTGAGGTGATAAAAGCGTTTACTAGTCCGTGTGTGGCAGTGAAGCGTTTTACTACTCATAGATGCAAAACCCCATATGATTTGTAGGAGTAGCTCTAGGTAAGTGATCCAATTCTGATCTAGAGCTATTCAACACTGCATTATTTTCTCACTACAACACTAAATGAGGATATCGACGCGCCTATATCGAAGACCATGCCTTCCCACGCATATATCGACGACATTAGTGGGCGTCGCTATACGCGTCGATATACGTGTCGCAATGTGCGTCGATATTCGCGTGGAAAGGCTTTATTTGCCACGCGTAAAGCGACGCCAAAAAAATTTGGGGAAAAAAGCGAAACCCGCACACAGGGGCCATTTTCGCCTGCTCGGATCTTGGTCAAAACCTGCTGTGCAGGTATTATGTCCATCTCCACCCTCCCCAACCCCTCTCTCTTGCTCTCTCTCTCTCTCTCTCTCTCTCTCTCTCTCTCTCTCTCTCTCTCTCTCTCTCTCTCTCTCTCTCTACCTCTACATCGTGTGTGTGTGTGTGTGTGTGTGTAGGTAATCAAAGAGAGAGAGAGAGAGAGAGAGAGAGAGAATTAATGTATGCTTAGGAAATTAAAACTAAAGAAAAAAAAATTAAAGAGATAAATGAAATGAAATGTTATATTAACGTCTTCGAAAGGCCAAAGTGACCTATGAGACATGAGACAAGAAAGTTACAATGTGGTGGATCTGATACAAAGTCAGAGTAAGAAGATGACAAAATAAAATATTATGGAATCCTAAACTGCTGGGTGTGGACTAAACGGCTAAACGAGCTAGTTGGAATAGGTAGATCTCCTCCATGGTCAGTACTCTGACCGGACGTTGTGCATGTCAAGCGAAAGTGACCTAGCTAGATCCTCTGATGCAGCCTTTGCCGATGTTGTGTAGTCCTCCGCAGTCATGGGCGTCTAGATCTCCCTAGATCAGTCGCTCGTTCGATCATTAGAGAGATAGGGAAGTAGAGAGAGAGAGAGAGAGAGAGAGAGAGAGAGAGAGAGAGAGAGAGAGAGAGAGAGAGAGAGAGATAGGAGATAGAGAGATAGAGAAAGAGAGTTATATATATATATATATATATATATATATATATAGAGAGAGAGAGAGAGAGAGAGAGAGAGAGAGACAGAGAGAGAGAGACAGAGACAGAGAAAGAGAGAGAGATAAGGAAGTGGAGCTCCAAGAGTTATGGCAGAGAAATAGGAAAATAGAGAAATAGAGAGAGATAGGAAAATAGAGAAAGAGAGATAGATAGAGCGAGATCGAGAGAGAGAGAGAGAGAAAGAGAGATAGCGAGAGCGAGATCGAGAGAGATAGAGAGAGCGAGATCGAGAGAGAAAGAACGAGAGATAGGGTACGTAGACAGAGAAGAAACTATGGAACTAAAAGAGGCAAAGGGGTTTTACGTGCTACATGCATTGCCATGTACACCTGGGAGTGCACGTATGTGTCTACCCATATAGGATTTGACCAATAAAGACGAGATTTTGACCTGGTGATCGTGCTCTTCGTACACCTCTGGACCGAGGTGTACGGAGATTGGGCAATACTAGAGAAGGAGAGGTAGTTTACATTGTGAGGAGTATATATATATATATGTATATATATATATATATTAAAACAGCATTCATAATCATTGTAGATGGAAACGTCATCAACTAACATGGGGGAAAAGATTGCATGCTCGTGCACGCTCTGCAAGTATCAAATCCTGCTCAAGCGTAGGATATGTAATGAGCATGTGCACAAGTACGGAGAGTTTGCTAGAGAAACCATACAGAATCTACGATGCGACTCCTACGGAACGGGCATTGATTTCTGCGACATAGCACCTACATCTCAGAGAGAGAGAAAAAAAGATTATGCGTGAAGGTCCGACCAATATAGAGCCACGGATGGAAGCAGAAAACGGCTTACAGACAGAAGACGACGTCATGGAGGAGATGTTGGATTCCTTCTTCCAGACAAGCGAGGAGAACGCGAACGAAGAAGCACTTGAAGCCGTGTGCCTATCTCCTGAAGACATGTTGAGAAAGTTGGCACGTCAACCAATCAATGAAGGCGCCAAAATATATGTGCTTCGTATATACTTGTCTGGCGTTTTGGAATCTAAAGTCAGTGTACGGTTGGTCAGATGCAAGTGTCACTACTTTGTTTAGGTACGTAATTTATAAAAGAGATTTTTTGATTGCAACGGTGATGTGCTCGGAGAGCTTTAATTTTAAGTTAACATGGCTTAAACAGGTTATTGCGGGAGCAACTTCTCCTAGCTGGCAATGAAATGCCTCCCTCCAGGCCAGATGCAAAGCAACTTCTGACCTCAGTTGGCTTGGACTACAACAAGATTCATGCATGTCCAAATGATTGCATTCTTTTTCGCAATGAATTCGCAGATTGTCTGTCGTGTCCTAAGTGCGGAGCAATGCGCTACAAACAAGATGCAGTTGGCAAGACAGTGCCAGCTAAATTGCTGCGGCATTTCCCTATTATTCCTAGGATAAAAAGCATGTTTCGTTGTGGTTCCATTGCAAATTTGATGCGATGGAATTCTACGAATAGATCCACTGACGCAACATTTAGGGTGCCCGCTGATTCGAAGGCTTGGAGGCACATTGAAGATACCTGGCCACATTTTAAGAGTGAACCACGCAATTTGCGTTTGGGCATGGCAATGGATGGAGTTAATCCATTTGTCTTAAGAAGCTCATCATGGAGCACTTGGCCTGTGTGCCTTATCAATTACAACCTCCCGCCATGGCTTGCTATCAAGAAGGGTCATTTGATTTTAAGCTTTATTGTACCTGGTAAGTTCAAAGAAAAAAACATGGATGTTTATCTAGCTCCACTAGTTGACGAGCTCCAGGAGTTATGGCATGGGATCGAGATAGCAGATGCGGTTGAACCAGTACGACAACAGCATGCAAGGATGCATGGACTTCTTATGTGGACTATGCATGATTGGCCAGGATACGGAGAAGCTTCTGGTAATGGTTATTGATTTACAAAATTCTCACTATTCGCAAGCCCTTTGCCTTGGCCTAATTCATGCTTTGATATATGCAGGACTAACAACTTCGGGATACAATGCATGTCCAATTTGCGGGCAGTCTTTGGATGTGCGTTATTCTACCTCTCTTCGAAAGACATAAGCTACACATAGGTACTCATAAATTTCAGTTTCGGGCACTTTCAAAATTGTGCTATGTCATCCTACGCGTTTTCCACAGATGGGTTTAGAGTGAGGGTTTTGAGTGTAGAAGCTTAGGGACAAGTGTATCCTAGTGAGGGGATGGTGTTCCTGAAGTTTCGTATGAAACTCGCATGATTTGGTGAGTTACCTTCCGTATGTGTGTATGTGGCTAGGTGGTGTAGTTGAGAGCAATGAGGTTCTTGATTGTGGTTTAGTTGGCCTTCCAGAGTGTTGTATGTGTAGGATGGTCTCAGCCTGACAAGCTAAACATATTTCCTCCGTGTGCCTATTGTGTCATCTGTGTCCTCGATTGACATTATGTTGATCGAGGTAGTGTTTGCATGCACTTCATGGGTGTGTGAGTCGCTCCCGTCCAACATTGGCGCCACTGCCGGGGACGCAAGGACCTAAGTAGGTTTCCTACTAACACTGAATTATTTTCTCACTACAACACTAAATGAAGATATCGACGCGCTATATCGACGGCCATGCCTTTCCACGTGTATATCGACGACCTTAGCGGGCGTCGATATACGCATCGCAATGTGCGTCGATATACGCTTGGAAAGGCTTTATTTTCCACGCGTAAAGCGACGCCAAAAAAATGGGGGGAAAAAAGCGAAACCCACGCGCAGGGGCCATTTTCGCCTGCTCGGATCTTGGCCGAAACCTGCTGCGCAGGTATTATGTCCATCTCCACCCTCCCCAACCCCTCTCTCTCTCTCTCTCTCTCTCTCTCCCCCTCTACATCGTGTGTGTGTGTGTAGGAGAGAGAGAGAGAGAGAGAGAGAGAGAGAGAGAGAGAGAGAGAGAGAGAGAGAGAGAGAGAGAGAGAGAGAGAGATAGAGAGAGAGAGAGAGAATTAATGTATGCTTAGGAAATTAAAACTAAAGAAAAAAAATTAAAGAGAGAAATGAAATGAAATGTTCTATTAACGTCTTCAAAAAGCCAAAGGGACCTATGAGACATGAGACAAGAAAGATACAATGTGATAGATCTAATACAAAGTCAGAGTAAGAAGATGACAAAATAAAATATTATGGAATCCTAAACTGCTGGGTGTGGACTAAACGGCTAAACGAGCTAGTTGGGATAGGTAGATCTCCTCCATGGTCAGTACTCTGACCGGACGTTGTGCATGTCGAGCCAAAGTGACCTAGCTAGATCCTCTGATGCAGCCTCTGTCAATGTTGTGTAGTCCTCCGCAGTCGTGGGCGTCTAGATCTCCCTAGATCAGTCGCTCGTTCGATCATTAGAGAGATAGGGAAGTAGAGAGCAAGAGAGAGAGAGAGAGAGAGGTAAGTAGAGAGAGAGAGAGAGAGAGAGAGAGAGAGAGAGAGAGAGAGAGAGAGAGAGAGAGAGATAGGAAAAGAGAGATAGAGAAAGAGAGTTATATATATATATATATATATATATATAGAGAGAGAGAGAGAGAGAGAGAGAGAGAGAGAGAGAGAGAGAAGAGAGAGAGATAGGGAAGTGGAGCTCCAAGAGTTATGGCAGAGAAATAGGAAAATAGAGAAATAGAGAGAGATAGGAAAATAGAGAAAGAGTGATAGCGAGAGTGAGATCGAGAGAGAGAGAGAGAGAGAGAGAGAGAGAGAGAGAGAGAGAGAGAGAGAGAGAGAGAGAGAGAGAAAGAGAGATAGCGAGAGCGAGATCGAGAGAGAAAGAGAGATAGAGAGAAAGAGAGATAGAGAGAGCGAGATCAAGAGAGAAAGAACGAGAGATACGGTACGTAGATAGAGAAGAAACTATGGAACTAAAAGAGGCAAAGGGGTTTTGCCTGCTACATGCATTGCCATGTACACCTGGGAGTGCACGTATGTGTCTACCCATATAGAATTTGACCAACAAAGACGAGATTTTGACCCAATGGTCCTGATCTTCGTACACCTCTGGATCAAGGTGTACGGAGATTGGGCAAGACTAGAGAATGCGAGGTAGTTTACATTGTGAGGAGTATATATATATATATTTATATTAAAACAACATTCATAATCATTGTAGATGGCAACGTCATCAACTAACATGGAGAAAAAGATTCCATGCTCATGCACGCTCTGCAAGTATCAAATCCTGCGCAAGCGTAGGATATGTAATGAGCATGTGCACAAGTACAGAGAGTTTGCTAGAGAAACCGTACAGAATCTGCGATACGACGCCTACGGAACGGGCATTGATTTTCGTGACATAGCCACTACATCTGAGAGAGAGAGAAAAAAAGATTATGCGTGAAGGTCCGACCAATATAGAGCCACGGATGGAAGCAGAAAAGGGCTTACAGACAGAAGACGACGTCATGGAGGAGATGTTGGATTCCTTCTTCCAGACAAGCGAGGAGAACGCGAACGAAGCAGCACTTGAAGCCGTGTGCCTATCTCCTGAAGACATGTTGAGAAAGTTGGCACGTCAACCAATCAATGAAGGTGCCAAAATATATGTGCTTCGTATATACTTGTCTGGCGTTTTTGAATCTAAAGTCAGTGTACGGTTGGTCAGATGTAAGCGTCACTGCTTTGTTTAGGTACGTAATTTACAAAAGAGATTTTTTGATTGCAACGGTGATGTGCTCGGAGAGCTTTAATTTTAAGTTAACATGGCTTAAACAGGTTATTGCGGGAGCAACTTCTCCTAGCTGGCAATGAAATGCCTCCCTCCAGGCCAGATGCAAAGCAACTTCTGACCTCAGTTGGCTTGGACTACAACAAGATTCATGCATGTCCAAATGATTGCATTCTTTTTTGCAATGAATTCGCAGATTGTCTGTCATGTCCTAAGTGCAGAGCAATGCGCTACAAACAAGATGCAGTTGGCGAGACAGTGCCAGCTAAATTATTGCGGCATTTCCCTATTATTCCTAGGATAAAAAGCATGTTTCGTTGTGGTTCCATTGCAAAGTTGATGCAGTGCCATTCTACGAATAGATCCACTGACGCAACATTTAGGGTGCCCGCTGATTCGAAGGCTTGGAGGCACATTGAAGATACTTGGCCACATTTTAAGAGTGAACCACACAATTTTCGTTTGGGCATGGCAATGGATGGATTCAATCCATTTGGCTTCAGAAGCTCGTCATGGAGCACTTGGCCTGTGTGCCTTATCAATTACAACCTCCCGCCGTGGCTTGCTATCAAGAAGGGTCATTTGATTTTAAGCTTGATTGTACCTGGTAAGTTCAAAGCAAAAAACATGGATGTTTATCTAGCTTCACTAGTTGACGAGCTCCAGGAGTTATGGCATGGGATCGACATAGCAGATGCGGTTGAACCAGTAGGACAACAGCATGCAAGGATCCATGGACTTCTTATGTGGACTATGCATGATTGGCCAGGATACAGAGAAGCTTCTGGTAATGGTTATTGATTTACAAAATTCGTGATATTCGCAAGCCCTTTGCCTTGGCCTGATTCATGCTTTGATATATGCAGGACTAACAACTTCGGGATACAATGCATGTCCAATTTGCGGGCAGTCTTTGGATGTGCGCTATTCTACCTCTCTTCGAAAGAAAATTTATCAAGGCCACCACCGTTATCTTCGAGATGGCCATCACTTGCGCGAAGGCCAGCTTGGTCGAGTCGAATGTCGTCCTATGCATGTACAAGAGTGGAGTCACCGATGGGAGCAACATGAGGGGCAACCTGTTCCAAGAATGAAACGGTTGTCCATTCTCCATACGTTGCCTTACTGGGGTGATCTACTAATTAAGCATTTGCTGGATCCAATGCATATATTCAAGAATGCGGGAGAGCTCCTCTGGAAGACAATCATGGGAATGAAAGGCAATCGAGCTTCACGAGATGATTTGCAGTCGGTTGGAAAGATGCCAGAGATGTGGCCTTTCACCAATGCAACAGGTCAAACAAAACTTCCAAGAGAGCCATGGGTATTGCTAAATAACGAAGAGCGACAAGTGAAAAGGGTGATTTCAGAGTTCAGGACGCCAACAGGATATATGAGATGTCTCAAGACAGCATTCACCCGTGACGACCAACTGTCAGGGTTGAAATCGCACGACTGGCATAAGTTCTTGCAATTCATTCTTCCAATTGCGATTAAGGGGTGTTTAACGGAGGAAGTGCGGACCAGCATATACAATATTTCAGAGCTAGTGCGGTGGATCTCTTCCAAGGAGATACGGGAGGAATCTATTGCAGTCGCAAGGGCTAACTCCATTGAGGCAGTTTGCATGATTGAGAAGTATCTACCCACGAGCTGCCTAACTATCCAAATGCACTTTCTCGTCCATGTAGTAGATGGGGTTGCAGTGGCAGGTACAGTCCACAGCCATTGGATGTTCTTTCTAGAGCGGTTCATGAAAACACTTAAGGGTTTTGTTCGCCAAAAAGTGCGTCCAGAGGGGAGCATGGCAGAAGGATGGCTGGTGCAAGAGTCTCTTGTATTGACGACCGAATTTCTATCCGTTTCTGACCCAGAAATGCCTCGACTATGGAGCGATGAGGAGGATGCAAGACTGGTGGGAGAGGAGCCGCAAGGGCAAGGGGTGCCGAAGAAAATGAACCTGGCTATGCGAGAAAAGATCATGAAGTTCTGTATACTAAATTCAACACCGATGCAAAAACGGCTTGAAAGGTACAAAGAAGAGAAAGAGAGACGCAATCTAGAGTGACAGGATTTCAGGCGAAGTCGAACGACTAGAGGCGTACCCTTGCCAGACTATCTCGCTCCTCTACCTGATTCCCTACAATGGCATGGTTGGACAAGACAGTGAGAGCAACTCGACAAATCGGAGAACCCATATCTCTAGAAGAGGAAGAGCTTGCTATTGGATGTGACTGGAAGTATCATACATACATGGCATTGTGGTCACATGCAAAGCATTTCAAAACACAATGAATTGACAGCAGAAGAAACACGTTTGACAGTGGGGTAATGGTTAGTTTCATGCAAAAGAGCAGGGCCAGTGCTAGACACACGAATGAGAGCACTAGCAACCTGGATTACTGTGGTTTGGTGTCAGATATACTGAAAGTAAGCTTCAGGCGGTTTGAGATGTTTTTGTTGGATGTGAAGTGGTTCAAGGTGATTACTTCTAGTCGCAATGCAACGGTATGCAGAGATGGAAACAAAATTGTGCAAATAGATTCTACAAAGACTTGGACAGATGCGAGCGACACATTTGCTCTCCCCGAACATTGCGAGCAAGTGGTCCTTGTACAAGACCCTCGAGAGCGACAATGGTGGTTTGTGGTTGAGGTTTCTCGAAGAAATAAACAAGTATTTGAAGGGCAAGATCTCTTGGAGGAAAGTCAGTCAGACGACGTCCATACTACTGTAACATTAGATGAGATGGGCGAAGGTATGGCAGAGGAAGGTGACAGATATACAAGGGATGACACAGACGAGCCAGAATTGACACTTGTAGATGAAGATGCAATGGATGAAGACAATCTTCCAGAATGACTTGGCGCAGAGTTATGTTTGCAATTAGAGATAGACGATGATACGGTGCAAGATCTTATCGATGATGCCTCACTCGTCGAGGCCTAGGCCTGTAAGTGTTTGTGTGAAGTTTTTGATTTAAAATTAAGCTTAAAGTTAATTTAAACAACTGTGTTCTGACGCTTTATTTTACTTTCTTTGTGTAGGACTTTAGTATGGCAGACGAGATTCTAGATCCCGCTTCCATGAGTGCAGATGCATTCATGGGCTTCGTTACACAGATGAAGCTTGCTCAGCTCGGAAGGCTTTCAGGACCGTCTCGCCGAAGCCTTCGGGCATCCCACACAAGATGTGGCTGTAGATCAGAGAGGATGAGCGGACAGCGGCCACGCGGTTCAGACAGCAGCGTGAGTCCGTGCAGGTATGACAGATGACTAGGGGGACATCTCATCTTGGCATCGGAGGCTTTGACACCTTTCGCTATGAGTTTGTGAGTTTCTAATCCAATCTTAACTATGACGTTTTTTAAAACGCGATGAACCATGTATTCTTATTACTTTGATTTTTGTATAAACGCAGAATCTTGCGATGCATCGAGCTCCATCACGCGAGGAGGAGTCATATGGATATCGCAGAGGTATCTATGAAGTACCGAATGATCTTGAAGCTTCAAGAGAGCTTGTAGATTGGGAGGCCTTATAGTCTCGCTAATCGCTTGAGGTGAGACGTTAATATGTGTGAGTTGATTTAATTAAGTCAGTATATGTGAAGTAATATCAATACTATTTTTGTGAGTTGTCCTATGTGCAGGTTGCGACGCCTAGTCATTAGTGGACCAGATTTCATCTATATGCTTTGTGAGACACAGACACGCTTCTGTGTCTCTTTTTTGTACAAACAGTTAGTGTTCAGACAGTTATTGTTTCCCTTATGGTTATGGCTATTGTCATTGTCATTGTATAGGCAGTTATTGTTTCTCTTTCTGGTTATGCTTATGGTTATTGTTAATTTTGTTTATGGTTATGGTTATCTGCATTATGGTTTTGATCAAAGTGGTTATAGCAAGTTATGGTTTTAAGTTATGGTTATGCTTTTAAGTTATGGCTATGCTTTTCAGTTGGTACGGTTGTCTTTCATTGGCCTTAAATCTCATGTGAGATCCTACATGGATAGCATGTAGGAGGCGTATACATGATATGGTTTTTTTTGAAAAGTTTATGTAAAAACAAAGAATTCTCTGCCGAAATTTCTGCGCGCGGGAGCATGGTTGATATTTTGGTGCTGCTCGCTTTCTTGGGTAGAGGGCAGGAAGTCTGGCTGTGTCTGTGTCCATCTTTTAACTGGGCACAGGCTAGGCTACCTATCCTCTGCCCAAGAAAAAAAATTTCTGCTATGGTCGTCGCTATGTGCGTCGCTATGCGCGTCTGGTTTCACAACGATGCGGGTAGCGATGCGCATAGCGACGGGCCGCGTCGATATCTGCGTCGATAACACGTTTTTTTGTTGTAGTGTCTAAAGTGCTTGATTGCATTTCAAGTCACAGAAAAGTGTGCTTTTGAGGGTAAAAATGCATTAAACAAGCTTTTGTGGATATTTTTGTATGACTGACTGATGTTGTGCATATAAGAGAGCATTTGCAAGGGTTCTGTGAAGAAAACCTGCAATTCTATAAACATAGACATCCTACGCGTAGGATGTCTCAAGGGGGTTCTGAAGACCAAATTTGAAAATTCTGACTGCACCAGTGGGTTCAGAGGGTAGGTTTTACCCTAGTAACATATTAACTTGGGTGTTTTTTCCTATTTTTGTTGACCAAAAGCCAAAAGGCGGAGTCAATAAACGTAAAATTTCAGAAAAGGCTTAAAATGAGTGATTTTTGCATGTTTTTGCAATTGTGAAGCATACTTGCACTTACTGAGAGCATAAGGAAGCAGCAGGGACACTTCAATTGAAAAAATAAGCAGTAGACATCCTACGCGTAGGATGTCTACAGGGTGATCTGGTGGAAATTTTGAAATTCTGAGTTGACCAGCGTGTTCAAAAGGTAGGTTTTACCCTATTTTCACCTGGAAAGTGGAAATTTGACCATATCTTGACAGGATAAAGCCTGAAAACGAGAATTGCCAGACATCCTACCCAAATTGTGTCCAAGGCCTAATTTTGAGACCAAACCATAGGATGACTCCAAAGGCATGTTCTAAATGTTGTATTGAGTGCATGTGATAAATATCATCTCATTTGGGTCAGTGAAAGGGAAGATTGAAGAGACTTTAGCATTTTTGACTGAAAAAGGAAAGAATAGCTAGTTTTGGGGTCTTTTGACATCCAAATTAAAATCTAAGCATAGCATTTGGTTGCTGACATCAAGGGAAAGCTGTGGGACAAGTCTGGGGTCAAACAGGCCAAAAAGACATCCTACGCGTGGGATGTCTTCTGTGTGATTTTGGACTCTAAACAAAATTTTGAGCATACCACAGTGATCAACACCTTAAGGAGAGTCTGTGGCTCAAATTTGGGGCAATTCTGAGCAGTTAGACATCTTACACGTAGGATGTCTAAGGCATGATTTAGAGGCCAAATTCAAACTGTGGACATAGCACGGTGTTTTATAGCCTTAGGCAAGCCTCCTAGTCAATTTTGGTCCAATTTGGAGTTGATTTGACTTAGGAATTCATCAAAACAGACATCAGATTTCTGGAACAGATTCTTGATCATTTGACCAACCTATAGGTGTCAGAATCAAAAAGTAAAAAGAGCTGTGAGCTTAGCACATCAAGGGGAAGCTACAATGCAAGTTTGAGCTGAAACAGAGCAAAAAGACATCCTACGCGTAGGATGTCTCCAGGGTCATAAAGTGGTCAAAATTCTACTTTGGCCATATAGGGAGGTTTTAAGTGTCTCAAGGATTCCAGAAATTTTTTCAAAAGTGAATTTGGACCTTGTTTGACCTATTTACCAAGCAAAGACAAGAATTGTCAGACATCCTACTCTTGGAGTGCACTAGAAGCTTATGCAGCCCAAATCTTGACCTATTGGCATCCAAATTCAATTTTGAGTATACCATTGGGTTGCTAAGCACTAGGATAATCTTGGGATCAAGTTTGGACAAAATCTGAGCAATTAGACATCCTACGCGTAGGATGTCTCCAGCTTGATTTAGGACTCCAAACCAACCTATGAGCACACCACTGTGATCAACACATCAAGGAGAAGCTGGGGTGAAAATTTCAAGACATTCTGAGCAAAAAGACATCTTACGCGTAGGATGTCTCAAGGAAATTTTTAAATCCAAATGAAATTCTGAGCATACCATTGTGTTGCTAGACTTAAGAGGAGTCTCTGGACCAAATTTTGTTAAATTATGAGCATATAGACATCCTACGCGTAGGATGTCTCTAGGCCAGTTTTAGGGTCCAACTGTAATTTTGACCATACAGAAGTGTTCACAGTGTCACAGAGATCCCAAATCTTTTTTCAAAATTGAATTTGGACTCATTTTGACCAGTCTAAACTGCATTTCACTATTTTGGCCATAACTTTCACAAACGGACGTATCGGATCGGAAAAGTTTTTATATAAAAACGTAGCCTGAGAGCGGCTCTATAGATCTTAGAGCAAAACTTGAACTAAATGTATGGCAACCATTTAGTTCAACTTTGAAATAAACGTCGTTTGAGGCCTCAAAATTCATCCGCAAGTTAGGGGTGTCTGAAAGCGACAATTTGCGAGAATTGTGACAAAACAGTTGCAGTTTTGGACACAGTTTCGACTTTTCCCTAACCAAAGCACTTGAACACAGTGGACTAAGTCTACTTGAACCAAGCAAAAGATCTTAAGCCTAGAAATCATGTCTACCCTAGATTCAAACACAGCTTACACAAGCTTGGAGATCCCGACGATAGAGGAATATCCTCCCACAATGGATCTTCCAAACTTGCAATTGATTAAGACCTATCTTGTTGAGAGAGTCTGGATGATTGGTCATGAGAGTGAAGGACTATATAGATACATTGACGACATTGAGGTCAATCTTTATAGGTGCTCAGATCCATACCTAGAAGAGATAACAGATTACAAGCTCTTATATGTCTACACATACGGAGTCAACTATCAATGGAGATCTATAGTTGTCGACAAGTATGGACGAGAATACAGAGTTGTAGAAAGCACAAATCCACATACTGTACTAGAAAGAGGTGGATATTTGGTCAATGAAGGACCACAAATTCCTCCACCAAACACGAGAATTCCTATAGGAATTCCAAGAAGAGAGCCACCACGATTCCCTTCAAGAGCGATAACGAGAGAAGGATTGGGAGAGTCTCTGGTTACACTTGTAGACAATCGAAGAGTTAGACCATCCCAAGTCTAGAAATGGGTAAACAGAAAGTACTCCGGAGATAAAGATCCGAGAGATCACGTAACGGCTTTTAGAAGAGTGATTAGAGCAGAGGAAGTTTCAAATTTTGCGACACACTTTGCGGGATTTGGATTTACTCTAGAAGATGATACAGCTACATGGTTTGACTCGGTGGAAAAATGGGATTTTGAGACCCTAGATGAGCTGTTTGAGGAGTTTATTGAAGAATTCTCGCCAAAAGGCATTGCTCACAACAGGGTCTCGCAGATCCATACGGCTCAAGAGATATGTTAAGCTCTGTCCGAGAGCGGAATTACCTACGCAAGCACGACTGATGCCGATCTTTATCCAAGGAATGAGACATGCGGGCCTTCAGAAGGATCTGCATATGATAAGGAGGATGACGCAATCGAGTTGATCAAAGAAGCTCTTTATCTAGTGGATAAATGTGAGGCATACAAAGAAAAGGACTTAAAGAGTCAAGGAGATGACACATCCTCTCACCACATTGTTCCACAGATAAGTGAGTCCATTTCCAAGACAACGACACCTATTGATCAAGAAAATATTATCGACGACTTGGTGAAGGGGTTGATTCCTCTTGTAAGGTCTAATTCAGGAGAGCCGAAGTGGTGTGAAATTGAGAGAAAATGGACGAACCATATGGGGGAAGAGTGCTATTATAGCATGGAAAATGCTAGGGAGAGGTATGTACAACCTGTTCTAGAAGCACCTACTCCACCTAGATACATTACGGGGAATGTGCCAAGACCAATAGGAGTTTTAAGGCCACAGCTTGTCTTAGGACAACAACCTCCGCTGCTGCCAGGTGCTAGAAGGCAGGTAGACATGAGATACATGCCAATGATGGAAGCATCAAATAAACCAATGCCAGTACCAGCTACAATGTGGTATAGCAACCAAAGTGAGTACTATCCTTCAGAGCAACAAAATGTGAGAGAAACACATGGAGTGGTGAGGCCAGTACAACCTCCACCTCCTGGGTTTCAGTCGAAAGAAAGAAGGTATGAAATGGATGAAAATACATTGTGATTCATTGCAAATAGCGGCTTATTTAGGTCAAATCTTGCTTATAGCCAAGAGGAAATGCTAAAAGAATCTCCTCAACCAGAGACAGATTGTCACAAAACTCGTGACAACCACTTGGTCAAACAATGTCCTCATACGGAGATCACTGAAGTAAATGCCTATTGTCTTGAGTGTGGCATCACTCACTTGATCCCCGATTGCCCGCAAAAACCAAACCAAATCAGGAAAATCACGACAAATGTATTAGGGATTGTTCAGCTACCTAATAGATCAGAAAATGAAAATGTTGTACCAAAGAGAGATGATGGACCAAAGACAGACGCACCTAGTCAGAAAGCCAAGAGCAAACGAAATAGTTGGAAAGCTAGAAAGACTAGGATGAAAGCACACAGGGAATGAGAGCAAAAATCCCTAGCTGAGAAGCTTAAGGAAGCTGAAAGGAAGATAAAACAACATT
The DNA here is from genome assembly GCF_014529385.1 of Adiantum capillus-veneris. Lineage (NCBI taxonomy): Eukaryota > Viridiplantae > Streptophyta > Polypodiopsida > Polypodiales > Pteridaceae > Adiantum > Adiantum capillus-veneris. Next base: position 10,743,719 of record NC_140955.1, read on the forward strand.
AGGAAAAGGAGGCACCTTCTCTTACACAGATGGTTAAACCTCTAGAAGAACCATCCACGGATGAGAAACCGAGAAGTGCTAGTTCAGGAGGATCTGTGTTGGCAGAGAAGGTTAATGAGACATTAGATGCCCTCTTGAAAGCCTATGATGTGAGGCTCAAAAACAACCAAACCCAAAAACACAGGTGGATGACATATCCCTATTCGGAACTAGAAAAGCAAAGGTTTGAAATGTGCTAGAAAACGATTCAAACAGCCCAAGCTTTACTTGAACCACCAGTTGCAAAACCTGAGGATGTGATCCGTGTCATGCCTGCGCAAGTAATCCCACCAAACCAGGAACGAAAAGAGCCAGATTCTAGTCATGAGCAAAGACCAAACCTCAAAGACCCAGCATTAGAACCAAGGATAGTACTGAATACCATGGATAACTCTTCCGAGGGATTTCACCAAGCTATACCTGAGGATTGTAAAGAGATAGATGATCTTGACGAATTGTGGAAACAAGTCAATGAGGCCAATGAAGCCGATGACCTGAGAAGACAAGTAGACAAGACTGGTGATGAACAAGGAGTGTTTCTACCACCAATAGAGGAATTTGAGACTGGATCTCAAATGAATCTAGACGTGCGATCGTATTGAGGCGACAAAGTATCTGTACAATCTATGGATAGTCAACCCCATTCGCTAAGAACACTACCGTCCTACATGGGAGAGTACGAGACCAAGTCAGATGTGGTTGCAGTCCCATCACAGAGATTGTCTCCCAACAAGGCCATCAATTCAAAGGGGCTAGTAGATATTCTATCTACCCCAGTCACCTGTACAATAATGTTAGCCGAGTTGCTCATAATAAGACCAAACATGTGGGCTAATGTGGGTAAATTTCTAGAGAAATTTGGTGTAAAAACCCCAATGACTCAAATCGAGGAAGGCATCAAAGAGCTTGAAATGCCTCAACTAAATACTAAGACAATGCCATTAAACAAGGTAGGCGAGCATTACGAGGGAGAAGATGGAAACACCACCCTTCTTTTGGAATTCAATGGTGTAAAAACCATGCCAATCCTTGACAGTGGAGCTAGTGTGGCCATTGCAACCAAAGAGGTTTGGAAAAAATGGGGAAAATCTGCCTTGATATCCACACGAATGACCCTGCAGCTTGCAGACGGACACAAGGAAAATCCCCTAGGACTGCTAGAAAAAGTGCTTGTTACTTCTTGTGGCATTGAATATGAATACACTTTTGCTGTTGTTGACTTTGGCAAGAAGAACAACTATGACATCATTTTGGGAAGACCATTCATGCGACAATTGAAAATGGTCCAAGATTGGGGTTATGACCATATATACCTGAGACATATGGAGACCATAACAAAGATAAACTTGAGGGACCATAGCTATAGGGATGTGACGAGAACACCGGTTGAGAAGTTTGATTCCGCTATAGTAGCAGGATCAGAACTTCCATCTTGGTTAGGTAAGCCTAAAGAACTGTGGATGTGTGGAGCTTCACAATGTGGTAGCTTGAAACGTGAGGAATGTATCCTAGAACGGGTTATAGAGGATAGGGACTATATCCCAGAACCATTTCCTAAAGAAGAATTAGAGCCTTTTGGATGGGAACACATCTTGGCTACTCTGGACGTGTGCGCCGTGGAGGATGCTCCCACAACAAAGTTTTGTGATGAAAATGGCTATGATGTCGTTCCTTATTTTGCAGTGAGTACCAGACATCAACGAAGAGAACCAGACATCAATGAGCTCTCCACATCAGAAACAAACAAAGAAATGCGGAGAATCAAAAGATGAAGAAGACGACGAATTCTATGACTCTGTAGAACACTTCGAGCTTCAAGAAGATCAACGACCCGGGAATCAATGTCATCACTACATGAATAAAGTGCATCAAAAGTGGATTCCAAAGTCCTCAGTGAAGACACAGCCACAACAAGCATCCACATACATGGATCCTAATAAGGATGCAAAGAATCAGCTAGGAGGAATACGACTAGAGCAACTAGCTAACAATTCTCTAATCAATGGGCTAGAAAAGTCCTCCAAGAAACTACCACCCACGAGCAAACAGACAGTAACTTTCCACTACCAGCCAAAAAATCAAGGGAAAGTACAAGAAGTCAACCTTGCTGAGGATAGTAGCTATAGTGATGAATCTTACGACATCCCCTATCATCAACTCAGGCCATCACTATCACCAACCCCTTCAGCAACAACCATGACAGGTCAAAAGAACAGGACAACAAGTCAAAGCCAAAAAGCTCGACAAATTTGGATACCAAAAAGCCAGATCGGCCAAAAACAGATATGGATCAAGAAGACAAATATCTCTAATGACAAATCACAAGATCCAACACCAAAACAAAAACAAGGAAAGCGTGCATGAATGGGTAAGAATATCACAAAGTTGCAAGCTTTCACAACTCAGGTTTGGGCTCCAAAGAAGTTGATTCAAGCACAAAAAAGTCAGGAATTCATTTGGATTCCAAAACAACCACAGTATCAACTTTCAAAGCCTGAATCCCGTCACCAACCAAGCGTACAAGGGCTGAAGCAAAGACCACTGTTGACTCACACAACAAAAAGGTGGATCCCAAAGAAGTCTCTTCAAACACAAATGAAGCACTGGCAAGTATGGGATTCCAAACGAGAGCCAGCAACAAAACAACCAATAATCGCAAAGAAATGGGTCCCAAAGAAGAACAACAAAACTGTTGTCAGTGCATTGCCGCTTGAATTCTTACAATTCTTCCTACGATTACAGTACAGTTAGAAGAGAGCAAGTCGCTTCAATCAAGCAACGATACAGGAGCTTCAAAGCCCATTACATTGCTTAGAATAGGAAGCCTCGCCAACAAATGCCAATAAGCAAATTGCTTATACCCACATCTTGCACAACATAAATCTTTTCCATGCATTGACTATGTATGCATAATAGGGCTACATTACAAGGCCTGCATAGGCACAACTTTTAATTTCCCAGGCACAACACATACCCTTTGTGATACCCTGTCGTAAAGGATGACTCCAAATAGGAAGAGGGGAGGCATTCTCAATGTAGACCTAACATTATGACTATTAGAGGGCAATGTTTTGTGAGATGCATTGAATTTTCGCGTTTTATTGTGATAATTTTTTGACAAAATTTAGAGTATATGCCCTCATAATAGTGTTACACAGGAGTATGGGGACAAAATCCATATATGAGCCCCTAGGGATATGTGTATAGTGTACATAGCATTTAGATTTCTATTTGAATGATTTTTCTTTTGTTAAGTTTTTTTAAATATTTTTTGTGTTTATTATAAAGAACAAAAATTTAAAAAATCCATACTCAACATGAAGAAAAGATTGACGAGAGGCCTGAGCACTAGAAAGAGAAGAAGGTACAGGGAAAGGATGAAACTTCACGAAGTATGTCTCAGCAGCCACTACAACAGCTGAAGAACTTGTCACAAAGCAGTGTCAACAGGTAACCGACAAGTCATAAAAGTCAGAGTCGAGTAGCTAAGCCACAAAATGAGTGAGGTGTTAGTCTTAAAGCTTCAAGTAATATTCTCTGTGTTCTAAGCGTCTTAGATATTCTAGGTACTTCTCAAGCTGGAAGAGTTTAGCATATTTACGTTGTGTCGCTCATGCTGGTATAGGTGAGCAAAAGAGTCGAAGTCTAAGTACTTAAGTCTGGTGAAGTGAAGGAGAAGGTCCAAAAGACACTCACGTACTGAGCACAGTGAGATACGAGTGGAGAAACTTCTACATCAAAAACCCTTCTTGGAAAGGTGGAAGCTATTGAGACATCTTTTGATGTCACATGTGCTACATTTATTCCTCAAAACACCCATCATCTCCTTCTTTCACATTGCATGCTTTTGTTGACAAATTTCTCATATGCATATAGAGTGTCCCATAATTGGCACTTGCATCAGCCACTCTTTCCCTATTTCACCCAAGCACACACCTTTCATGAACATGTACTTCACGTTCAACTGCTCAACTCCAATAAGAGCGTATACCAAAGGAATTTTTTTCCCACTGGGTTTTTTCCCTTTGATCATCCAGGTTTTAGACCCTAATCTAAAGACACCTATCACCATCCTCTTGTACATATTCCTTCTACATCAACAATAAGTAAATGTTACTCAAGTCAATTGACAAATGAATTGGAGCACCAATTTCAAATCATAGCATACTTCTTCTCAATGGCGAGTCAAAGAATGGCCTACAATGACAAAGCTGCAGACAACACTAACAACATGATTGCACAAGAACAAAGAAGTCGTCAATGACAAAGAGCAGACATAAGGGTAATCAGAGGATCTCAAAAGCTTGTCCTTGATAATGCACATCGAATGCTCGGCAGGGTTTTGAACCTCAAATTCGAATAATTAAGTCGTGGATTCGGCTTGACAGACAGACTTTGCATTGAAGTGCAACTTGGCCTAAAGAAGTTAAGGGTTTAGCCATACAATTTCTACAAAATCCTTACAAAGTTTTCATTGGCTCACAAGATCAAAAAGTCAATCACTTAATTCTACAGATTGTAGAAGTTGTTTCTGAGAATCACAAATACTCCGAATTCACAGATTTGCTGGAGCAAATGATGGATAGAGATTTCTCTATCCATGATGATAAGAGTCAAGTTAAAAGACATTGGTTTCTTTTTTAATTTAGATCTGGCAGTAGACCTATAATGACAGAAACAGATGCTGTAGCTCAGAGCATGGATGTGAAAGACATAAAGTTCGTCATCAATTATGATTTTCCTGAATCATGTGAAGACTATGTACATCGGATTGGACAAACAAGACAAGCTACTGCAAAGGCTATAGTCTATACTTTCTTTCCAACAACAAAACCACAGCAAAGACCACATCGCCATCGACAATTAGGTCATGTCGGGGACGACATGAATACGGAAGGGGGGAATGTTGACCGTTGGGTCAACAACACAACATAACTCAAGTTTCGTACCAAAGTCTTATCTTTTGCGAGTTATGAAATGCTGCGGATTATGGCTAAAAACGTCATTTGTAATGAGTAGTTATTCTAGTTTTAGAAGTCGGGGTGCAATGGCACTTCCAGATTGTAAATACAAATCCATTTGACCCTTTCAACCCCATTTTTGGTTAAACCTAAGGTAGCCTTAGTATATAAGGTACCTAGGTCATTTTGTAAAAAAAAAGACTTTTATCATAATCAAAACTTAGCGCTGCCGTCTACTGTGTGTGAGAGAGAAAGAGAGTGAGCATGAGCTTCATCCTCTTGCTACGCCCGGCTCGCTCAACACATTGGAGATCCGACTGCACCATTGTTGTAGGCTCGAGGAGAGCTACGCAACAACGCCAAGCATTCCACGCGAGACGAAGCGCACACGCGGACACATCTACGAGCTATTTGTGGCCGTAAGTGTATCAAACGATGTCTGTTTTCTGCGTGCTAGTAGTCTATAGAATTGTGGCGACATAAGCTACTCATAGGTACTCATAAATTTCACTTTCGGGCACTTTCAAAATTCTGCTCTGTCATCCTAGGCATTTTCCGAAGACGGGTTTAGAGTGAGGTTTTTGAGTGTAGAAGCTTAGGGACAGGTGTATCCTAGTGAGGGGATGGTATTCCTTAAGTTTCGTATGAATTTGGCATGATTTGGTGAGTTACCTTCCGTATGTGTGTATGTGGCTAGGTGGTGTAGTTGAGAGCAGTGAGGTTCTTGATTGTGGTTTAGTTGGGCTTCCAGAGTGTTGTATGTGTAGGATGGTCTCAGCCTGACAATCTAAAGAGATTTCCTCTGTGTGCCTATCGTGTCATCTGTGTCCTCGATTGACATTATGTTGATCTAGGTAGTGTTTGCATGCACTTCATGGGTGTGTGAGTCGCTCCTGTCCAACACAATTGCACCAAGCAAGGAGGAATGGAAAGGAGAATACCAGCTGAGAAAACCACGAAGCAATCAATCTTCTCCATCCTATTGACAAGTAAATGCTACAAGTAGCATGCAAGGAGTCAAGAAAATTTGGGTACCAAAAGCACAGCTTAAGGACAAATCGATTCAAATCTAGGTGCCCAAAACATCTTCGACAGTACCAGAAATAGTTCCAAGGTTCAAAAAACAAAGAGGAGCATCTCTGAACAAGGAACCTAACACAAAATGGATTTGGACAAAAAAGGAGCACTTATCTTCTTCGCAAACTGGAAAACTGATCAAGCAATGGAGAGTTAAGTCTTAGAAAACTCAACCACACCATTCTGACCAAGACGAACCAAGTGATGAATGGAAGGTTAAAGCTTGACAACAATTATTAATTAATACCAACAGCTCAGGCAATGAGTGTGCTAAAGCATCCTAACTGTACAATCAAGCAGAGAGCACACAAGCTACAAGAATTGCTCTTTGGAAGACACCTTTAGAAAACCTTGACATCAGAAACCCTTGATTTAATTACTCAAGACCCAACTCTTGCACATCATGACCCAACTCTTGCACATCATGACGGTTTGAACTGCATTGATCTTCAAAGCATGGTAGATCCAAGAAAGTCTATGCATAGACACAATTGTTCAACCCATGCACACAGTCGTCCCGGAGTACGCCATCTCAGAGGGGTGGAAGTGCATTAAGTAATTAAGGGAAATGTTCGAAGAGGGAGAAAAAAGTTTGATGTTGTGTGATTTTTTTGCAAAATTACCTAATAATGCCCTTATAAATCATCAACAGGGGAAATTTCACTGATAATATCTCCCGGATGAGTGTAAATAATCTATATAATAACCTAAAAGTCATTAAAAAAATAGTCATTTTTGGTTATTTTTCATCATTTCTCTTGATAGTGAGACTTAGAAATGGATAAATCCAACAAAAAACAGTAATATTTTGTGTTTTTTTATAGGTTTTCTTAATTATTGTATTTTTACGTTGCTTTTTTAGCATATTTTGTCTTTGTTTTTTTCAATAAACACGTCAAAAATTAATAATAAATAGCAAATGAGCTCAGATGGAAAAACCCAAAGATACGGTGATGATCAGAAAGAAAAAGCACATAGGCACAAAAAATTTCAATCAAATCAACAGATGGAAGCGAGAATCCTAAATTAGGCGGACATACCTACTTTTGCAGAATTCTTGCAGAATGAGCTATAGGAATCCGATTGGCGAAATTTTTGAGTCTAACATAGATTTCACGGCCTAGTAGGACCAATAGAGGAATTTGGGGAAAAATGATTCAGGAAGTCCGAGTATAGATACCCAAGGTAGGCTAAAATCACCTCATTTCCACTTGTTGCCTTTGGAGAGAGAGCTTTTTGACCTTCTTCGCGCGCATTTTCTGGAGTCCACAGTTCCCTGTTTTCAGCGCCGTCACACACGAAACATGAGGGGTAAGTTCTATACTTAGCAATGATCCATTCTGTACAGCCGGTAGCTAGTCTAAACCCCTGGAAAAAACCTTAGAAACCGAGCAGTGCATGAAGACCTACGACCATAGGGGCCTGTCAACTCAACCAAACCAGATGAGACTTGAACTATAGCATCCCCCAATATAATAAAACACTTCTATATCAACATTTGACCATTCAGCAAGGGTCGAGGGGGTCCCAAGTAGAAAAGCTAGTTTCTTGGCAGATGCCAGAATTGGATTCTGACTCCACAGACAACTTATCTTGGAAATAGGGTTGCAGAGAAATGCACGCAGCTTGGAGAAGTTGAAGGAAGCTCAAGGCACACAATAGAGAGTGTGTTACTTAGTGTCCAATGGAAAGATATATAGCCCTAGAGTGATCGGCGTATATACAATGTACGGGGGAAAAAACCTCCTAAAGAGGGAAAAAATGCCACGGCGGTCCTAGTGTGTTCACACACATCACTACCACATGTATATGGTAACAAATCCCCCCTGGAGTGATGCGGTGAACGAGAGCTGGCACATGAGTAAAGGGAAGTGCCATGCCCTAAGGACATGATCAATCCACAAAGGGGAGTAAGCCCAAAGCTTTGCGGAAAGCTTCAAGCTTCTCATGAGACAATGCCTTTGTGAAAAGATCTGCAAGGTTGTCCTGTGTTGTCACATAATCTATGCTGATCTCTCCTATTGAGAGCCTCTCCCTAACATTGGTAATGCACCTTAATGTGCTTTGTGAGAGCATAAAAAACTGGGTTCCTCGCAAACTGCCAATGCGCTCTAGCTGTTAGTGTAGATAGTGTTGGCAGTGTCCTTCCAATACCCAAAGGCGTCTGAGCCATACACACTCAACCGTACTTGTGAAGACTGCCCTGTACTCATCCTCACAACTCGAAGTGGCCACACTAGGTTGCTTCTTGCTCAACCATGATATACATGAACTACCAAGCATGAAACAAAAACCACTTGTGGACACTCTCGTGTCAAAACAACCAGCCCAATCTGAGTCCAAAAAAGCATGTAAGTCTGGCGGCAATGATCCCCCCTTGGGATAAAACAAGCCAAGATGTAAAGTGCCACTAAGGTAGCGGAAAATCCTCTTGACAGTCTGGCAATACTGTGAGACTGCAAACTGAATACCGGCCTCGTGTTGCATACATAAACGAGGCAGCCAACAACAGTTTGATAAAGAGTGACATCAGCAGGATCACCAGCATCATGTAGACTCAACCTTAAACCTGTTTCCATGGGAGTGGCAATAGGTTTGCAATCCTCAAGTCCAAACTTACATAGCAATGTCTCTATGTAACTTTTCTGACACAAGGCAATACCACCATCACACTGCTTAAACTGTATACCCAAGCAATGATGCAACAGACCCAAATCTTTCATCTTGAAAGTAGCATTCAAATCAGCCTTAAATTTAGCAATATGTCTCTCATTTGGTCCAGTGATCAGCAAATCATCAACATAAAGAACCACAATGAGAAGTACATCACCCTCACGCTTTACATACAATGTGCTTTTTGTTGGACTATTATGAAAGCCTTGTTTGACCAAATGAGTGTCAGCTTTCTCATACCAAGCATGAGGAGATTGCTTCAACCCATACAAAGCCTTGTTACATTTGCACACTTTGTCCTCTTGTCCTTTTATGACAAAACCGTGAGGCTGCGTCACATAAACTTCCACAAATATGTCACCATTCAAGAAAGCAGTAACAATGTCTGATTGATGTACATCCCAACCAAAATGAGCTGCCAATGCACATAGAAAATGCACAGTAGTCATACGACAAGTGGGAGAAAAAGTCTTTTCATAATCTATGCCTTTTTGTTGTGCATAACCCTTTGCAACAAGTCGAGCCTTATGGCGATCAATGTCACCATTCGGCTTGCGTTTCAACTTGTAAACCCACTTCTTACCAATGGCCTTTTTGCCTTGAGGAAAATCACATAAAGTCCATGTGTCATTTTGTGTGAGTGCATCATATTCTGATTGCATGACAGCCATCCGATTTTCTGAATTTTGTGCTTCATCAAAAGACAGAGGCTCCTCAACATCATCTAAGGTAGACACAGCCAAAGCATAATAATCTGATGCATAAGATGCATGGCGAGAGCCTGAACGAGTACGACTAGACAAAGGTGCATCCAATTTACTGTCACGCAAAGTGTGCACCAGCCATTTTGGCATACCTCTAGCCTGCTCATTTTCAGCCCTTTCCTCATCAAGTACATCATGTATATCTGCATCAGTAATAGGATGATCTAAAACATTTTCAGAAACCCCCATAGGCTGTACATTTGCCTCATTGGAACTTACATTCGTATTACCACTGAAAAGAGGAAACAAAGTGTCATAAATGTCTTTTGAGCTTACATTACTGTCTCTAGTACATGACAACAAGGGCTCAACAGAATTTTCCACAAACACTACATCCCGTGAGACCAGAATACGTTTTGTTTGCGGATGATACAACTTGTAACCTTTGCTTTTAGCACTATAACCAACAAAAATACATTTGACAGCCTTATCATCCAATTTTTTGTGCTGCACTTGTGGCACCAAATCATATGCCAAATAGCCAAAAAAACGCATGTGCTTATAGAAGGCTTTTTATCATGCCATGCTTCATATGGAGTAATAGACTGCAAAGCTTTCGTAGGACACCTGTTAAGTACATAAGTGGCACACATGATGGCCTCAAGCCAAAAAGAATTGCGAAAAAGCTTGACTTTTGACCATACATCGTGCCATTTCTGTCAGTGACTTATTTATCCTCTCAGCAACACCATTTTGCTGAGGTGTATAAGGCACTATACATTGGTGTTTTATCCCACGACTAGCCAGAAATGCATTAAATTCATGAGACATATAGTCCCCCCCTCGATCGGAACGGAGGGTGCCCATAGTACATTTCGAGACATTTTCAGCCATAGCCAGAAATTGTTTGAAGCACATAAAAACTTCGGACTTCGCTTTAAGCGGAAATACCCATGCATGCCTGGAGTAATCATCAATGAAAGTCACGAAGTACAGGTAATTGCCCAAGGACAGAGTTTGCATGGGCCCACAAACATCACTATGCACAAGCTGCAACCTGCATGTGGCCCGAACTGAACCATCCTTTGGAAACTCAGAACGCTGCATCTTACCCAAAATACAACCTTCACAAACATGTTTGTTAGGTGCTTCAAGAGGCGGCAAAGAAGCAACCATATCAGATTTCTGCAAACGCAGAACGCAGCAAACTGGCAAAATTCAGATGACCAAAACGTGCATGCCAAAGTTTTGCATCTGAAATAGCCCTTGAATCTACAACATCATTTGCAAAATGTTTTCCACACTTGTCATACAAAGTGAGCTTATACAACCCACGGCAAAAAAGGCCTGATGCAACAATTTCATCACCAAAACTGAGATCATGAACTGTACATCTGTCATCCACAAATTTGACTACAAGTCCAAGTCTAGCAAGTGCGGATACAGACAAGAGATTCTTTTTGATCCCAGGTGCATAAAGTGCATCAACAAGTGTGAAAGAACTGCCATTAGTAGAAGTAAGCACAATCTTTCCAACTCCCTGAACTGGATAAGAGGCATTTTTGGCACAAGTGGCTGAATTCCCATGAGGGACAGACTCGAGAGAGGTAAACAATTCACGATGTGAGGTAATGTTCTTTGTAGCACCACTGTCGAAATACCACATATGTGAATCTACAGCAACAACTGACAAGCATGCATCATGGACAACAGGATTGTAAGTGCACTCTGCGCTAAAAGGCCATTCTGCATCAACATCAGCATTATAGTCTCCTTTCACTGAAGACTCAACAATGGCTGCATTTGTAGTGGAACCAGCATTTGCAGTGGAACCACCCTCTTTCTTCTTAGCCTCTTTGGCCTTCAACTTAGGACACGACTTGATCAAGTGATCATTAGCTTTACAATAATGGCAACACATCTTCTTTTTTCCCTTGTCACCAGAATTTCCAGATGAATTGCTGCCAGCAGAAGCATTAGGAGCAAAATTTTTTCCACTCATAGCAGAACCATAAGAAGTGGCTGCATTACTGTTACCACCCTTTCTTTGAGAAGCAATAAAAGCCTGTTCAATTGCACGCTGCCTAGTCCTATTTTTTCTGGAAAGTGACTCTTGCAACAGCAATGTGCATAATGCATCAAACTTCACAACTTTTGGATTTCCTTGGGTCATAAGTCTCCAAGTACTGGCAAAAATCTCGTAAGAATCTGGTAAGTCATCAAGAATAGTCTACACAAGGGAACTGTCTGAAATGACTTCTCCTACAGAAATAAGTTGCTCATTGATATCCTTGACACTAGCAAGGAAAGTGTCCATATCATCTTCCTCATGCATAATCTTTGACTCCAACTCTTTACGCAGCAAAGCAACTTTAGCCTCATTGCGACTTGCATAAAGACCATCCAAAATATCCCAAGGCTTGTTTTGCAGATTTTGTTGAACGGATGTGAGGAACAATGGTGCGCTTCACAGAAAATGCAATTAATGCATGAGCCTGCGCATCCTTAATATCCCAACGAGCTTGTTCTGCCGTAGGCAAAACAACTCTAACAGCAGCAATCCTTGCAGCAAGACCTGCAACATCCTCAACATCGCCTACATCTTCAAAACCAGGATGCACATCAATGCCCTGTAGAATGTTCCAGACGCCCTTTGACACAAGAACATGTTGCATCATATAAGCCCACATAGGGTAGTTGTCCCCATCCAACCTATCCTCATCAGCAAACATCTTGAACACATCTGTGTTGTTGTCAGCCATGGTAAATGCTGCACCTGATGTGAAAGCTGCCCGAAAATAGGAGAAACGGAGCGGGAACAACACGTGCTATATAGCACAAACCGTAGAAGACTATAAGGCACCTATTATGAAGAAAACGGCACTGACAGAAATTTTGCACAAAATGACGAAATAGCCTGTGTAGTATTGTCTGTAGTGGAAACAAAGGCCGAAATGAGCCCAAATCGAAAATCTGAGCAGACCAAGCTCTACGAGCTTGCCCAAAGTATTTGTCGACCTGCGAACGCTTGCCAAAGCTCACTGAAATCGGAGAAAGTGCGCAGGCGTGTACTGAAGCAGCTGGCGACTAAGCCCGGGAGGACGCAACTTGCTCTGATACCAATTGTTGGAAATACGGTTGCAGAGAAACGCACGCAGCTTGGAGAAGAAGAAGGAAGCTCAAGGCACACAATAGAGAGTGTGTTACTTAGTGTCCAATGGAAAGATAGATAGCCCTAGAGTGATGGGCGTATATACAATGCACGGGGAAAAAAACCTCCTAAAGAGGGAAAAAATGCCCCGGCGGTCCTAGTGTGTTCACACACATCACTACCACATGTATATGGTAACAACTTACATATGAGGTCTATATACAATGTATATGATTGGTTTCATAAAATCAATCAAGCCAAGCCCTCCAAAAGCAAAAAACGGCTCAAAGGCTACAAAGCGTCAAAATTTGACATACAAGGTCAAACTGACTCCAAATGGGCCAAAATTGGATGAGTTGCTTCAGGACTATGTAGCGGACAAGTCCATAGCCTCAAAAGTGACTAACCAACTCTACAAGCCATGTAGTCACAAAAATCAGTGATTTCAGAGTCAACAAAGCAAGAAGTGATGCCGGCAAGACCAAATTTTACCAAATTCAATTTATGACTTGTTTTAGGTGTATAGAATATGTTTGGGTCAAAATTCTTAAGTTTTGCAAGAAAAAGTTGAATGCTGTAAATAATCGCGATTATTTACTTTTGTAATATTTTGGCTTGGAAATGGTATTATCGCCTCACCTATCACTTGTACACAGCTATTACATGCCACATTTCAAGTATGAGCCAAAATGATCAATTATAACTTGGAAAATTGCCAAAAAACGCAAGGAACCCTTTCAAACCAATTTCTGAGTTATGAGTCATGTTTTGATCCAAATCACCTCATATCACATACATAGGGTCTACACCATGCCTAGAACCAAGTTGCACCAAAAAGTGTTCATTTTGATGAAAAATTTAATAATCACAATTATTTATTTTTTTGCCAACATGGGAAATAATTGCAACTTTTCCATCATGGAACCAAAGTACATGATGTCCTAAGCCCACTAACCAAGTTTGAACAAATTTGGAGCTCAAAATCTCAAAATTCCTTTACATCTAATGTTTTAGAGACCTAAAGCCTAAATCTAGCACCATTTTCACCGTGTGCACCCAAATGAGTCCACACTTCATTCAGAGTATCTAATTCATATATACTTCAAGCCCATGGTGCCAAATTTGCAAAAAGTTGACAAAATTACTCAGTTTTAAATAATCACGAGTATTTATTTTTGTTGCAATTTTTTGTTTGGGCTTCATGATTTTGATCTTTACATGTTTTTATGCATCTATGTATGTTCAAAAATCGTTTTGAAGCAAATTGGACTCAATTTGTCAGCAATTCAGACTGAAGGACATTTAAGGACGCAATCTGCCAAATTTTCTAAGTTTGACACTCTATTCACTTAATAGGAGCCATGCAAGTTGTAGAGAAGGCCAAGAAGAGGGTCTCCCAAAAGGAGAAGCTTCAAGAGATACCACCATACCAACTGGACCCCAGTTCAGTAAAGACAACCAAAGCGACCTATCTGTCAAAATAACGGCTTGAGGAGAATCACACAACGGTTTTCACAAGTAGATTCAAAAGTGAAGAAGGATATCAGGGAGAACTACAACTTCTACCAAAAGAGGTCTATGATGTAGCAGCAAAGCCCGAGACAAAAGAAGCTAACAGAAGGCTTGGGCTCAGAGAGTTCTACAACCAAGAGCCATGTGGATTAGATTTTCAAAAATCTAATGAGTTCCTATCCACCATCAAGGAATATGGAAGAGCCCAGGTCTCTGACCAACAAGGGAACAAGGTCGAAGTGGTAATTATAAAAGAGACAGTGGCCGAAGCTCTCAAATTGCCGATATAAGGGATGACCATGAGAGTTGGAGATAGAAAGATAGCAGGTACCATCACCAAGGAAACCACTATGAAAACCTTTGCCGATCTTATCTAGAAGCAAGTGGAAGAACCAACAAGATTATATCACCAACACTTCCACTGTCTATCAAAGCAAACGCCAAGGTACACAATACCCAATCATGCAGTTACGACCACATTTACACAAGTGTTGAGGTCGACAACCAGGAAACCCATCATCCATGCACAGTATGTGCTATCCACACGAAGGGAACAAAGAAAGAGGGTAAGATAACATATATGGGGGCACCTGAGGTACTCACAAGAATAGCCTACCATGCTATCGACATGGAAGACAATTTTCCATTTGTCCCATATAAGAACACATGGATTGTGTATGCACAACAATCCCCTCGAGCCAGGAGTTCCACCAAACAAACTTACAAATTTGATGAAGATTCTACCGAGATCTCTCTAGAAGGGCATAGTAGCGAAAGCTCAGACAATGAGAAAATAAGAGCCTGCATTGAAGAGATGAAAAGAAAAGTAGTGGTAGCACATCAACAGGAGCCTCAAAGAAGCAGGCAAGGTTTGAGAGAGAGAAGCACTCTTATGAACGAAGTCGACAAGCTCAAGGCAAGGACCCTGCAAAGTGGATACCTATAGAAGTAAAAGGACCAACAACAAAGCACCCTATTAGAAAAGAGGCTGAAGACTCCACATAATTTTTGAAATGCATGTACACTGAAGCAGAGGCATTGAAGCTGAAAGAAGCAGAAAGAAAAGCTAAAGATATATGCGGTGGAGTAGCAAGGACAAGCCGAATCAACACAATAGACTGAAACCCAAAATGAACAAAGTGATATGCCTCCCCGACCATCTTCACCTGCTACGGAACAGCACGATCACCCCATGCCAAGCCCACCACCATCACCAACAGATGGACCCACAGAGGGTGAGCCAACCAAAGAACAAGAGCCTAAACCACAAGTGGCAGCAAATTTTGCACACAAGCATCAACTAATTCTATTCAAGTCAAAGCAAAAGAACCAAAACCTCAAAGAGAAGAAATTCTTGCACCAAAGGAGTCAAAAACGCTTGAGCAAACAAAGGAACAGGAAAGAAAAGAAACCCCACCTACCGCCACCCAGCAAGAAACGGCAGAGGCATCCATGAAGCCTCAAGCAGACAAGCAGAAGAGGCCCAAGCACAGCCTCAGGGGGAAGAACAAACCTGGCCGCCGCTACCACAAACAACCACCACAACACACCAAGAGAATCACAAGAGACTGTCAAAATGTCTAAACAGCTCAGAAGAAATGAAGACAGGTAGACCAATGATGAGGTAATTCTCCAAGTCAATGAATATACAAAGCAATAGCACTTAGCCACAGCACAAAGGCTAAAGAATTGGAGATGGTGATCAACTCTCTCCAAGGAGAGTTAGAGGAAATATTAAAAGTCATCACTGATCTACAAAAACAAGTCCAAGAAATGAAAGCTGAAGCTGAACAACACCAGCTAGCAAGAGACAAGCAGCAAAAGGAAATGGAAGAGTTAGGCGAACTTCTCATGAAGTTAACAGATGCGTGCGAAACCGAAGACAAATAGATGAAAGAGGTTACTAACAAACTCTTCACTACAACTCTGTCAGTTTAGAAGGTCAAATCAATGCACAATGGCATCAACAACAATCACTGCCATATCCCTTGATAAAGGTAGAGCTACTCTAGGTCAAGGAAAGACTTTATAAAGACATGCAAATAGAAGGCGCACATGAAGTCCACCCCAAGTGGAGAAAGAGCTGGCTGAACAAGAATCCAAGATACTTGATTCTGCTTATAAGATCACCTGCAACACTTCAAAAGGATCTAACTTTTTGTCCTGTACCAAGAGTAAGGATGTGGAAAGCACAAGAGGCAATGACAAAGAAGCGGCCTACATGGATTAATTATCCAAGACTGCCAGCCCCTGAAAAGGGAACACCAACAGAAGAATACATCGTGAAAACCCTGAAGGGCGCCATGGCATTCTTCAAAAGTCTACCTGATCTTTCATGTGCTATGCTTTACAAAATTTGTCGAATGCTTCTCATCTGCATTGAAGTCTTTCATGAGCTAGAGCAAGCAGGATCCTCGTGGATGTCCTTCCTCGAGGGCAATAAGGGTTTATGCTACGATCCCAATGGCCAACGTTTCAAAGAATTCCTCTATGGCTTCTACTCCCGCTACATGTTCTTACCTTCTCATAATATGTTGGCATTTGAGGAAGCGTTCTCCACAGGGTTTTTCACTCGACGAACAAAGATTTTTGGGCCAGTGATTAGCAACCTGACTTCAAGATTCGTAGGCTACTTCGCAATCGAGCTTAAAAACAGAGTCACTATGCATATTTTGCAGGTGCTAGACAAGGAGAGAAAGATCAGATACAAAAAAGCTCTACATGCACTTAAAGATCACCTCGCAAACCGTCAACCTGAAGATTATTTTAGTCCATAAATCTATGTCAAGGGACGACACAAGTGAGGAGGGGGGAATGTTAGCACCAAGCTAACTCGGATACCATTTTTTAGAGCTCTCATTATAAGTACACTTATTATTTTGATAAATTGGGAATATTGTAACTCCTATTTTACACAAAAACTTTGTAATTGATGAGCCGAGGATGATGATGAGACCTAGATCATCTCCCTTTTGTTCTCCAATCCTTCTAGTGAAAAAAAAAGATGGTACATGCCGCATGTGTGTGGACTATCAAGCACTAAACCATATCACTATCAAAAATAAATTTCTCGTACCACGGGTAGAAGGTTTGTTTGATAAGATGCAAGGCTCTACCTACTTCAGTAGGATTGAACTTAAAAGTGGCTACCATCAAATAAGGATAGTGAAATGAAGACATCCTAAAGACCTCGTTTCATACAATGTTTGGTCTTTATGAATATCTAGTCATGCCTTTTGGCTTGACTAATGCACCAGCCATGTTCAATTGTTTAATGTAGAAGATCTTTAGACCCTTCCTGTAAGGTCTCTGACACCGACCAAAAAGAACACCCTTGTACCATGGAATGAACATAATGAAAAAAGTTACTATTTTTAGCAGTTTTCCGAATTCTGTCAGTGCCATGATGTTTAGAATGTTTAAAAGCTTTGAAATGTGAATTAAAATAATTTCTGTGAAAAAATTCCAAAAAATAGTAAGTTTTTGGTCAACGAACCCGTCCAGTTTTGACCGTCTCGAAAAATTGCACCCGTACCCCGAATTTCAAAAAATGCATTTTTGGACCTCGGGGGCTGCTAAATATGGCAGGTACTCGGGCAGATACGCCTTAGTTAGAGCTTAGTATAGCAATTTACGGCATTAAATTCCAACTAGTATGGCCCGTTTTAGCTTAAAACCAATTTTTCCTAAAGTTGTGCAGGGAGGCACCGGGGCTCGAGGCTGTGCGGGAACAGGTTCCAGGCCACTCAGAGCTTGCTATAGTAGCTAGGGGGCGCCCTCTTGTCTTGTGGGAGTTTTAGGAGAGTTTCCAAGCTTGAGAGTAAGTATGAGGGTCAGTTACACTAGCTAACTGGACACTTGGTGGGCATGTAACTAGACTTGCCATGCACAAGTGGAGTAGCTCTCAGATGCAAATAGCAACCCAGGTCGATTTTCAGCTTGGAGGGGCCTATTTAAGAGTGTTCTCACTCACACACACACACATGCTCACACACCCACTCAGTACACACACACACCTTAGGGAGGTGCTGCAGCCTCACATAGTTTTTTAAGAAGAAGCAAAGGAGGGAAGTGCTGTCGGATTATCGTCTTGAGAACTCCATTGGATCATAAAATCAAGAGGATTTCATCCCCTAATCACGGTAATCATGATTTAATTTATGCTCGTCTGTAAACCTCTTCATGATTCTCTTAATTCCTCATCTACTATGCTTAATCCTAGCTATAATTCCCACCATATCAATATTCTATTACATAATCATCATCCAATAGCTAATTATGCAGCCATTAATCTCTCCTAATTATAGATTAATGCATGAAATAGGTAGGTCATAATTTTATTCAAGTTGTTTAATTTAACATTGCATACGTTTAGCTAGAAAAGAACATATCCCTAAAACATGTTGGAGAAATCCGACGGAAACCTCGGCATTTGAATTCAATTGTATATTAAAGTCTAAGTAGGAAAGAATGGTTGAAGGATATACTGTTTGCAATAGGAAAGAATGTCTGCTAGGAAAAATTTAGCTTGGCATGTTCATTCTATTTCCAATGTTGAACTAGTCTTGATCTCCCTACTGATCTCACAGGGGGCGGCTCGCAACCATTTTGCAGTAGCTAGGTTACTAGCTTAGGGCCTTTACCCACGATTTTCTTTCTATGTGGTGGGAAACCACGACTTGCTTTCTATGCAGTGGGAATGTCCATGTCGTGCTTTCTTTGCGGTGGACATATCTAGTTGTATGGCCAACGAGGCGGCAACGGGAGGAGTAAACTCTCGCTGGAGGGGGGATGTTGTACCTCCAGAACATTGGAATTTTAATGAATAAGTTTGAGTAGAATTTTTACTAGAACTCTGTCTTGGTGCCGCTTGCAATACTGGTTGAAGGGTTGTCTTAACGAATAGTGTGAATCGGAATCTAATCAAGGAATTTTCATGTTGAACAACCAATGTGGTAGTAATTAGGACACACAAGGAAGTGTGAGTGTGGGGGTGGAAAGTGGGGGCTTTGCTCAGGCAGCCAATGCATATGAGAAGGGTGGTCCCGATTGGTCGGGAACTCTGTGTCCCCATAGTGTTTAAATCGACACTAGTAATACTCATTTCCCCTAGAGCGGCGAAGTTTCAAGTGTACGTGCCTCTGAAACATGGGGAAAAAGGCACTCGGGATTTCTCTCCTCTTGGAAGGTGGGTCTTAGGATCGCTAGATAGGTTAATCACGCTTCCCGTGCAAGGTGGAGCTAGATCTCGTTGCTAGTAGCAGGCTCGAACTCGATTCACTTTGCGATGAGAGATCGTCCGCTAGATGAACTCTTAACCACTTTGTTTGCTTTCGCTATAGATCTAGTGGCCACCAGGTTTACCATAAGATCTGGCGTTTGATACGGTGGGGTGGGGACCTCACACCTAGTATCAGATCCAAGGTTAGGCTGAGAAATAAAGTCGTATTGTTTGAATATTTAAAAGGAACTAAAAGTATATAGGTAGCTGATCTGAATTCCTTGCATTGGTGGTGCAGGAAGACCCCGTGCTAGAATATCAAAAGTTCCAAGTGTTTGAGCTTATTTACGAGCAAGCTCGACGATCCCCAGTTTACCAATTCAGGCGAGATGTCATGGAGATACTGATGAAGGCTCATACGCCACACTCCACTAGCATCGATAGAGGATGGGGACTTGATTGGACACTTGTAGAAGGGGCTTACTACATCAACGCTCGGAAGCTAGGATGCCCGGCTACCGATTTGAAGAAGATACGTTGGGGAGAAGAGTTGAGGGTGGTGGAGATATTCTACTTTCTGCATACACGATTGGACCTATTCTACTTTCAGCATACACGATTGGACCTGACTGTCTCTGTCGACACCAATCAAACCCGCAACGAGTGGCTTTTGGAGAAGGTCACCAATGTAATCCTAGCAAACAGAGTTAGAAATTTTGGAGTACCAAAAGAAGAATCCCATCTTCACACCATAGTTTATTATCCACTCAAGGATGAGTATAGAAACTCAACAATCGACCCTTTGAATACTCGGTTGGAAGCTCTCAGGCCGACAACACTACAGGATGCCTTGTTGAGGACCAAAACTCTAGCTCTTGAAGTACAAAAAGTTAATCAGAATAGGAGGAACCATTGGGCAAAGAGGGCAAGGACAAATTTTTAGAATAATAGACCAACCAACCAAGCATATGACGAGCACCCTATTGTGGCTACCACCACAACCATGGAGTTCCCAGATGTTCGATGCTATGGTTGCCGCGAGTTTGGATATTATAGATCCAAGTGCCCAAGGAACACTTAGGCAACTAGCACTAATGCCATACCCTTGAATGTCCATGGGCGTGGCCAACCTAATGGAAGAGGAGGACATGGAAGGATGAACAGAGGGAGAGGGCGTGGAGCTACCGCCAAAGTGAATTCCATAGTGGTACAACCAACTGTGGGAGACAAAGCAGTGGAGAGAGCAACCTTGCACGCTGCAATTGACAACCCCAATGGTTGCGAGCAATACGCAGTCATTCATACGCCAGGATCTCTCAGAGGTGAACAAGTTAACTTCCTTATAGATTGTGGTAGTACTCTTTTATTTCTTTCGCCCAGATGCATGAGGAAGCTAAAGCTAGATAAGTACGCAACAAGAAAGCTAGTTGTAGAGTTAGCAAACGGCAAGGAAGTAGTATCTCAACACTCTGCACGAAAAATTGACTTTGATTTGGGGGGACACCCAGCTTCCTACCCAATTTCGAACCCTACCCTTAGGATTCTTTGATGGGATACTAGAGATGGACTGGTTAAAGCAAAATAAGGCCCGCATCCATTGTGCACAAGGAAACTTTACCTTTACAGATAACTTAGGTAATGAAGTCTTAATCCAGGGGGAAAATGGGAGACCTAGGGCTACTCTACTTAAGGCCAACAGACTCTTGAACGGACTAAGAAAGCGGCAGCAAATTTATGCGGTAAAGCTTAACAACGTGGACCAATCAGATACCTCACTTCGACCAAACTGGTTTAGGGAGTATGATGAAGTATTCCCTGAAGACTTTACAAATCTTCCGCCACATAGAGAGGTAGATCATGAGATTGATACTATCCCTGGATGTGAAACTATCTCAAAAAGACCTTATAAGATGTCACTTCCAGAGGCCATCAAACTCAAGGAGCAACTTAGGCAACTCATTGAGCAAGGATTCATTTGACCCAGTACTTCTCCTTGGGGTGCACCAGTTCTTTTTCAGAAGAAGAAGGATGGAACCTTAAGGCTATGCATAGATTACCGTGCACTGAACCAGTAACTGTCGAGAACAAGTATCCAATTCCAAGGATTTATGAACTCTTGGACAGACTCCACGGCGCCAAAATGTTTACAAAGATAGATCTAAGGTCAAGATATTACCAAATCAGGATCAAGGAATCAGATATTCCAAAGACAACTCTCAATGCTAGGTATGGATATTACGAATTCACAATAATGTCTTTTGGTCTAACAAATTCTCCTGCAAGCTTCAATCAACTTATGCAGGATATTTTCAGACCTTATCTGGATGATTTTGTCTTGGTTTTCTTTGATGACATTTTGATCTATTCTAAGAACGAGGGAGATCACGAAGAACATGTTCGCAAAGTACTTGATCTCCTTCGAGAACACCAACTTTACGCTAAAGAGAGCAAGTGTACCTTTTGCTCACCAAAGGTCAATTATCTTGGATTTGTCATATCGGCCGAAGGGATTTCAGTGGACCCAGATAAAGTCAACGATATCGTTGATTGGCCTCAACCATCCACTGTGAGCGAAGTAAGAGGATTTCTTGGGATAATGGGATGGTATAGGATATTTGTCAAGGATTATGCACGTATTGCTGCACCTTTGACGGAACTCCTGAAGAAAGGAATGAGGATCGAATGGAAGACCAAGCACGAGTCTAGATTTGCTAAACTAAAACAATTCTTGGTCTCGGCTCCTATTTTAAAGCTTCCAGATTTCAGTAAGCAATTTGAAGTAGCGACTGATGCTAGCAAATTTTCTCTAGGCGGAGTTCTTACTCAAGAAGGAAGACAGGTGGCGTATACTTTGCGAAAGCTGAGGGATCATGAGAATAATTATCCTACTCATGATTTGAAACTATTAGCGGTTATACATGTGCTGAAGCTGCGGAGACATTATCTTCTCGGGCGCAAGTTTCAGCTAGAAACAGACCTCAAGAGATTAAAATGGATTTTTACTCAACCTATTCTCAATATGCGACAGTGGCGATGGATAGAGATTTTACAGGAATATGACCTTGACATAAAGTATAGACCAGGGAAGGAAAACAATTGCAGATGGACTTAGCCAAAAATCCTTTCTCGGAGCTATCTCTATTCAAAACAACTCTATCTGGGATAGAGTCAAAGAAGCATCTTTGGTAGATACAAAGTACCAACGTATAGTATCATTAGTCCAGCAGAATAAGCTGCCTGAAGCTAAATATTACTCCCTTATGGGAGGATGTCTTTACTACAGACATAGAGTCTGTGTACCTAGAGACCCAGCTCTAAAGAAGGCCATTCTGTATGAAGCACACGATAGCCCTACATCAAGACATCCACGTTATGCTAAGACTCTTCATGCTTCAGGAGGAGTTATTTTTGGTCTAGAATGAAAGGAGACATACTTCGCTATGTGAGGCAATGTCTTTCTTGTCAGTGGATAAAAGCTGAAAGGATCAAGTTACCAGGGCAACTTCAACCTCTTGACATACCCCAGATGAAATGGGAGTGCATCAGTATGGACTTCGTTACAAGATTACCTTCTACAGGAGGTTATGAATCTGTTTTTGTGGTTGTTGATATGCTCACAAAAGTGGCTCATCTAATACCCGTAAAGACAACCTTTACTGCTTCAGATATTAGCCGAGTATTCATCGAGGAGATTTTTAGGTTACATGGTCTACCCAAGCGTATCGTCAGTGATAGAGATGCCAAGTTTACATCAAAATTTTGGACTTCTCTCTTCCAATCTATTGGGTCACAATTAGCCTTCAGTACAGCGTGTCATCTGCAGACAGATGGGCAAACCGAAAGAGTTAATCAAGTCATTGAGGACATTCTCAAAGCCTATTGTTCGCAAGAGCCAAAGAAGTGGCTACAATATCTTCCTTTGGTAGAATATGCTTATAATTCTTCCGAACACAAAAGCATTGGAATGTCACCCTTCAAAGCTCTTTATGGACAGGACTGTTTAGCACCACTGAACTTCTCAGATCTAACCATCATGGTAGAAGCCTCTAGAAAGATGTTAGAGGATATAGAAGCTCAGACTAGAGCTATTCGCCAAGACATTCAGGCAGCTCAGGATAGACAGAAACACTATGCAGATAAGAACCGTTTGGAAAGAACTTTCAAAGAAGGAGATAAGGTTTTTCTGCGAGACCGACCGAAGAAAAGCAACTTGTCACTAGGCAAATACAAGAATCTAAGCCCAAGGTATTGTGGAACATTCAAGATCATTAAAGCTGTGAGTGACCAGGCCTACAAGCTAAAGTTACCTACAAACTTAAAGGTTCATAATGTATTCTACGTCAGCTTACTCAAACCCTACACCCCTAACCCTGATCAATTCTTGGACTCAGATCAGATAGTCATTCCATCATAAGGAGTTCTTGAGCTCCAACCTGACTATGTACTTGAAACAAGGGAAAAGAAGTTACGTACTAGAATAATCACGGAGCATCTAGTAAAGTGGAAGGATTACCTTGAAGAAGATGTTACTCGGGAGGACGAACCAACGCTCATAAAAGATTACCCAAACACATTCTTGCGATGAGGAAATCTCAAATTCTTCACGTTGGGGAGGTTGTAAGGTCTCTGACCCCGACCAAAAAGAACACCCTTGTACCATGGACTGAACATAATGAAAAAAGTTACTATTTTTAGCAGTTTTCCAAATTCTGCAGTGCCATGATGTTTAGAATGTTTTAAAGCTTCAAAATGTAAATTAAAATATTTTTTGTGAAAAATTTCCAAAAATAGTAAGTTTTTGGTCACCCTACCCGTCTAGTTTTGACCCTCTCGAAAAACTGCACCCGTACCTCGAATTTCAAAAAATGCATTTTTGGACCCCGAGGGCTGCTAAATATGGCAGGTACTCGGGCAGATACGCCTTAGTTAGAGCTTAGTATAGCAATTTACGGCATTAAATTCCAACTCGTATGGCCCGTTTAGCCTAAAACCAATTTTTCCTAAAGTTGTGCGGGGAGGCACCGGGGCTCGAGGCTATGCGGGAACAGGTTCAAGGCCACTCAGAGCTTGCTTTAGCAGCTAGGGGGCGCCCTCTTGTCTTGTGGGAGTTGTAGGAGAGTTTCCAAGCTTGAGAGTAAGTGTGAGAGTTAGTTACACTAGCTAACTGGACACTTGGTGGGCATGTAACTAGACTTGCCATGCACAAGTGGAGTAGCTCTCAGATGCAAATAGCAACCCAGGTCAATTTTCAGCTTGGAGGGGCCTATGTAAGAGTGTGCTCACACATACACATGCTCACACACCCACTCAGTACACACACACACTCTTACACACACACACCTTGGGGAGGTGCTACCGGCACACATAGTTTTTGGAAAAGAAGCAAAGGAGGGAAGTGCTGCCGGATTCTCGACTTGAGAACTCCATTGGATCAGAAAATCGAGAGGATTCCAGCCCCTAATCACGGTAATCATGATTTAATTTATGATTGTATACAAACCTCTTCATCATTCTCTTAATTCCTCATCTACTATGCTTAATCCTAGCTATAATTCCCAATAGCTGCTCTCTAATTTCACCATATCAATATTCTATTACAGAATCATCATCCAATAGCTAAGTATGCAGCCATTATTCTCTCCTAATTTTAGATTATTGCATGATTAGAAGAGAAATCTCCCTCTAGACAGCATAGTAATTAATTGTCAAGGCGGTAATGATGTAGATTTGGTGAAATTGGTTGTCTTACCACACAATATTAGTGTAACTAAGTTAGATTCAATTTACTCATACATTAAGATTTGATTAAGGGAAAATTAATCCATAATTAAGCCACTAAGAAGGGAATTTTCTCTCACCTATACATGCGGTAATTCTGCATCTTTCTATTTGCATTAGGAAGGTGACTGATCTTGTCTAATTCACTCTCTAGTAATTTAACTACTAGAATTCTGAAATTCTTAACTACTTAAGCCAAGTGATTAACTTTAGAGCGGGTTCCCATAGGACATGTAAAGTATTATACATAAAATTACCATGTCTCGAAGGAAAATCTAACCCTCTCGTATAAGGGGGATTGTTCAATGATTCTAATCTATCATTTGGATTGTTATGATGCTCTTGGTCATTAGCTCTTTTCTCCAAGTTTACCATTTAAAGTAGTGAGTATAAAATGGCCCCGGTTAAGAGAACTCGCTTTGGTGGTGCCCACGACTGCGAGGTGGGAACGAGCAATGTGAATGGAAAAGGAAAAGATCCCATGGACGAACAAGCACCGGCCATCTCACGGGTCATTGACGAAGAAATAGAAGAGGTAGGTCATAATTTTATTCAAGTTGTTTAATTTAACATTGCATACGTTTAGCTAGAAAAGAACATATCCCTAAAACATGTTGGAGAAATCCGACGGAAACCTCGGCATTTGAATTCAATTGTTTATTAAAGTCTAAGTAGGAAAGAATGGTTGACGGATATACTGTTTGCAATAAGAAAGAATGTCTGCTAGGGAAAATTTATCTCGGCATGTTCATTCTATTTCCAATGTTGAACTAGTTTTGATCCCCCTACTGATCTCACAGGGGGCGGCTCGCAACCATTTCGCAGTAGCTAGAGTTACTAGCTTAGGGCCTTTAGCCACGACTTGCTTTCTATGCGGTGGAAACCCACGTCTTGCTTTCTATGCGGTCGGAATGTCCATGTCGTGCTTTCTATGCGGTGGACATACCTAGCTGTATCGGCAGCTAGGCGGCAACAGGAGGAGTAAACTCTCGCTGGAGGGGGGATGTTGTACCTCCAGAACATTGGAATTTTAATGAATAAGTTTGAGTAGAATTTTTACTAGAACTCTGTCTTGGTGTCGCTTGCAATACTGGTTGAAGGGCTGTCTTAACGAACATTGTGAATCGGAATGTAATCAAGGAATTTTTATGTTGAAAAACCAATGTGGTGGTAATTAGGACACACAAGGAAGTGTGAGAGTGGGGGCTTGGCTCAGGTTGCCAATGCGTATGAGAAGGGTGGTCCCGATTGGTCGGGAACTCTGTGTCCCCATAGTGTTTAAATCGACACTAGTAATACTCATTGCCCCTAGAGCGACGAAGTTTCAAGTGTAGGTGCCTCTGAAACATGGGGAAAAAGGTACTCGGGATTCTCTCCTCTTGGAAGGTGGGTCTTAGGATCTCTAGATAGGTTGATCATGATTCCCCTGCGAGGTGGAGCTAGATCTTGTTGCTAGCAGGCTCGAACTCGACTCACTTTGTGATGAGAGATCGTCTACTAGATGAACTCTTAACCACTTTGTTTGCTTCAGCTATAGATCTAGTGGCCACCAGGTTTACCCCATCAGATCCGCCGTTTGATACGGCGGGGTGGGGACCTCACACTACCACAAATTCACTAGAGTGTTCTTTGATGATATCATCATCTACTCCAAGTCCTTGGAGGAACACAAAAAACATCTCCAGGTGTTTTTTCGAGCTTTGAGGGAGAACAAGCTTTTTATCAATCAAAAGAAAAGCAAAATTTTCCTTCAAGAGATTTAATACTTAGGTCATATTATCTCTCAATATGGTATCCATATGGATCCATCAAAGTCAGAGGTAATAAAAGCATGGCCTAATCCAAGGAATCTACATGAGCTAAGAAGCTTTATTGGTATGTGTGCATACTGTAGACGCTTCATAGAGAAATTCTCTCAAATAGTAGGACCATTCTAAGGAGAAAAATTCTTTTGACAAGCTCAAAGAGAAGCTTACCTCCCAACCAATGCTCATGCTTCCAAATCTCTCAAAGCCATTTGAGGTCCAATATGATTCTTGTGGTGATTGTTTTCGAGAATCCTTGCTTCAAGAAGGGCATGCCATAGCATATGAGAGTCAAAGGATCAATGCCGATGAGTGAGTCTTGGGAATATACGAAAAAGATCTTTTAGTTGTTCTACATGCACTAGACACTTGGAAGCACTATTTATTGGGGACTCCATTTATCTTGCAAACAAGTCACCAAGATCTCAAGTACTTCATGATGCAAATCAAACTTTCCAACAAACAAATGAGGTGGAAAAATTTTATTTCACAATTTTATTTTCATATTGCTCACATTTCTGGTGAGCATAATCAAGTGGCTGATGCACTTTCAAAAAGACCAAGAGTTAATGTGGTGTCTTTATAGCAACTCACAATGATCTATCTTCTATGATACATGAGTATGCTACTAACCCCGACTTTAAATACATAATGTCAGCCCTTGAATTAGGGAGGACATAATAACCATTCACCTGGCCGGATGGTTATCTTCTCCATGAAAATAGGCTATGTGTTACCCACTCCCTTCATGAGAAAGTCATGTATGAATTCCATGCTCCTCTCTATGCAGGGCATAGAGGCGTTCAACCTACTCTTCAAGGAGTAGAGACGTACTTCTATTGGCCTAGCATGAAAGTAGACATACAAGAGTATGTGTCAAAATGTGTGGTATGCCAAAAGACCTAGTATGATAGAGGGAAGCAACTTGGATTACTCCAACCCTTGCCAATCCCTAAGTCACCATGGGAGAGTATATCCATGGATTTTATCTTTAGATTACCCAAGTCTATCCATGGGAATACGGGAATATGGACAATAGTTGACCGGTTTAGCAAGCAAGCACGCTTTATTCCTGTCAAAAAGACTATTAAGGAACACTAAATGGCAAATCTCTTCATATCTCAGATTTTCAAACGCTATGGATTGCAAACATCCATCATGTCAGATATAGATCCTAGAATGACCATTAATTTATGGAAAGGTCTCTTTGAAAATCTAGGTACAAGATTGAATTTCTCTTTGGCCTATCACCCAGAGACGGATGGCCAAAGTGAGATAGCCAATCTTACAATTCTCGATCTACTAAAGACTTATGTTACAAAATTAGATCAATTCTCACAATGGGAAAAGTACTTCCCCTTGTAGAGTATGCATACAATAATAAAATATTGTCCATACTACGATAGGAAAGGAACCTTCTAAAATCATAGAGAAAAGACCTAAAAAACACCATTTTAGATCATTTGGGAACATCTCGTGTCCCAAATTCTAAACGTGTATGCTAGGATAGTGTTATTTAACGATTTCTAAGCTCTAGTTGCCTTTAATTTAGATAAATTTAAATTCATGATTGTATGAGTCAATTTAAGTCTCTACTATAAAATTTATAAATAAACCTCCAATACAGTTCTTTGAAAAAACACTTGTATGACATCAATGCTTTTCAAACTTCAACAAATGCTTCTAGAAGTAGCTTTTAAAAAAATGAGGTGTCAAAAAAACTAATTAATATGATTTTTAAGCAACATATAGATTGATTACAACAACTAAAAAAGATAATACGTAAAGACAAATACTATTAAACACTCTTGCCATAAATTTGATAACCTTAATCCACGTTTAACAGAATAATTGGTCATGGGTTTGTAGCATGCTATCAAGTTTTAAATACACAATAATTTAAACAATATTCAAACTAATATTTCACAGTTAAAAAGTCTAAACAATAATATAGATTATCCTATGGCTATAAGACCATAAGATGCCATCTATTGCACCTATGGCCTTAAGGCCATATACTTCTCTTTGTAGAAAATATCTATGCCTTTAAGATAATCCAAAATATGTCTCTTTATGACCTCAAGGACATAGGGTTAGGATTGTTAGCAGGTCTCATTGTAAGCAGGTCTCAAGGTATAAAGAGATCCATGGCTTCAAAGCCATATGGGACTTTATTTATGTCCCACCCTATGTCCCTAAGACTGTAGGTTGTCTTAGGGCCATAAGATGCCGTTTATGCTAGTAAGAAACCCCTCTATGCTATGCTCTATGTTGGCACTCTATGTCCCCAGGGACACAAGGTGCTCCTCATATTCTAGTAAGAAACCCTTTATTCTATATGTTGTCACCATATGGCCTTAGGCCATAGGGTGCCCTCTGTGCTAGTAAGAAATCCTTTATGCTCTATGTTTGCACCCTATGGACCTAGGGCCACAAGGTACCCTCTATGCTAGTAAGAAATCCTCTACGCTCAATATTGAGACCCTGTGGAACCAAGACCATAGTATATCCTCTATGGTAGTGAGAAAAACCCTCTATGATCTATGTTCACAAACAATTAAAAAATCTAAACAATAATATAGAGTATCCTATGGCCAAAGACCATAAGATGTCATCTATTGCACCTATAGTTCCATTTGGTATTTTATTTAACTATACAAAGTTAAATGAGGCACTTACATAGATAAAATATCATGATTATAACTTTGAATTTGTTTCTTAACATAAAAATACTATATAAAAACTCTTAATATAAGTTTGCGCCAAAGAATCTATCTTAAGATAAAGATTTTTTACATCAAGTGCATACATTATAACTTCATTCAAAGGTTTTAGAGATGGTGTCTCAAAAAAAGGAGGTGTTTAAAAACACCATTTGATGTGAATAATAAGAAGCATATACATCGATTATGTCAAAATAGTATAAAGTATAGACACAAAGATTACCAGCAACAACTTGAGAGTTTCATAAAAATGATGGTCTTTATCGCATGTACAACAAAGTACTAACTAGAAAGCGTATGATATCTCCAAGATTGAGGGTGTTCAAAAAACACCGTTTTGTAACACTACCAAATGTCAAGAAAATTCTGATTGTTTGCATCACTTAAAAAAGACAATTACTAAGATGAAAAAGTTAACAATACCATAGAAGCATCAAACAATGAAATAAAAACTTTGAATGAGAGAAGTCTCCTCACAATAGGATGCACTTCATTAAAAGAAATATTTTAAATATTTCTCAAGCTATTCCACAACTTTCCATCAAGTTTAAAATTTGAAAAGTACACAATCCCAAATACTTGGTAGATGCTATTTAGAATACCTAACTAGTACACTTAAGGTGGCCTCCTTCCCTTGAAATTTGGAATCCTTTGACACATATAACATTGCATTACATAGTGAGTCTCAGGATCTGAATGGAACATTACAAAATTTCTTATGGTATAGTATCTCTTGTCTTTAGCATACAACCATCCAAATAACCATGAAACAATTTCATCTTTTAAAAAACTTTGAAACAATTGAGTAGGTTGGTTCCAATATTTTTGGAAAAATCATATAAGTTCCTTGCATATTCCACATCACTTGTTGGTATGGAATATCATCAAATATTATAGTATTACCCCTATCTAAATAATCAAATAGCTTCCATATGGTCAAAAGATTTTTTTGATAGGCTCTTTGTAACCGATCATGAAATTTGAATTGTGGTAGCACCTGTTATCCATAATCATTTTGAATTTGTGTCTTTGTGTAGGAAAATAGGTCTTGATTATGTGCTGAGCTTTCTGTAAACAATGATAGCTCCAAATCCAAGCTTCAAAGAACTAGAAACAAAAGCTTTAGAAATACTCTACATTTGGAGGTACCGCATACATCGCATTGTTATCTTTTCTACAATGCACATGTACTTGGTCTAGGTTGTCCTTGAGTGAAGCTCAAATGTTGCAAGAAGCACACCCTTTAAATCCAAGATAAGCGTTTTTTTCTCCTATTTGAAAGATACTAGTAGATAATGAAACCATTGATCTTGGTTTGAATGTGATATTTGATGTAATATGAGAGGGAGATCCTCTATTTTGTGATCATCTAATAGCAAAACATTTTTTCTTAGAAGCCCTTAAATGATTTTTTAAAAAATTTAATATAGAGATCTAAGTGTGTTGAAAACCTTAGGGACATAGGGTGCTAATTTGTGGTTACACTTGGTAAGTCTTATGCAAGAACACATTCTGATAGTGAGAAACAACATGCCATATGGGGTGGCCTCTACACCACATAGCTTGAACATCCCCAAGCATCATCTCAAGGTAAGAGTAATCCTATAACTAGAGAGAGGAAACCACCTAGCATAAGTGCGGTTAGGACGTAGGGTAGCAAAAGTGAGATTTCCTCCAGGTAACCAACATGAAATGGTGATAGAGAAAACATCCACATGTAGAAAATGCACAGTTTACACTCAGGAGTGTGTGTACAATGAGGTATGTGACAAGGTTGGAATGGAGCATATTGAGTGACTGGAGAGGCAGCACATGATGGAGCACAAGTAGAGTGATATACAAGAGATGAAACATCCCGCGAATGTGGGAAAATAAAACTAAGGAGAACAGAGAATGGACCCCAAAGATCAAGCCCGCATTGCACACTTTTATTGGTGATGATGATACTTACAAATGGTGGTCTTAACTATTACAAACCTGGCTCTTGGCACTAGGGATGTAAGATGGAATGCGAGCCCCATATGGTGCATGGTGAAGTTGGAGTTAGCGAGAGGTTAGCACATTAGCTGGAGGTTAGTTGAGAGAAAACATCAAGACGATGCAACCATCGACAACGTCAATCACCAGCATCGAGAGCGACCCGGAGTAGCATGGTGTTGGTGCATTCAATTCCTAGTGGGCTCATGCTGCCTTGTGGGGGAATAGTGACTGCCTTATGTGCATGGAGTGGTGTGACTAGTAACTCAACCATGGTGTGGTGGGGAATGGGGAAAATGGTCATGTTGCCAATGCTAAAAAGCCCAAGCTTGCAACCAAACATGATTCCATGAGATCCCTAGCTTGGGAGGTGCATTATGTGCTTAGTGGTGCTTTAAATGTAGAGTGGATGGAGCTAGTGTGTTCCTCCTTCACTTGTGTCCCTTTGTGCTTAGCGGATGCCTCTTTATATAGGCTTGAGAGGTGGTCCTTACCTAATGGTCCTTGTAAATATCCACTCGTCGCTATAGGGAGCCTAGATGCCTCTCTAGTAAGAGAGATGGAGAGGGAGACAAGGTAGAGATAGAGAGAGAGAGGAAAGAGTGGGATGGGGAGAGTTTTTTTACAATCCACTAGCCATTGGCTAGGTTATTATGGAAGAGTGGAGTTCGGGGCATTTACAAGGGTTTTGCTGATGGTTCGGGTGGCCGGTGCAAGGTTTAATGCTGCCAGAACTGGCATTTGTTGCGCGAAGCCAAGATGCTACGTGTCACTTCCTCTCGGTGCTAGCCGGGGGGGGCCTTTGGCGCCTTTTCTTGTTTGGGTGTCGGCGGCGCACGACTTGGTTTTCTTTTTTTTTTTTTGATGACGTCGACTCCTTCGGTTTTCTATTTTTTAGTGTGTGCGTATATGCGTTCATGTGTTGCGAGTGTATGTAGGTGGGGGTGTGGGTGTTGTGAGTATGTGTGTGTATGTATGTGGGGGTTGTATGAGTGTGTGTGTGTGTGTGTGTGGCTTGGTGTTGTGTCGGTAAGGGTGGGAACGAGAGGTATATCTATACTTAATATATATATATATATTTCAAAGGTGCTGCCTGCTACAAAGATGGCGTGAGGAGGGTGTGTGAGTGAGGACGAGATGGTGTGTCTGTGTGTGTGTTACGAAAAGGGTGTGTGTGTGTGATAGAGAGAGAGAGAGTTTTTTACCGCGGGGCCTTTGGGCTTGCTTGACAAGGGGGGAGAGATAGAGAGAGCGGGAGGGCTTCGTGGCGGCAGGCTTCGCTGGGGGGGTGAGAGAGAGAAGGGGTATGGGGTAGTGTGGGGTATGTGTGTGTGAGTGTGAATGAGTGTTTAGGCGCATGTAAACAAGAGAGAGAGTGAGAGAGAGAGAGAGATCCCTTCTGTACTGTGCCTCTGGGCCTGCTATGATAGAGAGAGAGAGAGAGCGAGAGAGAGGACTGGTGATTGGCGGGCTTGGTCAACTTGGTGGGGGAGGGTGAGAGAGTAGCGGCTTAAAGGATGATAGAAGAGAGGCATAGAAGGTAAGGGGTAGAGAGAGAGGAAGAGGGGGAGCCCTTTTGTGAATAATGGAAGAGAGAGAGGGAGAATATTTTTGTCCAAGCATGGTGGACAGCCAATGGAAAAAATGTAGGCTTGTTTTATTGGTCTAAGTGGTACAAAAACAAGGTAAGAGATAGAGAGATGGTGGGTTTGCAGAGCCAAGTAGGAGAGAGAGCTTGTCTTTGGGGATGATGGAGGAGAGGTAGGGTGTGGTTCCTAAAAGGGGAAAATGCGGCGGCCTATTGAACGCGCGTAAGCAAGGAAGGGAAGACTAGTGGCGGAAGTAATAAAAAAACATTATTTTGTTGTTCTTTTTACCTCATACTCGCGAATGTGGTTTATTCTTGCGGTCTCGGCCTCGAAAGCCAAGAAAATTTAAACTCTCAGGCCGGGCTAGATGGCGGTGTGGCTAACGCGGTATCGTTAGCCCTCCCCCTAAGGTTAGGGACATTCATGCCTCTAACTCATCTGTTTGATCATTGTCATCGGAGGTGTAGGTTGGTGGTGTCTCCTTATCAGGAATGTCAATAGGTGGAGTTTGATCAAATTGAAGAAAATAAGGTTTGAGACGCCAACCATTTACTCTGGTCTTATGAAGCTTGCCATCAGCTTCCACAAGGTGGTAACTCCCATTGGCATACTTTTTTCTGATGATGAAAGGGCACTCCCATCGGAGTAGGATCTTCCTTTCTTTGTGTGTGTCGAAGCGATTGTCATAGTGTAGCACCAACATGCCCTTCTTTAAATCTTTGCACCGAAGATGCTGGTTGAAACTAAGCCGTCTGTGCTCTACCTGTGCCGCATAATAGTTGATTGCTTCTTCTCTGTCCAGTCGTTCCAAGTTGAGGATGTGATCTTTCAAATGCATGTTGAGCGGTTGAAGCTGGCTTGCCATCACTCTGAGGCTTGCGTGTTGCACCTCAATAGGTAAGATTGCCTCCTTGTCAAATACCAAATGATATGGGGTGAACCCCAAAGATGTGTGGAATGAGGTTCTATAGGCCCACAAAGCTGAGAGTATATACTTATCCCAATCTCCAGGATGATCATTAACCTGCTTGGTAATAATTTTACAAACCATTCCATTCACTTTCTCAACTAGGCCATTACATTGAGGGTAATATGGTGAGGAGTGCCTCCTTGTAATGCCAATTTTTTGCATTAACTCTCCTACCAAGTCTTCTTTGAAACCTAGCCCTCTATCAGAGATGATTTCTAATGGTGTGTCAAACCTGCAACATATGTGCTCATAGACAAACTTAGCTACCTCTATAGCTGTGATCCTAGTTGTGGTTGTAGCTTCCGCCCATCTAGTCATATAGTCGACTCCCATGATGATGTAGAACATCTCATCCATGGTTAAAATCACAAATTTCCTAGGCAGCACAAATATGACCTAAACTTTGTAGTTGCAAATCTAAGAGCTAGGACTAGGTGTTCCACATGGATGAAACCTTTCTCTGATGCTGTCATCCTTCGACTGGAGAAGTAAATTGGCCTCATGAAAGATGTTCTTGTATCCTTCTGGAGTAGCACAACCCCCAAAGAGTCATCACCCAAGCTTGAGGTGACATAGAATTTTTCATCCCCCTTAGGTGGTGAGCTAGTTGGTAGGGTG
Organism: Adiantum capillus-veneris; assembly: GCF_014529385.1. Taxonomy (NCBI): domain Eukaryota; kingdom Viridiplantae; phylum Streptophyta; class Polypodiopsida; order Polypodiales; family Pteridaceae; genus Adiantum; species Adiantum capillus-veneris. The sequence goes on from NC_140955.1 coordinate 10,778,517, forward strand.
GCTAAGACCTCCTTTACGTTGTTGTAGTGATGTTCTCTCTCCTCGTCCGAGGTGAAAGTTGATCTTTGAGTGAGCTATTTCCGTGGTAGAACAAGTTGTGATAGTAGATGTATGAATCTACTAAGGTAACCCACCTTTTGTAAAAAAGAGACCACTTGATGTGCGGTTGTTGGTGAAGGTAGGGATATGAGTGCGGACACCTTGCTTGGATCAGCATTGATACCTTTTGCTGAAATTTCATGGCCTAAAAGAATGAATCTACTTTTCCCAATGTGGCACTTATCTACATGTAATTGCCCACCTAGGCTTTGCAACCTTGCCAAACCCTCAGTTACCTTTTCTAAGTGTGAAATACAAGGGCTATATACAAAAATCATCAATGAACACTCTTATGGATGTTCCAAAGAACGGTTGAAAGACATATGTGACATATCTTTGGAATGTGGCAGGTGCATTTGTGAGACCAAATGGCATAACTCTGTATGCAAAACAACCCCATGGCGTAATGAAAGTGGTTCTTAGCTGATCTTTTAAGGTTATGTATATTTGAAAATACTCGGAATAACCATCACACATGGTGTAGCATTCAAAACCCACCACTTCATTCAGAATTTCATTCAAGAAAGGGAGAGGAAAGTGGTTTCTCTTTGTAGCTACATTTAGTCGTTTGTAGTCAACGCAGACCCTCCACTTACCATTCTTCTTAGGCGTCACTAATACGGGTGACACCCACTCTGAGTTTTCTACAGGATAGATGAACCCTGCTTCTAGTAGCTTCCTTACCTCGGCCAGGAGTGCATTTTCTTGTATGACCCCCAGCCGTTGTAGCTTTTGCACAACTAGTTTTACCCCTTCCTTCAGCTTAATATGATGTTCCACTACTGTAATAGGGTGAAAGCATGTTAACCTGTCGCGCTTTTTGTGCTAGTTAGCAGTTTCAAGTTAGCACATCTTCAAAAAGTTGGGCGTCCGGTAAATTTTTTACAAATAATATCAAAATTTGTCGGAGGTTGTACATCTGGATTCCTTGTTTCAAGTGCTTTCTATTGATATATCATATGTCATAGATCTTGGAGATGTAGCTCAAGTTATTGTACTAGTTAGCATATGTCAAAATTGTGCTAGTTAGCATTGTCCGGGACATGAAAAAGCATGACAGGTTAACATGCTTTCACCCAATACTTGTGATTCTTTCATAGTTGTCAATGAAAAGGTCAGGAAATCCCATCAACATTTGCAAAAGAATTTCATTCTCTTCAATTGTTAACTCCATAGATAGCATACCCTTCAACCTACTTTCTCCTAGGCCATGTGATTTACTTTCCTCTTCGTTGCTTTGACCTTCTGGTGATGGGTCGCCAGTTGTGCTTACCCTTTGTAGATCCTTCATGATGATACCCATCAGATCGATGGAACTGTCGCTTTCGTTGGTGGATGTGGTCTCTTCCTCAGAAGTGGAAGACTCACTAGTGGTTTCATCTGTTGATGTCTCTAGGTCCATTTGCTTTTGCTTGCCACTCTTCATGTCGTAGTAGATTGTCTCCCCTTTCTTACCAGTCATGCGTAGAAGGTCAGTGCCCAGTCCTGCTTTGCCTTCATGGCCATCAACCATGACCTTCCCAAGATTAATGATAGCCCTCCCCCTTAGTAGGCATCACAAAAACATCTACTTCTACCTCAGTCTTGAAAGCTTTTATATTCACAGCACTTACCACACCTACACATTTTACTTTTGCATTGTTTTCCATCTTTGCCTTGAATGGAGAAGGCCTATCAACCTCGAGCCCTAGCCGAAGCATCTTAGCTTCACTCATCACACAAAGTTTTGCACCTCCATCAATGTAGGTGTTTCCAACCCTCTTACCCTTTATGTTGACGTCGACAATTAGAAGGATGTCATCCATGTTGCAACCCGAAATTGCTCCGGATAACTTTGATTTGGAGCGCCTTGTCCTTACCATTTTGGACCATTTCTGCCTTACCTTTGGTGAGAGATGTAGCAGTTGTGGCCATGTAATCTTTGTTCCTTGCTCTGCCACATCCAATGTTAGATCATAGGGCCTAAAAATTTCCCCTAACTGGAAGTTGGTGATGCCTATTTTCCGTCGTGGCCTTGATGGACTCTTGCTAGTCTCTCCTTTCATGCTTTTCTAATCATCAGATTGTGTAGCTTTATCCCTCCTAGCTCTCTTTACAGTCATGGCTTCAAATGGTTCTACAAAGGTTACCTTCTCTTTACCCTTGTCCCTCTCCTTTACTCTGGGTGGATCCACTACTACGGCCTTTCCTTTCTCTTCTAACCTTATGATGTTTATAGGGCGATCAGGTGGTGGTGTCCGTGGAAGAGGTGGAATGGGTGCTTGTGGTGGTGCATGGGGTGGACGTAGAATTTGTGTTGGTGGGGCTAGTGCTCGGGGTGGGAGTGTTCTCTATCTAGGCAGTGACAATTGGTTTCTCCTACCTCCTCTATTATAGTTTTGTCGCGGTTTGGAACAGTAGTACATACCATGACTATCTTCTGCGTTGTTGTAGTAGTGATACTCCATGTTTTTTCATCTTGCTCTTCTCGGGTCTTGATCTCTTTCTTTATTCCTTCCTTGTTGTATCAAGTGGACAGACAAATTCTGCAGTTGGTCAATAATGTGGGCCAACATATCTTGTTAGTCATTTCTTACCCCAGGAGCTGGTGGTGGTGGAAGAATGGTGGTTGTCGTGGTTGTTGGTCGGCGCGATGTTTCTGCTTTGGTTGACTCAGTTTCTTTGGCTTTCATCCGCAGCTTCTTGTCCTTAAGGCGAGCAATCTTGACGACTAACTCGTACGTAGCCGGGAATCTACCCTTCACCTTCTCCTTGAGAAGCGGCCATAAGCCATGCGTGAACCGGTCCTTTTTTAGGAAATTGGGTGCAGCTTCCCTTCTTGCCAGTGACTCAACCCACCGTTCCCACATGTCCACAAACTTGGACTTATAGGTGGCATATTCTAAAAGACCCTTCTAATTCAAGTCTGTCAACTTGTCCCATAGCTTCTCTGAAGTGGTACCTCCCCCAAAGTGCCTCTTAGAAGTAGTTTTTAAGGGCTCCCAGTCATCCTTAGTTTCTTGTGGAAGTGTGTTGTACCACGACCTAGCTTCTAGCTTCATGAGATGCTGAAAGATTCTAACCCGGGATTCATTTGTATCTTTGTTGCTTACTACACATGCTACTTCAAAGTCATCTAGGAAATCTGTTACCAAATCCTCCCCCTTCTTTCCTTTAAGTGTTGAAAATGCGACACTTGCCATGATTACTGAGAGAGATAGGTAGGAAGACACACTTCTTAGCTTGCAATCAAAAGTTTTTTTCTTTTTTTTACAAGGAGGCGTGTAGAAAATAAATTAAAATCTCAAATGGTACATTGCCTTGTACCAAAGGTAAGACAAATGGCTGATCTGATCTGGTGCCAAAACCTCAAAGAAGCACTCCCTACCCAGCATGGTGTCGATGACGTGCTAGTAGTGAGCCTTCCAGTCCAGTATTACCTTGATTGGGCGTACTCATATCGGAATGTGTGATCTGCCTTGAGGTAGGTTCTACTCGTTCGAAGCTTAGAGGTGCTTAGTCACTGTCCAATCTTGTGGGAGAGGGTGGTGTCCTTTCCTAAAACAAGCTCAGTAGATCCCTAGTCTCTCTAGTGAGAGAGTGAGCATGTGCTTTCGTTATCTGTGCTGCAGCATTAGGTGCAACTTGGAAACTGACTGTGATAATTACCCAGTGACTTGAGTTGCCTGATTCTCGAAGTGGAATAGTGTTGATTCTCTATTGTGCAGAGCTCCCTCCATCTTGTTGTTGCAGGTTGGTTGTAGGTTGCGTACATGGTCTCGAATTCCTCCTTCTTCTCCTTGGCACTTGGCCTATGTATATCCATTGAGTCTGACGTGTTGGTTGACTCTCCCACTGCAAATCGATTATAGTTACACCTAGCACTTGAGCTTCGATGGAGATGCGAAGTTTTTCTAGTTGTGCTTGGAGCTCTTCTTCTTCTATCGTCCAGTTAGCGAACCCTGCTAACCATTCATCTACCCACAAAAGTTTAGGGGTTTTAGTCTTCTAAACTGGAGGGTTTCATGAAAGGATCCTTTGTGGGGGCACCAAGAAAATGATAGTCAGAAATGACATGCCACATGGGGTGGCCTCTACACCACAAGCATCATCTCAAGGTAGGAGTAATCCTATAACTAGAGAGGGGGAACCACCTAGCATAAGTGTGGCTAGGATGCAAACATACATGACCTAGGGTAGAAAAAGTGAGATTTCCTCTAGGTAACCAACATGAAATGGTGATATAGAAAACGTCCGTATGTAGAAAATGCATAGTCAACAGTCAGGAGTGTGTGTACGAGAGAGGTATGTGACATGTCAGAATGGAGCATATTAACTAACTGGAGAGGCCCCACATGATGGAGTACAAGCAGAGTGATATACAAGAGATGAAACATCCCACGAATGTGGGAAAATAAAACTAAGGGGAATAGAGAATGGACCCCAAAGATCAAGACCGCATTGCGCACTTTTATTGGTGATGATGATATTAGCGAGAGGTTAGCACGTTAGTGGAAGGTTAGTTGAGGGAAAACATCAAGACGATGCAACCACTGACGAAATCAATCACCAGCATCGAGAGCGGCCTGGAGTAGCATGGTGTCGGTGCATTCAATTCCTAGCATGCTCATGCTGCCTTGCGGTGGAATATTGACTGCCTTATGTGCATGGCCTGGGCGTGACTAGTAACTCAGCCATGGTGTGGTGGGGAATGGGGAAAATGGTGATGTTGCCAATGCTAAAAATCCCAAGCTTGCAACCAAACATGATGCCATGAGCTCCCTAGCTTGGGAGGTGCATTATGTGCTTAGTGGTGCTTAAAATCTAGAGTGCATGGAGCTAGTGTGTTCCTCCTTCACTTGTGTCCCTTTGTGCTTAGCGGAGGCCTCTTTATATGGGCTTGAGAGGTGGTCCTTACCTAATGGTCCTTGCAAATATCCACTCGTCGCTATAGGGAGCCTAGATGCCTCTCTAGTAAGAGAGATGGAGAGGGAGACAAGGTAGAGATAGAGAGAGAGAGGAGAGAGTGGGATGGGGAGGGTTTTTTTACAATCCACTAGCCACTAGCTAGGTTATTAGAGGAGTGGAGTTCGGAGAATTTACAAGGGTTTTGTGATGGTTCGGGTGGCTAGTGCGAGATTTAATGCTGCCAGAATTGGTATTTGTTCCGTGAAGCCAAGATGCTACCTGTCACTTCCTCTCTGTGCTAGCCTGCTATAGAAATGGTGTGAGGAGGGTGTGTGAGCAAGGGCGAGATGGTGTGTGTGTGTGTGTGTTATGGCAAGGGGGTGTGTGTGTGATAGAGAAAGAGAGAGGTTTTTACCGCGGCGTCTTTTGTCTTGCCTGACGAGGGGAGAGAGATAGCGAGGGTGGGAGGGCTTGGTGGCGGCATGCTTCACTTGGGGGGTGAGAGAGAGAAGGGGTATGGGGTAGTGTGGGGTATGTGTGTGTGAGTATGAATGAGTGTTTAGGTGCAAGTAACCGAGAGAGAGAGAGAGAGAGAGAGAGAGAGAGAGAGAGAGAGAGAGAGAGAGAGAGAGAGAGAGAGAGAGAGAGAGAGAGAGAAACCCTGTCTTGTGCTGCTGCGCAGAGAATGAGAGGAAGAAGGTGGTGAGAGTGGAGAGAGCGCGGTGCGGTGTATGGATGAGAGAGAGAGAGAGAGAGAGAGAGAGAGAGAGAGAGAGAGAGAGAGAGAGAGAGAGAGAGAGAGCTGGTGATTGGCGGGCTGCGCGTGGCATGGCCGACAGAGGGAGAGGAGTTGGGTCAATGTGGTGGGGGAGGGTGAGAGAGTAGCGGCTTGGAGGATGAGAAAAGAGAGAGAGAGAGAGAGAGAGAGAGAGAGAGAGAGAGAGAGAAGGGAAGGGGTAGAGAGAGAGGAAGAGGGGGAGCCCTTCTGTGAATAATGGAAGAGAGAGAGGGATATTTTTTTTGTCCAAGCATGGCGGACCGCCAATGGAAAAAATGTAGTCTTGTTTTATCTGGCTAAGTGGTACAGAAACAAGGTAAGAGCTAGAGAGATGGTGGGTTTGTGGAGCCAAGTAGGAGAGAGACCTTGTCTTTGGTGATGATGGAGGAGAGGTAGGGTGTGGTGCCTAAAAGGGGAAAACGCGGGGGCCTATTGCACGTGCGCGAGAAAGGAAGGGAAGACTGGTGGAATAAGTAAGAGATAAACATTTTTTTGTTGTTCTTTTTACCTCATGCTCACGAATGTGGTTTATTCTTGCGGTCTCGGCTTCGAAAGCCAAGAAACTTTAAACTCTCAGGCCGGGCTAGATGGCGGTGCGGCTAACCCGGTATCAATGCCAACCTATGACCCTATGTCCTTAGAGTCATAGGGTATAGGGTGTTGAGACCATAAAGTGCAAATCCCCCAAGGTCATAGAGCAAGATTTGACCTTATGACCATGTAGATTGTCCTTGATGGCACAATGAACTCAAATTTCAAAGCAAAAAAAATTAAAACGCTTTTTTAAGAAAAAAAGAGCATTTGGCACACTAAACTCAAAAGTTACTTATAGCACTAGAAGACAAATTAAAGAACTATTAATCATTTATATCTTCATTTATCTTGAAACCCGAAGCACTCTAACAAAGTCTTTGAGTACATAAAGATCTTTGTAAATGACAAAATGTTACAAAACATTGCTTCATGATTTCTTGATGTAGGGCTATTTGAGATCATACTGAATTTTTAGATGCTTTATATAATTCTTGGCTTCATGTACTTTGATTGCGGGCTCCATGTATCCCAATTTTTGGGCAAGCATAATTGCTACTGTACCTTTCAAGGTTGATAGCGATTTGATATTCTTTAAGACCCTTACTTTTCCTCGATCATGTGCTGAAAGTTTCTTGTCTTGACTTCGAGTGTGCAAATGTCATTAACATGATTAAGATCTTTGATATATGGTAGCACATCCCTAAGGAGGATATTATCCTCCTCATCATCAACATTAAATGATGGTGGAAAAATACAATTCAATTCAGGATTCAAGCATCCCTTTAATGGTTCATCATCTACAAGAAGCAATCTTCTTGCATCAATCCCAAATTTTGATGATGCAATAGCCAACAGTTTGAAAAGGGCTTCTACTCCTGGATTATCTAAGCGAGTGATCCTTGATTCTACTCATGGCTGACATTGGATTTGCCCCCAGATCATAAAGAATGGAAATTTTTCTTTAGCTTCCTTTTCTAAAATGTTGATGATGTCCACAACATGCTTGTCCTTAGCAGTTGACCATATCCCTACATTGACATTGCTAAGTAGAGCCTTTAAAAACTCAATGCATCCTGGCCAAAGAACAATATGCTCATGTTCAAACTTTGAGCTCTTCATTTTCTTGGACATTTGTCAGCATCTCCTTAGGAACAATCCACACAAGCTCACTATTATAGTCAGCATTGGTCTGTTGGTGGATGGAAGGTGTGGCTCACCATGCACTTCTATTTCCAAATCATGGGGTACTAGAATATTTTTGTTGGATTCTCCTTCTGGCATTGCACATGTTCTAGAACTTGCATTGCCTTCTACTTCCATTGTATTGCCATGCAATCCAACTCCCAAATCTTGGGCTACTAAAATACTTTTATTGGATTCTTCTTCTTGCCTTGCACATGTTCTAAAAATTTCACTATCTTCTTCCATTGGATTACTCTTTAAATTTATCTCCAATTGTTGTAGTGGATGAGCTTCAAAAACTTGTAGATTCTTGTCAGCCCAAAAGATTTCTTGATTACATTTTTAAGAGATATAGTTGTGTATGGTGTTGATTTTGTAGAGGATTATTCATTCAAAGTGCAAAATGAGATTCAATCCATGCATTGGTGGTCAACCTAGGTAATCAAGTTGGTGTAGATCTCTTATGTGAGAAAATAAAAAAATGTTGTTTAGAAGATGCTTCATGCTTACATGTCAGATGACAAGAACCATGTTTATGCTTCATGACCAATGGCTTACATTAGGGAAAATTTGGACTCTCAAAGGGGCCCTACAAGAAGGGTTGACTTTGCCTCCCTTGTCCAAAGTGCGCAACCCGGTGAAGTACATAAACGCTTTGACAAAACCCTACCAAAAAACATATCATTGGAAAGATCTTCAAAAGTAAGTTCTAATTCCCAAACTCAAACAAATTTGGAGTTGATTTGTCCAAGTTATGGCCTCCTCACTGAAGCTGAAATGTGGGAAGAGTCCATTTATGAAACGGAGTTGTCACCAAAAAATGGAATCTTCTAGAATATAAGAAATCTGATGGAATGCTATTTATCGCTGGATAGATCTCAATGAGTACAGTCTAAATCCAATAGGTTTAATATGTTTTCACTTCTTTTGTAAAAAAATTATTGTGCCCCCATTTTAAACAAGAGGGATAAAGTCAAAGTCCTTATAGGGCCCATTTCAGAGTCCAAAATTTTCCTAATGAATATCAAGGGCATCATTCTTGCTCTCATTTGGTATGGTCAAATGGTATTTCTTCTCAGTGTTAGTCTTGGAGACCTCACTATTTTGTGGCAAGGTACTATCGATTGGAAGGGTTACATATGATTCATAACTTCTCCGCTTCAGGACACGATAAAGGAGAGTATGACATTGTAAGTGTTATGAACAAGATAATTCTCACTCACAAAGAGCTCAAACCAGATGGTTACATTATAATATGCATAGCTAATGTAGTGAGATTTTAATGCAAAATTTCAACGCATAGGAGAAGTCTCGGAGAAGCCCATAGGTATAGTACTCAAAGAGTTTTCTAGATGGTGCAAAGGATGATGTGCAAGATAATCTACTATGGGAGGATTTCTAGTGCATTACAGGCTCTCAATCCTTCCATTATGTTGATGGATACTCTATGCGTAACCCATGTGTTGTGCATTGTCAAATGCTCTCATGTTTTTGTGACCCATGTCTGAAGGGGCACAAATGACATCTTTCAGATATAGCAGGTCCTTCTTATCATAATAGGTCATCTCGTAGGAGTGAATGAAAACACAAGACTCGTAGTCATTCCTCGGATACTTTTATCTGGAATCATCCACTAGATTTCTAGTGGTAGCATCAAATTGTGGGTGCCTCTCCTATACCCTCTTGAAAAGTTCTTATATGTCACCGAGCTCACATGCAATGTATGGAACTTGCTGTAGAGTTTTGTCCCATATCTTGAACTCATCCTAGCTATACATGTTTGTAAATAAGACTTCAAAAGTTACCTAGCAGTACATACATATATATGAGGGCTTGTTAACACATAGTAGTACTTATAAATGTCCCCTCTTCTTCATTAGTATAGGAAATCACTCATAAATAATCTTCATGAACTCTTTCCTTGAGCAGCATGACCAGAGCATGACATAAGCCTTCTCCCTCAGCTTTAGGATGAACTTCTCTACATCGGGCATCACAATACAAAACGTCCATTCAAGCACAAGCATGAAAAACTAAAAAAGTACTAAAAGCTAAAAATAAAAAGTTTTCTAAAATTGAACCACAACTTCATCTAGCTAACTTGAACTAGAAACAAAAACTTTCTTTTCACCAAAAAACCCAAAAATCACTCAAAAAGAATATTATTACACAACTGAGTCTTAGCTACCATGGACCTGAGGAGCCGGTTGTGCTTTTCACAAAAGAACATTGAAAAGCACAAATACTAAAATTTTTGTTTGACATATAAGAACATGGAAACCTCCCACTTTAAGACCTCCCAACATTGCACAACAAACATTTTAGACAAAAAATAAAGTAATATACACTATAAATCTTATTTTGTTAGTTTGAAAAGAGACCCAAAAATAATGGATCCTACATCCTTGCAACCTTGAAAGATTTAAGGTTTCGTCTCACCTCGACATGAAGTCTGGATAATTATGTCTCAACACATCATCGCATTCCCAAGTATCATCTTTCTCAAGGTAAATTGACCATTTGAAAAGTTCTTCAATGATGGGCGATTCAAAGAGGTTTGGTTCTATTCTACTCCGAAGAATGGTATCAGTATATACTTCAGTTTAGCTTTGTGAGATCTCTAGTGCTAGAGAGCTAGTCCTAGTAGTTGTGAACATGTTTTTATGCTTCTAAGGAGAATCAAGTGGTTATTATGTAGTCATTTCTTTATACAAAAGAACACTGCTTAGTTGCATCAAACTATGTACAATTTTGTAGTAGGCTCTTGGCCCCATGACCTAAGATAAACCTTTATATAAAGTACTCATCGTGAAAATCTTAAACAAAAAATTGTGTATTTACTTGTTTATTGGATCCTCGTACCACTTAAAGATCTAGGCCGCCACCCATTTTCCTTGCTCCTCTGTAAAAAAGGAGAATTCTACTTTATTGCGCGGAGTAAGATAGTGCACCGCCTATCCCAACCTATATTATACATGCTTCATTGCATCCCTCCATGAGGCGGAGCCTTGAAAGGATTCCACGTATCCATGAGTGGTAGAAGTCATCCCAGTTGGTGAGTTTGGGCATCCAATCTCTTTGAGGATTATGTCAAGTTCAGCTAACATTAGATCCAATGACATCATCTGTGAGGAGCACCACTTTATTCTCTTCTCAATTGAGTCATCTGATACCCCTAGATCATTCCAGATCACTAGTTGTTGGTATTCATGAATTCGCTTAGAGAGGGAGACTAATAGAAATCATAACATTTGAGTATAAAATATCAACTTGTAATAATACATCAATTGTAAGGTACAACACTATAACTACAAAGCCATATCAAAAAATCCAACAATAATCAAGTAACTCATCATTTGCAACCTATCTGCATAACATAATGGAAAAAATAATGGCAATCTAACTTTCATTAACCCAACAATCAGAATTTCATAAGCTAGTATCATCTCATCAATATACCTCGTGCTGATACATGAGGGACCAACTCAGGAAGGAGAAGGGGCATTGGCATGCACTTGCTTGGTTTAGATGAACTTGCACATTTTAAAAATTTGTTGATATAATTTACAAAAGATGCAATAACTAGACCCACATGAAAAGTTTTATCTACCAAGAAAAATTGTTTTGGAATGTCACCACACAAAAGACAAGACATGATCGTCTAGGCAAGCAAAGAGAGAGAGAGAGAGAGAGAGAGAGAGAGAGAGAGAGAGAGAAGTAGAGATAGACGTCGAAAATTATTTTAAACTTTTGTCAAAAATTGCCCGGAGCACTTCAATACTTTTAATATTTTTTAATGTTTTAATGAATGGGAAAGGTACTAAAATGCATTGAGTAGTCCAAAAAGAACGATTAAAGCGATTTTCACTCAAGTACTTGTAGAAAAAAGGAATTTCAAAATCCTGTTCTGGTCAATGGCAAGTAGATAGAGTTAAGAGCTTTTTATGGTAGCAATAATGTATGGCCTTTGTGATACAGTGGTACACTCTTGTCACTTAAAAATTTGCAAGCTTGCCTGTGTAGTACTTCTCGTGTTGAAAGTGCTACTTTACAAACGGTTAAAGGAAAGATGGCATCACTGGTTGAGTTCAACTCCAAAGAAAATTAAGCATGCGTTGCTCAAAAGCACATCTTTCTATTAAAAATGAATGGAAAAGCAAGCTTAGTACACGCACTTTGGGGCAATAATATTAGAGATGGCAACATCAAGAGATCTTTAAGAATGATGAGGAATAACTTTAAAAGGCACTTTAGCACATGCATATGTGGAGAGCGTGCTTAGGAAAGGGGATTTGCATAGAGGTACAATAATGGGATAGGCTTAAGAGGGGCTTACCACACCCTACTTCATCGATTTGATCCAACAGCCAAGATCATACCAAGCCAATGAAACATGTTCTCAACCATAGATCCCTCTTCCATCACCTCGAGTCATTTAATTTATCTATTTGATCCAACAGCCAAGATCCGCCTCGCCTCACACAACACCTATTTTGAACCATGGATCCCTCCTCGATCGCGTAGAGTCATTTTGGGCGGTGGTGGAGGGGATATAAAAGCAAGGTGGGCAACTAGATTATAGGACATAGAGAATCAGGCACTTATACTAGAGAGGAGCAAGATGGTGCTGAGAATAACAGACGAGCTTCAAAGGGAAGCTAAGAAGGGAGGCCCTACTCGACGTAGAGGAGCCGTAATGGCGCTAACCTTTCCCTCTTGCATTGAAGAAGGCCAAGAGCAAGGGCAGGAGGAGATGCTCTGCGCGAGTGAAAGCTTCTTCTTCTCACGCAAACGCGGTTTGATGAACGCCCAATACCATGATAATCAATACGCAGCCCAATCGTCCGCTCGCAAACTACTCTTTTGCATATCGCCCTCTCCCTCCCACTACCTCATCTATGGCCCAACTCACTATCATCAGCATCCTTACGCCTCCAAACTCCATCTCGACAAAATTTGGAGCTGTCTTCAGCCCATCTTTCCAAGTAACGGCTTATACCAAGATGGCGATGCCACCTCTTTATCCGCAGAGCTGGCTTTGAGAGGTAGCTCTCTCTCTCTCTCACACACACACACACACACTCTCTCTTTCTATCCACACATCACTAACATACATGCACAATCACTTTCTTTCTCATATTCATAGGAGAGAGATAGAGGAAGGATGCCCCCAAGTTGTGTTCTTAGAACTCAAAGTTTTAGTTAGGTATTAACAGGACATGGGTAAGAGGTAAGACTTGATTGACTAGACAATCGACTTGAGTGCAGCTCACGCACATGCATATTGGGAGGGGGATACAATTAGTGAAGGGAGGAGGGGGTAACTTTGAAGCGCTCCTTGTGTGAAGTTCTTCTAAGAATGTAGCCATTTGTATGGAGGGAAGAAGAGCACTAGGGGCTCTATTTTGTACCTTCCAAGCTTAGAATCATCAATGAATAGAGCTAAGGTAGCTCTTCCATAGGCCCTCTAAAGGTGCCTTTGAAGGGCCCTCTCAATTTGCTTGGTATACCCCATAGTACCTTTTCACTACTTTTGAAGGAGGTAGCTCATTTATTTGCTAGTGCAATACTTTCATTGGGCAGTGTTTCAACCAACCCCACATTAACAATCCGCTTTCATGACATGTTGTCGGCATTTCCACAAAAGCTAGTCGTCGAAAACGGCCTATCAATAACCAACTTATTTTTAGATTGTTTGCGACCTATCAGCATAACATAACGGAAAAAAAATCACAACCTAACTTTCATTAACCCTACAATCAGAATTTCATAAGCTATTATCATCTCATCAATATACCTCGTGTTGATACAGGAGGGACCAACTCAGGAAGGAGAAGGGGTATTGGCATGCACTTGCTTGGTTTTGATGAACTTGCACATTTTAAAAATTTGTTGATATAATTTACAAAAGATGCAATAACTAGACCCGCATGAAAAGTTTTATCTACCAAGGAAAAATTGCTTTGGAAGGTCACCACAAAAGACAAAACAGGACTGTCTAGGCAAGCAAAAAAAGAGAGAGAGAGAGAGAGAGTGTTGTAGAGATAGACATCGAAACTTATTTAAAACTTTTGTCAAAAATTGCCTCGAGCACTTCAATATTTTTATAATGTTTTTATATGCATGCTTTGCTCAAAGCACATCTTTCTAGTTGTTTTTGTGTTCAATTAAAAGGAATATTGAAAGATCCCTTGGGCTAAGATAAAGGGCAAAGCAAAAGAAAAACTTTTCCTTTATTATTATTATTTTATTTTTTTTGGTTGGGAGGGGGGGGAGGGGATTTTATGGTGGCGACCACAAGGCAAGCCAGCACGACTGTGTGCAAGCCGCGGTGAGGAGGGATAGTTCTCGTACCAGCCAAAACGTAGTATCAGCTTTGTTGCTGCAATTTTGAAGCGATTCGTTTGAAGCGAATCTCCGAATCTCCGTAGATGCTATGTGCAAATCCAAGGAAAAGGTTGGCAATCACTATAGTAGAATGCTGAAGTTGGTGACCCTCAGCTATATCTAACACGCGCATGGGAGATGGGATCAAAGGCTCCTATCAATTTTGTGCCCCGACATTAGGCATCCGCCATATATTTTGTCGCGAAAGTAAACTCGGGTATTTTTGTAAACTTGGGTACCCGAGTTTACTAAATTACCCGAGTTTACTTTTTCCCGTCCCGATACATTTACACGTCAAAACTCCATGGAAAAGTCTACATTCCACAAGTGACGTGCGTGGGCGATGTGGTTAGACCAAATGGCTCTCATACCCAAGGTTGTGGGTTCAAGCCTCTCCGGAGGGGAAGTAAACTCGGGTACCCGAGTTTACATTGTACCCGAGTATATATTTTTTTCGAGTTTACATTGTCCACAAAAGCGCGAGATCTACGATGCTCGATCATCCCACCGTAGATCCCATCTCCTCTCATGCCCGTGTGAGATATAGGCAAGGGTTGGCCACCTGGCTTTTATATTCTCCATCCAAGAATGACCTACCTCCCATGTATGCGAGTCGTGACCACATTATGAAAGGCTGATTGTCTTGCAAGGCTTGAGAGTGTGCCGCAGATTGGTAGAAACCAGTCTTTTGTAGGTTGATGTGCACACACTTTCTCTGTTCGAACTTCGTGCGCATGTTCTGCCTGGCTTTGTGTCTTGTCTGGTGGCCAGAGAGTGAATCATGTTGGGGGTAGGAGGAGAGAGAAAGAGAGCTCGCTCCATGGGAGCAGTTCCTCTGCTCTCTCTCTCTCTCTCTCTCTCTCTCTCTCTCTCTCTCTCTCTCTCCAAGTTGTTGCCGATTGGTTGCCTCCGACGGCACACGGCTGAGTGGGGTGGCTGGACCAGGCTGCAGAGACAGACGGATGAGAGCATCGATAAGCAACGGGGAGGGGTTGTGGGCTTAAGGCCCGCACTTTGCTCTGGGCCACGCTCAGCGAGGTTTCAAGGTAGCAAAGGCATCCTTCAAGCAACCATCGCCTCCATGACGACCACACAGGAGGCGTAGGGGGGACGGGGGGGTCTATGATGTGGAAAGGGACTTTTGCTTTCGAGTTCATGATTCCAAACGAACTTAGACCCAGCAGTAGGTCTGTACCAAAAATGAATGGAAAAGCAATAATATTAGAGATGGCAAGTTGCAACATCAGGAGATCTAAGAATGATAAGGAATAACTTTAAAAGGCACTTTAGCACATGCATATGTGGAGAGCGTGCTTAGAAAAGCATACAGGTAAAAAAATGGGATAGTGTAAGTGTTCGGGAAAAATCATTTTTCCAAACATACCAACTTCCTCTCCTTGAATTTGCCACGAGGAATTTTTTTAAAGTTAGGCTATTTTTTTGGGTTTTTACACTATTTTTCTCTATTTTGAGGTGGAATTTCTCCTTTTCCCCTTGCTCTCAACCGGCATTTTTGAAATTGAAAATGGCACGATATTAAGTTGAGACACATTTTTTCCGAACACTGGATAGGGTTAAGAGGGGCTTACCACACTCTAGTTCATCTATTTGATCCAACGGCCAAGATCATACCCAGCCACTGACAAGTGTTCTCAACCATAGATCCCTCCTCCATCACCTCGAGTCATTTGGTGGAGGGGCTTAGTTCACCCTTAATTTATCTATTTGATCCAACGGCCAAGATCGTCCCAACACGAGTCAACTATTTTGAATCAGGATCCCTCCTCAATCGCCTAGAGTCATTTTGGGCGGTGGAGGGGATATAAAAGCAAGGTGGGCAACTAGATTATAGGACATAGAGAATTAGGCACTTAGACTAGAGAGGAGCAAGATGGTGTTGAGAATAACAGACGAGCTTCAAAGGGAAGCTGAGAAGGGAGGCCCTACTCGACGTACATGAGCCTTAATGGCGCTAGCCTTTCCCTCTCGTGTTGAAGAAGGCCAAGAGATTGAAAGCTTCTTCTTCTTACGCAAACACGGTTCGATGAACGCCCAATACCATGATAATCAATATGCAACCCGATCGCCCGCTCGCAAACTTCTCTTTTCATACCGCCCTCTCCCTCCCACTACCTCATCTATGGCCCAACTCACCATCATCAGCATCCTAACGCCTCCAAACTCCATCTCGACAAAAGTTGGAGCTCTCTTCAGCCCATCTATCCAAGTAATGGCTTATACCAAGATGGTGATGCCACCTCTTTATCCGCAGAACTGGCTTTGAGAGGTCTCTCTCTCTCTCTCTCTCTCTCTCTCACACACACACACACACACACACACGCGCGCGCGCGTGCACATTCACCGTCTTTCTCATATTCATCCGATCACTCCTTAGAACTCAAAATGTTGGTTAGGGTATTAATAGGACAGGGGTAAGAGGTATTAGACTTGATTGACTAGACAGTTGACACGAGTGTAGCTCACACACATGCATATTGGGAGGAGGATAGCCTTTGCAAATCCAACTCTACCTACAGTTAGTGGAGGGAGCAGGGGGGTACCTTTGAAAACACTCTTCGTGTGAAGTGATGAACTGGGGATCTATTTTGTACCTTCCAAGGTTAGAATCATCAATGAATAGAGCTAACGTTGCTCTTCCATAGGCCCTATGAAGGTGCGTTCGAAGGGACCTCTTAATTTGCTTGGTGTGCCCCATGGTACTTTTTCACTACCCTTTGGAAGATGAGGAATCCCAAACTCCGAGCGAACTTTTTCGAGCGATGATAAAATCGAGCGAGTTAATGAGAGACACTTTATCATTAATTGGAGGCCTTCTTGTCCAATCAATGTTTGATGCTCAATAAGAGATGCTACCTCAAACCCCTAAAAGAGGGTTTTTTAATAGAAAAAAACTCCCTAAAGGATTACAAAAAGAGAGATATATTTTTTTGGCAAAACTCACAAAAGTGAGTAGTATTGTATTAAAAATAACCAAAAAAAATACAAGACTTACCTTGCTCACAAGCCGAGCTAGGATACCATAGCAGGTAGCCATACATCAAGCACAAAAATTACCAAAATTATACATCAAGTTTGTGAACCGCCATCAACAACAAACCCGATCGAAGAGGGGAGTCCATCGTCGACAAAACAAGAGCAAACCGACATCACATTATGACGACATGGCGGGGCTCGTAATCCCCATCACCGAGAGGCCAGGCTTAGGATGCCACTACTACTAATAGCTGTGCCACATCCATCATAGTGCCCAAAACTTGGAACCAAACCAACGACAACAAGACCAAATCCGTCGAGTAGCCGACAAACAAGCAAGAGTCTCCAATACATACATCGAGTTGTACACGAACAGGTAAGAGATCGCAACATAAACAAAATCTTCTAGTACATAAATAAATCGGATAAGCTATCGACAAATCGAATACGTCCACCATCATCGCTAGCTTTGCAAACTACCTCCCCCCTCTTCCTCTCCTCACTTTGTGTTCACTACAAAAACACAATTTAAAAAAAGAAAAAGTCTTCTTAAAAGACTATAAAAAAAGAGAGAGTTTTTTTTAAAAAAAAAACCTCCCTAAAGGATCTGGGGGCGCAGATCCCTTTAGGAAGGTTTTTTTTGTCTAAAAACTTTCTTTTGTTATAGTCTTTTAGTAAGGCTTTAAAATAAAAAATAAAATGTGTTCTTGTAGTGCTAAGTGAACACAAAGTGAATAGGGAATACCCATGTTTTTTTCTGGCCAATAGGAAGAGGTGCTCCTTTATTTTAAAAGGGAAGTTGTGTTTAACTTAAATGGAAGGCCCAAGTTGCCAATTATTGCTCAATGCAAGGAAGGTAGGTGTTGAGATGTGGCACATGTAGGGGAGGTTAAACAGGCCATGCTTTTTTTAATATGCATGGGTTTGCGGAGCCAACAAGCATTTAATTGTGGTGGACTGTCTCAGGGAGAAATGCTTTGTGGATCCGCGACTGGTGATATGCTCGATCATCGTCGTCTGATGAAACAAAGTGCATATTATTTAGAAGGCTTAAATCTCCAACTCCATCTTCGATGGAATCTGAGGAGACTCTAGCTAATGAGTGGAGACCGAATAGGTGGGTATCCCATTTTGTTTGATAAAAAGTGAATGGTGAAGTTAATGAATCTTGGCGTGATGCCGAGCCATGTTCGATGGGGAGAAAATGGAAAGACGACAAACGTCGAACATGTAGGTGGGGTCGTAGGTTGGACCGATACACACAAGTGGCGGGTAGGGACGGAGAAATTTACTTGTCAAAAAGAAAGTGCTTGAGGTATGGTAACTATCTCTCTCTATTTGTACTAAATGCAAAAGTGAATACACCTTTTTTTTAAAGCTCTTTAATGTGCTTTAAAAAAATTCTCCCTGAAAGGGTTGCACGTCCGGCACACCCTTTGACGAAGTTTATAAGAGAGAGAGAGAGAGAGAGAGAGAGAGTAGGGCTAGAAAAATACATTTTCTCTAACTGATGAAAATAAGGGCAAACTTGGATTGCTCTCAATTCTTAGGTGATCTTTTGCCCGTAATGACACTAAAGCTTGTGTATTTTTTTTGCTTTTTCTCTCTTAAAGCCATTGAAACTTTGACTTTTGTAAAAGCAACCTCAAAATATAGCTGAGATTTTGTAATTTCAACGGTTAAAATACATTGGACCCCAGTTTTTTTCTAACATTGAGAGAAAATCTCACTTATTTCTTTTCAATTTTTATACACATCAAAGTTTTTTTTTTTTTTAAGGTCCACTTACTTTCGTATTAAGGAATGGCTTCCAAGTCCCTTATCACACAAGGGCACCTGTCGCACCCTTTTGAAAATGGTTATTAACTCTATTGTCACATTGGAGTTGAAAACAAAAGCTGCACATTTTTCTCAAGGGAGTAGCCCAAGTGGTTAAACCTCCGATTTAGATGCTATCTCCGAAGGTTCAACGCCTCTAAAATGAACTCCCACGTGTACTTTGTGTTTTTTGCCACTACTTTGAAAACTTGGCCAAGGGTGCAAGGTCATCCCTTTGACAAGGGATGGAGCTAAATTTTTCCTTTTCATCTGCAAATGATTGGCTACCACCTCCGCGTGGCCTTTGCTTCCCTACCCTAGTGTGACATAGACATAAGACAAATTGCTCTTTTCATTCAAGAGTACTGTAAACTCTCTCTCTCTCTCTCTCTCTCTCTCTCTCTCTCTCATGGAGAAGAGGGCTCAACAACTAGGCCCATGCCATATAAATATTCGCTCGGATTTTGGTTTGCTCGAAAAATGTCGCTCGGTGTATGGTAAGACTCTTGGAAGATGTAGCTCATTGATTTGTTAGTGCAATATTTTCATTGGGTAATGTCTCAACCAACCCCACATTAGTAATCCGGTTTTATGACTTGTTGTCGACATTTCCACAAAAGCTGCTTGTCCGGATCGGCCACCAATTGCAATCAATGCACAATTAAGCCTAATGATTCCCTATGAGATAATGACTTTACAAGTGCAAATTAAATCCCTCTAAATTATCAATGGAGGGTACACTTACTCACATTAGCTTCAAGTCATTGTATAGATGCATAAGGGCAAGAGGAGTGGTCATGTGAGAGATTCGTAGAAAATAGTGATAGCAATGTTGTCTCCATAGGCTTCTCCTCTCTCAAACATTTTTCCCACACAAGTGTCCAAATTGATGATTTTCTTCAAGATTTTGGTGGTGAGCAAAGAGGCCTACCGCTTTCATCCATGTGTCTTTGTTTTCTAGAAAGGTAACTTCTTCGGACCCATCATCTAAGAAAGCTCTTAGAATGATTGATTCAAATACTTATTTCATGCAAGCTTTAGAGAGAGAGAGAGAGAGAGAGAGAGAGAGATTTTCTTTTTATTGAGTATAGGTAATGTTGTGTACAGGAGTATAGAGCATTGATGATAAGGCAATGGTCACAAGAAGCACTGATACGGTTATTTTTTAGGCTATACCTCATGCATGGTCACACATGCCTTAGTTATTTGGTTATTTTATAACCATGCAAGTTTTGCAACAATCCTAGTTTTGGTGTAGTTGCACCAATTATATGTAGCTAATAAATATCCTTGGCATGACCACATGCTAAGAAACATTGATATTTAAAAAATATATATATAATGGTGTTGTATGGTGAGGATGAAGATGCTTCCAAGCTTTTCAGAAAGCTTTTGTTTGCTTGTCTTAACCATCGTCAGCTATATTCATTTTTGTAGACTTTTTAGTTTCTTATGTTTTTGGCTGATTTTTTTTGCTGCTCAAATAAGGTTATCATTTTAATATATTCTTTGGATAGATGATAACCTTTGGTTCTTCAACTATTTTTTATGGTCGTTCCTCTAGTAGAAAAATGTCCCATGGATATCTCTCACCCCGTCAAGAGATAACTATAGATTAAGTCTTATTGGATACTCATTCAAAATGCGTTACTGCTAAAGGTGTATGATGATATCTTACATGAAAATGCCACTCAAAGAGTCAGTTCAGTTTTTGTATCATTTAACTATAGCTTGCTCTAGAAGAAAGCCCCTAAGGTAAATTCAACTTTTTAGCTGTTTGGTTACCATGGCTAGACAAAAGAGTTCCTTAAACACATGCCTTAAAGGCTTGGAGTCCATGTATCCCATAATGAGCTCAACTTTTTGATTCATTAATCACAAGTGCATTATGCTACTGTGTGTACAAGTGCATGTGCGCACAAATGCAATCCACACTTGTGAATTTTTGCGAGTGTATGTAGTTGTATGCACAATTATGTGTGTTTGTCTGAGCGTAGGTGCACATGGCTATAAGTTTGTGAACACTTTTATGAGTGCGAGTGTACATTGAAAGGCATATTGTGTATTTAGATGGGTGTGCACATTTGAGCATAGATTGCTAGTGTGTATTGATGTATAAAGATAATATTTATAAATAAAAAAACATTTTGTTCAAAAGGCAGCTGGCTTTAAACATTAGGAATGTAGTTTATACGGAAAAAAATTTGTATTCAATTCACTTTTGTACAATATTATCAAAATGAATGAATATTCAAGTTACTATATACATCAGAACTACACCAATTTACGAAGATGAAATAAGCCTTTATCTCCAAGGTTGGCACATTGCAGTAAATCTACCCCTCTTTGAGCAAAGATAGAATTCTCACATGCATACATATAAACAAGAATAAATTGTTTAGCTTTGGATATATTTTACAAGTATCAAAGGTATCAAAGAATACATCAGTTGTTATCCTTGTCCTTCTCAAAGAATATTAGACTAGTTATTTGTCCTAACAAATGAAAGAGTTTTTTTGGATTTCTTTGATAAGCTTTTTTTAACCCCATTCAAAAAGTGTTATTTGGCCTCTTGCTTACTATTGATTGGGATGGCAGTAAGTCTAAAAAAGAATCTAGTTAGTTTAGACAATCATCCTTTCCTTTGAAGCTTGTTGGAGAATCTCAAAAAATTGAAAGTATGATTGATGTTCTAGAAAGAGGTTTCAAACTTCTTTATGTAACTTTCATTCACCATAAAATACAAGTAACCAATAACCAACCCAATCCTTAGAAGTAATCCTTTCTACTTCACAATATGATTGTTAGCTTTTCAATTCATACATGGTTCTTCAAACAAGGTGTCATTTGTGACCTGATTGAGTTAGCATAAACTCTCCAAACTATACTTATTGAATCATGAAAATATTTGCCCCGTTCTTAGATTAATGACCAGATAGTCATCAAGGCAATCATCTAGACTTGTACCCATCAAAGAAACTTGATTTATTCATCAATCGTAGAGGTTTTAAACAACCGTACTATCTTTCTATACAAATTTTTGAAATAAGATTTTACTAATGCATTTCCTTTGAAGGCTTGAACATGAATCCTCCTTCATTATCATTATACAACCAAGCAAGACAAACCCTAATCTAGACATGTCTAGCAATCAAACATTATCGTGATTTTTTAGAGTAGAAGAATAAGGGCATATCAGAGTATCATTAGAGAAATCTTAATGAAGAAACAAATGTCTAATCAGTTCAGAATTAGAATTGGGAGAGAGTATTAACCCAGCATAATCCTCCTTCATTATCATTATACAACCAAGCAAGACAAACCCTAATCTAGACATGTCTAGCAATCAAACATTATCGTGATTTTTTAGAGTAGAAGAATAAGGGCATATCAGAGTATCATTAGAGAAATCTTAATGAAGAAACAAATGTCTAATCAGTTCAGAATTAGAATTGGGAGAGAGTATTAACCCAACATAATCAAATGCAAAGGGAATAAAATACATATTGATAATGGTGTCAAGATAAACACGCTAGCTAGGGGGTACCCCTTCAAAGTCAATCAAAACTAATAGCATATGTGCAAGGTTTAAAGAAACAACCATGTAATTAGAAAACCAAAGGCTTAAGATAAATTCTAGCTCATCATAAATCATTTTGTATTGCGAGAAAGAACTTAATTGCAAGTAAGCATGTTATCAATATCAAAAACCAAATTCCTTAAACTTCAAAATAACAAATGTACATATTACAAAGTTTTGTTTGAGGTAGTAGTTTAGAAAGGCCAAAAAATTCCATCCTGATGGAGAATGATAAGTGCTCCTAGCTCATGTAAAGCAATAGATAAAGAAGAAGAGCAAGACAATCGATGAGGTGACAAGCAAGTGGGTTATTCTTAAAATAATAAGCAAAAAAGTAAAGATATGTTCCCAAAGTTGTTAGCCTAACCCAAAATTAAAAACTATAAACTTGAAATTCCGTTTGGCTAAATTTGAGGTAGATTTATCCAAGGTTGCAGAGGAACCTTAAACAAGACAAACCACATATAATCATTAGTGTTAGCATCATTTATTATCACTAAAGGTAGCTAGGTAAAGTGGTTATAAGAATTAGGAAACATCAGTGCTTAGAACACCACCCATAAAGTGCATTTTCATAATCCACAATAATAGGAACATAAATTAAACCTGATACATGATCACAATGTGGAAAGATTCAAAATTATAACGAGACAATGCCTTTGTGAAAGATCTACAAGGTTGTCCTATGTCGGCACATAAGCCAAGATGATCTCCTACTCAGAGTCTCTCTATGATATAGTGATAATGCATTGTATATGAGCATCTGGATCATCTCTTTTCTTGCCCTTGAAGATGGGGAAATAAATCTTATGATTCTTGGAATGAGCATTTCTTTTACTAGATCTAGTTCTATGCATTGGCTTCCTAGCTCTGGTCTTTTATCTGTAATGATCTATGTCCGCCTCCAAATCTTTTCTTTTCTTTTCCAAAATTGTGTCTCATGCTATCTTCTTAGAGTGCTTAGGTTAAGATTGGTGACTTGTTCTACTTCCATCACTTCCCACAGTGTGCTTACGAACTTGTTGAGACTCATGAGACCTACTTCTTTGTTCAGTCCATTCAGCTTTCCTATGCTTGGCATGACTAGAATGCTGAGAGTCCCTTGATTTTTCAGCATTATTTCGCTCTATGTCGACATCTGTTCCCCAAGATGGTGATCAGTATCAGAGCGTGAATCTAATTTTTTTGGAATTGGAGTGACACAAATCTAGGTTATACATGAATCAAGTTGTTGGTCGTCAACCTCTTGTGCTCGTCCTAGGTGGCATTGCTGACATGCAGAAGCACTAACACCAACTAGGAGGTAGTTCGTCTATCTTATAAAGACTTAGCTCAAACCACCGTAATCGCAAAATAGGAATGAGCTGGATGTTTTCACATAGCTTTTCCAGGTTCGTACTTAAAATTAGAGATGTCAGATTCTAAGAATTCACATAGCATTTCAAACTATCGGAAGACAGAACTAGAAAACCAAATGCGAAAACACTATGACTCAAACTAGAAGTGGAATTGTATTTAGAATAGTCAATGTACATCTCATGAGCATTAAGTATATCAATAAATGGCTTTGGAATTATAGAAAAAGAGAGAGCGCATCAACAAAGGATGTCACTACAAAGTGATACAAAAGTCATAAGAGTTTCAAAAGTCCAAGAGTCCCCAAAAATGAATAGTGAGTCCTATTTATAAGCTGTCAGATTGGTGTTTACGTGATTGTGCACTATGAGCTACTATGTAACCCACTGATTATTGCTTCAAGAAACTTTTGATATCCACCAGTCCTGCTAGAGGTGGTTCCGGCCTTCTATAGTTTGTTGTTTTAGTACTTTTGTATTATGCACAAAATTCTCAAGGGTAAATTTTTTTTCTATGTTTTTTAAGTAGTCCACGGGGACGTAAGAAAACTTGCACTTAATAGCACCAACGAGTGTGGCTATATAAACTTTGGTGAGATGCCAATAGAATGTGAAAATGTTTGAACATTATTCTTTGTCCTAAAACAAAATTGATGAGGCTAAAAGAAAGATGTGGTATGATCAATAACTCATTAAATTCATGGAAAAATATATGATATAGTCTAGAAAAATCCTTATTCTTCTTAGTATGTGATTGATTGCAAAAAGTTGTTGTTTTGAGTGAAATGCTATGGCACAACAACTTTAAAGGCTTACCATGACCAAGTAGTGAGAAATTTTCAAAGTTTCTCATTTCTCTCATTAGTACTGGTATCTTAACTTCAAGCACAACAAAAGCTTTCTAAAAAAGAATGGACCTTGTATGAGTTTAGAGGTTTTTTCCAAGACCTTGAAAAGACACTTTTATGTTTAGGTTACCAACATAATGTTAAGCATTTTGTAACATAACATAGCATATCATGCTTTCATCGTAGTTGACACTTAAGCTCTAATGTAGCACACATGACCTATGAGCCTCTTGTAGTGTCTAAACTTTTATTCCTTTGTCATAGGATACAAAGAGGAATGCTTATGTAGAGATCATTATCTTCAAGATTATAGAATCCTTTGATTTGTTGTTCCTACTTTTGAGTTTGATTATGCAAGCTTAATAGATATTGAATTATGTTAGAAACTAGATCTTGAGGCATCCCCTCACAAGTAAACGC
The DNA here is from genome assembly GCF_014529385.1 of Adiantum capillus-veneris. Taxonomy (NCBI): domain Eukaryota; kingdom Viridiplantae; phylum Streptophyta; class Polypodiopsida; order Polypodiales; family Pteridaceae; genus Adiantum; species Adiantum capillus-veneris. Next base: position 10,803,399 of record NC_140955.1, read on the forward strand.
AAGCAAGAAGTAGTAGAGACTATAATTGTTGTTAATGTACTCTTCTATCTTGAAAATTTGAGTGTAGAATAAGCTACAATAGCTTTAATATTACTTGGGTCAGTAGAAACTTTATCTTTGGAAACAAAGAATACTAAGTACTCCACTCTGTCAGTGAAAAAGGTATATGTGATACGCTTACTGTTTTGTCATATAAGTTCAAGTACTTATTGTGCATGGTGTTCCTTGTCTTCCTTACTCTTTGAGTAGATCAAAATATCATCAAAGATGACAAGAAAAAAATCATCAAGATGTCCTATAAGCACAATGATCATAAGGTGGTTGAAATTTGTTGGAGCATTTGTAGGTCCAAAGGGCATAAGTGTAAATTCATAATGTCCAAACCGAGTGTTGAATCCTATGTTTGGTATATGATACTCCCTAATTCGTCTGATAATCGTCAGAGTTAAGATCATTTTTTGTCAATATAGAACCTTCATGTAGTTGATCAAGTAACTCCTGAATTCTAGGTATTGCATTCTCTTTCTTAACTATAACTTGATTTAATTCACGATAGTCAATACAAAGACACAAAGTACTAAAGAAGACCCCAAACTCTTGTGTTAGCATGCTCACCTTTCAAGCTGCCACTAATATACCTGCATTCTCAACCACTATGATAACGACTTCTCCTCCATGGGAATAGATGCTTCCACTAAGGACACATCACCTTTTGCCAATATATCGATTAGGTGACATTTTTTGCAATGTATCATTGGATAACATTCTTGATAAATTAAGGAGAGAAAATAGCGCTTTCATAAGAAAATAGTACTTACTCCGAAGGACTAATCCCACCCATGTAGCCTCGGAGACTCTAAAGGGTGTCACTTTCAAACCCTTCTCTCCCCAACCCAAAAAAGAGACGCATTTTCAAAAAAATCTGTTCCATTTTTGGGATTGTCTATGATTGCTATCTCTAATCCCTTTCGTACAAAAAAATTCTCGGTCTCTTTCATTGCCAAATCATAGCTTGCCTTGCTTTCTACTCCCCTTCACTGGTTAATTTTGTGTTTTCAGCCGGTACATTGCATCGAACTCTTCTTGCAATACAAATCGCCAAATCAAACTCATTTAAAAAAAAAAAACCTATGTGCTTACCTAATGCATGTGTATTATAAATTTACAAGTACCTTCCATAATAGTTGCTCTACCAAAGCCATAGGTAGTCTAAGCCATTTTGAATGGCTCATTGCCATCCCACAACGTGCCCTATACGCTTTTCTCCTATCTTCTTCATTGAATTTATCCAATAAGGACTGTGGATCAGTAAGCGCTAATTTTTGTATCATGAATATGTTGTGCGCATTGGTGTGAGGCACATGGACTCGCGTCACCCTAATTTTAAATAAAAGAGTATATTAATAATTGATAATATCAAGTACACCAATATTAGTGTCAAGAAACTTACTTGTTGATCATGCCGAGCACCACAAAAATTCAATCATCTCCGCAAGGTCGCACTTCACAATCGTGCACTCAACCTTTGTTATAGAGAATTCATCCAACCGCTCCCACGATGACCAATCTTTCCACACATGGAGCCGATGGTTGCCATCCCAAATAACAAACATTTTCTCTTCCATGTTAGAGAGCTCGAGGATGTCTCTAATTTGGTCATCAAATGTGGCCAACACCACTAACTCTCTTCCGTAAGTGCCATGCCCATCAGATGGTATACGATCTTGTCCTAGAAAAGCTTCGGACACAATGAAGTGAGCCATCGCAGACTAGTGACCTCTTTCAACTATAGAGGTCGTTAGTTGAGTCACACAGTCATCATTCGTTCTAATGGCTGGGATGGCCAAAAGACGACAAAGGGGGATGCAAGGCAACAAGTGATTGTATGACACAACACGTGCATCAATCGAACTGGATGACATGTGGGTATCAACCACGAAACCAAAGAAATAATAAAATGATCATTATCCATGTTTTTTGCAAGGATGGTCATTTATGTGACTGCACTCATCGAAGGAGGCACTTGCATCGTTGTCAAAACGGATGCTCCAACCACGGAACCACTTTCTTGAGTGGTGTGTAGAGGATTTTCTTCTTGAATGATTTGAATCGTCATCTCTTCTTGACGGTCCACATCTTTGGATTGTTTTCTTCTGAAAATTGGCATCTTGTTTGTTAATTAAGGTTCTAGTGGTTTTCAAAGAACTAATGGAAAGTGAAAGTAATATGAGAGATTTGAAGGTGTGGGAACAAGAGTCAAGAGAAACGAGGAAAGGTGAAAGGTGAAAGTAATATGAGAGGGTTGAAGGTGTAGCTAGTGGGAATAAGGTTTAAGAAAAATGAAATAGAAGAGAGTAGGAGTAGAAGTTTGGAAAGGTATAAAGGAATGAAAAAAAAAAATCCTCTCTAAAATATATAGATCACTTATGGAAGAGTAGAGGTATGAGGAGGAACAAAAAGTCCAAATGTAAGCTTTTATAGGCATTTGTAAAAGAGGGGAGGGGGGGGGGGGGAAGAAGGGGGCCCCAAATATATATATATATATCAAAGGACAGGGGGTGAAAAAAAGAGGAGGCGGGAGTGGGGGGGGGGGGTGATGGTGTGGAGGGAGGGGGAGGGGAGGCAGCTGGGGACAGCCGAGTGGGAGGAGCAAGGGGAGGGGGATAGTTGGGGACGAAGGGCGGGGCAGGTGGCACGAGAGGCGGGGCGGGCGACGGGTGCATATGTGGGAGGCCACAGGTGTAGATGGAGAGGCCAGAAGGGACATGCACGAGAGATAGCATGGGCGACGATAGCAAGCGTGGGAGATTGCGGGCAGGCGGGCATGGGGTGCATCCCTATTGCCTATCCACGTGGGGGGTGTGAGGGATGGTGGGTGGGTGCGGGATGCACCCCTACTGGCAGTCCACATGGACTCCGGGTGACCCGCAGTCCATGTGTACTGCCACGTGGGCTACCACGCTGCAATCCGCCGTTCGCGTGGAGCGCCACGCAAGCACCATGTAAATGTGGCATTTGTGTGATGCTCCACACGGACAACGGAGTGGTGCGTGGTAGCCCACGTGGACTACAAGTAACGTGTAGTCCACGTGGACTGTCACTCGCCCGCCTACACTGCCCCCCCCCCCCCCCCCCCCCCCCGCCCCCCCCCCCCCCCTCCCTTTGTGCTCCATCCACACCGCCCCCTCGTGCTTCCCACCCCTGCCCCCTGTCCCTCTCGTGGTCCCTGCCCACACTACCCATGCCCGCACGACCATACTTCCTCGTTCTCGCTCCTTGCACATGTCCCCGCCCCCTGCTGTGTTTTTTCTTTGCGTCTCCCGTACGCCCCCTCTTTCTCCCTCTCTGCTCCACCCCCCCCCCCCCCCCCCCCCCCCCCCCGGTTCGCCCCCGTGCGTTTTTTTCTGTGTGACTCCCCTCTGCTCCACCCCTTGCATCGCCCGTACGCCCCCCCTCCACCCCCCCCGGGCCCCCGATCGGCTGTGTTTTTACCTTGCTCCACCTGGCTGCACACACACACACACACACACACACACACACACACACACACACACACACACACACACACACACACACACACACACAGAGAGAGAGAGAGAGAGAGAGAGAGAGAGAGAGAGAGAGAGAGAGAGAGAGAGAGAGAGAGAGAGAGAGAGAGAGAGAGAGGAGAGAGGGGGGAGATCGAGGGCGGTTCACGAGAGAGAGAGAGAGAGAGAGAGAGAGAGAGAGAGAGAGAGAGAGAGAGAGAGAGAGAGAGAGAGAGAGAGAGAGAGTATGGGGGAAGTCCACACCGGGAGAGAGGGGGGAGATCGAGGGCGGTTCACGCGAGGGGGGAGAGAGAGAGAGAGAGAGAGAGAGAGAGAGAGAGAGAGAGAGAGGAGAGTGGGGGGATTTGGGTTTAGTGTGATTCACACAGGGGGAGAGGGAGAGAGAGAGGGAGGGTGGGGGGGGGAGTTGCAGGGCTTCACTCACACGGGGAAAAAGAAAGAGAGAGAGAGAGAGAGAGAATGAGGGGGATGGGGGTAGTCCAGAGAGAGAGAGAGAGAGGATTTGAAAAATTATTAAATATTACTAATAACTACTAAGACCTATATAAATTATTCTTAAATCCTCTAAACGCAACTAAACACTTTCACTCTCATATTTTTATCAAGCTCTTCCAAGAGATTTCTACTCGACTATCATGCCATGTACTATAGTATTCCCTTCTTTCGAAAGGGCTTTCCCCTTTACCAATGGGAAGATTATCTTTGGGGTTTAATATCTACAAGAGCATGTTTTGCTACAAACTTTTTTTGCTTTGCATGCAATTGTCATGGTTGGAAGTGAAGAGTTGACAGTGCCAATGGAGAGAACAAGCAATTACTTGGGAGATGAGTTTAACGTTGTGGATGAATCTCTTTCTACAAAGTTCGTGGTGCTAGTCGAAGATGACACGGTCTCAAATTCTACTAGCATGGCTGTTCCATTGGTGGATGCTCCCTACATAGACCTTAGTAGTCTAAGCAAGGAACAACTCTTTCGAGAACAAGCATTGCAAAACTCTATCCAGGTAAGGAGTTCAAAAAGTATTTTATCATTTTTTAATGCAATGACAAAGCCCAACACTTTGACAAAGTTTCTTTCAAAGATAGTGGAAATCAAACAAGTGTCGGAAATACCAAGTGCAATTGTAGTAGGGAAGAGTTATAGAGAGTGCCTAGAATACGAGGAATTTTAAAGATGGTGTATGAGTTTCCATTGACCTTAAAAAAGGTTCATCCAATGGATGTTATGGAGCCAAATCATGATCCACACCATTGGATTAAACCGCAAACCTGAAATATTGCATTTCTTGGAGTGTGTCGCAAAAGTCAGTGTGCAGGTGCTCTAAAATGTCTCAATGAAAAGTGTCCCAAATTGGTTAATTTTGGGAGGTCAAACACAACACATTTCAATGGCATCATGCTAAAATCACTTTGTGTGGGTGAGTTTTGCAACGCACTAGGTGGTAAGCTTAATTGCCACTATTATGGTCAATTGTCCATTTGTTTGTGTACATGTGATTGCTTTGTATATTGTGTCATGCATGCTAAGGGATGAGAATATGAGCAGATTAATGATATATCAAGGAACTCACCAACATGACATGTGGGATGGGTTGTCAAAAGAGCTTACTGATAAAACCAAAGAAATGGTTGCACGAATTCTCAGTGTGGATAGGCATGCATGTAACATTTAATGGCCTAAAATCTTATTTGTAGCGGAAATTAGCATGAACATAGTGGGCATTTCATTAGAATAGATTCCTAATGAGAATTACAAGAGTGCTTGGGTGGAGAGAGCAACAAAAAGCATAACACCTAGTTAGATAGCATCGACAATACTTTCAAAAGAGAGAGCAATTAAGCTATTGACAACAGTTGAGGACCGGATTTGCATGGAGCCGGTCCCCCCTCCAAAAGGCTTTGTATTATGGTTTCTCCCATCAAGAGAGACATTGTACAATACAATTCTTTGTGTTCCTTCAAGACTAGCTAGTGCAATGAAGATGGAAGCTTCATACACCAAGCAAAACACTTAATCAAACACAACTTGAATTATCCCCGTTCTCAGACCCAAGACCTCACACACCTTCGAAGATGGTGAGAGCTAGCAGGGTATGAGAGTAGATTGAGAGGAAAAAGAAGTATCTTACGAGAAAGAAGTACATCTCCTCACATAATCACTCATATTAGCATAGCTTAGCTTAGTAATTAGCTTGGTAGAGAAGATGAGCATGCATTGAAGCTTGGCTCTTGGTTGGATTTGCATCCACATGCCAAGAGAGTGTTGATGTAGGCTTCTATCTCACAAGCTTGGAGTAGGTGATGAGCTCTCCATTAAAGCTTGGGAGGAGATAGAGTATTTTCCCTTCACACATGGTCCAGTGTGAGAGTGTGAGTGTCAATGCCAAGCAAAAATCATCCCCCTCTCTCTCTTGGGCGAGCCCTAGCTGCTAAGTTAGTCTGGATTTTGCCTCATTGGACCTCCCCAGGTCAAGCCAATAGGGATTAAGCAGCATAAGTGATAGCCTTCTGACATGTGTCCCCCTTTCCCCTTTTGTGAGAGCTTTAGATAATTAAATAATTAAACTAAACTCTCATTGGACCCTTTTGCCTCCTGGCCAATAGGAATCAGGCAAGCCATGGGGCTCCTGAATGCTCATTGGTCCCCTTGGGAGACTGCCCAATAGTCTTCTAGGACACTTAATTCTTATTGGTTTCTTTTATTAAATGTTTTTAAATTAATTAAACTAGATTTACTCTAGCCTAATTCTCATTGGTCCACTTCAAGGGTCTTCCAATAGGAATTGGGCACACCTTGTGGGCATCTGACCTAGGGAGGTGACATGTGTCCCTCATTCCCTTTGTGTAAAGGGAGCCTGTGTGTGTGTGTGTGACTTTCTCTCTCATCCCCTAGCTTTGGGGCTCGCCCCCTCCCATGTAGGGATGTAGAAAGACTTTTTGGGCACACACTAAGCATCCAATTTTCCCTAAGGTTGACCTTTGGACACAACCTTTGAATTTTGGAACCTTAGCATTTTGGAAGTCTTAATGGGCTGAACCTTAGGGTCTTTTTAGCCCATTGTTTCACATGGCTCTTTTGCAGATGGCCCCCCCTTTGGATCCCTATTTTCCCTCCTTTGGATCCCTACTGTGGCCGGTCTGCTAACTTAACCAATATTCTAGCTTTTTCTCCCTTGGCACTTCCCCACATTAAATGATCAGTTTAATATGAGAAAAATCATTTAGGAGAATTAGATATTGATTATTATGACATTACCTCTCTCTTGAAATCATAGTCGTCCTCGACTATGGTGTAGAGAAGATAAAGCATATGCATGAGTCCTTTTCTTAGCGGGTAGAGGATCCCTATGTTACCCTACGACATCCTTCCATAATGGATGACTAGTCCATTTGGCGCTTGAGAGCCTGAGGCTGCCGCAAGCATGTCTGCACATTAGTCGTATCAGTCTTCCATAGTAGAGTGACAAGCTCTACTTGGTGTTCGGGAGACGTCGTCTCCGCAAACTTGATCTAAGCATGCATACTACTTCATTTTTGTGCACAAATAAAGAAAAAGAGAGTCTTATAAGACAAAAATTTTTGTTCATTTTTAACATTTTGTACATTTGCTTACTCTTGGGAAGCATTGTAAGCATTGACAAGGTTTAGGTTATCCTTTAATTGTATGCCTTGCATCCATCTAGCATCTTCAAAAGGATAATTCTTAAACTTAATAAGATATCGTCTGATAGTCTTACCGCCTCTTAATACCTTGTCTTCATGTCGGAGAATGGACTCGGGCTGCAGCACCTCCTCGTGGTCCTCGATCTCCGGTGGGTCTTCAATAGTTGGTTCTTGAGGTGGCTCTCCTTTGTAAGGCTTTAAGAGGCTCACATGAAAAGCATTGTGTATGAGCCAATGATTGGGCAACTTAAGTTGATAGGCCATCTCATTGATTGGCCTAAGAATCTGGAAGGGACCATAGTACCTTTTTGCTAGTTTAGCATAGTACTTTTGGTGGCCCGTAGGATTCTTGCCCGTCGTGTGCCTTAATCGAGCCTTGGGAAACTTTAACAAGACCCAATCGTTTTCTTTAAAGGCTTGGGCTCTTCTGTGCTTGTCAGCAGCAGCCTTTTGCCTTTGCTGTGAGATAGAGATAGCATCCTTAATCTTTTGGAAAGATTCTTGTAGGTCTCGGCTATACTCATCTGCAGCGAAGATCTTCCCATGTACCTTAAGTAGCAAGGGACTTTTTGATCTTCCCTCAATTACCTCGAAAGGTGCTTTTCCTGTAGAAGTATGTACAGTGTTATTGTAAGCATACTCTACTAAGGGTAAGTACTTCTCCCATTGGGATCTTTGATCTACTTCCGTTACATAGGCTTTTAGTAGATCGAGAATAGTTAGGTTAGCTATTTCACTTTGGCCATCAGTTTGTGGATGATAGGCCGAAGAGAAGTTTAGCCTTGTTCCTAAATTCTCAAAGAGACCCTTCCAGAAATTACTGGTCATTCTAGGATCTCTATCCGACACTATGGACATTGGCAAGCCATGGTACTTGAAAATTTGTGAAATGAAGAGGGTTGCCATTTGATGGGCTTTGATAGTCTTTTTGACAGGTATAAAATGAGCTTGTTTACTGAACCTGTCTACTATCGTCCATATTCCCGTATTCCCATGGATAGACTTAGGCAATCCAAAGATAAAATCCATGGATATGCTCTCCCACGGTGAATTAGGGATTGGCAAGGGTTGAAGCAATCCAAGTTGCTTCCCTCTATCAAATTTTGTCTTTTGACATACCACACATTTGGAAACATACTCATGTATGTTCACTTTCATGGTAGGCCAATAGAAATATGTTTCAATTCCCTTTAGGGTAGACTGAATCCCTCTATGCCCCGCATATGGGGGAGCATGAGATTCATACATTACTTTCTCACGTAGTGAGTTAGTAACGCATAGTCTATTGCCATAGAGAAGATAACCATCTTGTAAAGTAAATGGTTCTTCTTTCTTCCCTAATGCAAGGGCTGAAATCACATCTCTAAAATCGGGATCAATAGCATACTCATCTATCATTGAAGATAGATCATTGTGAGTTGCTATGGAAACCGCATTCACTCTCGGTCGTCTTGAGAGTGCATCGGCTACTTGATTATGCTTGCCAGCAATGTGAGCAATATGAAAATGAAATTGCGAAAGGAAATTTGCCCACCTCATTTGTTTGTCGGAGAGCTTGGTCTGCGTCATGAAGTACTTAAGACTTTGGTGATCCGTTCGCAGAATGAAAGGAGTCCCCAATAAATAGTGCTTCCATGAGTCTAAGGCATGTAGAACTGCAAGGAGTTCTTTTTCGTATATGCCTAGAGCTTGCTCAACAGGGTCGAGCCTTCGACTCTCATAGCCTATGGCGTGCCCTTCTTGGAGCAAAACAGCCCCAAGGCAATCACCACAAGCATCACATTGGACCTCAAATGGTTTTGAGAGATCCGGTAGTGTAAGCACAGGTTGAGAGATAAGCTTTTCTTTAAGCTTTTCGAAAGCATTGTTCTCCTTAGCAGACCACGTATACCTAACATTTTTCTTTGTTAGGTCATGTAATGGTCCCGCAATTTGTGAGAACTTTTCTATGAAGCGTCTATAGTATGCACACATACCTATAAAGCTTCTTAGTTCATGAAGATTCCTTGGTTTAGGCCATCCTTTTATTACCTCTAACTTGGATGGATCCATTTGGATTCCATCTTGAGAGATAATGTGACCTAAATATTGAATCTCTTGCAAGAAAAATTCACTTTTCTTTCGATTAACATAAAGTTTATTCTCTCTTAAAACTTGAAATATTACCTGGAGGTGTTGCTTGTGTTCCTCTAATGAATTAGAGTAGATGATAATATCATCAAAGAACACTCCAGTGAAGGTTCGATGAGGTCTGAACAGCTTCTCCATCAAGCGGTTAAATGTGGCTGGTGCATTAGTCAAGCCAAAAGGCATGACAATGTATTCGTAAAGACCAAATGTAGTACGAAATGCGGTCTTTACAATGTCTTGATCAACTATCCTTATTTGATGATAGCCACTTTTTAGGTCAATCCTACTGAAGTAGGTCGATCCTTGTAGCTTATCAAATAGGTCTTCTACCCGTGGAACGGGAAACCTATTCTTGATAGTGATCCTATTTAGTGCTCTATAGTCGACACACATACGATATGTGCCGTCTTTCTTTTGCACTAATAGCACAGGTGAGCAAAATGGAGATGAGCTAGGCCTAACCATGCCCTTCTCAATTAACTCATGCACTTGCCGCATAATCTCCTCTTGTTGAGCTTGAGAAACTCTATAAGGAGGTTTGTTAGGCGGTGAACTTCCTGGAAGAAGTTCAATTGCATGGTCGTCATTACCTCGTTTAGGAGGTAGCTCACAAGGGATGTCGTCAATAAAGACATCTTGAAACCCCTTGAGAAAATTGGATAACTCTAATTCCTTTTGGTTGCTTTTATTTTCTTTTGCTAAAGCATTAGGTTCATTTTGAGAATCTTTAACAAAAATCATGTACACGGAAATAGAGCTCTTTATTGACTTGTTGAAAGCTGGTGTATGTACAATGGGGATGGTGTTACCCATCTCCCTAGCATCTATATACATGTCCTTTCCCTGAACTTAAAGGAGATTCTCCTTTCAGGAAATTTAACATGGGCAGCCAGACGGTCAAACCATGGTGCCCCTAGGATTACATCCTCATGCTTGAGAGGAGAGATAAAGAAGTCCTCTTTGTCCACATAGCCTTGGACATGAAGCCTCAATTTCCCGATTAAGGGAGTGACTGAAGCTTCTTGCCCCTTGAAGGCACTGTCTGCGGGTAGGATATCTCCCATCTCGTAGGATTGTATGCCTAGCTTGGTGGCTAACTCCATAGATATGAAATTGTGAGTAGAACCAGGGTCAAAGAGAATAAAAGCATCATGTTCTCTTACCTTTCCCCAAGCATGGCATAGAGGAGATCCTTTGTGGTGAGTTTGATGAATCTCCTCCTCTTGGATTTCAACCAAAGAAGCTCTAGGAGGATCTTGGCGGTTGTTCTTTTGGGGACAAGCGCGGTACGCATGCCCTTGTTCGCCGCACTTGAAACACCGGTTATCTTTACGATAACGCTCAAGCTCTTCAGGAGAGAGTTTATTCTTTCCTTTGTAAACTCCCTTCTCTTTAGCTTTGTTGGAATTGCCCTTAGGAGACTTTTGGACATTGTCCTTCCCCTTAGGCTCATTGGAACCTTTGTTTTCCGGGGGCTTATTATTTCTTTTACCCCCCGTTTGGAAATTGATTCGCGAGGCCACCATAGTATGGTGTATTACCGCCGATATGGTACGTGGCCTTTGGGAGTTGACATACTCCGCCATTTCTTCGGTTAAGCCCGCACAAAATTGTTGCTTTTGCTCTCCAAAATCCAACTTTTTGAAGACAGTGGCTTTGAGTTGTAGGTCCCAAAACTTGTCTACATATTTGTGGATGGATTCATTGGGAGAGAGCTTTAAGCTTCGCCATTCGGTGAGTACTTTGTCTTTGGCATCGGTGGCCAAAAACTGCTTCATAATGGAAGCTCTTAAAGCCTTCCATGTTCGTGGAGCTTCACCGTTGGCTCGTAGGCTAGACCACCATTGTCTGGCGGACTTTTGAAAGTGCATAGCTACATGGCGTAGCTTAGAGGACTCCGTGAAGCCCTCATCTCCAAACGCCGCATCGAATTGCTGGATAAAGGCCAAAACTTTGTCTGTAGCACCGAAGGTGCCATCATAGGTAAGGAAAGAGATGCTCTTCCCTCCCTCTTTGAATTTCTTCAGCTTGGACGACCTCTTCCATGCGGCATAGGATTTCCTATGGCCTCTTCTTTTTGATGGTTCAAAAGTTGCACCATCACTTTCTTCAGAAGATGAAGAATTTGAAGAAGGTGGAGAAGAGGGTGACCTCTTTCTCGCCTTTTTCTTGTCTTGATCTTTGTCGTCTTCACCATAGCTTTCATAAGAGGAAGAGGATGAAGAAGATGGAGAAGAGGGTGTCCTCTTTCTCGCCTTTTTCTTCTCTTGCTTTTTATCATCCCTCTTTGAATTATGGCGTGGAGAAGAGTGTGATGGTCTTCTCCGCTTTGGTGGTGATGGAGAGCGTTTAGCCCGCCGTCTTCGTGGAGCCATCTCCGCCGAGGTGGCGGGAGACTCGCTTCTTTCTCGTTCCTTCGGTGGAGGCTCTTGAGTTCTCCTTTGGGAAGGAGATGCATCATCAAGAAGTAAGTTCTTGAGCCCTTCATATGGATTCTCTTCTTCTTCCCAATCGGAGAGAGACCTCTTTTGGTAGTCTCACAAGGAGGCTTCCTAGGTGTTCTCTCGTCATGGTGATGAGCTTGGAGAATCCCGTGAGCACGGAGCTGCCGTTGCACTTCACTTTGGAGAGATGGATTGCCCATGGCTTGTTGAAGCCTAGAAACAAGATAATTAACAAGCATTGAAGCATCATTAGTAGCTTGCTCATGAGCAAAATCAAAGTTATCAACATTAATTTCACTCTCTTTAATATTGTCAGCCATTCTAACAACTTTTAGGTGTAAACTTTTTAGGTGTACTTTGGCACTTCAAGCCCTAGTTGCTACTCCTCTTTACCCCTTTAGAAAAAGCACTCAAGCTACACTACCCGCGGCTCGAATACCATTAATTGCAAGGAATAGAAGAGAGGGTCTTTCGACACCAAAACAGCACCGGCTCCTGTCAAGCTTCTAATAGCTCAATAGTGGTTAAGCCGTAGGCAAGCCCCGTAGGACTCCACTATTAAGACCATAGCTCTCGACGGTGATGCCCCGTTAACTGCACAAAGGCAGGCGCACTGAAAGGCTGAAAAATCCCTATTCTACTTACTCACAGGCAATTAATAATATCAACCATTTGTAGCTAGCTTGAGGACCTCCCTTCTTGAGCAAGAAAAGAGAAACCTTGAGCTCTGATACCAATGTAACATTTAATGGCCTAAAATCTTATTTGTAGCGGAAATTAGCATGAACATAGTGGGCATTTCATTAGAATAGATTCCTAATGAGAATTACAAGAGTGCTTGGGTGGAGAGAGCAACAAAAAGCATAACACCTAGTTAGATAGCATCGACAATACTTTCAAAAGAGAGAGCAATTAAGCTATTGACAACAGTTGAGGACCGGATTTGCATGGAGCCGGTCCCCCCTCCAAAAGGCTTTGTATTATGGTTTCTCCCATCAAGAGAGACATTGTACAATACAATTCTTTGTGTTCCTTCAAGACTAGCTAGTGCAATGAAGATGGAAGCTTCATACACCAAGCAAAACACTTAATCAAACACAACTTGAATTATCCCCGTTCTCAGACCCAAGACCTCACACACCTTCGAAGATGGTGAGAGCTAGCAGGGTATGAGAGTAGATTGAGAGGAAAAAGAAGTATCTTACGAGAAAGAAGTACATCTCCTCACATAATCACTCATATTAGCATAGCTTAGCTTAGTAATTAGCTTGGTAGAGAAGATGAGCATGCATTGAAGCTTGGCTCTTGGTTGGATTTGCATCCACATGCCAAGAGAGTGTTGATGTAGGCTTCTATCTCACAAGCTTGGAGTAGGTGATGAGCTCTCCATTAAAGCTTGGGAGGAGATAGAGTATTTTCCCTTCACACATGGTCCAGTGTGAGAGTGTGAGTGTCAATTCCAAGCAAAAATCAGCCCCCTCTCTCTCTTGGGCGAGCCCTAGCTGCTAAGTTAGTCTGGCTTTTGCCTCATTGGACCTCCCCAGGTCAAGCCAATAGGGATTAAGCAGCATAAGTGATAGCCTTCTGACATGTGTCCCCCTTTCCCCTTTTGTGAGAGCTTTAGATAATTAAATAATTAAACTAAACTCTCATTGGACCCTTTTGCCTCCTGGCCAATAGGAATCAGGCAAGCCATTGGGCTCCTGAATGCTCATTGGTCCCCTTGGGAGACTGCCCAATAGTCTTCTAGGACACTTAATTCTTATTGGTTTCTTTTATTAAATGTTTTTAAATTAATTAAACTAGATTTACTCTAGCCTAATTCTCATTGGTCCACTTCAAGGGTCTTCCAATAGGAATTGGGCACACCTTGTGGGCATCTGGCCTAGGGAGCTGACATGTGTCCCTCATTCCCTTTGTGTAAAGGGAGCCTGTGTGTGTGTGTGTGGCTTTCTCTCTCATCCCCTAGCTTTGGGGCTCGCCCCCTCCCATGTAGGGATGTAGAAAGACTTTTTGGGCACACACTAAGCATCCAATTTTCCCTAAGGTTGACCTTTGGACACAACCTTTGAATTTTGGAACCTTAGCATTTTGGAAGTCTTAATGGGCTGAACCTTAGGGTCTTTTTAGCCCATTGTTTCACATGTCTCTTTTGCAGATGGCCCCCCTTTGGATCCCTATTTTCCCTCCTTTGGATCCCTACTGTGGCCGGTCTGCTAACTTAACCAATATTCTAGCTTTTTCTCCCTTGGCACTTCCCCACATTAAATGATCAGTTTAATATGAGAAAAATCATTTAGGAGAATTAGATATTGATTATTATGACATTACCTCTCTCTTGAAATCATAGTCGTCCTCGACTATGGTGTAGAGAAGATAAAGCATATGCATGAGTCCTTTTCTTAGCGGGTAGAGGATCCCTATGTTACCCTACGACATCATTCCATAATGGATGACTAGTCCATTTGGCGCTTGAGAGCCTGAGGCTGCCGCAAGCATGTCTGCACATTAGTCGTATCAGTCTTCCATAGTAGAGTGACAAGCTCTACTTGGTGTTCGGGAGACGTCGTCTCCGCAAACTTGATCTAAGCATGCATACTACTTCATTTTTGTGCACAAATAAAGAAAAAGAGAGTCTTATAAGACAAAAATTTTTGTTCATTTTTAACATTTTGTACATTTGCTTACTCTTGGGAAGCATTGTAAGCATTGACAAGGTTTAGGTTATCCTTTAATTGTATGCCTTGCATCCATCTAGCATCTTCAAAAGGATAATTCTTAAACTTAATAAGATATCGTCTGATAGTCTTACCGCCTCTTAATACCTTGTCTTCATGTCGGAGAATGGACTCGGGCTGCAGCACCTCCTCGTGGTCCTCGATCTCCGGTGGGTCTTCAATAGTTGGTTCTTGAGGTGGCTCTCCTTTGTAAGGCTTCAAGAGGCTCACATGAAAAGCATTGTGTATGAGCCAATGATTGGGCAACTTAAGTTGATAGGCCATCTCATTGATTGGCCTAAGAATCTGGAAGGGACCATAGTACCTTTTTGCTAGTTTAGCATAGTACTTTGGGTGGCCCGTAGGATTCTTGCCCGTCGTGTGCCTTAATCGAGCCTTGGGAAACTTTAACAAGACCCAATCGTTTTCTTTAAAGGCTTGGGCTCTTCTGTGCTTGTCAGCAGCAGCCTTTTGCCTTTGCTGTGAGATAGAGATAGCATCCTTAATCTTTTGGAAAGATTCTTGTAGGTCTCGGCTATACTCATCTGCAGCGAAGATCTTCCCATGTACCTTAAGTAGCAAGAGGGCTTCACGGAGTCCTCTAAGCTACGCCATGTAGCTATGCACTTTCAAAAGTCCGCCAGACAATGGTGGTCTAGCCTACGAGCCAACGGTGAAGCTCCACGAACATGGAAGGCTTTAAGAGCTTCCAGTATGAAGCAGTTTTTGGCCACCGATGCCAAAGACAAGGTGCTCACCGAATGGCGAAGCTTAAAGCTCTCTCCCAATGAATCCATCCACAAATATGTAGACAAGTTTTGGGACCTACAACTCAAAGCCACTGTCTTCAAAAAGTTGGATTTTGGAGAGCAAAAGCAACAATTTTGTGCGGGCTTAACCGAAGAAATGGCGGAGTATGTCAACTCCCAAAGGCCACGTACCATATCGGCGGTAATACACCATACTATGGTGGCCTCGAGAATCAATTTCCAAACGGGGGGTAAAAGAAATAATAAGCCCCCGGAAAACAAAGGTTCCAATGAGCCTAAGGGGAAGGACAATGTCCAAAAGTCTCCTAAGGGCAATTCCAACAAAGCTAAAGAGAAGGGAGTTTACAAAGGAAAGAATAAACTCTCTCCTGAAGAGCTTGAGCGTTATCGTAAAGATAACCGGTGTTTCAAGTGCGGCGAACAAGGGCATGCGTACCGCGCTTGTCCCCAAAAGAACAACCGCCAAGATCCTCCTAGAGCTTCTTTGGTTGAAATCCAAGAGGAGGAGATTCATCAAACTCACCACAAAGGATCTCCTCTATGCCATGCTTGGGGAAAGGTAAGAGAACATGATGCTTTTATTCTCTTTGACCCTGGTTCTACTCACAATTTCATATCTATGGAGTTAGCCACCAAGCTAGGCATACAATCCTACGAGATGGGAGATATCCTACCCGCAGACAGTGCCTTCAAGGGGCAAGAAGCTTCAGTCACTCCCTTAATCGGGAAATTGAGGCTTCATGTTCAAGGCTATGTGGACAAAGAGGACTTCTTTATCTCTCCTCTCAAGCATGAGGATGTAATCCTAGGGGCACCATGGTTTGACCGTCTGGCTGCCCATGTTAAATTTCCTGAAAGGAGAATCTCCTTTAAGTTCAGGGAAAAGGACATGTATATAGATGCTAGGGAGATGGGTAACACCATCCCCATTGTACATACACCAGCTTTCAACAATTCAATAAAGAGCTCTATTTCCGTGTACATGATTTTTGTTAAAGATTCTCAAAATGAACCTAATGCTTTAGCAAAAGAAAATAAAAGCAACCAAAAGGAATTAGAGTTATCCAATTTTCTCAAGGGGTTTCAAGATGTCTTTATTGACGACATCCCTTGTGAGCTACCTCCTAAACGAGGTAATGACGACCATGCAATTGAACTTCTTCCAGGAAGTTCACCGCCTAACAAACCTCCTTATAGAGTTTCTCAAGCTCAACAAGAGGAGATTATGCGGCAAGTGCATGAGTTAATTGAGAAGGGCATGGTTAGGCCTAGCTCATCTCCATTTTGCTCACCTGTGCTATTAGTGCAAAAGAAAGACGGCACATATCATATGTGTGTCGACTATAGAGCACTAAATAGGATCACTATCAAGAATAGGTTTCCCATTCCACGGGTAGAAGACCTATTTGATAAGCTACAAGGATAGACCTACTTCAGTAGGATTGACCTAAAAAGTGGCTATCATCAAATAAGGATAGTTGATCAAGACATTGTAAAGACCGCATTTCGTACTACATTTGGTCTTTACGAATACATTGTCATGCCTTTCGGCTTGACTAATGCACCAGCCACATTTAACCGCTTGATGGAGAAGCTGTTCAGACCTCATCGCACCTTCACTGGAGTGTTCTTCGATGATATTATCATCTACTCTAATTCATTAGAGGAACACAAGCAACACCTCCAGGTAATATTTCAAGTTTTAAGAGAGAATAAACTTTATGTTAATCGAAAGAAAAGTGAATTTGTCTTGCAAGAGATTCAATATTTAGGTCACATTATCTCTCAAGATGGAATCCAAATGGATCCATCCAAGTTAGAGGTAATAAAAGGATGGCCTAAACCAAGGAATCTTCATGAACTAAGAAGCTTTATAGGTATGTGTGCATACTATAGACGCTTCATAGAAAAGTTCTCACAAATTGCGGGACCATTACATGACCTAACAAAGAACAAGGAGGCTTCCTAGGTGTTCTCTCGTCATGGTGATGAGCTTGGAGAATCCCGTGAGCACGGAGCTGCCGTTGCACTTCACTTTGGAGAGATGGATTGCCCATGGCTTGTTGAAGCCTAGAAACAAGATAATTAACAAGCATTGAAGCATCATTAGTAGCTTGCTCATGAGCAAAATCAAAGTTATCAACATTAATTTCACTCTCTTTAATATTGTCAGCCATTCTAACAACTTTTAGGTGTAAACTTTTTAGGTGTACTTTGGCACTTCAAGCCCTAGTTGCTACTCCTCTTTACCCCTTTAGAAAAAGCACTCAAGCTACTGTACCCGCGGCTCGAATACCATTAATTGCAAGGAATAGAAGAGAGGGTCTTTCGACACCAAAACAGCACCGGCTCCTGTCAAGCTTCTAATAGCTCAATAGTGGTTAAGCCGTAGGCAAGCCCTGTAGGACTCCACTATTAAGACCATAGCTCTCGACGGTGATGCCCCGTTAACTGCACAAAGGCAAGCGCACTGAAAGGCTGAAAAATCCCTATTCTACTTACTCACAGGCAATTAATAATATCAACCATTTGTAGCTAGCTTGAGGACCTCCCTTCTTGAGCAAGAAAAGAGAAACCTTGAGCTCTGATACCAATGTAACATTTAATGGCCTAAAATCTTATTTGTAGCGGAAATTAGCATGAACATAGTGGGCATTTCATTAGAATAGATTCCTAATGAGAATTACAAGAGTGCTTGGGTGGAGAGAGCAACAAAAAGCATAACACCTAGTTAAATAGCATCGACAATACTTTCAAAAGAGAGAGCAATTAAGCTATTGACAACAGTTGAGGACCGGATTTGCATGGAGCCGGTCCCCCCTCCAAAAGGCTTTGTATTATGGTTTCTCCCATCAAGAGAGACATTGTACAATACAATTCTTTGTGTTCCTTCAAGACTAGCTAGTGCAATGAAGATGGAAGCTTCATACACCAAGCAAAACACTTAATCAAACACAACTTGAATTATCCCCGTTCTCAGACCCAAGACCTCACACACCTTCGAAGATGGTGAGAGCTAGCAGGGTATGAGAGTAGATTGAGAGGAAAAAGAAGTATCTTACGAGAAAGAAGTACATCTCCTCACATAATCACTCATATTAGCATAGCTTAGCTTAGTAATTAGCTTGGTAGAGAAGATGAGCATGCATTGAAGCTTGGCTCTTGGTTGGATTTGCATCCACATGCCAAGAGAGTGTTGATGTAGGCTTCTATCTCACAAGCTTGGAGTAGGTGATGAGCTCTCCATTAAAGCTTGCGAGGAGATAGAGTATTTTCCCTTCACACATGGTCCAGTGTGAGAGTGTGAGTGTCAATGCCAAGCAAAAATCAGCCCCCTCTCTCTCTTGGGCGAGCCCTAGCTACTAAGTTAGTCTGGCTTTTGCCTCATTGGACCTCCCCAGGTCAAGCCAATAGGGATTAAGCAGCATAAGTGATAGCCTTCTGACATGTGTCCCCCTTTCCCCTTTTGTGAGAGCTTTAGATAATTAAATAATTAAACTAAACTCTCATTGGACCCTTTTGCCTCCTGGCCAATAGGAATCAGGCAAGCCATGGGGCTCCTGAATGCTCATTGGTCTCCTTGGGAGACTGCCCAATAGTCTTATAGGACACTTAATTCTTATTGGTTTCTTTTATTAAATGTTTTTAAATTAATTAAACTAGATTTACTCTAGCCTAATTCTCATTGGTCCACTTCAAGGGTCTTCCAATAGGAATTGGGCACACCTTGTGGGCATCTGGCCTAGGGAGCTGACATGTGTCCCTCATTCCCTTTGTGTAAAGGGAGCCTGTGTGTGTGTGTGTGTGTGGCTTTCTCTCTCATCCCCTAGCTTTGGGGCTCGCCCCCTCCCATGTAGGGATGTAGAAAGACTTTTTGGGCACACACTAAGCATCCAATTTTCCCTAAGGTTGACCTTTGGACACAACCTTTGAATTTTGGAACCTTAGCATTTTGGAAGTCTTAATGGGCTGAACCTTAGGGTCTTTTTAGCCCATTGTTTCACATGGCTCTTTTGCAGATGGCCCCCCCTTTGGATCCCTATTTTCCCTCCTTTGGATCCCTACTGTGGCCGGTCTGCTAACTTAACCAATATTCTAGCTTTTTCTCCCTTGGCACTTCCCCACATTAAATGATCAGTTTAATATGAGAAAAATCATTTAGGAGAATTAGATATTGATTATTATGACATGTGGGATGGGTCGTCAAAAGGGCTTACTAATAAAACCAAAGAAATGGTTGCACGAATTCTCAGTGTGGATAGGCATGCAGGTGCAAGAAAGGTGCAAATGTGTGTGGCAAAGGAAATTGACAACTTTGATGCAAGAGGGGGGCTCTAGCCATGTGCTTGACAAGCAAGAATTTCTAAAAGCAAGAATTACTAAATGTTGCTAAGGAATGGGCCCCTTGGTGGAGGACAATTGGTGAGGATGCTTTCATTTTCTCCTGTTTGGACATGATATTTCAAAGTAGTTTAACTCTAAAGTACAAGTTTCAAAGATCCATGGCTGCAACTAGGAATGGGCCAACGAAGGAAAGCTTTGGTGTGGACTCCTTGCTGTGGAGAAAAAGAGATTTCACATATGATTTTTTTCACAAAAGCAGGTTTCCCGGTCAAGGAGCAGAAGGGGATCATTGTAATGTGTTCAAGATGTCTATAGTAGGTTGTGCGTTTGGATTAGATTTGGTTAATCGAATGCGATGAAGTGGACCTAGAGATCTTCGGCACGCTTGGGTGCAATTTGATCACACTCACGGTGAGTGGAAGATTGGGTGACCATTGCATGCCACATTTCTGATATTGGGTTTGTTGTCTTCATAAAAAATTTCAAAAAATTAGCATATCTTAAGAAACAACCAAAAACATGTTTACTAATGTGCTTGTCTTCTGGTGGAGCATGTAGGATCTCCTCACTAGTGCAACATGTGAGATGAAAAAGGAAGACATGGAGGCACAAATTATTTTCTGCTAGTGTATAAATGAAGTTATGGAGGGTCATGGATGTGAGAGAGTGGATTTCCATGAATTCATGGCGAAAAAAGCTCAAGATAACTAGAATGCAGTTCGCACAGTGTTCAATGGTGGCGAAGAAAATGTTCTACAACATCGAGAGAGATCTTGGATTTTTCATTGGAAAGAGAGCATGGTGGCACACACTACCAAGTACATTGTCTCCTCATCTCAACAAACCCCACAAAGACATGTGCAAAAAGTGGCATCTAGCCCCCTCTAAAGATCCAGCTACAGTGGAGTCTCGTCTACTTTGACAATGGTGGCGTAATGGAAAATGCATGGATAAAAACATCCCTGCAATGGACTGTTGGATGAGTCGGTGGGAGGTGCGTATTGCACATTGGGGGAGCATCATGTCAGCAATATAGAGAAGTGGTGATGGGGCAAACACTCCAAGAATTATCTTGTCCAAGAGCAAGCATGGTAGCTGGCTTGGAGGTGAAGGGTTCAGAAGAAAAATCTCAATGTATGATGCATGTACTTTAGATATGGAAAATGCAATACTACAAAGCACAAAAGCAATTTCTTACTCTCAAGGTAAGCATATTGGAAAGGGTCCTTAATTAGAGAGGATAAAACATGTTCATACATTAGCCAGTGCTAAGCAAAGTACATGTCTACAATGCTCTTAGCCGTGAACGCACATATCCAAACTTGGAGTGAAGCCGATGATTGTACATTTTTGTGATGCATTTTCTGCCATGTATTGTAGCTGGCAAAGTTGATATATATTGGCTAGCAATTAGATCTTTGGCAAAGATGTTTTGGATTATCTTGGGTTATACAACTTCTAATCTCTCTTTTTGTTGGCAATAATCTTGATGTAAATTGATTTAGGTGTATACTTCTCCTAGAGAGAGAGAGAGAGAGAGAGAGAGAGAGAGAGAGAGAGAGAGAGAGAGAGTTAAGGGAGAGAAAAAGTGATGGTTTAGGGTGTATGGGATCGAGGTGTGTTTACCAAGGAAAAAAAATTGAGAGAGAGAGAGAGAGAGAGAGAGAGAGAGAGAGAGAGAGAGAGAGAGAGAGAGAGAGAGAGAGAGAGAGAGAGAGAGAGAGAGTCAAGGGAGAGAAAAAATGAGCAAATGTGATGGTGACGACAATGTGAGGTCGAGGTGTGTTTACCAAGGAAAGGAGAGAGAGAGAGAGAGAGAGAGAGAGAGAGAGAGAGAGAGAGAGAGAGAGAGAGAGAGAGAGAGAGAGAGAGAGATTTTATTATTGTCATTGGAGGTCAAATCTGACCAATGGGACCAAAGCTACATGTGATGTAGTATGTGTATGGATGATGAGTGACTCTCCATGCTGCAAAATTGTGGTGATGAGAGTCGCAATGGAGAGTCCACATTGTGGCTGGGAGAGGAAAGTGTGTAGGTCTACATCATGGCTGAAAATGTGAGAGAAGCAAGTTTGGATGTGACCAAAAGCTGAGCACTCTAGTAGTGTGTGGTACTCAGACTCTCGAACTTGCAGTGAGCATAATGTGCACATTTGATGTGACTCTTCTCCATTGCCCCAATGCCCTATCTCCCATCGAAGGAAATCATGGGAGCTAAGCCAAATGGTTGTGATAGTTCGTATCACCGACAAGGGGATAGGCTCAAGCATGTATGTGTGAGTATGGTTTCCTCTTTTAGCGAAGAACATGGTTTTGTAGTTAGGGGCAATATGGGTGGTGTAATGTATGAAGCGTGACCCACTTGATTTCTCCCAAGCCGTAATACATTGGCATTGTAGAAAAGCTTCATTCACTTGGAGTCAATTGAAGCATTTTGTAGCAAGTGTAATGCATCCCATCTCCCAAACCACTTCTTTATGTCTTGCATCCATCCCGTGCTCAAGATCTTGCTTTTATGCGTCTTTTGAACTTTTTTTCTTGCTCCCCATGCAATTGTAGGAAGTCAATGTGAGGGTTTTGATGCATCTTTATCATGTACTCCATAGCCCCTTGCATGCCCATAACCTCAATTATAAGAGATCCCAACTCAAGAAGTAGGAGCATATATGGTGTTTGTGTATTAACTTGGAGAAAGTTTGTAAGAAAATGCTTTTGGACATTCTCAAACTCTTTCCAAGTAAACTTTGAGATGCTCCCGCCCCACACTTCAACTCCATAAAGAAGAACCGGTTTCACCAATGCATCAAAAAGATACTTCTTGAGAACCCAACACTTGATGTTTCTCGCATTACACATGCTCTCAAATGCATAATATGATCTCTTTCCTGCTTCCAAACAATGCGTAGCACATTCATGCCACTTGTGATTGGACGGAACCTCAAGGCCAAGGTACTTAAAGCTCTCAACAACTTCAAGTGTCTCATTGTTGTACACAATGCATGGCTTATCCTTATGGTTGGTTTTCACAAGCATAACCTTTGTTTTGGATTCATTCACAATCAGCCCACTATGCAAGAAAAATTTCTCAACCATAAGCTTTTGTGCATCTTCTAAAGTGTGTGCTAGAAGCACTACATCATCCGTATACAACAAAAGCATGATTACCGCATTGAAAATATTGACCTCTTCAATGCCTTCTTCTTGCATAAAGTCAAGTACCATTTGTTCCAATTGATTGATGCATAGACCAAAGAGAGTTGGTGACAACGGATATCCTTGTTTAACCCTAACAATTCTTACAATTTTTTTAAAAATTTCTCGTCCCATGAGCAATTGACAGATTATCTTCTCATAGATTCAAGGAATTGCAAGCATAAACTCACTTGACACTTGTAGTTCTTCCATCCTTCTCCACAAATTGTTACGTGGAATCATATCAAAGGCTTTCTTAAAGTCCACAAAACAATAATACTATTGCTTGCCTTTCGATCGACTTTCCTCCATGAGAACACGAAAAGTGACAAGATGATCAATGGTGCTATGGCATCGATAAAAACCCGCTTGTCCTTTTGCACACTTGTCATTCTCTTCAGCCCAATCACTCAATTTCATCTCCATTATGCATCCAAACAACTTTTCCATAAGAGGCCCAAATGTTTTAGTCTGGTAGTTGTTTACATTCTTTACATCCCCTCCTTTATACAAAGGCTTAACGCAGTTAGTACTCAAATCATAAGGCATACCATGTTGAAGTGAGAGAGAGAGAGAGAGAGAGAGAGAGAGAGAGAGAGATAACAAAGTTGAGAAAAGAAGGGAGAAAGAATCGTTTTGGAATCTGCTCCCCAGATTCTAAAAAAGTGCTCGCCAAAAAATACCCCCCCATCTCATTCTTCCTATAGCTTTTTAGCAACTTAGTGAATTTCACAAACTGGAGTTAAGGTTGTCCTCTCTTTTTGTTAATGATAACTCTAGAATTGTCTTCATTTACAAAAAGTCCATGAAACATGCTTATAATGCAATTGAGAAAAATTTGCGTTAAGCCAATCGAGCCCTAAAATTCCATCATATATTCCTATGAGTTATATCCTAAAATGAATTAAAGTATTATGGCCATCCAAAGTAAAATTCAAGTCACCCTCTCAAGTAGAATATTTAACTTTCCTACCTAAAGCTAGTTTTGTTGTAAGGTCAGTATCAAGATGACGAGGCATAATGATATTTCTAATGTTTCTAGGAGAGGTGAAAGCATGTGTACTCCCAAAACAATGAGATAAAATGTTTACCTTAATACTCTACTAGGGTTTGAATTACTCAAAATTTATCATTTGCTCTTTGATGTTTGAAGTATGAATCAACATATACATTTTCTTGATTTCTATTGCCCCAAACTTTGTTGGCTTGAGCATTACCTTGGGGTTGGTGGTTTGCTCCTCCTCTTTCTGGATGAGGTGGTCCATTATAGTTATTACCATTGTTATTGTTGGGTGGCCCATTCCTTGCAAAAGTTGGATTCCTTTGTCTCAAATTTTCTTGGTTTCTAATTCTAGTTGAAGTTCTGCTAAATTGCGTAAGTTTTGATTGAATTTTTTTTGAATTGCATGTTGTCTTGGTCTAAAGACACTAAAATTTTGATTTGAGTTTTGGTTTTTGGGCTTATAATTAAGTGTCCGAACCAATCTTGCGGAGATTGAATCATTGAGCGGACAATATTTGGACTAATGATGATGGACAACACAAGTATAACAAAGGTGATCCCACCTAGACTTCATACACAACAAGTTATCCTTTCTCTGCTTTGAATTTATGGATCTTGATTCATCTTTAGGACAAGGTATCAATCTCACGCAGAGAATCTAATTGGTTTTTGCTTCTTTACCAATAGATAGTTCAATTTCAAGGTTTATTGTATCTAGGACATTCGTAAAATATTATAAATCATAGACTCTAAAGTCTAGTTTTCCAATCTTCAAGAACCTTGCCTACATCTTTGCCTTTTTTGTTAAGGTTCTTGGGTTGTGACTTTCAAAGCATAACATTGATGTCATGATTAATGATAGTAGGTTGGGTTACAGCTGACTCATTGGCATCAACAAACACTCCATTTCTTTTCAGTGACATGGTTAGTTATTGCAACATATTGATTTAAGATAAATATTCTTGTTTCTTTCTTATTTTTTAAAAAAATCCCATGAAGATAAAAGTAAATTTAAATTGAGAGTAATAGATGGATAAAGAAGGAAATTCATAACAATCACTAAATTGAACCAAATCCTACATCACAAAAGTAAAGTATTTAAAATCCCTTAGTAAACTGTCTTAAAATTTTCTTTTATATTTTTTAATAGCTCCAATGTGATGCACTTGGTGAATCCCATTGTGACATCCTTCACCGACTTGGTCAAAATTACCCCAATCTTCAAGTACATTGTTTGGAATTTTCTATCTTCAACTATTTGGTTGAAGTTATCCCAATAAGTACATCGTATGGAACTTTCCATCCGTCTCTTTGATCTGTGGACATTAACATATAATCCCTTGCATGCTTATCATACCATTCTCGAGTGAGTGATCTATTGGCTACAAGCATCCATAAGCTACTATGAATGGTGGCATTTTGATAATTTAAATAGTCAACAAGGTGTAAGGGAATTTTTTGAAAAAATCATCTGGTGTTATCCATCCATCTATAAGATAAATGCCAAAAAAATCTGCCATACATTAGGGTCTATTATAACCATTGAATAGAATCTCTATCTTATGAAATATTGAGCAGTTTCTCTCCCAAAGTGTTCAAAAAATAGCTCTCTAGGTACATGACTAGATGACTGTGAAACATTGTTGATACATTTTTGGTCCCACATATTAAACATTATGATATAAAAACACCCTGATGCTAATGCTAAGGAGAGAATGAATCTTACCAGCTAGGTTTCCTTCATTGGTGTCAAGAGGAGTTCATGCACATTAGTGTATAGTACCTTATTTGTAACTATAACTTCCTTATCCAGATTTGATTGTACCCATTCAATACTCCGGATAAGTGTGGCCCTATGTTGAGGTGGTATAAACTTGAGGTTCCCTGTAGCATAATGGTGCCATGCCTTGAAAGAGTTAGAGACTAGGAACGACAACCTCTTCTTCTGTGATTCATCCCATCTAGTCATAATGTGACACTAAACTTATACTCCCATGTGTAGGTACTCTTCAATGACCAATCGTCCAAGAATGCTCACCCATATTCCATGAGTAAATATGTCCATCACATACACACCCCATCACTCAAGCTAATCATGAAATAGTAAAGATTTAAATTATAACTCAAAGATTATTACTCCAAGAAAACCTAATTAAGACAAAAAAATTCAAAATTTTCCAATTGTGAATGTTAAAGAAGAGTACATACTACTCAAGAAGAGCTGGAGGAATGCATAAAGGTCCACTGAACCAATTTTTGGATTCCATATCAAAATTTGATCCTTGTATCTTTTCACATCTTGTGTTTCAAAGTTCAAAACTTATATTGGAGCACTTACATTCACATTTTCATCCTTGTATCTGCTCACATCCTGGGTTTCAAAGTTCAAAACTTCTATTTGAACACTTTAGTTCACATTTTCATCCTTGTACCAATCCTCATCTATTGATGATAATACACAAATGCAGTTCACATGAGAATGACGTTTTTTTAGATCTTCCTCTTAGAAATAATCACCTGGATTCATCACCATTGGGATTTCTTGATCAAAATTCCAAATGCAAGCTATGGAGATTGTATCTAATGATAGGTCTGTAAACCTTGCTTAACCAATCTTGAGGTATATTGTAGAATTGGTTTCCAAATCTTGAACATGACCTTATCCCAAAAGCCATACCTTTGGTTGAGCATATGGCCTTCTTAGTGAGATTGATGTCCTAATTAGGTACTTCGAAAGGTGAGCAAAGGCTTACATAAGAACATGTCTATGAACATGGATTTCACCTTCTTGAAACGTTTCCTTGACCCAAAGCTATGGATCAATCAAGTACCTATTAAGTATTTGCATTCAATTTTTGGGTTGGGTGTCAATTTATAGTTCCATGCTATATAGGATTTTGAAACAAGATAAAATCTTCCAACGAGATATAAGAGAGAGAGAGAGAGAGAGAGAGAGAGAGAGAGAGAGAGATAAGTACACATGGATACCAAAATTGAGTCTACACTCTTTATTCATCAAAATTTGGTTTTTCATGGAGATTCACATTACTATGCGCATGTTATAGAGCTAGTTCTCTGAATATTCTATTTTCTCTAATCATTGGAAATTCTCTTAGACCTCCCATATAAAACTTGGATTTATAATAGTCTTTTCTTCCCTATATTGGTTATAAGTGCCTCAAACTTATTGCCACCCTTAGCAATCCTAAGCATTTCTAGGGAGTAATATATGTCTTCTAGACCTAGACAGATCCTAAGTTGGAGTATCCTTAGGTTTTTAGACCAATCGTTTGGGCTATCATCAATGTAGATAAAGAACTAGTGAAAATATTCTTGGTCATGAGTGAGATAGCTAGGGTATCACGCCATATTAGGGAAAATTTTGACTCTCAAAGGGGCCCTGCCCTATAAGGAGTTTGACTTTCACTCTCTTGTCCAAAATGGGCATATGATAAAATTTTAAGAAATGAAATCAAAACTTGTCGGACCATTTAGATTTAGAATGTACTCATTGAGATCTATCCATTGATATATAACACGCCATCATATTTCTTACATTCTAGAAGATTCCATTTTTTGATGACATGACAACTCCTTCTTATAAATGGGATCTCTCCCTAGATTTTAGTTTTAGTGGTCAGGCGATAACTTCTTCAAATCAGCTTTAAATTTGTTGGAATTTGGGGACTTAGAACCTACTGTCTAAGATCTTTCCAATGATATGTTGGTTGATAGGGTTTTGAAAAAGTGTTCATGTACTTCACCGGGTTGCCCACTTTGGACAAGAGTTAAACATCCTTATAGGGCCCTTTTGAGATTCCAAATTTTCCCTAATGAGGGATAAAGGCCAGGGAATGCCTATATAAGGGCAAGAGGTTGGGAGGTGAGGGAGGTTACATACACCCTGGACTCATAGTTGTATAAGAGCTAATTCAAGAAAAGCAAGTCATGGTACTTTTCTTTATCAAGCTTACATATGAAGCCACGGAGGAGAGGGAGTTGAGAAGAGAGCCTAAAGTGAGAATAGCCACTTGGATGGGGAGGAGAGTTGAAGGTGAACTGCACAAAATTGGGCAATTTTTGGTCCATTGGGAACACGGTGCACCAAGAATACTTTCTCATTTCTCATATGGGCCATGCCAAGCACTATATTGTGAGATGCAACAGCTTCTTCCTTCTCTCTCATTTCTTATGCGGTCCATGCCAAGCATTGTATCATGAGTTGCAACGATTTCTTCCTTCTTGCTACACTTTGCTCATCACCACCATGAAAGGGGCTTTGTGTATACACACCAAGTTTCCCGAACAGCTGGACATGCCAAATTTTAAGGGCATGTGCACACACATTTGCCATCATAGCTTGAGCAACAAGCTTGAGTGTAGAAGGACTACTACTTTGGTAGGAAGGTATCGATACCGCGAAGGTACTAAGGCATAATCTTTGCAATTTTTTAAAATTCTCTGGAAAGGCCTGAGAATTCTGATGAGTCTTTGCTTGAATTTTTTAAAGCATCATTGAAGACTTCCTATTTAGCTTTGTTGAGGAGAGAAGCATCCATCACCTTCTATTACTTATCAAACAAGGCACGAAAGCTGACAGTTTCTATATACTATACTTAAAACAAGAAGAAAATCTAGCAAGTTTTTTGGCAAGCGATGAGCTATGATTTTGAGATCAGCATCATTGGTGATTAATTACAAATTGACAGTTTTGATTTAGCAACGCTAGTTTTTTTTTGTTTATGGTTTCTCATAGCTGGGTACTATTTGAATTCACTAGGTGATTTTTACTACAAGGTAACTTTTTTTGCTTGCTAGCACAACACATTCTGCAATGGATTTCGATATTGACATGTCTAGCATACATTTGATTTTGAGAACCCTACCTCATTTTTACCTCTTTCCACCTTGCGGTTGGCCATTTTCACGAAGGGTGCCCACGTGGCAATGATGCGAAATGATAGCATTGAATTGCTTGAAATTCAAGAGTTTACAACATTGCAAACATATATGATTGTTTTAGAGTCTAATTTTGTACAATTATATGCAAATGTCACTAAGATTTCTGATATGCTTATGAAATTTATGCAATAGTCGGTCAAGGCCTAAGTTAATGGAGTAGAATAGGGTTTGTGCAACACACGTGATTGGGCAAGAACACCCTTGTTCTACAAGAGCAAGGCTCCAATCTGGATGGGTTGCACCTTCTCTCTCAAGAAGAGGTGGATGACTTGTTAAAGCATATCAATACACCAATTTTTCAAGGAAAAAAAAATGAGTGCAACAAAGATACTATGAATATATTCTTGAATAAATGGGGTAGGATTCATGATCTTAGATGCACTCTAGATGTAGTCAAGGTGCTACAAACAAGTTTGATATTAGAGAGTAAAGCCTACCAAGTGGGGACATCACTCAAGGAGAAGGGAATCATAGCCTTTTAGGATAGAAACTGGTCTACATGGGAAAAGTTCTCTATGCATCGACATAAGACATTTATTGAGTACATCTTACACTATTGTGATGTGATCCTAAAGATGGGGGATGCCGCTCAAGGAGAAGGGCATCATATCCTTTAGGATATAAATTGGTCTACATGTTATAAGTTCTCTATGCATTGACGTAGAAACTAATGGACTATATCGTACACTATTGTGATGTGATCCTAAAGATGGAAAGTCTAGACACCTTTTTGCAAGTCCCTACGTTCATCCATGGGCTAACACCAAATCTTAATACTGCTATGTAGACAAGCCTAGAAAAAAAAACAAGACCTAGACAAGAGCTCCGATCTAGAAAAGCCCTAGGTCATCGATACTTTTTTCTGAGACAAGTGAAGTAGGTGATCCTTGTCTTGTAGCAATGCTTCCATGAGAAACATAATATGAGTCCAATCACAATAGAATCTCCTATATGCACAAACAATCTTTTCCAAGTAGCTAGATTGTACAGGGTCTTCTCCCCTTACATGTTCACCATAAACCATCAAAATCACTTTTTGATTCAATCCAAAAGCATAATCCAATCACATCACATGGGTGAGCACTCCACCCACTCAGAGTGATACACATCCAATCATGCCAAGAACCACTTTAGCACATAACATGGCTGCAAAAATTTTAACAGCCCAACCATATCCTATAAAAAAAGATCCAAGAGCCACACCATCTTCTACAATCAAAATCACAACCATAATCCAAAAGGGATCTCAGCCCTTGACCATAAAGTATATTCCATACTGAACGGTCTCCCACACTTTGAGTTTGCCATATCTACTGTGATCAAATTGAGTCCACACTCATGGCCCTTAAGACATGAATTTTTTTTGCATAAAATATGATAGACCAGAGCCAAAACATGACTTAAAAATAAATTTTGATAATGTCTAACCATCATAAGTGATGCACTATGACCGCACATCACCCCCCTAGCACAAAGACCTAGTTCTGACCTCGGGGGGTTCACTATGTGTAAAACTACCATATCACGTGCGTTCAAGAGATGTTTGTAAAACCCCTTATCTGTGAATTTTGCTAAGAATATAATGTACCCTTTTCTTTTAAAATCTGTAAGTTCTTTTCAATTTTGAAAAAATAATGCCCTTCTGTATATATATTTATGTAAGTTTCAAGAACTTTAAATACCCTTTTGTTGAACTCACGTGATAGGTTACATTTTTATTAGGTGACCGCCCCAAGGTTCTGACCTTGAAGGGTGGAAATCAATATACACATGCACATGAGGACTCCATATCAATTTGTGAGGTTACATACATTACATGACATCATTACATCAACATAATTATGATGCAAAATAGTCCCGTCACTTTGGTCAACCATAAACCATAACATCACATATATGCGAAAAACAATTATTTGCCATTTTTGGGTACATGCATTACATGCAAATGAAAGTATTTTACCTAAAACCAATGAATCAATCTCACACTCATAATATAGACTAGCACCTTATTACATTACTCTGCCCATAAGAGACTCATGCAATAAATGATAACACAACAAGAAAGCCAGCTTATTCATGTTTACACGTACTATTTGAACTGACTAACCATATACCCGCATATAGTTTTATGGATATCAAGTACATGGATTCAACTCATAAAAAAAAACTATAAAACATATATGAATAATTTATCCAACTCACAACGTCATATGGTACTCCCTCTAGGTAGCATCCCTATATGCGTAGGTAACCCAAACATGGAATTATTACTAACGCACACTCCCAAAGTGATTGTAGTGACTTAAATAAATTTATTAGCAATTTTAATCAAGATTTTGATTTGGCTAAGTGGGTTTGCTATATATAGTGGCTCTCCAAGGAGCTTGGAGTCCAAAATTTTGATAGAGCAATGGATAACAAGCTCTTTGTTGACCGGAACCCTTTCCTCGTGCAAATTTTTCACACAACACACCTGAAAGGAAAATCTTATGAATGATGTGTTTAATCTTTGTTTTAAAGGATTTGGCCTGATTCATAGTGGTTTAAGAGATATGACCAAAATAGTGTTCTTATCGCCTATGTGACATGAAACAAAAAGCACATTTATGTACACACATGACCATAAACACACCATGTTCATAAATCAACATTATGAACACAATTAAGCAAACATGGAGAAACCTCATACATACCCAAAAATTCCATACATGACCTTATATACAAAAAATTCAACCATTGAGAGGGTAGTTACTCAAAAAAAAAGCTAGAGAAAGAGATGATGGCTATGGATTCTTACCGTGCTTTGGGATTGATTATGGGCTATTCGAGAGGCTCCCTGCTTTGCAACAAGAGAGTGGTGATAAGAGATATGTACAGGCTTTCACCACAAAGTCGTTGGAGAACACACACACCATGAAAAGAGAAGAGAAGATAGTAAGCAAGTAGACAGAAAGTGTTCTTCTTCTTCTTCTTCTTGTAGCACACGTGCCCTAAAATGTGGGCAACAAGCTTGTTCTCTTGAAGAACCTACATACAATTTAGGCAAGGCACCTGCATTTTGATGCTAGCAACACAATTTTTGTGGATGACTATAGATACAAGTCACTCAAAAATAGCTATGAGAAATGTCTTGCAATTAGATCATACTACGCTATGGTGGTAAACAAAGAATACCCTTTTTACTTGGTGGGACTCATTTTATTATGGTTTCTTGGACAGATACGCGACCAGTACCCAACAACGTACATTCATAAGAACCCAATCTTTGACATATAAGATGATATTTTGGGGTATGTTGTTGATTACTTCAAGTCACTCAAAAATAGCTACGAGAAATGTCTTGCAATTAGATCATACTACCCTATGGTGGTAAACAAAGAATACCCTTTTTACTTGGTGGGACTTGTTTTATTCTGGTTTCTTGGACTGATACGCGATCAGTACCCAACAACGTACATTCATAAGAACCCAATCTTTGACATATAAGATGATATTTTAGGGTATGTTGTTGATTACTTCATACAGATAAAGGGTCACTCTTACACATTTGATCTCCCTGACCTAGGAGATTCATGAACTATTGTACTTAGTGAAATTTTGTATCATTTCACATAATATACAATGGAAACCCACTTTGTTTGTACTCTGTCTTGGGATCTTGATCTCTAGTGTTTTTTCTTGTGTTGTCCAGTAGTTTTTATTCTAACAGCATATTCTTTGAAGTCCCTAACATTGGTGTTAATACAATGGTGAAAATGTACAAAAGGTACTAGCAAAGTACCAAACTTGATGCTATACATCACAAAATTTGGTGTTAGAACAATACCAAACTTGGTGCTATGCAATGCCAAACGTCATGCTATGCAATACAAAACTTGGTGCTTGTCATCACTTTGGTACTAGCTAGCTTGCTTTTGGTACATGAGCTTATGCAAAGAATGCTATTTCCGGTCCTACTTTTCATGACTTTGGTGCTAGTTACCCCCTTTTGGTACTAGTTTAGTGTTATTCTGGTACTAGTTAGGGGTAAGTTGAAATAGAGCTTGACAATTAATGTATAACAATCTCAATTATTGAATAGAGAAAGTGGACAATAACAAGAAAAATAGTAAACCATGAGAAGAAAAACATGTATTCTATCTAGAAGAAAAAGCATTCACTTGTCCACTTAGGGGTTCTAGAATTGTGTTTCAAGTAAAATGGATGCACCATCATCACTCTCATCATAATCATATGGTATGCTATTATCTATGTTCTCATATACATCAATAGATAACTAGAATTAATTAAGGACTCCTACATAGCTTCCATCAAGAAATGTATTGCCCTTACAAGATGTGAGTAGATCATGACTAGAGATGTTTCATTCAATAGGCTATATGTATTTTCTTTTCCTTTGACTTGGCCATAGTAGAATCCTTCAACAACCCTCCCTCCTCTCGCAATCTTGTTGTGCCACTTATCCATTTGTGCTCTCAGTGGTTGGTACAACACTTTTGTGCATTTGATGAGGTAGAATTCTTCTTTAGCCTTGGCTGCTTTGACTACAAAGTTATTGCATTTATACAACATTCCACATAACATTTTAGGGTATCCTTCACAGGTTAGAAACTTGGCTCATTTGCATAGAATTTGAATATCTATCATCCTCCTCATCATTCTCTTTGTCATCTCTTCATGTATTACGAGACTCTGGTAGTGGTTTGATAGAAACATATTTCCATTATTTTATGTGCATTTTGTTTTTTCATATTCTCCATAGCCCACTCATACATGGAACACAAAAGCATGAAAATGTTTAAAAGCGTATGATGCATGGTTTGTCCTTTTAATACCCATCAATAAAATGAAACAATCAGCAGCCCAAGATGCACTCGCACTCTCAATGAAGATTGCATTGCACATCATCCATGTGGGTAAGCCAGGATAATTTTTGTGTATTGCACTTGTGAGATTGTTCTCTTGGCTGAAAAGTTGCATTGAAAAAATTGACCACATCAGACACACACTTCATAAGCCAACCATCTCGTTTGAATTCCTCATGAATTAGGGTTCTCTTGATCACGACCCCTACCCCATCATGCTGTCACTTTCCATGGCTAGATGCTAAGAAGTTATGCATCATGTGAAATCATGGCATATGATAATACATGGTCACAAAATAGTAAGGTCTAGGAGCTTTGAATTGTGAAGCAACACCATCTGACTAAACCAAATGGTGTTGCAAACAATGTCCATGATGTTTGATCCACTTTCCATGAATCATGAAATAATGTTATACAAACAATGTATCATACTGCTTGTCATCTGATGTGTAAAAGTGTAGCATCTTTTGAACACCACCTACTTCATTTCTTACATAAGTGATGTGCACAAGTATTGTGACTTGTGTAGACCATGAATACAATGATTAAATCTCAAAAAAAATTATTCTTTGCAAAATCAATAACGGATACAAAAACATTGCTAGGAAACTTGAGCAAATGATCCTTAAATTGTTGGGCTTCCAGTGGAAGACAAAGTTGTGCTTGATGAAGCTTGTGAGGTGGGCCAAAAATAGGCTAAGAAAAGGCACACTTTTTGTTCGATGCACAATCAAGTCCTTTCTCTTCTTCTCACTCCCACCTGCATCAATCTGTCCCATTCCAACATCCATGAAAGATTTCACAGACACCTCCCCATTATCCTTAGCTACCTCATTGGGACAAAATATCAACCTCCATACACCACATTGGGAGTAGTTCCCCATCAAGCATTTCTTGGCATGGTATTCACTATTTAGGCTTTGGGCACACGATGAATTTACACATACCAGTGATGTGCTTACATAATGCTTGGTTTGAAAAATACTCTCCTACATCATCACTTCTACATTATATGGAGCAAGTGCAAAGGTGGCCTTTCACATGATGCCCAAGCTTGTTTTTCTGTATCTATTTAAAATACACTTTGAAATAGAGCATCTATACATGGGATATATAGCGGCAGGTAAACCACTCTTTCAACTTTCAAAAAAATTATGGATTTGATGCCTCAAAGAATCTAAGGGACAATCCCACTATAGGATGAAACTTGTTGAAACTTTGGCATAGCTCAACCTATGGCACCAAAACAAAAAAGGTTAGAAAGTTCCAACTTCATGCAGATGGTAGAATGCCACTCGTGTAGTAGTGCCAAAAAATCGCTATAGATAGTACCAAATATCGTACTTTAGAACCATCTTTGGTAGTCTACCAAACTTTAAGAATTGAGAGTACCAAAATGATTCATTTCTACCTTCTTTGGTACAATATAAAGCCAATACATAGCAATACACAACAAAGTGGGTTCTTCTAAGAGACCTTGGTACTATGCAACCATTTCCCCATGAAATATAGTAGAATTTAATAGTTGGACACCACTAAAACCAGTCAAATTGGAGACTTTTGGTACTCTTAACAACTATTGATATTTAATGAGAGGTTAGAATTTGTCAATGTCTTCAAGAATTTGGTGCTATTTTGAGCTCCTACAATGCAGGAGAGTACCAAATTGGAAATTTTAAAGATGCTTGGGTATTATTCATGAAACCTTTGGTACTATAATAGACTATCTCTATATTTTGTACTTTCTTTACGCTTTTGGTACTGTGTACAACCATTGGCATGTAGGAGATTACCAAATTGGGTAGTCCAAAGATACATGGGTACTATTCATGCAAGATTTTGTTCTATAACAAACTGTTTCCATATTTGGTTTTATCTTTAGGATTTTTGTACCATGTACAACCATTGACATGCAGGAGAGTACCAAATTAGGTAGTTCAAATATGCGTGGGTACTATTCATGCAACCTTTGGTACTATACCAAACTATCTCCATATCTGGTACTCTCATTAGGCTTTAGGTACTATATACAACCATTGGCATGCTAGAGAGTAACAAATTTACTAGTTTTTGGTATTGTCTTTAGGTTTTTGGTACTATGTAAAACCATTGGCATGCAAGAGAGTACCAAATTTGGTAATTTACAGAGGCTTGGTTACATGGCAAAGACACTTGGTACTGTGAAGGACCAGTTCCATATAACAAAACTTCAGATTTGGTATTGTGTGTCTGATTTTGACTCATAGTAAAATTCCACGTAGAAGAGTACTCATATGGGTACTTTGCAAATGCTTTGGTGATAAATAAGAATGCTTTGGTACTATACCGTGAGGAGGTTTGGTACTGCACAAAGACTTTGGTAGTACAAAATTAGGATTTCTTAAAATAGAGTGAGGCTTTGGTGCCTCTAGGGAAGGAAAAGGTATTATTTAAAGCCTTTGGTAATCTATAGATAGGTTTTGGAATTACTAGTATACAATTGAGCACCAAATTTGGTACTGCACAGGGGCTTTGTTTCTATGCAAGATAGCTTTGGAACAACATATGAATGCATTAATACTATACATAACCTTTGCAAGGTACTCTACACACCCACTGTTGTATAGATAACTACCAAATTTGGCACTATCTAACCAAACCAGTCTTAAGGATTACCAAAAAATTTACAGTTGCAATAGATCCAATCACCTAGAATCACAATCTGCAAAGAAATTCACAAAACTTTTCTTGCAATCCATGTCCCTCAGATTTTGTTGAAAATTTTAGATTTTGTTCTGATGAGTTTTTTGAGACTTTTTACATCCTCTTTTTTGGTTTTTATTTGGCTTTTAGGTCTCTACCATCAAATTTTCAGAATTTCACGGCTATGGCCTCTTTTGCTCAAAACATGATTTTCAACCTTGTTTCCCTGACATTTTCAGCCCAGTTTGATGGTGATGGTCTCTAGTTACCCTACTCCTTTGTGTTGAGAAACCCAAAACAAGAATGAACAGAACAATAAAAAATTGAGTCACAATGAAAAATGGTACAACACTCTAAAAGTAACGAGGAAACAAGGGAATGAAATAATTTTGGCTCTCAGTCTCATAACTCTTTTTACCTCTTGAGAATAGATCTAGCAAGTCCACGACTTCTAGACTCTATCAAGTACTAAAATCCCATTTAGCTACTTTGTTTCTAGTTTAAATGGAGCGGAAAGACTAATCTTGGTGGACAACAAAACTCAAAATATGCACACTCACCACCTAAGGATCTTTCTACGGCAAAGGTGCCCACGACGGACATCTATAGCATAACTATTTGCACTAAAATACTCATTTCAATACTCAAGGAAGTGACTCAAGTGAGGAACAAAGACTCTTTGAGGGTGTTAATCTCTAGAAGTGAACCTAAGAAGCAATGAAAATAGCCTCTTTAAGCTAATCTTCATCTCAAAGATCAAAAGATTTACCTATATCATATCTCACTTCTTTCAATCATCACCTATTTCCATTGAATAACAAAACTTAAATATCAACAAAACTTTAGATGAGTCTATACTAGGTCTTAGGAAGCAAGACTACACAATCTCGCAACACTTTGACAAGGTACAAAAATTGCAATCCATCATGAACCATGTTATAAAATGTGAGGACGGAGAATGCTCATGCACATGCATTCAGGAGGTGGGAAGGAGAAGAGGGGAGAAGAAACTCTTTGGGGGAAACACAAAAAGTAGTCCAAGGAGCCTCGTGTGGGTCCTTGTGATGCTTTTGTATATAAGGTAAATAAAGGGTTAGTGAGTGTAGGAAAGACATTTGAGTGTAGGGAAGACATTCGAGTGGTCAGCCACATGGCCTTTATGAAAAAATATCCCACTTAAATCACAGTGTGGTTGTAAGTGGTGAATAAAGCTAGTATGTGCAACTGCTGTGAAGCATGAATAATTCACCCTTGTACAAATCTATCCAGTAACTCAATGCAATGTGAAAACCACTCCGTAGCTAGGCTCTTTGTAGGAGCATCTATTGGGTTGCCATCAGTGTGGACCTTGACAAGCTCCAAGCGCTTTCTCGTCAAGGTATCCCATATGAGATGATACCTCACCTCAATATGTTTCGAATTGCAGTGAAACACGGGATTACTTGAGAAGGCATGGCACTCTATTAATCACAGTGAAACATTGGAACCTATTGAATGTCTAGATCTCCCACTAAACATGCCAAACACATAGATTCCTTGATGGAATCTGACACCTCAATTAGCCTCTATAGTGAAAGAAGATGTAGAATGTTGGAGAGATGATCTTCAAGAAATGTCTTCTCTTGCAAAGATAAAAATATAGCCAAATGTAGATCTCCTACTGTCTTTGCAACCCACATAATCTGCATCCATGTAACCAACAATAGATGCAACACTATTGCTAAAGCGTAAACACCTTCATTTTGTACCCTTCAAATATATGAAGACGTGTCTCACTGTTATTGAATTCTTCTTCCCAAGATTATCCATATATCAACTAACAACTACCATTCCAAATTCAATGTGTGGCCTCATAGCATACATACGACTCCCTACAACCAAAGAGTATTGTACACTTGCCATTTTTTCTCTTTCAACATCTGGCTTGGGAGAATCTTCTTTACTAAGTTTCAAATATGATGGTACTAGGGTACTTGCATATTGAAATGCTATAAGACTTTGTGGATATAGGAATTTTGAGATAACTTAAGAATGCCTCTTTTCCTGTCTCTCTTGACATACATATCAAGAAAATGATTTTCTTTGCCCAAACCTTTCATAGAAAAGTTTGTTCTCAACATTTTCTTCAATTTGGCAATCTCCTCAGTGGAATTTTATACAATGAGAATACTATCTTTATATAAAATGCGAATGACAAAAGAACCATCACTGAGTTTCTTTGTATACAAGAAATAATCCTCTTTATTCCTTCTAAAACCTTGGGACCACATAAAAGCGTCAAACTTTTGATACCATTGTGAGATCCCCATCCCACCAATACCAAGGTCGGGATGGGATCCTTGACAGGTCTCTAGGTCTGATAAAAATCAGAGTCTCTAAACAAGACCTAGAGACATAGAGACCTAGAGATCTGACAATGGCTTGGGTCTATAGCCCTAGAAGAAGACCTAGTCTTGTCTCGCACTGGAAACGGGACAACGTATTAAAAGTTTAAAAAAACTATTTCGGCTCTATAACTTCCACAAATTTGGCTAAGGTATCCTCAACCAACGCTTTTCCCCCCCTAACATATGTGAGGGCACAGCCGCTGGTGGACTCCTCTTCCAAGTGAAGATGTTTTCCAAATGTTTTTAGTGCATGGGGATGGATAGTTATCTGACTAATAAGGTCCACCCGTCCATGATTGACAACCTTAGTCAATCCCTACTTACCACCCCGCACTCACACATGATTCTTTTGTTTTCTAATTACTATCACGTTGTTTTAACACTTAAAATAATAGTTTCTTTTAACTTTTCGTCACACTAATTCCTTCAATCAAGTATTAAAGACAACATTGTAAAGCATTCCTTTAGCAAACAGACATCTTTAAACTTAAGACAGGATACTGGCAATCAAAAAATTGTCCATAATAACCATGACCAATACTTTTCTCAAGATCACCTAAGGGTGAAAAAAACGGCACCCATTCCTTATTCACAATCCGGAGTTGATAAACCCCCACCCAAGGTTCCGGGTGTCCATACACAAAACCAGTTGCCCATACAACCGGGCGGATCCCCTAGGATAAAAACGGTATCCTAACTTATGTAGAAACATCAAGAATGACACGGAGTAGAAACTCATCATTCATGGGATAACCGACTTATCCGTGGATGGAAAGCCATCATTATCATTAATTTATACCAAGGAGTCGGAGGTGTCTTGAGACAAGCTGTCTTAAGGATGATCAATCATATAATTCCTAATTCAACCAATTTTAACCCAAACAATTATTTCCTACTTTATAAACAATTGCACGTTGGTTTCTTGGAAGATACCTTCCTCTTTTAAGCCAGTTTCACCTTTCCTAATTTCTTACTCCTTTTGTTCCTATGCAATGTTCATACTTAAGAAAAAATTTAATTATTTAAACTCAATTATAATGGAGACCCACCTGGGACTGATCTGGCATTTGTTGTAGCACCGGGGCCTATACACTCTCATCAGTAGGCCTAATACTAGGTCCGGCTTCTTCGTCATGTGACTTTCTAGCTCTTTTTGGAGCTCCGTCCTCATCGTCAAATGTAGGATTTGCTCTGGTCCTTTTAGGTGCCATAACTTTTTTTATAAAAAAATTTGTCTAATCATTAGGTAAATTATTCGAAAGGTAGACCTAACCTTTGTATTCAGCCGTAACCCATCCAAGGTTAAATTTGTAGTCTTAATTGGTAAATTCTTGACCTAGTAGTTTCTTATTTTCCTATATAGATATGATAAATTTTTCCAAAGCTTTCCTAAGGGTTTTTTAATCTATCCTAATTTTCTTATAATTTTGTATATCTTTTTTCTAATTTTCTCATCGAATTTTAAGCTTGAAATTTGCTTATTTTGAGCTTAATATTTATTCTATCTATTTTCTCTTAAATATTTCATTTCCTCAACTTTATATCAAAGGTTTACACCTATTATAATTTTCCTAGAAACTTTTGACCGCAAAGTCTATTTATTTTAATTAATCTTTTGCTAAAAATAGGACATTTGGTAATTATAATTTCCTAAACTCCCTAATTAACTATGGTGTAATTATCACAAGTAGATAAGAATATTTTTGACCTCTGGTAATTATCTTTTACTTTTCCAACTTAATTACCTAATTTCCATCTTTAATTTTTGGCTAAAATTAGTATAATCTGACTTAGCTAAATACTTATACTAATTTTCTAGTCTTGACATAATTATCACGTCCACTTTATAGAATGTAACTATACTAAGTTTCTAACATTGAAATAATTATCATGGATTTTTCATGATGTAATACAACACTGAAGAATAGCATGTAATCATCTAACATTGATAAATAGAATGTAAATATATAATACGATTTACTAATTTTCCCCTTTAAATTTTAGCTAGAATTAGTATAATTTGACTTAGATAAATATCTATACTAAGTTTCTAACATTGAAATAATTATCATGGATTTTTCATGATGTAATACAACACTGAAGAATAGCAGGTAATCATTTAACATGATTTACTAATTTTCTCCTCTACTTTTTATCTAAAATTAGTATAATTTGACACAAACAAATACTTATAATAATTTTATACCCTTGATATAATTATCACAGCCTCTTTATTATGTATTGTAACTCTGAAAAATAGCATGTAATCATATAACATGATTTACTAGTTTCCCCCTTTAATTTACCCTCAAAAATAGTGTTTTTCTACTAAGATAATAATCTAAACTAGTTATGTGTAGTTAAGCTAATTATCACGGGCTCCTTAAGATGTGTTTTACCTCTAAAAATTATCTCAAATCTTTTTAGACTATTTTGCTAATTCCCCCTTTAATTTTCTCTTAAATCTAGTGTTTTTCTACTAAGATAATTAGCTGAACTAATTATCTGTGATTAATATAATTATCATGGGTTTTTAAAGACTTATTTCAACTCTGAAAATTATCACAAAGCTTTTTAGACTAATTTTCTAATTTTTCCCTTTATTTGTCTCTTGAAAACATTGTTTTTCTACTAAGATAATGTGGTTAGTCTAATTATCATGGGTTCTTTAAGATCTATTTTATCTCTAAAAATTATCTCAAAGCTTTTTAATGTAATTTGATAATTTTCCCCTTTACTTTTCTCTTAAAAATAGTATTTTTTTACTACGATAATTAGCTAAACTAATTATCTGTGGTTATTCTAATTACCATTGATTCCTTAAGATATATTCTAACTCTAAAAACTATCTCAAATATTTTTAGTCTAATTTGCTTTTTTCCCTCTTTAACTTTCTCTTAAAAACAGTGTTGTTCTACTAAGATAATAAGCTAGACTAATTATCTGTGGTTATGATAATTATCACGGGTTCCCTATGATGTGTTATACCTCTGAAAATTATCTCAAATCTTTATAGTCTAATTAAAAAGGTTTAGTGCTAATTATCGTGGATTAACCAACTAGAGTTTTGCTCTCTAGTGATTTTTTAGTAGAGATCTCTCTAGGTGCGAGAGAAATGGGGAGGACTCCGAGTCTGTTAAAAATATGAGGCAAGGGGTCTTGTTTATAGGTTTCTAGGCTCTCATAAGCTCTCATAGGCTAAATATGGCAGTTTCTTGCAGCTCAAGCATCCCTATAGCTCAAGATGACGTCCCCTACTGCTAATTGTGTCCATGGCAGGTCAATGATGACCCCTCCCATTACCTGTCAGCTTTAAAATATCAATTCTGCTATATTTTGACCTTTTTTGCTTAATTGGTAAATATATGGTAAATATGATATGGGAGGCCTTTAGTAAAGTCTATGCTTAAATGATTACTGCGACCATTCAATTTTTCTTTATAATTTAATTTACACTGAATCTTTCGGAAGGACTAGAAGGGTCAGTTTTTGTTCGAATTTAAATCTGAAAATTTCTAGCCCGAGGTTTGTTGTGCTTAAGATTTAAAAAATACCATTTTTAATTGATTTTGAAATAGTGCTTTACCTGTTTGTAAGTCCAATGATTTTCCCTAAAACTTTGAGTTCATCCCTCTGCCGCTAGAAAGGTGGAGACCTTACAACCATTGCCTTGAGCCCTACTTCAAGCCATAAAGTTCTTTCTTGAGCTTGCATACAAGCTCCTCCCTATTAGGCTACTCAAAACCTTCAGGTTGCTTCATGTAAGCATCCTCTTCTAGCTCTCTATGAAAAAATGCTATCTTCATATTCATTTGAAAAAAAATCATGTCCTCTATTGCTAATAGAACAAGCACTATATGCAATGTACTCAACTTCACCACTGGAAAGAATATTTCATCAAAATCAACTCCCTTTTGATGCTTGAATCCCTTAGAAACCAACCTAGCCTTGTACTTAGGATTACAATCATTAGATGTAAAGTTATTCTTGTAAAACCATTTGCAAGGTAAGGAGTGCTTGCCTTCTAGGAATTCAACCAAGTCCCATGTCTCATTGTTCACAATTGAGCTGTACTCATATTGCATGGCATGTTGCCACTTGAACTTGTCATCCATTTGCATGGCTTCTTGATAATAAGAAGGCTCACCACAGTCACTCAACATGATGTAATCCAGCCTAGGTTGAAACTACCCAAGAGGATGAGAGAATTAAATAGATCGCCTCAAAGCTTGATGATTACTCTCTAGCTTGTCAATTAGAGTGTTGTTATTGGAAGGTACATCACTCGGCTTTTGAGTTGTCACAAATTTTGAGGCAATGTCCTCAAATGTAACCTTTATGTATTCAAGCTTTTAAAAAAAGTTTCTTATGCATCTTTAGTTTATTAAGCATCACATGTGAATTTCAAATTACTTTGCATGTTTCTCTGTACTAGAGACAATAGCCCATCTCTCCATCTGCATCATAACCAACTGAAATACACTTATGTGACTTCTAGTCTAGATTTTTCCAGAGCTCTTTGGGCACATGTGCATATGCCTCACATCCAAAGACAGGTAAGTGATCATAATGCATATTCTTGCCATACCACATCTCCTTTGGAATCTTGTAATCCAATTGTGTGCTAGGTGACATATTGATAATGTGTACTGCTATAAGTACTACTTCTGCCCCAAAACCTTGAGTCAACTTTTCCATAGAAAGAAAATTTGTGACTCGCTTTTGCATTGTTCAATTCATCCTTTCTACAATTCCATTTTGATAAGGTGTAGTAAGTTATCTCTTAGTACCTTTATTACTATAGAACTTCTCAAACTCCATGGAGATGTATTCTCCACCATTGCCAATCCTCAAGCATTTGATCTTCTTGTGAGATTGATTCTCTACCAATAATCAAAATTTTTGAAAAGTAGAGAATACATGATCCTTATGTTGTAAAGGATAAACCCACGTCTTTCTAGTGGAATTGTCTATAAAAGTCATGAAATAGCTAGCTCCCCCTCGTGGGATGGGTGTCTAACCTCACTCCTATCTTATTGCATACATAGTTAGAACCACAAATATAATT
This sequence comes from Adiantum capillus-veneris, assembly GCF_014529385.1. Lineage (NCBI taxonomy): Eukaryota > Viridiplantae > Streptophyta > Polypodiopsida > Polypodiales > Pteridaceae > Adiantum > Adiantum capillus-veneris. The sequence goes on from NC_140955.1 coordinate 10,847,174, forward strand.
GTCAATCCATGGGATGAAGATGACTTGACTAGTGGATAGAGGCTACAAGAGGTTGTCAATCTCTTGGAAAACAACAACCAAATTGCATCTAACTCAAGCAACACTCAAGGGACAGATATCACCAAAAGCTAATTGCTCATCGGCAAACAAATCACATCTGTTACAGCATCAAACGGCATCCAAACATTACGAAAATTCTAGGACATATTTATGAGACCTAAGAACACATGCTTATGGTCTCAAATCTCACTTTAGGTCAAGTGCAAAAATCATGATTATTAACAGTAGTGAGTTTTTAACCTAGTTGTTTTCGACCCAGAATGCATCTAAATGCTTAGCAATGATGTCACCATAGCTTAAATTTCTACTTATGATGAAATTAGGCCACGGGTTGGGGACACCAAAATCTACGGATTACCATGAAATGCTTACGTCAGTGCGTGCAATGCAATAGACATCACTGCAATGTGACAACCGGGAAGGGAGTAGGAAGCGGGAGAAGGAGAGAAGTGAGCGCTATTAGCTCATGCTATGTTTCTATTATCCAAAACTTAAATCAAAACTTTACAAAGTTGGCTTTTATACCTTATCCAAGGTCTAAAATCTGTAATGTCCGGCGCCCAATACCTTTGAGGCTCCACACTTATTGTATATGTAACCTAGATACACTAACTGACCTATGCTTTATAACTTGGAACTCCCATTGAGCCCATAATACATTAAAACATTACAATGGTTTGAAATGAATCGAGAATTTACAGTACGTGACCATTTTGGAAAAATGTGAAAAGTGCGTAACTACAATCTTTACTGCTTCTTCATATTCATCTTCAATGTGCATTCATAAGGCTTCGATCTTTAGCAGCTTCTATTAACTGACGTCATCTCAGTTAACATTCCCCCCTTACGATTTTAGTGCCCATCCTCGGGAACTATTGAGAAGTGTCCGTGGAGGTTGTGGAAGGTTTTTGATTGGTTGTTGATGGGTTGATTTTCTTCATTTTTCATTTAATTTGTTGATGAGGTTCAAATGCTGCAACATCTTGATTGGTCTGAATATGTCATATGTTAGAGATGATGTTGCATTTGTCCATTGTAATAGCATAATGATGAGACTGTTGTTTATTTATGCAAAGTATGTACAAGAGAAGTAAAATGATGAGGATCTAAATTAGGCTCAAATACCTGGATGACCAAAGGGAAAAACCCCAGTGGGAAAAAAGTACCTTTGGGATACACACATCATTGGAGTACTTACTATCATGGGAAATATGAATAAAGTACTCAATGGATTATTTTGTTGATAGATATGGAATTAAAAAGGCAGCAAATATGAAATGGTGGCATGATGGAACATTTGTTTCCTGTTGTAGTCCACTCAAGGTGGAAGCAAAAAAGAGTGTCTAATGCATATATCCAATGATGGGACATCCTATATATGCATACATAGAAATGCATGAAAAGAAAAATTCTATGCAAGAAAGATGTTGAGGGGTTCTTCAGAAAGATGGTGTAGCTATAAACGCATATGACATGGATTTGCAAGTTGGCACCCCTTTAAGAATGGTTTTTGTCATCACGGATATGTGCTCTCATCGTACTGTGCACTGTGTGTGAGTGTTGGACTTTACAACACTTCACCATTTGTAAGTTAATAGACTTCGACTCTTATGCTCATCTCATCTAGCATGAGTGACATGCTTAAATATGCTCAACTCTTCCAGCTTGAGCATCAGCCTAATAACTATGACTCTTAGCACAAAGTTTAATATGACTTGAAGCTTTGGGACTAATGCTTTGCTCATTTTATGGCTCAGCAGCCCGACTTTAACTATGCCAAAGAGTGTGTTTGGCACCCTGGCGACTTGAATTTTACATTCTTGTGCGTACTACAAACATTTCTTTAGGTAAAAGTAAGCTTGAATCCTCAAAAAGAGGATTAGTGAAGACCAAGTTGGCATTGAAGGTTTCTTTTTCCATACCTGTTTTATCATCTTTGAATCTGCATTTGTGTTGTTTGGGTGGTCCTTCTTTGACTGTGAAGAATCCATTATCTGTTTAATTCTCCAATTAGGCATGTTGATAGGAGTCTTTGATGTTGTTGTATGCCTCTGTTCACTATCGGCATTTGGATTTTGACTAGGAGCATTGGAAGACTTAGGAATCCAAATCTCTTGAGGACCTTTGTAACTCCTTTGTTGACTTTTCTTCGCTCTAGGTCTTGTTGAGCTCTTGAGATCTTCATGCAGGTCTCATGTAGTTGCAGTTGGCTTGTGGTTCACTGGTATCCAAGTCGTTGTATATCTTGTGTAGAATCCTTGTCCAAGATGAAGATTCTTTGAGATCCGTCTTTGTTCTGTATCCTCTTTAGAGTTGTGGTAGACTTTAGCATCTTTTGATGTTGTTCTATTGTATACCTGCTTCTTAGGTGTCCTAGGATATTTTTGGGGTTGATACCTTGTGGGTATTCTTTCTTGGGAGGAACTTGAAGTTATTTCATATGCTCTAACCTGCGGTTTTGGCACTCATATCTGTCTGTTACCTCCATAATACTCATGTTTGTTTAAGCTCCATTGTGGTGCTATCCATCCCATGTGTTTGTTCTTTTGTGTTGATTTCCTATCTTTAATCCAAACTGGATCATTGACTTTGACTAAATTTCTTGAAACAAACACTTGCTTTACTTTCTTTTGCTTTCTTGAGTACTTTGACTAAAATATCTTTGCTTTTCCGGGTGTCTCCATTGAGGTTTCAGTTGGGTCAGTAATTGACTTGAAATTTTGAAATCCTGACTTGCTTGAAGAAGCTAATCCATGAGGGTTCTTTGATGTAGAGGACTATTTTGTCGCACCTTCTTTTCTAGTCGGTGGAAGTTCCACTTTAGATTTATCTTTGTTTGCAAGATTTGTCTTCGATTCTTGTGACTTCTGTAACTCTGAACCTAGCATTAATGATACTTGTAAATATTGGGTGCTACCTCTTGGAGAAGAGAGTATTAGCATGGTATCTTCTTTGTAGGCCTTGTGTTGACCTAACCACTGATGTCCAAGGATTACATATGCAAGCATTTCCTTTGAAGGCTTTACTTGAAACTTTACCTACTCTTTATGATTTTGGATGCTAAGGGTAGTGACCATGTCTTTTTGACTTGTAGCCTTACCCATGATGTCTCTGTTACCTAGCTTGTCGTGAGTAATCTCGAGAATGCTATGAATTTTTTGCAACCATACTGCACTTTGTGTCTTTATCTAGTAGAGCATTGCATTTGACACTTGCTCCTTTTGTACTATTGAGAACTATAGCTATTCTCATTGGAGGTTCCATTGAAGATCTTTGTCTTGCTCTTGCCATGGTCTCATCTTGATCTAATTGTGTCTCTATAGAGAGTGGCTTGAGACTTTGTTTTCCAATCCGACTTACATCAGTTCATTCAGCTGGAAATGTCTGGATCTTTGGACTTCCTATTGTTTCCTGGTTGGTTGCAACCCTAGTCTTCTTTACCTCTGGATTTGGTGGCATTATTTTCTCTTTTTGATCTGCACTTGTTATTGCTTGACCTGCTTCTAGCTCTTCTGAAGTTCTATTCGATGTAGATGAATCATCTTCCATTTGAATTGTGCTTGAGGACTTTGTGTTGTCGTTCATGGGTGACCAGTCTTGGTCTTCCTTCTTTGTTGTCTCTGAAGACTGCATCTTCGTTGAACTCTGGATCTCTAGGAACTTTTGGGCCATTGGCATTTCCATTATGATGTCATCTAGCATATCTTTTGTTGTGATCACGTGGAATTGAACTATGATGATCTGTGAACTTACTTCAATGGTTGTGGAGATGATTCCCTAGCATTCTGCTCGTTTGTCTCCAGATATGCTCACAAATTCTGAAGCATCTTCAGTTGTGGCTGGCCACATTTTTTCCAAGTGCGAAAGGACATGAGGTTCTTGTCCAGCTGAAAATCTAGCTTTACTTGCTTGACAATGTTTCTTCCTTCTCACTGGTGATGTTGCACTTGATCTTCTCAGGACTTTCTATATTGAGTGCTTTTGTGGTGGCGGTGTCTGTGGGTTGAACTTTTTCTACATTGGCTTTGTCTTGATCACCTGCTTCCATTGATCTTGGCTCATTTTGTTGTATAATAATGCACCTTTTTCTTGCAATTGTTGAGCACTGTGTGACTGCATTTGAGTAACTTTTGATCGTAGAAGATCCACTATACTTTCTGGAAGAATTTATCTCTTTGAAGGAGATTTTGGTGGTGACCTTTGTGTAGCCTTTTGGACTTTAGCTTTCATTGATTTTGTCTTTTTTGTTACCTATTTTGGCAGCTTGAGGCTTTGCATCATCTTCAGATAGTCCTTGACTTTACGTTTAGCATTTGTAGGGGCTTGTACAAGGTCATGAACCTACTGAGAATCATTGACATTTGCATCATGATATGCATATGCGAGCTTGGTATCACGCAATTGCTTGAACACTATAAGATTTGTTGGCTTTTGGATTTGATGTGGAGATCAACTGAAACTTTTTTCCATGATGATCTTCATAGAAGATTTTTTTTGCAGATTTTGATGGGATCTGGATAAATGGGAAACTTCTCACAACCATATGATCTTTCAATGGTTTTTGCTTTGAAGGGGTCTGCTAGATATATGTTCTTGGGCTTCTAACTGGTGTAGCATTTTTTGGTACTAGAGCTGAGCTTGGTGAATTTGCAGCTCCCCCCTTCCTAGGGGTATCACTAAAGCATGCTTCAGTGTGAGAGCTCAAAACTTTTTGGCCTTGGTTGAGTCTCACCGTTTGGGATTGTGAAGGCACACTTTGGGTAGCATTGTTGATGTTTGGCATCTGTAAACCTCCTACATAGTTCCCTATGCATCTCCATGAAACATGACAAATTATTCCCTAAATCAAGTTGTAGATAGCATTATCTTTGCCCTAATATTGTCTATCCCATGAGTTTCTATGATATGAGCTTCTGTGGTTTCACGAACCAAGGCATTATAGATGCTAGACTCTCGTCTATATCTACGACTGTTTTGGTCAAAGTATATGCTCGTTTGGTCACAATGTCGAAGCTTGATTTCTGATGGAGGAGATTTTGGATCTCAATAGATTTTGGGCTCACTTAGGTAATATCCGTCAGCTCTAGAGAGGATGGGCTATAGTAGATTCTCTCCTGTGAAATAAACCATCCTTTTTTATCTATCACTAGACACACTTCTATGAACTGGTATGTGGGCCTTTCAAACACCGGTTGATCCTTTTTGTACAGTTTCCTGTTTTGTTCTACATAGTGTGCATATGAATTATGTGTACCATACAAAGCTAACATTATTATGTTTGATGTGTCCCTTAGACTCGTGAGTAATTACACACTTGTGGTAGTGGATGCAAAATCGTTTTCAAACCTACCAGTCTTTTCAAACTTTGGTGATATCTGGACACCTTGACCAAATTCATGCAAGAATTTTTTGTTCAAAGAATCAATTTTAAACTTTTCAGGTGCCTCTGCATCTTTATGCTGATTTTGAACTTTCAGTGCTTTTATTGGTGCTTCTAATTGTAATGCAAAATCATCAAATTGCATTAAAAGTAACAAGTTAGATGCACTTACGTGGAGATTTGTATTTTCAATTTTCTCTATACCCTACTTGGTAGTTGATGTGTCCTAGTTGTCCAGGTGGTTCAATTATTGATATTCTTTTGGTGTTGTTTCAAGCCGTAGACTTGAAACTTTGCAACTTCACATAAACAAATCAGAGATGATTCCTTTGGAGTGAGCAATGATTTGGGATCTCACCTCGGATTCTACTTACCCTACTCCTAGGTTCTACTGCACTAGGTTGCGAAAAGTGTCCAACAAACATTTGTTTTCTTGTTTTTTATGGTTTCTTGAGCATTGATCTAAAGATTTATCTTGTCCATCAATCATTCTCAAAATCCTAACTTAATCCTACAATCCTATAAGGTACTTAGCAAGTACAATCTACTCCCAAGCTACCTCTACATAGCAAAATATGACACTCTTAAGCTATGCGGTTTTTAAGAGAAATTCTAACTCCATGTGAACTTAGAGGAAGTTAATGGACAACTAGACAAGGCGCTTGTGGTTTCCCTAGTTTAGGTCTATTCGTCCCCGGCAACGGGCCAAATGTGGGACGGGTATCTAGCCTCACTCCTATCAGACATAATGAGTCAGCCACGAATATATTGTCAATCCATGGGATGAAGCTGACTTGACTAGTGCAAAGAGGCTACAAGAGGTTGTCAATCTCTTGGAAAACAACAAAAACTCGCATCTAGCTCAAGCTACACTCAAGTGACAAAACTCACCAAAAGCTAATCGCTCATCGGCAAATACATACGTTACAGCATCAAACGACATCCAAATGTTATGAAACTTCTAGGACATGTTTATGAGACCTCAACACACATGCTTGTGGTGTCATATCTCACTTTAGGTCAAGTGAAAAAATCATGATTATTAACAGCAGTGAGGTTTTGACCTAGTTGTTTTCGATCCAGAATGCATCTAAATGCTTAGCAACGATGCCCCAATACCCACCTATACTTATTTTACAAATTTGAAGCTTAAATTTCCAGTTATGATGTAATTAGTCCGCGGGTCGGTGACGCCAAAAGCTACGGATTACCATGAAATGCTTACGTCAATGCGTAGAGCTCTTACCTGCGGTTCCAACGCAATAGATAGCACTGCAATGTGACAACCGGGAAGGGTGTAGGAAGCGCGAGAAGTGAGCAACATTAGCTCACGCTGTGTTTCTATTATCCAAAACATAATCCAAACTTTACAAAGTTGGCTTTTATACCTTAGCCAAGTCTAAAATGTGTAATGTCTGGTGCCCAAGACCTTTGAGGCTCCACACTTATTGTATCTGCAACCTAGGTACACTAACTGACCTATGCGTTACAGCTTGGGACTCCCATTGAGCCCGTAATAGTTTAAAATATTACAATGGTTGAAATAAATCGAGAATTTACAATATGTGATCATTTTGAAAAAAAAAGGAAAAGTGTGTAATTCCAATCTTCACTGCTTCTTCATATTCATCTTTGATGTGCATTCATAAGGCTTCGATTTTTAGCAGAACCTGTTAACTGGCGTCACCTCAATTAACACCCCTAGAGAGTTGGTTGGCATAGGACTACAAACATCACTATGGCCAAGCTCTAGTGGTTGCAAATGCTTCCTATTCAGTGGCAACGAGGTCATTCTAGTTTTTTACCATAGATGCAATGTTCACACATTGAAAAATTAGAATAATTCAACACATACAAGTGCCCAAAATGAGCTAGTGTTTTCATTATCTTCAAGCTAATATGGCCTAGTTGGCTATGCCACAACTTAGTAGATGGTAGCTCAGCTAAGGATATACAAGCCTCTTTTACACACAAAACAAACATAAAGTAGAGTGTTACATGTTTCTAACCCCTAATAATCATAAGATTTCCCTTCTTGATTGACCATGAACCATCTCCAAAGGTGACGGTCATGTAACCCAAGCTGCCAAGATAACCAATAAATATCACTTTTTTTTGCTAGCTTGGGAACATCTCTTGACATTTCTGACTATGAAATGCATGCCATTCTCATGACTAGCGTGATGTCTCTAGCACCACGTATATCAAGCTCATAGGCATCACTCAGCTTCACTTTGCCACTAGTATGTGTATATGTAGAGGACCATTCTCTATGAGATGCCATGTGAAAACTAGAATCTGAATTTGATCAAAGCTATTATATTGTGCAAAAAGAGGATCTAGACTAAAATTTTCTATAAAAATAAGAACATTTGAGGAACTATGGACCTTAGGAGCATCTCCAATTTCGGGAGACTCTAGCATGTTGAGCTCTTTAGTCTTAGCTTTGCCCTTGTTGTCATTGCCAAACTTTTTATTTTCTTGAAACTTTTTCTTTTTTTTTTGCCATATGCAACAATCTCTTTACAAGTCTCTTTTTATGGAAATGGTAGCACTCTACATTGCACAAATAACCTCTCGATTTGCTGTGAAATTTCCTGTAGTCCTTGCTTTTGGCACAGTGTTGAGTGCAGCCTCTATGACTCTTGCCATGGGCAACATATGCATCACCTTACTTTGCAGGTTCCATAGACATCCTACGTATCTCTTCATTGAGTAAACTGGTGACTACTAGATGATAAGCCAACTAGCCCTCAAGCGTAGAGGGGTAACCTCTAGATTTGCTGTGAAATTTTCCATAGTCCTCACTTTTGGCACAGTGTTGAGTGTAGCCTCTATGACTCTTGCCATGGGCAACATATGCATCACCTTGCTTTGCAGGTTCCATAGACTTCCTACGTATCTCTTCATTCAGTAAATTGATAACTACTACAAGATGAGCCAACTTGCCCTCAAGCGTAGAGGGGGATTTTATATTTACGAGCTTTTGCAATTGAAAATTTTATTTTTGAGCTTTTTAACGCTTGTATTACATTAACAATACCTTCAAACATTAGTGTGTCATGAGAAAAGTCTACATAAGATCATGCATTCAATCATTAAACAATCAAATGTAACATGTATATATGTCTTTGCTTGTGGGAATGTATGCTCATGTATATCTTTTATTAGCTTGAAATTTCCTTTAACAATGCACCTTTTCTAATTAGTTTTGATTGAACGCCATATTTTGAATAATACCAAGCAATATATCTACCACATTTTCAAAGTAACTTAGCAAATGAACTCAAGAAACCTCAAACCAAATTAGATTCCAAGTAGCAATTTGATATGCATTCCCTTGTCAATGGTGTGTATATGCACAAGAGTGAGAGTTAAGGGCATTGGACCAAAAAGCCTTCATCATTGAAATATTCCTAGCCATACCATTTTTGGGTATATCTTGCAATGAGTGTATGTCGATTAGGAGATAAAATCTAGAGGCGAATCTGCTCAAACACTTTTTGGGGTTTTTGAATATATACACCACATTTGGCATGCAAGTCATCGAAGGCATTGACAAGAAATAGGTTTCTTTTCAAAGGTTTCTAATTAACTATATCATATGCCTATATCGACATCTTGCCTAATGCCACCCTCACTTTGCATCCATTGAAGCTACCCATAGCTTCCAGGATGTACCCTTGTTGGGAATATTCTACAATCAGTGTTAGTCAAGAGACTGCATCCTAGAGACGAACCTCCTCAAACACTTTTTGGTGCCATTGGAAGCTACCCATAGATTCCAGGTAGAGAGACAGGGAGATCATCATACACAACCCTTTTCCTCTATGTGAAATCTTTGGGACCTGCTTGTATCATTTTTCTTCATGACTTGCCATGTGTGTGTGTGTTTGGATGCTTAAAGTACCTTGAATTTTTTTTGCTCCTACAAAAAATCTTGGCAAAAATGCTACTTCAAAAAACGGGTAGATCTTGAAAACATACTTATATTGAGATTCAAGTAGGGACCCTGCCCTTGGTCATGGTAGTACTACATATGACTTGTCTATCTACAAAATACACTGTGATTTCGTATCTCTCCAAGTGTTGGAACTTCCTCGCAATCAATTTAGGTGTCTCTTGACATAGGTGCATATTCCAATCCACAAGAATTGTTAGTTTCGTAACCACAATGATCTTCAATATGTTGGAAGCCACCAATATCTATCCATTGTCCTACAAGTACACGTTTGCATTTTTTTTCCCTTTTGACCCCAATATTCCACAGTTCCATTCTCTTAAATTGAAAGTCTAGTTATAGTTGTTATTTTCACACATAGAAACTTTGACCAAGGAGATTCTTGATCCCCCTTCTCTCAGCATGCTAGTACACAATGACATAGGATGCCCCCCCCCCCCCCCCGTCTCTCTCTCTCTCTCTCTCTCTCTCTCTCTCTCACACACACACACACACACACACACATTTATCCCATGGATACATTATGCTATTGGTCAGATGCACACATCATCACATTAGTTAGTGGTTGAGACTTGCACATTTAGGATAATACATCACATACGTCATTTTCCGGTATACTATGAGATACGAGGCCGCTTTCATTGCTTATTCAGAGAGGGACTTGGACCCTTGGCTAGAGTCATGAGATATCCGGATCTGAGATGCCTCGAGTTGGTTTTGATAGAGTTGCACAGACACACGGAGACTCTCTTGAGAAGATCAGGCAGTGAGAGACATTCACAGAGGAAGATCACTAACTTCTTTAGAGCATGGACTCGAAATTCAAATGAGCAAGTTTCACAATAGACTTTAGAGACCACCTATATTAGAGGTACATTAGTTGACAGATCCATGGAGCTTGGGAGAGCTAGACGTCCATGTCTACAAGGGTGACCACAACATAAATGGAAGCTCCATCAAAGGGTCAGGACTATCCTAGCACGACATGGAAGATGTTCAATACGACTATTTATAGAGGTGGACATTGACGATGCTCTTTAGTGAGACCGATGCAATACTTTCTCTGACAATGAGGGCATCCTCAAAATTGATGATGATGATGATTTAGTTTTTCACTTTAGCTCATTTTTATTTTTAAACTTGTGCCTAGGCATTATATTAGATCCACCAAGATTTAATCACTTTAGGTCAATTTGGCCTTTTGAAGAGTCACGTTTAATACAACATTTCACTTCATTTCATCTCTCTCTCTCTCTCTCTCTCTCTCTCTCTCTTCTATCCAGTCTTGATCGGGAGGTTCTAAGCACAAATATGGAGAGGTTTCCTATAATCAACAAGGGAAAAAAACTAGAAAAAAAAGGGGGCTGGAGCCCCCCGATCGTCCGCGTGCACGCAGATGATGAGGGAGCTCCAACCCCCCTTTTTTTAACACCTCTTCCTCCCTCCGGGATAGTCGACAGATCGCACACAATCCCTGCAGATGCTAATGTTGTTCCAACCCTCCCAACCACCCATGATGCAATCCCAGCTGTAGTTGAAGATTGTGTTGTTATCAATTCAGCACTAACCGACACCACCCTTGCGGCGACAACAACCGTCAACCTTGTTGCGATTTGAGTTGTTGCCACACCACCTACCGGCAAGTATACCGCATCCATCAAGGCTTCGCCAATCATAGTTGCTACTGCATCACATACTATTGACGATGTTGTAGCCGTCAACGCAACCAAGTGTGGTGTTGCACTCAAGCCCAAATCAGCCTCAATACCCACTTTATGCACTTCCTCTGTCACTAAACCCCCCACGGTCCCAAACACTTGGAATCCACTTGCGTGATGCTCCAGCTCCCATCCTTGAAGTCAATGGCACTGAAGGCATTCATAGCAGCACTGATGTGATAACAGATAGCAATAGTGATAACAGATCACCTCATGTCAAAATTGTGGCACCATACTTACTGCTTGAGGATGTAGTTCAACTAGCTACTTGTGACACTAATCACCCCCAAGCTAGTCTACTCGACCTTGGTGCTGATTGACTGCATTGATGGTCTGGGTTCCCTGCAAAACATGATATAAAAATCTTTGCTAGTTATGCATGCCGTCAAGATGCCCTCATTAATCATCACCTTCTGAAAACAACGCAGAGCTTCTTGCTAAAAATGGCGCTGCCAAGCTGCAAGTATCATGATTGCATTTGGAGAGTCGACCCAAGCAGTACCACGCAAATCATCATTTCTTCATCTAGGAAAAAAAGGGGGGGTGGAGCCTCCCCATTGTCTGCACGCATGCGGACGATGAGGCTCCAGTCCCCCCTTTTTTTCCCATACCTTTACATTAATTTGTCCAAAAGTATTATGTTTTATATTGCTATAAATGCTTTCGCTGGGAACCACATCACCATTGCTCCCTTTGTTGAAAACCAAACAAAATTATACAAAATAATCTCTAATAAATTAAATGAAAAACCTAAAATTCATCTCTCTCTAAAGAGTCATGACCACAATGTAAAAGAACGATTCTAGTCTAATCAAAATATATTTGAACTAGAGTGCTCCGTTAGCCTGCATGATTGCAAGTGGATAACAAACTGGTGGAACGGTACAAGCCTTTAAGGTTATTGCAATTAGAGAGATATCTTCCCTTTGGTAGATGCATGTGTATGGAATTGAATTGAGCAAAGGCACTATTGTAATTACTATTTTGTTCTCATCAAAGCATTGAACAAGAGTATACATCAGTAAACAAGAACATAGAAGTGAAAGCTGGGAGAGAGAGAGAGAGAGAGGGAGCGCACGTGCGTGCACTTATTATTTGTTTTCCACAAATCTTGTGACCCTAAGTGAGTAGAAGTCACTCATACATACAAGATTGTATTTACTATTTTGTTCTCATGGAAGCACTGAACAAGAGTATACATCCGTAAAGAAGAACGTAGAAATGAAAGTTGAGAGAGAGAGAGAGAGAGAGAGAGAGAGAGAGAGAGAGAGAGAGAGAGAGAGAGAGAGAGAGAGAGAGAGAGAGAGAGAGAGTGCATTCAAGGAGTCCACACTATAGATAGAAAGATAAAAATAGCCTAGAGCTTTTTGGGCTTGCTCTTGTGGTGTGTATCTGGCTACCAATGCATTGAAAGAGATGCCATTCCCATCATTTAATTCATTCGACAAACAACATTTCGGGAAAAATGGTCATGAAGAACATGCCCATGTCATATTGCATCTTTGAAATTAATTTCAAAGCTTCCTCAACTGCCCTTGCTTGGCATAACTGGATATAAAAGCACTCCAAGAGACTTCGACTGGTGAGAAACCGTCACTTTTCTGAAGTGCAACACACGTGTCATACTTATCGACCAAGATTGTGCCAAGCATGACATCTTTTTTCAACAGCCTCTAAAAAACAATAAAAAGCTGATTTTTTGTGCCTGTATCAGCCTCTTGCGTAGAGACACATGCCTGCAATGTGGACACGTAGGTGATACCATATGGAGAGAGGCCCACATCGACATCTTGTGTACAGACATATGCCTTCAAGATGCACGCATATGTGATCGCATCTGGAAAGAGGTCCTTGATTCAGATCTGCTGGAAACAGCCAAGATCTTTCTGTCCGTGCTCCTGTTTTGTGTAACTTGCAATCAATGCACTCCAAGAGGCGTCATTAGGGATATGAAGATCCTCAAGCACGTTTTGTGCTTTCTTAAGTGCACCACATTCATCATACGTATTCGACCAAGGCATTGCTAAGAACGATAATTTTTTGAAACAGTCCTTGCTGAAGTGTCCCACATTTGGCATGCATATCGACCAAGACAGTGCCTAGCATGCCATCTCTTTTCGAGAGAAATGTTCATAGATCCACATGCCTCCAAGATGCACTTGTAGGTGATAGCGTCAGACAAAAGGTTGGAGCTAGAAAGGCCCTCTCTTTTCATGTGTTAAAAAAATCCCAGACCTTGCTAGCCCGGTCATTATTGGGCATACCCTGCAATCAATGTGTTCCAACAATCGACATCCCGCACAGGAGCATGCCATCTCTTGAATAGAGCCACATGCCTGCAAGATGCACACGTAGGTGATAGCATCTGGAGAAGGCCCTCGCTTCACACCTATTCAAAACAGCCCATAGCTTCCTGGTGCGGCCATTGTTGGGCATATCTTGCAATCAGTGCATTTCAAAGGATGACATCCCGCACAGGAGCACCACATTTGGTGTACATATCCCAAGGCATTGCCAAGTACAACATTGTTTTGCAACCCATGACTAACAACATTAGAGTGAACTTCTAAGCCCATATCGGCATCTTGCATACAGACACATGCCCTGTAGATGAACACATATGTGATTGCATTTGGAGAGAGGCCGTCACTTTGGATCTGATGAAAGCAACCGAGAGATTTTTGTCCCTGTTCCTGTTGTACGTGTCTTGCAATCAATGCACTCCAAGAGACAGCATTGGGAATAGGAAGCTCATCAAGCTTGTTTTGTGCTTTATGAAGTGCGCTACATTAAGCATACGTATCAACCAAAGCATTGCCAAGCACGACAATTTTTATGAACAACCCTTGCTGAAGTGTCCCACATTTGGCATACATATCGACGGAGGTATTGCCAAGCACACCATCTCTTTTTGAGAGCAATTTTCATAGAACCACATGCCCACAAAATGCACACGTAGGTGATAGCGTTTGGAGAAAGGCCCTCGCTTTGCAACTGCTGAAAACAGCCTAGAGCTTGCTAGCCCGGCTGTTGTTGGGCATATCCTACAATCTGTACGTTCCAAAATACGGCATCCCAACAAGAGCACCACATCTGGCATAGATATCGACGAAGGCATTTCCAAGCATGGAATTTTTTTTGCAACAGCCTCTAACCAACTATGTCAAAGTGAATTTATAAGCGCATGTTAGCATCTTGGGTACAGTAACATGCCTACAAGATGCACGCTTATGTGATTGCATCTGGAGAGAGGCCTTCCCTTTGCATCCACTGAAAACAACCAAGAGCTTTATGGCCCTTCTCCTATTGCATGTATCCCACAATCAATACACTCCAAGAGACGACAATCGGGACAGAAAGATCCTCAAGAATGTTTTGAACGTATTCTATAGACAATACATGCCAAGTGAAGAGCGTGCCTATTAAGACATTTCATGTTTCCATGATGGCATCACATTTGACATAAATACGGACCAACGCGTTTCCAAGCAGCGCCAGTTGATGGTGAATTCTCTTACCTATATGACAGTCTTGAGTAAGAACATAAGCCAAGCACAACAATTTTTTGAAACAGTCGTATCTAAAGTGCCCCACAATTGGCACACATTACCGCAATCAATACACTGCAGGAGACGGCATTCGGGAGTAGAATCTCCACAAGCACGTTTTCTGCTTTCTAAAGTGCACTACATTCAGCATACATATCGACCAAGGCATTGCCAAGCACGACAAATTTTTGAAAAAGCCCTAGCTGAAGTGTCCCACATTTGGCGTATGTATCAATGAAGGTAGTGCCAAGCATGCCATCTCTTTTACAGAGCATCTTGCATCGAGCCACATGCCTACAAGATGCATACATAGGTGATAGCATCTGGAGAAAGTCCCTCGCTTGACACCTATTCAAAACAACCCATAGCTTCCTAGCCCGGCCGTTGTCGGGCATATCCTGCAACAATCAATGCATTCCAAAAGACAGCATGCCGCACAAGAGCACCACATTTGGCGTACATATCAACCAAGGCATTTCCATGCCGGGCAGGTTTCTTCTGCAACCCCTGACTAACAATATCAAAGTGAACTTTTAAGTCCAATCAGCATCTTGCATACACACACATGGCTTCAAGATGCACTCGTATGTGATTGCTTCTGGAGAGAGGTCCTTGCTTCAGATCCTCTGAAAACATCCAACATATTTCTGGCCTCGCTCCTGATGCGCTTATCCTGCAATCAATGCACTAGGGCAAGAAGCTCCTCAAGCTTGTTTTGTGCTTTCTGAAGTGCACCACATTTGACATATGTATTGACCAAGGGATTGCCAAGAATGACAAGTTTTATAAACAAACCTTGCTGAATTGTCCCACATTTGTCCAACGGAGATAAACACTTCCTTGTTTTCTTATCAAGAGGCCTTTTTCAACAATGCAATGGTTCCTGCCCTTCCAAACTTGTCTGAAGCACCATAAACAAATAGTTCGGGTGCAGATTAAGATGGTTTGAACATCTATTTTCAATAGCCTTGAGAGGGAGCTGAATGCAACAACCTCTGAGTAACAATATAACAATAGTAAACTTTTTTGCCCATATCAGCGTCTTGCGTAGAGCCAGATGACTTCAAGATGCACACGTAGGTGATTCCATCTAGAGAGAGGCTCTTGCTTCGCATCTGCTGAAAAGATATGACATTCCAAACAGAAAACTCGAGAGGGAGGTGAATGCAATAGCCTCTGAGTAACAATGTAATAATAGGCCTTTGATTGCATTTGGAGAGAGGCCCTCGCTTTGCATCTCTTGCCGAGAGGGAGTTGTTCGTGAGTACATTTTTTCGTCCGTATCAGCATCTTACGTAGAGCCAGATGCCTTCAAGATGCATGCAAGCTCATTGCATTTGGAGATAGGCCCTCGCTTTGCATCTGCTGCCAAGAGGAAGATGTTCGTTACTGCTGCTTGTAATAAAGCGCACACCACCTGTTAAAGTGTGCTGTATTGAAGCCGTTTGAGAAGCGATGCCATGTGGACGAAGGAGCTGCGAGATTTTTGAATCTCCTTGAAAAGTCACGCCACATGGACGAGCCTCGTGCAAGATTTTTAAATCTCCATGTATGCTAACGAGCCACATGCCTTCAAGATGCATGCGTAGGTGGTTGCATCTAGAGAGAGGCCCTCGCTTCACATCTGCAGAAAACAGTCTAGAGCTTTCATGCCTTGCTCTCGTTGTGCACTTTCCACAATCAGTGCCGACATTCCATACAGGAAGCTCTTGTCTTTGTGCTTTCTCAAGCGCACCACATTTGGCATACATATCAACCAGGACATTGCCAAGCACAACATCTTTTTCAACAATGTAATTTTTGTGCCGATCATGAACCACGAACTCTCATGTGAAGCGAGCAAGCAAAAGTTGAGCCGCAGAGCTGATAAATGGTAAAGATGAGAAGCTCGGCAAAAATAAACGTTTAACACTAGGTTGGTAACCTAACAGGACATAAAAGTGTCCTTTCAGGGTTTTGAAAAAAACCTCCAAAACCATAGTAGATCCACTCATTTTGTAAAATCCTTTCATGAGGTTATAGTTCAAGGCCTTCTACACATGTAAAAAATAAGAAACTTGTAAAATTTCTCATCTTTTGGTCACACCAAGCCTCCAAAGTTGATCGACTAGTACATTTTCATCAAAACAGTCATTTCTTACGTTTTGTTGCATAAAAATAAGATTAGGGATTTTTGTAGGACTTGAGATAAATTCCCTAGTTAACTTCAATGGGTTGGTGACCAGAACATATGATTGCTTCTCACTCACTATTTTTTGTTTTGCCAAAAGAAATAGGTACAAAAAAGTTGAATTTTTACCATTCTGCAAACCTATCATCAAAGTTTCTATAGCCATGCTCAATACAAATAATATATGCATGTTTTCTTAGTTCCCTATTGTTCTTTAGGTTCATAAGGAGCCATGGAGCATGTCAAAATAATATTACATCTCTTACCAAGGGGAATCTTGGGGACAAAGATGAAGTGCTAAATACAGCAAACATGAAAAATCTGGTTTCAACATTATGAGTTGTAGAATCCCATAGAAACTATTCAATATCTAGCCAAATTTGATCCTTATGACTAGATATGGTTACTACCTACAAAATGCATGTAGTTGTCACAAGAAACTAACAATATTGAAAAAGCTATACTTGATATACTAGAATGTTTCGTTTTCTTCTATAATTGAAAAAATCAATCATCGTTGTCTACTATGCAAAATAGGGTATTAGGTGCCCCAAAACTCAAGGAATATTAGCTTTATGTTACAATATGCGACATAGAAAATCAAAACTGCATTTGGATATCATGAAAGCCACCAAAAAAATCATACAAGAGCTAAAATTGGCTAAAAAACAAGATTTGACAATTTTTGTAATTTGGTCATAACTTACAACTTTAACATTTATTTCTCCCTAGAAGCATCAGGACATGTTTAGGACTACTAAAGATAGTTCTCTAGCATCATAGACCTCACAAACATGAATTCTAGAGTGGTATAGTTGCAAAAAATTGAAAAAAGCCAAAAACAGGACCCGTTTTTTCACACAGTTTAGTTTGTGAAATGTTGTGCAAGGACAAGGTTAAAGATGGAATTGATATTCCAAAAAAATGTCGAGTTTTTTTCAGCTCATGAGACAAATTTCTAGATAGATAGCACCCCAAAATCCATTTTGAAACTCTTGACATAATTCAAGGAAAATGGTCACTTAATAGGACATAAAAGTGTCCCAGGACATAAAAGTGTCCCATTACCAACCTAGTGTTAAAAACTCAGGCCGCGTGGGTTAACGAGAGGGCAACATTGGGATTTTGCCTTCTACGCTAACGGAGTAACAAGAAGAGCCTGTGTGCCAATATCTCTGTGTATTCTCCTGATTTTTCTACATGGTATCCTGAGTTTATTCGCTGTGCCCTTCACAATACCGGAGCCTTAAGTGCTCCTCTTTTAGCCTGCAGGCCTTTTTCACGCTGATCCGGGCAGCAGTGTAAGCATGGCACAGATAGTGGCTAACATGACTTGCCAGTTCAAGTTAGACAACCATGGCATATGACCATTGAAATCGTTCTACAAAAATAGAACCTACTAATTGATGTTGTCGATGGCACGACAACAATATGCCCTGCTGCTACTGGAGCTAACCAGCAAGACCCGCGATCTAAATGCAAGGCTTGAACTTCTACTTCATATTATGGATGACACCCAGAAACAGGCTGTGTGCACTCTTACCACTGCAAATAGCATCTGGGAGCGTCTCCAAAATACATATATATGAGCACAAGGATGGGGCAACTCAGATTTGGAATTTGAAAAAGCTCATCAATATGTCATTGTCTGATGGCGATGATTTGCCTAAGTATGTTGAATCTTGGCCTCTTCAAATGGATGAAACATCCCTAAACCGGAGCTGATTTGGCTCCTCATGTTCAAGCCATGCTTTTGCTGGCTTCTTTGCCTCATAATTCATGGAAACCATTCATCACCACACAAACATCTCATGCTATGTCTGTCCCTCTTATTATACCTGCCATTTTACAAGAGCACACAATGCGTCAAACTATGGCTTCATCTACCTCTTCGTCTTCGGGACCGCTTGCTATGGTTGCACACACATCAAATCGGTATCCCCGTTTTTCCAAATTTGGAAGGGACAAACCACATGGTTCTTCATCCAAACCCTTTTATAAGTCCACTCGATATCCCTTATCCAAAGGTGGCTTTAGTTTATCAAAACCATTCTGTACAAACTGCAACATCTCAAGTCATCATACCCGTGATTGTCGTCACAATAAGGACAAAGGAAAATTTTGGGGACAACCTCGACATCGTCATGCTAATTTGCACTTCTGATGATGACTACGAATCTTCTCAACGTACACCTTCCTCTTATAATTCTTAGTCAGATAATTCAGAGGATGCCCATTTAGGCTTCTTAGCATATGAATCAGACATATCAACCAACCCGAATACTTGGGTGCTCGATACAGGTTAGCGCTACCTGTCATCTAACTGCTCATCGTGAGTGGCTAGAAAATTATAAACCTCTCACACATCCTCTTGAAATCTGCTTTAGCTATAATAAAGTACTCAGAGAGCTCAAGGCATTAGCATTATTTGCGTCGAGCTACTTGATGGGAAACATATCAATATCACACATATTTATTATGTTCCCAATATTGCTAAGAACCTGATTTCTATGAGTAAATTGACCTAGCAAGGCACTTCTATAGAGTTCTTTCATGATCACTGCGTAATAAAGCATTCTTTACCTAATGGTTGACGCTATGCTGTTACATGCCCCAAATCTGGCCGGCTCTATATCCTTGGTCGAACAACTCCTCTTGAGGAGTCCTACTCCTCAGCGCATAAGAGAACTCACTACCAAACTATCTTATGGTACTAATATAGGTTGGGTCATATCAACACTACATCTATATTATGCGGCGTATAGCAAAACATCATCTTGCCATTAACTTTGAATTCCATCCAGACCAGAAGCTCACTCTTTGTGAAGGACGTCTTTATGGCAAGATGGCTCATCAAAAATTTCCCAGCCGCCATGATGCCACAACTCAACCACTTCAATTGGTTCACACTGATCTATGTGGTCCTTTACCTGTGCGTTCCCTCACCCGCAATATCTATTTTATTACTTTCATTGATGATTATACCAGATTTACTATTGTCCACTTCCTCAAAAATAAGTCTGGTCCGACGGTTCTTTGTGCTTTTCAACGATATCACACTTTTGCAACTAACCAGTTGGATCTTCCCATTAAATCCCTTCAATCAGATAAAATTTGAATACATTAATACCACATTTCACGCTTATTGTGACTCTTATGGCATCTTTCAACGCTTCAGCATACCATCTACTCCCCAACAAAATGGTCTTGCGGAACGCAAAAATCAAACTCCGCTCGATCCCTTCTTGTTGTTGCTGGACTTCCCCATACCGGTTGGGAGGAAGTAGTTGCTATTGCTTGTTACTTACAAAATCGCATTTATTCTCGTTCCATTGATGCCATCCCATATACACTTTGGTTTGATTTACCACCTGACTATGCCCCTCTTCGAGTATTCGGCTCCCCGTGTTATGCATATGTACTAGCCGAATCTTGAAACAAACTCAATTCTCACGCAACCAAAGCCATATTTACTGTTATGGTGATTCTCATGGTGTAAAAGGCTACCATCTGTATAATTCCTCTTCTAAAAAGCTCTTAATTTATAGCCGTAGTTTGAAGACAGCCTTCTCCAGATCAATCCCGACTCTCCCTCCACCTCCATCTTACTTGGCGATTTTACTTCCTCTTCTCTTGACATTCAGCTGCGAACTTCTTTGACCAAAGATACAAATGATTCTACTGCATCAAGTACAGTGTGGTGGCAGATCAACGATCCTTTTTGGACCTGTTGGCCCTCAACCGCTACCTGCCAACCCTCCACCACCACCTCCAAACCCAGCTCCGCCTATTCAGAGTACTATCAACCCAGCATCTTTTCTACCAGCTACTCTTGCTCCTACACCCGGTTCCAACAAGAAACATCGGCCACAAACTTCACGTCCACTTTCTCAACATTTTCCTCCTCCTCCTACTTTGCGACTGGCTGATTTACAACCTCACAATGAATACCCCTCTCCCACTCACCAAAGTCACATGCAATCTTCACCTGAGCTTTCTACTTCACCTGGTTCAACTCCCTCTTCATCTTCTACAGTTCGAACTCGGCGACTTGATGATATCTATAGAGATTCTACATGCCTAGATGCTCACCTAGCCGAAATCAATTTTGAACTGATTTCTGAACATGTCTATTTGGCTGATGCCATCCCTTTGTCTGATCACTCCATCCTTACCGTTGATGAAGCTTTATCCGGTCCAACGTCTAATTCATGGCACCGTGCCGTGGAAGATGAGCTAAGATCTCTACATAACAACAAAACCTGGACCCTTGTACCATTACCTCCTGGCTATAAACCCATTACTTGCAAGTGGGTCTTTTGGTTCAAGCTCCATCCTGATGGTTCTATTGGACGTTACAAGGCAGCTCGTATGGTTGCTCGTGGTTTTTCACAAGAACAAGGTGTTGACTATACTGATACTCTCTCTTCGGTTTTGCGTTTGGCTTCAATGTGTCTTCTTCTTGCTCTTGCCGTTGCCATGTCGTGGCACGTACATAGTGTGAAATAAAAACATTCACCTCACTTTTGACACTTCTCGATGCATGGAAAGAAAAGCAATAATGTACATATTGTCATATATGCTAGAGCGGTTATTGCGGTCGCTATCATGTACATACCTATCCGGGGAGTCGTGACCCTGTATGTGGTGCATTTGCGTGCTTTTCCACTTCATAGGATGTTTCATTTGGTTTGGCAATGTACATAGTCCAAGTGTTTCATGGTGGCACACTCATCTCGCCTATAAAGAGTGATGCGGGTAAAACTACCAAAAATAGTAGCTAACAGATGCCGTTGCAGAATTGCATGGAAAGTGACCCAAAATGGTATATTGATGAAAAATGATGCTTATCTATTCTTTTTTCGCTTATGCGAGTGATCCCACAAATTTATGATTTTTTTGACTCCGTTTGGGATTTTTCGCATAAAAAATGGCATTTTTTGGATAAAAAATGAGATGAAAATGACCTAGTTTTGGTCCAAAGTGACAAAATAGCCCAAAATTTCACACATCAGCTCATATTACCGTGGGTAAGAGAGATAGGGCTGCTTCTTTACAGAAAGGACCAGCAATTTTTCTCTACTGTGTAATGGCTTCCATGGTTGCTCAATCTATGTGTAGGACAGTCTCGCCTCTTCGCAATCTTGTATCTGAGCTTGTGAGGGAGTGAATTAGGGTTTTCCCTTATCAAAATGGTATGTGGGCTTCACTTCAAAAGCTCATAAATCTCTGAAAAATCAGAAAATTATCGTCGTGAAGGAGGAACCTCGAGCATTCCTTTCAAATGTTTGATGTTACGACTATGTAATTGGAGGCGAGGCTACATGATACCATGAAAGAGGTTTGGATTTCGATTGAGATTTATGATTGTATGAGCATTAAGGTTTCATGGCTGAAACTTTAGTGTTTTTTAAATGGTCTTTTAAGTGAAATTTAATGTGATTCAGTGACCCTTTCATTATAATCTCAACTACGAAAACAAGCAATTTCCAAGCACGATAGGAAAGAGGGTTTGTGACTTTGTTGTCACGAACGCTCTTAAATTTTTAGTCACCCCTTAGAAAGAGGGTTGGCGATTTTTCACAAACTCTTTTCACAAATTTTTTGTGACTCTCATCACGAGCTCTCACAGCCAGAGGTTTTGCACCTTCCCAGCTAGACCGCACACATTCCCACATTTCTAGTGAACCCAACACGAAGTTGCTGGGGTGGGAGTTTGTGAATTGATCTAGACACTTTGTTAGCCATGGATGAAAATCAAGAGACACATGGAATGCACTTTGATCCTGCAATCATGCAGATGTTTCAAGCATTTGCCATGTACATGCAGCAACAATAAGTAGCAAAAAGAAGCCAGATTTCAACCACAAAAGCACTACAATCCATTGTGAAGAGAATTGACCAGTTTGATGGGAAGGAAATCACAAAGTATCTACGAGATTAAATGAAGGAAATGGAGTTGAACCGAGTGTGAGGAAGACATGATTCGAAGTCTTGAGCTAGTTTGTGTCCCAGAGATCAGAGACCGTATTAGGGCAATTCAAAATGCTCATGGAAGAAACCGGGAGGAATTCAAACTTGCTCTAAAAGAAGAGTACTTTATGGAGGACTTTGAGAGGGTGACCAAAAGAACTTTCTTAGATTGGGTTACAAAGCCTAAAGAAAGGATTTCTGCTACAACGCTTCTCAGAGAGTTTGAGCGACGCTATGCTCAACTATCTAATTCTCCTAAATGATTTTCTCATATTAAACTGATCATTTAATGTGGGGAAGGCCAGGGGAGAAAAACCTAGAATATTGGTTAAGCTAGCAGACCGGCCACAGTAGGGATCCAAAGGAGGGAAAATAGGGATCCAAAGGGGGGGCCATCTTCAAAAGAGCCATGTGCAACAATGGGCTAAAAAGACCCTAAGGTTCAGCCCATTAAGACTTCCAAAATGATAAGGTTCCAAAATTCAAAGGTTGTGTCCAAAGGTCAACCCTAGGGAAAATTGGATGCTTTGTGTGTGCCCTAAAAGTCTTTGCACATCCCTACATGGGAGGGGGCGAGCCCTAAAGGTAGGGGATGAGAGAGAAAGCCACACACACACACACACGCAGGCTCCCTTTACACAAAGGGAATGAGGGACACATGTCAGCTCCCTAGGCCAGATGCCCACAAGGTGTGCTCAATTTCTATTGGATGACCCTTGAAGTGGACCAATGAAAATTAAGCTAGAGTAAATCTAGTTTAATTAATTTAAAAACATTTAATAAAAGAAACCAATGAGAATTAAGTCTCCTAGAAGACTATTGGGCAGTCTCCCAAGGGGTCCAATGAGCATTCAGGAGCCCCATGGATTGCTTGATTCCTATTGGCCAGGAGGCAAAGGGATCCAATGAGAGTTTAGTTTAATTATTTAATTACCTAAAGCTCTCACAAAAGGGGAAAGGGGGACACATGTCAGAAGTCTATCACTTATGATGCTTAATTGTAATTGGCTTGACTTGGGGAGGGCCAATGAGGCTTCAGGAAGAGCATTTAGCAAGAGGGCTCGCCCAAGAGAGAGAGGGGGCTGATTTTTGCAAGGCATTATCACACACACACTCACACAAGCTCATGTGTGAAGAAAGAGAAGACTATCTCTTCCCAAGCTTTAATGGAGAACTCATCATCTACTCCAAGCTTGTGAGATAGAAGCCTACATCAACACTCTCTTGGCATGTGGATGCAAATCCAACCAAGAGCCAAGCTTCAATGCATGCTCATCTCCTCTACCAAGCTAATTACTAAGCTAAGCTATGCTACATATGAGTGATTATGTGAGGAGATGTACATCTTTCTCGTAAGATACTCCTTCTTCCTCTCAATCTACTCTCATACCCTGCTAGCTCTCACCATCTTCGAAGGTGTGTGAGGTCTTGGGTCTGAGAACGGGGATAATTCAAGTTGTGTTTGTTAAGTGTTTTGCTTAGTGCATGAAGTTTTCATCTTCATTGCACTAGCTAGTCTTGAAGGAACACAAAGAATTGTATTGTACAATGTCTCTCTTGATGGGAGAAACCATGATACAAAGCCTTTTGGAGGGGGGACCGGCTCCATGAAAATCCGGTCCTCAACTGTTGTCAATAGCTTAATTGCTCTCTCTTTTGAAAGTATTGTCAATGCTATCTAACTAGGTGTTATGCTTTTTGTTGCTCTCTCCACCCAAGCACTCTTGTAATTCTCATTAGGAATCTATTCTAATGAAACGCCCACTATGTTCATGCTAATTTCCGCTACACATAAGTTATTAGGCCATTAAATGTTACATTGGTATCAGAGCTCAAGGTTTCTCTTTTCTTGCTCAAGAAGGGAGGTCCTCAAGCTAGCTACAAATGGTTGGTATTATTAATTTCCTGTGAGTAAGTAGAATAGGGATTTTACAGCCTTGCAGTGCGCCTGCCTTCGTGCAGTTAACGGGGCATCACCGTCGAGAGCTATGGTCTTAATAGTGGAGTCCTACGGGGCTTGCCTACGGCTTAACCACTATTGAGCTATTAGAAGCTTGATAGGAGCCGGTGCTGTTTTGGTGTCGAAAGACCCTCTCCTCTATTCCTTGCAATTAATGGTATTCGAGCCGCGGGTACAGTAGCTTGAGTGCTTTTTCTAAAGGGGTAAAGAGGAGTAGCAACTAGGGCTTGAAGTGCCAAAGTACACCTAAAAAGTTTACACCTAAAAGTTGTTAGAATGGCTGACAATAGTAAAGAGAGTGAAATTAATGTTGATAACTTTGATTTTGCTCATGAGCAAGCTACTAATGATGCTTCAATGCTTGTTAACTATCTTGTTTCTAGGCTTCAACAAGCCATGGGCAATCCATCTCTCCAAAGTGAAGTGCAACGGCAGCTCCGTGCTCACGGGATTCTCCAAGCTCATCACCATGACGAGAGAACACCTAGGAAGCCTCCTTGTGAGACTACCAAAAGAGGTCTCTCTCCGATTCGGGAAGAAGAAGAGAATCCATATGAAGGGCTCAAGAATTTACTTCTTGATGATGCATCTCCTTCCCAAAGGAGAACTCAAGAGCCTCCACTGAAGGAACGAGAAAGAAGCGAGTCTCCCGCCACCTCGGCAGAGATGGATCCACGAAGACGGCGGGCTAAACGCTCTCCATCACCACCAAAGCGGAGAAGACCATCACACTCTTCTCAACGCCATAATTCAAAGAGGGATGATAAAAAGCAAGAGAAGAAAAAGGCGAGAAATAGGACACCCTCTTCTCCATCTTCTTCATCCTCTTCCTCTTATGAAAGCTATGGTGAAGACGACAAAGATCAAGACAAGAAAAAGGCCAAAAAGAGGTCACCCTCTTCTCCACCTTCTTCAAATTCTTTACCTTCTGAAGAAAGTGATGGTGCAACCTTTGAACCATCAAAAAGAAGAGGTCACAGGAAATCCTATGCCGCATGGAAGAGGTCGTCCAAGTTGAAGAAATTCAAAGAGGGAGGGAAGAGAATCTCTTTCCTTACGTATGATGGTACCTTTGGTGCTACGGACAAAGTCTTGGCCTTTATCCAACAATTCGATGCGGAGTTTGGGGATGAGGGATTCACGGAGTCCTCTAAGCTACGCCATGTAGCTATGCACTTTCAAAAGTCCGCCAGACAATGGTGGTCTAGCCTACGAGCCAACGTTGAAGCTCCACGAACATGGAAAGCTTTAAGAGCTTCCATTATGAAGCAGTTTTTGGCCACCGATGCCAAAGAAAAAGTACTCACCGAATGGCGAAGCTTAAAGCTCTCTCCCAATGAATCTATCCACAAATATGTAGACAAGTTTTGGGACCTACAACTCAAAGCCACTGTCTTCAAAAAGTTTGATTTTGGAGAGCAAAAGCAACAATTTTGTGCGGGCTTAACCGAAGAAATGGCGGAGTATGTCAACTCCCAAAGACCACGTACCATATCGGCGGTAATACACCACACTATGGTCGCCTCTCGAATCAATTTCCAAACGGGGGCAAAAAGAAATAATAAGCCCCCGGAAAATAAGGGTACCAATGAGACTAAGGGGAAGGACAATGTCCAGAAGTCTCCTAAGGGCAACTCCAACAAAGCTAAAGAGAAGGGAGTTTACAAAGGTAAGAATAAACTCTCTCCTGAAGAGCTTGAGCGTTATCGTAAGGATAACCGGTGTTTCAAGTGCGGCGAACAAGGGCATGTGGACCGCGCTTGTCCCCAAAAGAACAACTGCCAAGATCCTCCTAGAGCTTCCTTGGTTGAAATTCAAGAGGAGGAGACTCACCAAACTCACCACAAAGGATCTCCTCTATGCCATGCTTGGGGAAAGGTAAGAGAACATGATGCTTTTTTTCTCTTTGACCCTGGTTCTACTCACAATTTTATATCTATAGAGTTGGCCACCAAGCTAGGAATACAATCTTACGAGATGGGAGATGTCCTACCCGCAGACAGTGCCTTCAAGGGGCAAGAAGCTTCAGTCACTCCCTTAATTGGGAAATTGAGGCTTCATGTCCAAGGCTATGTGGACAAAGAGGACTTCTTTATCTCTCCTCTCAAGCATGAGGATGTAATCCTAGGGGCACCATGGTTTGACCGCCTGGCTACCGATGTTAAATTTCCTGAAAGGAGAATCTCCTTTAAGTTCGGGGAAAAAGACATGTATATAGATGCTAAGGAAATGGGTAACACCATCCCCATTGTACATACACCAGCTTTCAACAAGTCAATAAAGAGCTCTATTTCCGTGTACATGATTTTTGTTAAAGACTCTCAAAATGAACCTAATGCTTTAGCAAAAGAAAATAAAAGCAACAAAAAGGAATTAGAGTTATCCAATTTTCTCAAGGGGTTTCAAGATGTTTTTATTGACGACATCCCTTGTGAGCTACCTCCTAAACGAGGTAATGATGACCATGCAATTGAACTTCTTCCAGGAAGTTCACCGCCTAATAAACCTCCTTATAGAGTTTCTCAAGCTCAACAAGAGGAGATTATGCGGCAAGTGCATGAGTTAGTTGAGAAGGGTATGGTTAGGCCAAGCTCATCTCCATTTTGCTCACCTGTGCTATTAGTGCAAAATAAATACGGCACATATCGTATGTGTGTCGACTATAGAGCACTAAATAGGATCACTATCAAGAATAGGTTTTGCGTTCCACGGGTAGAAGACCTATTTGATAAGCTACAAGGATTGACCTACTTCAGTAGGGTTGACCTAAAAAGTGGCTATCATCAAATAAGGATAGTTGATCAAGACATTGTAAAGACTGCATTTCGTACTACATTTGGTCTTTACGAATACATTGTGATGCCTTTTGGCTTGACCAATGCACCAGCCACATTCAACCACTTGATGGAGAAGCTGTTCAGGCCTCATCGAACCTTCACTGGAGTGTTCTTTGATAATATTATCATCTACTCTAATTCATTGGAGGAACACAAGCAACACCTCTAGGTAATATTTCAAGTTTTAAGAGAGAATAAACTTTATGTTAATCGAAAGAAAAGTGAATTTTTCTTGCAAGAGATTCAGTATTTAGGTCACATTATCTCTCAAGATGGCATCCAAATGGATCCATCCAAGTTAGAGGTAATAAAAGGATGGCCTAAACCAACGAATCTGCATGAACTAAGAAGCTTCATAGGTATGTGTGCATACTATAGACGCTTCATAGAAAAGTTCTCACAAATTGCGGGACCATTACATGACCTAACAAAGAAAAGTGTTAGGTATACATGGTCTGCTAAGGAGAACAATGCTTTCGAAAAGCTTATCTCTCAACCTGTGCTTACACTACCGGATCTCTCAAAACCATTTGAGGTCCAATGCGATGCTTGTGGTGATTGCCTTGGAGCTGTTTTTCTCCAAGAAGGGCACGCCATAGGCTATGAGAGTCGAAGGCTCGACCCTGTTGAGCAAGCTCTAGGCATATACGAAAAGGAACTCCTTGCAATTCTACATGCCTTAGACTCATGGAAGCACTATTTATTTGGGACTCCTTTCATTTTGCGAACGGATCACCAAAGTCTTAAGTACTTCATGACACAGACCAAGCTCTCCGACAAACAAATGAGGTGGGAAAATTTTCTTTCGCAATTTCATTTTCATATTGCTCACATTACTGGCAAGCATAATCAAGTAGCTGATGCACTCTCAAGACGGCCGAGAGTGAATGCGGTTTCCATAGCAACTCACAATGATCTATCTTCAATGACAAATGAGTATGCTATTGATCCCGATTTTAGAGATGTGATTTCAGCCCTTGCATTAGGGAAGAAAGAAGAACCATTTACTTTACAAGATGGTTATCTTCTCTATGGCAATAGACTATGCGTTACTAACTCACTACGTGAGAAAGTAATGTATGAATCTCATGCTCCACCTTATGCGGGGCATAGAGGGATTTAGTCTACCTTAAAGGCAATTGAAACATATTTCTATTGGCCTACCATGAAAGTGAGCATACAAGAGTATGTTTCCAAATGTGTGGTATGCCAAAAGACAAAATTTGATAGAGGGAAGCAACTTGGATTGCTTCAACCCTTGCCAATCCCTAATTCACCATGGGAGAGCATATCCATGGATTTTATCTTTGGATTGCCTAAGTCTATCCATGGGAATACGGGAATATGGACGATAGTAGACAGGTTTAGTAAACAATCTCATTTTATACCTGTCAAAAAGACTATCAAAGCCCATCAAATGGCAACCCTCTTCATTTCACAAATTTTCAAGTACCATGGCTTGCCCATGTCCATAGTGTCGGATAGAGATCCTAGAATGACCAGTAATTTTTGGAAGGGTCTCTTTGAGAATTTAGGAACAAGGCTAAACTTCTCTTCGGCCTATCATCCACAAACTGATGGCCAAAGTGAAATAGCTAACCTAACCATTCTCGATCTACTAAAAGCCTATGTAACGGAAGTAGATCAAAGATCCCAATGGGAGAAGTACTTACCCTTAGTGGAGTAGGCTTACAATAACACTGTACATACTTCCACAGGAAAAGCACCTTTCGAGGTAATTGAGGGAAGATCAAAAGTCCCTTGCTACTTAAGGTACATGGGAAGATATTCGCTGCAGATGGGTATAGCCGAGACCGACAAGAATCTTTCCAAAAGATTAAGGATGCTATCTCTATCTCACAACAAAGGCAAAAGGCTGCTGCTGACAAGCACAGAAGAGCCCAAGCCTTTAAAGAAAACGATTGGGTCTTGTTAAAGTTTCCCAAGGTTCGATTAAGGCACACAACAGGAAAGAATCCTACGGGTCACCAAAAGTACTATGCTAAACTACCAAAAAGGTACTATGGTCCCTTTCAGATTCTTAGGCCAATCAATGAGATGGCCTATCAACTCAAGTTGTCCAATCATTGGCTCATACACAATGCTTTTCATGTGAGCCTATTAAAGCCTTACAAAGGAGAGCCACCTCAAGAACCAACTATTGAAGACCCACCGGAGATCGAGGACCAAGAAGAGGTGCTTCAGCCCGAGTCCATTCTCCGACATGAACACAAGGTACTAAGAGGCGGTAAGACTATCCGACGATATCTTATTAAGTTTAAGAATTATCCTTTTGAAGATGCTAGATGGATGCAAGGCATACAATTAAAGGATAACCTAAACCTTGTCAATGCTTACAATGCTTTCCAAGAGTAAGAAAATGTACAAAATGTTAAAAATGAACAAAATTTCTGTCTTATAAGACTCTCTTTTTCTTTATTTGTGCACAAAAATGAAGTAGTATGCATGCTTAGATCAAGTTTGCGGAGACGACGTCTCCCAAACACCAAGTAGAGCTTGTCACTCTACTATGGAAGACTGATAGGACTAATGTGCAGACATGCTTGCAGCAACCTCAGGCTCTCAAGCGCCAAATGGACTAGTCATCCATTGTGGAATGATGTCGTAGGGTAACATAGGGATCCTCTACCCGCTAAGAAAAGGACTCATGAACATGCTTTATCTTCTCTACACCATAGTCGAGGAGGACTATGATTTCAAGAGAGAGGTAATGTCATAATAATCAATATCTAATTCTCCTAAATGATTTTCTCATATTAAACTGATCATTTAATGTGGGGAAGGCCAGGGGAGAAAAAGCTAGAATATTGGTTAAGCTAGCAGACCGGCCACAGTAGGGATCCAAAGGAGAGAAAATAGGGATCCAAAGGGGGCGCCATCTGCAAAAGCTCCATGTGCAACAATGGGCTAAAAAGACCCTAAGGTTCAGCCCATTAAGACTTCCAAAATGATAAGGTTCCAAAATTCAAAGGTTGTGTCCAAAGGTCAACCCTAGGGAAAATTGGATGCTTTGTGTGTGCCCTAAAAGTCTTTGCACATCCCTACATGGGAGGGGGCGAGCCCTAAAGGTAGGGGATGAGAGAGAAAGCCACACACACACACACGCAGGCTCCCTTTACACAAAGGGAATGAGGGACACATGTCAGCTCCCTAGGCCAGATGCCCACAAGGTGTGCCCAATTTCTATTGGATGACCTTTGAAGTGGACCAATGAAAATTAAGCTAGAGTAAATCTAGTTTAATTAATTTAAAAACATTTAATAAAAGAAACCAATGAGAATTAAGTCTCCTAGAAGACTATTGGGCAGTCTCCCAAGGGGTCCAATGAGCATTCAGGAGCCCCATGGCTTGCCTGATTCCTATTGGCCAGGAGGCAAAGGGGTCCAATGAGAGTTTAGTTTAATTATTTAATTACCTAAAGCTCTCACAAAAGGGGAAAGGGCGACACATGTCAGAAGGCTATCACTTATGATGCTTAATTGTAATTGGCTTGACTTGGGGAGGGCCAATGAGGCTTCAGGAAGAGCATTTAGCAAGAGGGCTCGCCCAAGAGAAAGAGGGGGCTGATTTTTGCAAGGCATTATCACACACACACTCACACAAGCTCATGTGTGAAGAAAGAGAAGACTATCTCTTCCCAAGCTTTAATGGAGAACTCATCACCTACTCCAAGCTTGTGAGATAGAAGCCTACATCAACACTCTCTTGGCATGTGGATGCAAATCCAACCAAGAGCCAAGCTTCAATGCATGCTCATCTCCTCTACCAAGCTAATTACTAAGCTAAGCTATGCTACATACGAGTGATTATGTGAGGAGATGTACATCTTTCTCGTAAGATACTCCTTCTTCCTCTCAATCTACTCTCATACCCTGCTAGCTCTCACCATCTTCGAAGGTGTGTGAGGTCTTGGGTCTGAGAATGGGGATAATTCAAGTTGTGTTTGTTAAGTGTTTTGCTTAGTGCATGAAGTTTCCATCTTCATTGCACTAGCTAGTCTTGAAGGAACACAAAGAATTGTATTGTACAATGTCTCTCTTGATGGGAGAAACCATAATACAAATCCTTTTGGAGGGGGGACCGGCTCCATGAAAATCCGGTCCTCAACTATTTTAAATAGCTTAATTTCTCTCTCTTTTGAAAGTATTGTCGATGCTATCTAACTAGGTGTTATGCTTTTTGTTGCTCTCTCCACCCAAGCACTCTTGTAATTCTCATTAGGAATCTATTCTAATGAAATGCCCACTATGTTCATGCTAATTTCCGCTACACATAAGTTATTAGGCCATTAAATGTTACAATGGGTCTATGCTTGAAGAACTTTTGAAGAGCATACACGAGCTAAATTTAAAGCTAGCAAGGCTTGAAGAAAAGGGGCAAACATCTGGAGAGTCATCAAGTCAAAGACCTCAAAATAGAGAGTGATTTGTAATTAGGTGCATCTGGTGTGATAGATTAGACCATCCGAGAAGGGACTGTGAAAGCTCCAAAGATGCCTTGGGTAAAGATCTTGTCTTCTTCAAACAAGGGAAGACACATCTTAGTGAAAGAGGGAAGCCCTTGGCGACCAACTTTGGCAAAGGAGGGATGAAAAAGCTAGTTGAGGACATGGAAATCAGTCATGCTATCTTAATGGTTAAAGCAACAGCATTTGTCTTAAAGGCTGGTCAAGTCATGCTCAAAGGGTCAAAATCTATTGAAGACGTGAGTGACGATGGTGAAGATGTTTGGCCATCTGCGATGGAGTTAGCTATGAAGGTAAAGTTGACTAAATAAGTCCTAAACGAGGCAGGAGATTGTATTCGTCTTGAGACTGGGTGGAATGAACCTGTAGATGCCTTGTCAGTGCATGCCTACATTGAAAATTGTCAAGGAAACAAGACACTTGTTGAAGAAAAACACAGGAGAGAAATTGGGCATGAAGGCCCCTCAAAGAGTGCTACTAGAGGTGGAGGGAGAAAGGATCCGAGTCCCTCTCAAGATCCCATGGCAAGGGAGCCTCCATCACAAGAAGTACCAATGAGAGATGCTACACTAAAGGAGAAGCAAGATGAAGAAAAGAGCAAGGGGAAAATCCCATCATACAAGCTACAATCAAATATTGAAGCTTCCACAGATTTAAAGAAAATTTAGAGGAAAGGATCTTAAATAGCAAGGTGGAGTTTACATTGGGAGAAGTCCTTGGAATTGCAAAAAGAGAGTTCCACGAAGAAATCATTGATATCATAAGAAGGAAGCGACAAGCTTTAACGGAGTCTATCCAATCAGAGGCTGAAGAGAGTGCTTCAAAGACACATGTGATACAAAGTACAACAAATAGATGAAGATGAGAATTTTGTAAGCTGCTACCAATCTTCGAGCGGCAGAAATAGGCATGTTAACTTTGAAGATGAAGATGAAGATGAAGCCACTCATAAGAGCCACTATTCTAGAAACTATTGGGCAAGGGATACAACAGAAACCTTGGTTAAGATGGGAGATCTTGAGGAGCCTTATGTGGCCTTGATAGACCATGGTCGAAGATTAACCTCTTGTCCAAGAGTCTCTATATCAAGGGAAAGTGGCCAATTGATACTGACCATGAGTGGATGATTAGGGCTGCACACAACTCATCCGGGGATCTCTATGGTGCTTGTCCAAATGTTAATGTAACCATAAGGGATGTGAAAGGTGAGCAACATTTCTTTGCTCAAGAGATGTCAAGCTATCCTCTAATCCTTGGACAACCATACATCACCACAGTCCGAATGGAGACAAAAGTATTGGATGATGGATCTGCCTATGTCAGGGTCAAAAGAAAAGATGGAAAACGAGCTATTCAATTCTTGACAGTTTGTGTTGACCATGAGAAAAATCGTGATAGCTTAAGGGACTATTCTCTACCAAATCCAAGCAAGGAGTTTCGAGATCAAAGGGAGATGAGGGGTTTTGGCCGAGTACTATTGTAAAGCGGGAGTGTAGTGATACAAAAAGAAAAAGGTTCTCATCTGATCCGAAGGGAGATGAAGCTTTTTCTACAGGTGCCCTAGTAGCAATGGATGGATTAGTATCTTTCACAATGCTTGGAGATCTAAAGAAAGGACGAAAACAATATATAAATAGTGTACATAGAAAATACAAAAACCATAACTTTCTAGATGAAGACGAGTACATTTTAGGTGTTTTTGAGGAGTTTTATTTTGTAGATACTATGGGTGATCTCAATGCTATAACAAGTTCTAGTTTCCAACAAGGAAATGACCTGGTAAAAGTAGCTTCTATGGACATGTATAGAATCATTGAGTCTTTCAAAGATGAGGAGTCCTTCAAAGTGCAAAAAGATCTAGAAGTGCGAGTGGAGAAAAATTACAAAACTATAGCAAAGAAGTTAAAACTAGTGGAACTACTTTGCCTACAGATTGCAAGGAAACGATGGATCAGTCTTCTCTGAGATCCAAAAAGAATTGGACACAAGTTTACACAAGAGTCATTGAAGATGTTAAAAGTTGGAGGCAGTGACTCCTTGACAGAGATTGAAAGAAAGTTATTTGAACAGACACTCTCCAAACATAGAAATGCTTTTGCATTTGAGCTGCATGAGATAGGTTGTGTAGATCCATCTATAGTTGAACCAATGGTAATATTCATTGTATCTCATGTGCCTTGGAATCTACGACCTATTCCAGTGCCAAAAGCACTCTTGCCAAAGCTTATAGATTTACTCAATGAAAAGATAAAGATAGGGATTTTGAAACCTTCATGTGCACCCTACTCAAACAGATGGTTCACAGTACCAAAGAAAAATGGAGCTCTACGCTTCATCCAAGACATGCAGCCTGTCAACAAAGTCACATTCAAGAATATGGGTACAGGGCCAATTGTAGATGAGTTTGTAGAAGCATTTGCAGGAAGGGCAATATATTGTATGGGGGATTTGTACTCAAGGTATAATCAGTTCCAACTAGCAATGGAAAGCAGGGACTTCACTACCATGAGAACACCCTTGGGTTTGGTAAGGATGTGCACCTTACCACCACAGGGAGCAACCAGCTCTGTTGCGCACATGATGAACGGTATGAACAAAGTCCTTCATGAATTCATACCTCAAATTACAATGCCTTTTCTTGATGACGTTCCAATCAAAGGATGCAACATAGCTAAAAAAAATGAGGCTCTTGATTCTAGGGGGTGTTGTAAATATGTAGCAAACCACATCAATGATTGTGATAGAATTTTAACAAGGCTGGAAGAAGTGAACCTTACATTATCTAGGCAAAAGTCAGTGTTTAGGGTTGAAGAAATATTGATAGTGGGACATCTTTGTAAATCTCATGGCCACCGACCTGGTCCAACTAAAGTCGATGCAATACAGAGGATGAAGGAATTATGCATAAATATCACGGAGGTGAGAAGGTTTCTAGGTGCATATGTCTTCTATCTCATATGGATTCCATATTATGCACATGTCGCATATCCTCTTTATGAATTGCTAAGAAAGAACCAAAGGTTTCAATGGAATGATGTACATGCAAAAGCTATGATAAAGTTGAAGCAATTGTTGTTGTCTTCACCAACTTTGAGGAAGATTGACTATGAGTGTGGAAGACAGGTGATTGTGACAGTGGACACTAGTCCGACGGGAATTGGATGGGCAGTAGGACAAGAAGATGAAGAGAAACATAGGTATGTGGTGAGGTTTGGGGCCAAGGTTCTAAGCTCTCGCCAAAGAGCATATCCACAGGTAAAAAGGGAGTTATGCTTTCAAGGGTAAGGTATGAAGATGAGGATGATATGATTGATGAGGAAGAAGATGTGGGCACAAAATCTACACAATTTATCATGCAAAGTGTGATGATATATGCATTGTATCTTCACTTGATTCCTTTTTAGAGGAGTTCTATGAGGATGAAAGGTTTCTCATAGGTCACTACCTGAGTACTTTACAAAAGCAAGATGATTGGACTGAATTAGAATTCAAAAGGATCAGAAAGAAAGCATATGGATTCTTCTTGAGGGATGGCTACTTATGGAATTATCCTAAAAGAAGAGATGGGACTCCGTTATGAGTAGTATGTGATAATCCTACTCAGCTCAAAGTTATCAAAGAGCTTCATGAAAGCCTGTATGCTAGACATTGAGGTGTATGGGTTACTTTTTTCAAAGTGAAAGAGAGATATTGGTGGAAAGGCATGTATAAGCATGTAGCACATTTTATGGAGTCTTGTGTCACATGCCAAATGTATTCCAATGTACGCCATCGTGATACGAGAAGACTTGACAAACCAAGTCGAAGGGCGTACAGTGAGGAAAAAAACTACAGAAGCTGTTTGTAAATTTTTTACTTAAAGATGTAATTTGTCGCTATGGCTGTGTGGGAAAGATAGTTGATGATAGAGGTGAGTTAGATGCAGATGAAGCAAGGGATTTTTTTACAAGAATTGGTATCATGCTAGCCCTGACTTGTGCTTATAATCCAAAGGGAAATGGGAAAAGTGAAAGGGGACACCCTTCTATTGTCAAAGCTTTGGCTAAGGCATGCAAAGGTAGAGTGCATGAATGGCCAAGGTTGCTACCATATGATTTATGGGCTGATCGTAAAACTCATAGCTCAATGACTGGTTACATGCCTACTAATTTGATGTATGGTCAGAAGCCAGTCATGCCAACTGAGGATGTAGTTCCTACTTGGAACATGTTACCTTGGGAAGATGGTGTAAGTAGGGAAAATCTACTTGCTTTGCGCATAAAGACATTGGAAAGAAGATAGGAATACATAGACATTGCAAAAGCTCGATTGAAGGATGCAAGACTAAAGAATAAAGATAGGTTTGATAAAAGACATAGGCTTAGACCAAAGCCTATTGAAGAGGGCGATTGGGTCCTAATGTACGACAGTAGCCTTGACAACCAACACGTAACACAAAGAAAACTTGCAAAAAGGTGGTTTGGTCCCTATGTTGTCAAACATGTGCATGGAAATTCTACATATACTTTGAGGGAGCTCCATGGAACAGAGCTTAAAATTCCCATAATAGGCAAAAGAATCAAGATGTTCTAGAGGAGACAAATAAAGATCCTTTTGATTCACAACAAGATGATGATGAAGAACCTAATGACATTGCTACAGATGAGGATGAAGAAGCAGAGGATGATCTTCCAGACTTTGCAGAAGATGAAAATGACATCCAAATATTTGTGGATCTTAATGAAGATTAAACCTACATAGGGAAAATATTGGCACATGCCGGAGGATGTGCAGGTTCAGAGGCGGTGGATGTCGTGCCGTGGCACGTACATAGTGTGAAATAAAAAAATTCACCTCACTTTTGACATTTCTTGATGCATGGAAAGAAAAGTAATAATGTATATATCGTGATATATCTAAAGCGGCTACTACGGTCGCTATCATGTACACACCTATTCGGGGAGTCGTCGCCTTGGATGTGGCGCATTTGCGTGCTGCTCCACTTGATAAGATGCTTAATTTGGTTTGACAATGTACATAGTTTTGTGTCATGGTGGCACACTCATCTCGCCTATAAAGAGTGATGCCGGTAAAAAATGCCAAAAATAGCAGCATTCGCCGTTGCAGAATTGCATGGAAAGTGGCCCAAAATGGTATATTGATGAAAATGATGTATTGACGTGGGTAAGAGAGAGAGGGTTGCATTTTTACAGAAAGGACCAACAATTTTACTCTACTGTGTAATGGCTTCGATGGTTGCTTGTTCTATGTGTAGTTCAGTCCCACCTCTTCACAATCTTGTATCTGAGCTTGTGAGGGAGTGAATTAGGGTTTCCCCTTATCAAAATGGTGTGTGGGCTTCACTTTAGAAGCTCATAAATCTTTGAAAAATCAGAAAATCATCGTCGTGAAGGTGGAAGTTCGAGCATTCCTTTCAATTGTTTGATGTTACGACTATGTAATTGGGGGTGAGGCTACATGATACCATGAAAGATGTTTGGGTTTCGATTGAGATTTATGCTTGTATGAGCATTAAGGTTTCATGGCTGAAACTTTAGTGTTTTTTAAACGGTCTTTTAAGTGAAATTGAATGTGATTCGGTGATCCTCTCATCATAATCTCAACTACGAAAACAAGCAATTTCCAAGCACGATAGGCATTAGGAGAAACTTGGACTCAATTTTGGGCCCTGTAAGAAACGCCAACTCAGCATAGAGAGAAGTAATTATGAAAAATGTCTTTTTTTTAAATTCTATTTCTCATAGGACATACGTAAAAGTTTGTTCAATCACTTAAATGCGTGCTCGCACAAAATGCTTTTCGAGAGCCCAACTGAAGTGTACACAAAAATCCATATATGTGAATCTTAATGAGTGATGTGATGTGCGATGAAAGAAAACACATAAGAGTTGTTTTCAAAATACAAAAATAATACCATGGATGCATCCGGAACGTCCAAAAATCTTAGGATAGCTCTTTAAAAAACGCTGAAATCTGACGTCTCTAGCTCAAGATATAGCATTTTTAAGCCTAGGGCATCATGAGGTCAGTACCAAGTGAATAGAAGCCCTTGAGACCCCTCAAGGGCCTCTATTCGCTTGGTGATGACCTCATGAGGCCTAGGCTTAAAAATGCTATCTCTTGAGCTAGAGACATCAGATTTCAACATTTTAAAGAGATATCCTAAGGTTTTTGGATGTTCCGGATGCATTTGTGGGCTTAAAAAATGCTATATCTTAATCCTAGGGCCTCATGAGGTCAAGACCAAGTGAATAGAGGTCTCAAAAACCCCTCAAGGGCCTCTATTCGCTTGGTTCTGACTCCTTCATAGTCTTAAATAATACCTATCAATCACTATCAAGTACGATCTGTTCGAATTTAAATTGTGAGTACTTCATAAAAAGGCGATTGATAATTGTGCGAGATGCACAAGTACAAGTACTTCACTCTATAAGATAGCAACAACGGGTCATAAAAAGGTGTTCGGCGCTTGTGCAAGATGTCATTATCAAGTGCCTTACTTTTCTAATGATAGTGACAATTTCACCAAAATGGTTTTCATGGACATTTTCAAAATGAGAAAAAAGGTTTTTCAACGTAACATTAGCATAAGCTAAGGAGCATTCTCTCACTAGAGCTAAAAGGCCCAAAAATGAGTCCATTTCTTTCCTAATGAAAGAGAATTTGGGACTTTGTTGTCACGAACGCTCTTAGATTTTCAATCACCCCTTAGAACTTGAAGAGGGTTGGTGATTCTCCACAAATTCTTTTCACAAAATATTTGTGACTCTCATCACAAGCTCTCACAGCCGAGGTTTTGTACCTCCCAGCTAGACCGCACACATTCCGACACCGCTGCTCTAAATTTGGAAGTCCATCATTTAGATGTTTAGACTGCTTTGCTTTATGGTGATCTTCTTGAAGAGATCTACATGATGCAACCTCCCCGCTTTGAACCTTCACAATATGTTGAGTATGTTTGCCGCTTACTCAAGTCCTTGTATGGATTAAAGCAATTTGCTCGCATGTGGTATCATAAATTCAATGATTTTATGCTG
Source organism: Adiantum capillus-veneris (assembly GCF_014529385.1). Classification (NCBI taxonomy): domain Eukaryota; kingdom Viridiplantae; phylum Streptophyta; class Polypodiopsida; order Polypodiales; family Pteridaceae; genus Adiantum; species Adiantum capillus-veneris. The sequence continues at coordinate 10,886,304 of NC_140955.1, forward strand.
ACTAAGGGTTATCCACGCTTGCAAAGTGAGCCCAGCATTTACACTCAACATGCCAATGGCCAATTCTTAGTGGTCGCTTTATATGTAGATGCCATACTACTCTTCGGGTCCTCACCTAACCTTATTCAAGAAGTAAATTTGAGCTGCAATCCGCTTTTGCTCTAACCAACTTGGGTTCTCTCTCATACTTCTTAAGAATGGAAGTTACAAGTGATAGAGATCTTGGTACTTTAGTACTACATCAGTCTAAATTTTTGGATGATATCCTTGAACAATTCGGCATGAAGGATTGTTGTCCTGCACAAACTCCAATACCCAGTACCAACAAACTTTCCTCGAAAGATTCACCAGTCTTCACCCATGATAAAGAGTACATGAAGCAGTATCCCTATTCAAAAGGAATGGGTAAGACAAGATATCTTGTAAGTGGTTCTCGAATTGATCCTAGTTATGCTATAAACTTCTTATTCTATTTCATGCATAATCCTGGAATTAAACATTGGAAGTCCTTCAAGCAAGTTTTGAGATATTTAAGCTATACTAAAACCCTCTCACCATTGGTCTCCTTGGCTGGTCGGATTCCGATTGTTGGGGGGGGAATTTAGATTCTCAAAGATATACTTCTGGTTTCCTCTTTATGCTTGCACGAGGCGCAATATCATTGTCCTCTAAAACACAAACTGCAGTAACTCTTTCATCTGCTGAAGATGAGTTTGTTGCAATTGCTCAAGCTACAAAGGAAGGAATGTGGATTCAGATGTTACTGATGAACTAAACATTTTACCGCAACCTCCGCTATGAATATTTTGTGATAATCTTTCTTGTATTTACTTGGCTAGCAATCCTAAACACTCCGAAAAGACTAAGCACATGCATCTTAAATATCACTTTATAAGGGAAATGGTTGAAGAAAAGAAGGTGTTCTTGGAGCATACATCTACTGAAGACATGTGGGAAGACTTCCTTACCAAACTTCTCCGAGCTGAGAAGTTTGAAAAATGCTGCAAAGAAGTTGGTCTAATCACAGTACCAACATGATCCTTTTGTATAATTTGAGGAGGCCTGTTGAAAACCAAAACATCTAAGAAATTAAATCAAAAATCTAAACGTCCTCTCTCTCTAAAGAGTCACGACCACAATGTAAAAGAATGATTCTAATCTAGTCAAACTATATTCGAACAAGAAGAGCATGTGCGCCATCTCTTTGTATTCTCCTGTGTGTGTACACTATTTTTCTACACCCTTGCTTGCACTAGCCAATTCTTTTCTCTCCCTAGACATGATCGTGTATACTGAGTTCTACGAGGTACTTGAATTCCTAAGTGATTGAGAAGTATAGACTCACTTTAGCAGTCAAACGGGAATTAAGTTCAAGAGGTGAAGGAGCATAGAATTTAGAGCAAAAGATCTACATTGATGCATGCATATCCCATTACTAAAATATATTGGAGAGGACCAATGGCTCCCAAGTGTGTCAGTACTAGCACTCTCTCTTCAATTTCCTATAAGAAGAGAAAGACATTTGTTGCATGTGTGCCATGCACTACTGTTGTGTGTGGACCAATGTGAAAGGTCACGCACACACAAACATCATTTGAAGCCACATCGATTTCATTTGGAGATATACCCTCATTTGTTACTTGTTGAAAACAGTGCAAAAGTTCTTTTCTTTGCATTGCCTATCACTTGACAATGCATATGTGCATAAAGGCTATGGTAGAGTGGGTTTCTTTGAAATTTTTATGCTCAAAAACAAGAAACTCTATCCAATTTTCTATGTTTTCTATACTTTGATTTTTTTTTGGTTTTGACAAATCTCTATGTCTTGATTTTTTTATTATAGTGCCTTGAAAAATAAATTAGTTTTGTTACCTACTTTCAATCATTGTGTCAAAATTGAATATAACATAAGAGTTGTTGAGCTCTCTGATCATCCGCTTGCACGCGGATGATTAGAGAGCTCAAACACCTACTATACACAAAAAACAAAAGATAAATTGATTTAAAGTGTATTTAATGGAGCCTTGAAAAGTAGATTAGTTTTGTTCTCTGATCATCCGCTTGTAAGCAGATGACTAGAGAGGTCAAACACATATTATACACTAAGTAATAATGAGCAACGATTCTTTGCAATAGTGATTTAAATTCTATATAATAAGACTTTTTATTCTGCTTTTACTGTTTTGAACATCTTAATCTCTTGTGGAAGTCTTAATCATAAAGCTGGAGAGGTTTTTTTTGAAATTTTTTTGCTAAAACAAAGGAGAGCACATATGGGAGTTCTTTGGAGATGCATAGGGGAGATCCTTGCAGAGTACTTTTTTTGTTCCCGTTTCTTTTAGGGCAAGATTCCTTCTTGGTCTAGTAATGTCATATTTTCAATCTTTGTATTCAAATAGGTGCTTAATCTTACAATGTGTGTTTGACATTGTGTTGTTCATGCTATGTAGAGCTACAATAGAGAGAGTGCAGAGAACATTTTAGAGTGGTTATTTCCAATGTACCATAGCTACATGCTAGATGAATGTGTCTTTCCCACAAAAATTGATGGTGAAATTGTTAGAGGTGGTGCAGAGAGAAGCAATGCTTTTTCCTGAACAAAACTTTGTAGAGAGGGGGGAGGGGGGTTGTTGCATTCCCATCCATGCAACATTTAATTCTAGAATGTGACATTGAGCCCATGGTCCCATGCTTTGAAACAATCACAAAAAAGAGAGTTTAGTAAAGTAGTTCCAGCACTTCATTTCACAATGAAAGACATTGGAAATAGGTGAGTATGTCTGTGAACATGGATTAGCAGTACAAGGCACAAGTGGTGTCGAGGGCCTTTTTCTTGTATGAGATGGGGGCCATGAGAGCATTCTCTTTAGAAAAAATAGCGAAAGATAGATACTAGTTATAATATTTTCCCTTATTGACGAGGGTGAGGAGGATCTACTAGTGCCAAGAAAGAATTCTCTTTAGGGAAAATAGAAAAAGCCAATATTAGCTAGATTATTTTCCCTTATCAGATCCACATGAAAATAAGCATCTATACGCTATGGACCTCCATAAATTAACTCACAAGGGGTGTGGTTGCATGCCATGTCTTGATTAAAAAAACCCAAAAGGAAGCCACTACAAAACCTTTTGAAAGCATCTACTAGTGCCAAGAAAGCATTCTCTTTAGGAAAAATAGTAAAAGATAGGTACTAGTTAGAGTATTTTGCCTTATTATGTTCTTGTGTCAAAGGGTGTCTAGAACATTGTGCAGGGCATTGATGCCCGGGGAGTTCACCTAAGAAAAATGTAACCTATCACGTGAGTTCAACAGAAGGGTATTTAAAGTTCTTGAAACTTACAAAAATATATATACAGAAAGACATTATTTTTTCAAATTTGAAAAAAACTTACAGATTTTAAAAGAAAAGGGTACATTCTATTCCTAACAAAATTTACAGATAAGGGGATTTACAAACATGTCTTGAACGCACGTGATATGGTAGTTTTACACATAGTGAACCCCCCGACCATAGATGTACGTCCTGGTTTTGAGGATGTAGGCGATGTTGAGGATGTTGCAGGTCTTGCTGCAAGGATTGCAGCTGTTAGAGTTGTTTTGCCTACGGCAGAACAAGCTCGTTGGGATGTTAAGGATGCACAGGCTCATGCATTGGTTGCGTTGTCTGTGAAGCGCACCATTGTTCCTCACATCCGTTCAACAAAATCTGCAAAACAGTCCTGGGATATTCTAGTAGGTCTTTATGCAAGCCGCAATGAGACTAAAATTGCTTTGCTGCATTGTCATGTTGTGACACGTACATAGTGAGAACGCATCCTACAAGAGTTATCTTGTAACTTTTTAGATACATAGTTATATTTTTTGTAATGTACATATGCATATTTAAGTATAATAATATGCTTTCTATCTCATCCTATTATTTATCTCAAGGGTAACCTATTCTTACTTTACCATCAGAAAATACTATGGAAAAAGCATCAATAGCTCCGCCTCTTTAACTTGAGGCAAAAAGCATTGATTCTTTATTTCTACTATCTCATTATCATCTCACACCTTATCTAGATCCTATATCTAGGGTAAACTCCAATATATATATATTCTATGTATTTTTCATATTTTTCTTATATTTCTTTTTAAATAGCTACTAGCAGCGAATCAAATCCTAGTGGGACACTAGGTGGCATGATTTCAAAGATACACTTATTTTAATGCATTATTGTAAGAATGATTACAAAACTTTGTCAAGGAGCAATGTCATGCTTTCATATGGCATGAGGTGTCCTTTGGAATCAAATGACAGTCTAGGCTAAGGGGACCATAGGAAGACTTTTGCTGCTAGAAATGGATCCTATTTTGATGAATTTTTTACACAAGGTTCCAATCCGAATTGGAAAACGATTTTAAAATGAAAATTGTAGCTAATGAGCTGATGTTTCTGCCCATATTTTGACTTTTTTATTTGGATCCACGATTGAGGAGATATGATCAAAATAGTGGACCCTAGTCTGCCCACATCATGCAGGGACAGCTCATTTCCAACTTTTCCAATTCCTGTTCACATTGGCTCCTCTCTTCTTGTGTAAACCCTTGGGGGTTCCCTTCACCTATAAAAGGGGACCTTTTCTTCCTTTAAAAGAACTCAAGCATTCAAGCCATTGATGAGAGTAATTAATGAGGGAGTAAGTAGTAATGCCAAATTGTACTTAGCCACCATTAACATAAGCCTAAGCCTACACTTTCTCCTAGCTGAAGACTAGCCATTCTTGCAACAAGCTAACCTTGGAAGATCAACTCTAATCAAAGAAGGTCTTGCACTTGGTGTCTCAATCAAAGTGGAATTCTCCATTCTTCTTCTCTCTCCATCAATAATGGTGCCGAAGGGTTGTCAAGTAAGATGTGTTCTACATTGATGTTTTCTTAATTTCTTGTTGTTTTCTTTTTCATCTCTAATCCAACATATATATATATATCTAATCTCATCTCCTTAACCAAACCTATCTCTCTCACTCTTAGTAATTCATCCTCTCTAAAAATTCTAGGTTCTCTTTGCTACAGGTACATCTCTCCCCGCAGTATCCTTATTGCCTACGGGCAAGAATAAGGCTTGGGAGGGAAACTTCTCATCTCTTCACTTCTCTCATATCTACATTTCTCACATACTATCCTAGATGAATAACCCACATGATGATAATTTCTATCGCTTTCACTCTGTACGATCTATAAGAAATAACGTATGGATTAGCCGTAAAATACACTTTCAACAATGTATAGTGTTTCTCTTTGGCCCAGAAAGGCTCAATGAAATACTTCTTTTACCGGATCCCATCATACTAGCTCTTATAGACTATAACTTTTCTTTTGATGTAAGCGTAGTTATCTTGCTATGAACCAAGAGGATTTGTATACACAATTAATCCCCATCACTAGACAAAACATATATATTTGGTCAGCCAAGATTGAATGCCATTAAATCATCTATTAAACCTTTCATACTACCCATGATACGATATGACCATAGCCTTGATGTTTTCATCTTTGTGTTATTTTGACATTCTCTTTTGTGTTCTTTCTTTGTGTGTGTAGAAATGGGACTTCTTTGATTGCAATTCCGTCCAAACCCTATTCTTCATGGCATCTATGGTTTAACTCCTTCATATAGTTTTTTTTTAGTTCTCTCACAAACTCTCACAGCCATAAGCCCGGTGCTTTCCCGGCAAGACCGCAAATTTCTCGACATATTTTTGGTGAACCCGACGTGGACAAGCCGGGGTGAGAGTACATAAAGATGGCTAGCAAAGTGGAGCAGCTATATGATGAAATGAAAGAGCTTGCAGACAGATGCAAATGGCTTGAAGAAGAAGACCGGATTCAAAAAGCGATTGAAAGCGCTAGGCAATCCGTATATAATGAGCTTAATATATTCGAAGTCTATGATCCAGAGGGATATCTTGAGTGCTATGTGACAGAGATGAGGCTTCAAGAAATTCCAGAAGCTCGGATGATTGCAGCATTTGTTGAACTTGTGAGTGATGATTTCAAGCACCAAGTTCAAGACTATGCAAGTGTATATGCAAGAAACTGGGGCGAGTTTTCTACAGCTATAACACAGGTATGCTTGTAACATCAAGACCAAGAGATGGAGCAGAGTGGAAGTGGATGTGACTAGCTAGAGTTGGTGTCTCCTGTATGCCATGCAAGTGTCAACACATCCATACAGGCTAATTTAGAAGCAATAATAGATGCATATCTTTTGCAAGATGCAAATTTATTGTATGCAGATGAAGTAGACATAGTGGAAGCTATTTATGCTCGTTTGGGTCTTGTAACCTTCGTATCTCAAGATAATGAATCTCATGATGCTATCCAAGCACCTGAAACGGCTCAAAGCGACTTAGAGGATGATGCAAACTCGTTGGCTATGATAGATGATTTGGAAGCTCCTTTTGATTCGTTTGAAGATGTACATGAGTGTATATACAAGGATGAGGATGCTATGGTTTTGATAGAGGATGTGAAGGGAAAATAGGTGGAAGACGGCTATATTAGTGATGTGCTACAATCTACTTTTGAGCAGATCCAGGAACTTTTACCAAGTTCAGAAGAGCCGGATGCCTATGCTGAAGACATATACCAGGATGAAGAAGTCATTATCAATGCTTTCCTATGAGAGTTTGATGCATGTGGTACTACCCAAATGGATATGCCTAGGTGCGAAAGTGCTAATTTAGAGGGGGTGACTGAAAATCTCTTCCTTTGTGAGTATAGCTCTGCTAGTAGCATTGCGGATTGTGAAGTACCTCAGCTAGACGAGGTGGAAGAAGAGGAGTGCATTGACAGAGTAATATGTATGTCTTGTATATATGGGGTAGCAGATGTGATGCAGATGACTCATGAAATTGTGCCTTATTTAGAGCTAGATGTAGCAAGCTTTCCCAATTCCATGGTAGAGGAAGGAATGACAGATGCAGATTCTCTGCATGAGGATTGGGGTTCTGCGGATGAAGCTATGAATCTTCAAGATTTACAAATCAAAGATAGAGAAGTGTTTGGTTATGCTATACAGGTTGAAGTGAAATCAGAGGATAGAGTAGAAGAGCAAGAAACCTCTTTGGATATGGTCTATGATTGGGGTGATATTTCTTATCTGTGTGAAGATGCAAATAAAGATGCTTTCCATAAAGTGCCTACTATATAGGGTTCTAAGAATTTCAGTTGCCTGCAAGTATGCAAACAATATCTGAGGCATAAAAGGGATTTAGGTCTTGTGTCACAGGGTATAAATTGCAAGAAGGTTCATGAGCATCTATCCGCTATGGATAGGAAGGGTATACATGGTGATGCCTTGAAGCAAGAAGAGGATGCTAGCTCTATGCTGACACCAGAGTCATGTAATGAAGAAGGGTTCTCCCTAGATAAGTGGAGACATGATTCAGTTGAAGATAATTTACGAATGGGTCAAAAAAGCCGTGGGCTGTATAAGCTCACTTTGTATGACAAGTGTGGACAAAAATTTGCAAATGCTGTTGCAGATTCAAGGGCTATTTCAGATGCAAAACTTTGGCATGCACGTTTTGGTCATCTGAATTTTGCCAGTTTGTTGCGTTTGCAGAAATCTGATATGGTTTCTTCTTTGCCGCCTCTTGAAGCACCTGTCAAACATGTTTGTGAAGGATGTATTTTGGGTAAGATGTAGCGTTCTAAATTTCCAAAGGATGGTTCAGTTCGGGCCACATGCAGGTTGCAGCTTGTGCATAGTGATGTTTGTGGGCCCATGCAAACTCCGTCCTTAGGCAATTACCTGTACTTCGTGACTTTCATCGATGATTACTCCAGGCATTCATGGGTATTTCTGCTTAAAGCGAAGTCCGAAGTTTTTATGTGCTTCAAACAATTTCTGGCTATGGCTGAAAATGTCTCGAAATGTACTATGGGCACCCTTCGTTCCGATCGAGGGGGGGAGTATATGTCTCATGAATTTAATGCATTTCTGGCTAGTCATGGGATAAAACACCAATGTACAGTGCCTTATACGCCTCGGCAAAATGGTGTTGCTGAGAGCAAAAATAGGTCACTGGCGGAAATGGCACGATGTATGATCAAAAGTCAAGCTTTACCGCATTCTTTTTGGCTGGAGGCCATCATGTGTGCCACTTATGTACTTAACAGGTGTCCTACGAAAGCTTTGCAATCTATTACTCCATATGAAGCATGGCATGATAGAAAGCCTTCTATTGAGCACATGCGTGTTTTTGGTTGTTTGGCATATGCTTTGGTGCCACAAGTGCAGCGCAGAAAATTGGATGACAAGGCTGTGAAATGTATTTTTGTTGGTTATAGTGCTGAAAGCAAAGGTTACAGGTTGTATCATCCGCAAACAAAACGTATTCTGGTTTCTCGGGATGTAGTGTTTGTGGAAGATTCCGTTCAGCCCTTGCTGTCATGTACTAGAGACAGTAATGTAATCTCACAGGACATTTATGACACTTTGTTGCCTCTTTTCAGTGGTGTAAATACGAATGTAAGTTCCAATGAGGCAAATGTACAGCCTATGGGGGTTTCTGAAAATGTTTTAGATCAGCCTATTACTGATGCAGATGTACATGATGTACTTGATGAGGAAAGGGCTGAAAATGAGTAGGTTAGAGGTATGCCAAAATGGTTGGTGCACACTTTGCGTGACAGTAAAGGGGATGCACCTTTGTCTAGTGGTACTCATTCAGGCTCTCGCCATGCATCTTATGCATCAGATTGTTATGCTTTGGCTATGTCTAGCTTACATGATGTTGAGGAGCCTCTGACTTCTGATGAAGCACAAAATTCAAAAAATTGGATGGCTGCCATGCAATCAGAATATGATGCACTTATAGAAAATGACACATGGACTTTATGTGATTTGCCTCCTGGCAAAAAGGCCATTGGTACAAAGTGGGTTTACAAGTTGAAACGCAAGCCGGATGGTGAGATCGATCGCCATAAGGCTCGATTTGTTGCAAAGGGTTATGCACAGCAAAAAGGCATAGATTATGAAGAGACTTTTGCTCCCACTTGTCGTAAGACTACTGTGCGTTTTCTATGTGCATTGGCAGCTCATTTTGGTTGGGATGTACATCAATCAGACATTGTTACTGCTTTCTTGAATGGTGACATATTTGAGGAAGTTTATGTAACGTAGCCTCGCGGTTTTGTCATAAAAGGAAAAGAGGAAAAAGTGTGCAAATGTAACAAGGCTTTGTATGGGTTGAAGCAATCTCCTCGTGCTTGGTATGAGAAAGCTGACACTCATTTGGTCAAACAAGGCTTTCGTAACAGTCCAACAGAAAGCACATTGTATGTAAAGCGTGAGGGTGATGTACTTCTCATTGTGGTTCTTTATGTTGATGATTTGCTGATCACTGGACCAAATGAGAGACACATTGCTGAATTTAAGGCTGATTTGAATGCTACTTTCAAGATGAAAGATTTGGGGTTGTTGCATCATTACTTGGGTATACAATTTAAGCAGTGTGATGGTGGTATTTCCTTGTGTCAAAAACGTTACATAGAGACATTGCTATGTAAGTTTGGACTTGAGTGAGGATTGCAAACCTATTGCCACTCCCATGGAAACAGGTTTGAAGTTGAGTCTACATGATGCTGGCGATCCTGCTGATGTCACTCTTTACCAAACTACTGTTGGCTGCCTCATTTATGTATGCAACACAAGTCCAGATATTCAATTTGCAGTCTCACAGGTCAGCAGATTTATGCATAGCCCAGGGTCTAAGCATTGACAGGCTGTCAAGAGGATTTTCCGCTACCTTAGTGGCACTTTACATCTTGGCTTGTTTTATCCCAAGGGGGGATCATTGCTGCCAGACTTACATGCTTTTTCAGACTTGTTTTGACACGCGAGTGTCAACAAGTGGTTTTTGTTTCATGCTTGGCAGTTCATGTATATCATGGTTGAGCAAGAAGCAACCTACTGTGGCCACTTCGAGTTGTGAGGCTGAGTACAGGGAAGTCTTCACAGCTACGGCTGAGTGTGTATGGCTCAGACGCCTTATGGCTGACTTGGGTGTTGGACAGGACACTGCCAACAGTATCTACACTGACAGTCAGAGAGCATTGGCAGTTGCGAGCAACCCAGTTTTTCATGCTCGCACAAAGCACATTGAGGTGCATTACCACTATGTCAGGGAAAGGCTCTCAGAAGGAGAGATCGGCTTGGCTTATGTGCCAACATAGGACAACCTTGCAGATCTTCTCACAAAGGCATTGTCTTGTGAGAAGCTTGAAGCTTTCTGCAAAGCTTTGGGCTTACTCCCCTTTGTGGACTGATCCTGTCCTCAGGGCATGGCACTTCCCTTTACTCATGTGCCAGCTCTCGTTCACTGCATCACTCCAGGGGGGATTTTTTACCCTATACATGTGGTAGTGATGTGTGTGAACACACTAGGACTGTCGGGGCATTTTTTCCCTCTTTAGGAGGTTTTTTTCCCCGTGCATTGTATATACGCCCATCACTCTAGGTCTATCTATCTTTCCAGTGCACACTAAGTAACACACTCTCTATTGTGTGCCTTGAGCTTCCTTCGTCTTCTCCAAGTTGTGTGTGTTTCTCTGCAACCCTAATTCCAACAAGAACTATGATAAGGCCAAAAATTTATGGCAAGAAAACTTGGCAAGATTTGGACAAAGCCTCCTTTGTGATTAACAAGGATAAAATCTCAAGCCAAAAGAGTGCTCAACAAATCATGAAACATATAAACGGAGTCACAAAAAAATTTGGGTAGAGTGATGAGTCTCCTTTGTCCGGAGAGTGAAAACTCAACCCAAGTGACACATAAAACGCATAAAAACCAGCATAATAGAGTGAATCTTGTTAAGAGATAGAGAAGGACAGAGCCCGATCTCTTGCAAGCACGCACACACAAAGATGGAGGCAAAACATTGTACTTCTTGTTGACAAAATTAAGAGAAGAGGTCTACAAAAGACAAGGGGAAATACAACATAAAAGGGAAACTAGTACAACGGTCTAGTGTGAATGTCTAGTGAGTGAGGTGAGTAGATAAATGTGCCATTAGTCCAGTAGGTAGACTAGCTTGGTCTAGTCTAGCTATAGTAGTGAATGGCAAAGGTATACGTATCCACCAAGGCGCACGAGTGATAATGGTTGTTGGTGATAGTCATCCAAGATTCGTACATGTTTAGCTTGACATCTTAACAATCCCCTCAAGATCAATGAAGTCTCTCATATGCGAAGCATTGCTCAAAACCGCCATTGCTATGCCGCTCTAAGGGTCTTCATGAAGATATCTACAAGTTTCTCATCCGTTTCCATGCACTCCAGGTCAATGTTGTTGGCTAAGACCCTCTCTCTGATGAAGTGGTAGTGCAAATCAATGTTCTTTGTCCTCGCATGAAACACTAGGTTTTGTGTCAACTGTATGCTACTAGGGTTGTCACAATAAATGACAACCGACCTCTATACCTGTACTCCAAAGTCGTGAAGTAGCAATCCCAACCATGCTACCACTGTTGCATCTCTCTTCTTTGCCTTTATACTCAAAAGAGAAATTGTAGGTTTCTTCTTGCTACTCCATGAGATAGCAGGACTCCCAAGTGAGAACCTAAATCTACTGTAGACCTACAATCATATGTACTACCGGCCCAATCCGCATATGTGTATACATAGAGCTACAACTACATATGAGCCCTATAAAAGAGTGCATAATCCAAAGAAGCACTCACATATTGCAAAGTACACCTCATTGCATCCAAGTATGGTTTCCTGGGAGACTGCATAGATTGACTCACTAATCCAACTATGTAGCTCAATTCTAGATGTGAGATAATCAAGTAGATTAAGCTGCCCACAATCTTCCTCTACATGGTAGTATTATCAAGCACTTGACCTGTATCATTCCCCAACTTCAAATTCTTATCTAAGGGCATTGCAATTGGCTTATAGTCATCCATACCATACTTTTTTAGCACATCCAAAGCATATTACCTTTGTGAAAGCCATAAACCTTCTTCTGTGCAAATAATTTCAATGCCCAGCAAGTCTCCCAAGTCTTTCATTTCAAATTCCTACATAAGTAGAGCTTGCACGGCCTCTACTCTAACCACACTATCACCTCCAACAATCAAATAATCCACAGAGATGAATATTACCATAAATCTTGCCTCATTCTTTTGCACATACAATGAATGGTCTACATCACACATCTCATACTCCAATGAAATGAGGAATTCCACAATCCTCTCACACCAAGCTCTAGGTACTTGCCATTAGGAGAAATATGAACCTTGCATGGGCCTTGTAAGGAATCCTAATTTTTAGGGATTAAGGCTAATGGTGTGTAGGGTTAAGGGGACAAGGGCATTCAAGAAGCTAGTTTTGAGTAGTCTTTTCTAGCATTTTTTTTAGACACATGTAGGATGTGGACCTAGGAGGTCACCTTCTCTCTCTAGCTTTTTGAAAGTGAACGGAGTAAAGAGGTGTGGCCAGATGATCAAAAACGTGGATCACTAAGAGCCAAAATTTGACTGTTTTTAAAAACAATTATTTTTACTTATTTTTGACTTAAAACTCCCCCCCAACATATATCCATATCAAAAAAGTATTTTTTGACATTTTTTTAAACTTACAAGCACTAAAAGTCCAATTTTTCAGAAAAAAACTCGCCCCCAAAAAAAAAACATTTCTTCTCTCTTCCTCCTCCCTCCTTTCTTCCTCTCCTCTCCCTCCCTGCCCCTTCTCTCCTCCTCCTCCCCTCTCTCCCTCTCCCCCACTGTCCCCTTCTCTCCTCCCATGTTCCTCCCTCTCCCTCCCTACCCCCTTCTATCCTCCTTCTCCACACTCTCTCTCTCTCTCTCTCTCTCTCTCTCTCTCTCTCCCACTACCCCCTTGTCTTCTCCCATGTTCCTCTCTCTCCCTCCCCCCTCTCTCTGCTTCCTCATGCAACAGCTACCATGGTGCTCAAGGACATCACAAATCATATGCATACATATTTTCTTGTTCGCAACGTTTGCACCGAAGGCCGCATGTGAGGGTGAGCAGAGGTCATCCCAGGAACGTCGTACTATCGATGAGATGAATGTTGACGATTCTTCAATATCTTGCCAATAACATCACATATTTGAATAAAACACCCCTTTATGCAAGGTAACAATATACTTCTTACTTTTGATTGTGTTCTTCTTATCATAAACTTTGAAGTTTAAGGTGTTGCCTCTACTTGTTTTGTAGTGCTTGGCACAAAGGTTGCTTTTATGCACAAATAGTGAAAGGCTGCAGGTTAGAGAGGCCAAGTGTCACCACTTTTCCTCTAAACAGTCTTCTTTGTTACATCTTGCAGGTAGGTGCTTCAAATCCATGCTTATTAGGGGTGGTAGTCTCATCCTAATGTATATTTTTGTATTGTTTATTCCCAGCTAGATAGAAATACATGCAAATTTGTACAACATAGACTTAACAAGTGTCTTCATTATATAGCTTGCAAATGTTGAATTCATACATGTTTTTGTTACAAGGTGACCTCTTGCTATGCTAGTTGAGTGGCGTTGTTTGCAAGAATGGCTCAAGGAACTGGCATAACATGAAGCTTTTACAGTGGCACAAAGCTCTCCTCAGCGGCAATATGGCTCCCACTACACCAAAAATCATTATGCTGACATGAAGAGATCCCTAGTAGGACAATGCAAAAACTTTTCATCAGCAGCAACACACTCTTCCCTAACACGAGGGCACTCCTACCAAAGATATTTTTATGTGATAGGTCACCCCAGGAGCATACCATGTCATGGAATGGATGTAAGAACTATGACCGCACTACTCCTTGGAAAGTGTTCACAGATGTATGTTTATCAAAGTTAATGAGAAGAAATTTGGACGTTTTTGTTTGTTGATGTGTAAGAGCACTCTAGGTCTACCATATTTTAGATTGTTTGATAAGTTAAATAAAATTTGTAGTCATTTAAAGTGTAAGTTTGTTTTTGTTTGGTAAGATTGTACATGAGAAGACATAATAAAGTATAAGAGATCTTGACGGAATAAGCCTTGATTAGATTCCTACCATGCACTTGTGACACCAGACCTCTCCTTGAACCTTTTGATTTCTATCATTGTGGGAAGTCCAAGGGTGGTCTATTTTCAAATTTTAACTTTTTTTTAAAGGAAATTTTGGTTATTTTAAAGTTTGTACACAGTCTAGGAGTTCATTCTGATTGTTTTCCTTCAGTTTCAATTTTTTATCGAGGGCACTCCTTGGAAGCCACTTTTGAAGGTGTTAGGGTGACATTTTGAGAAAGTTTTGTATGTAGGAAATGCAGTCCTTAACACAATAAAAAACATTGGTTCTCTGAGTATTTTCAGATTCCATGGTTTTAATGCCCGTTCGGGCCCGTAGATTAAGGAAAAAGTAAGAAAAGTCTGTTTTACATCATTTTTTAAGAAATTGCCAACTTGCATGTTGATTTTTGGAAAATCCGAGTAGGATATGATTTTTTTGCATCACACGATGGTCAAAGAGCGCGACGAGATGAACAAATTTATGTGAGACAAGCCCAAACAGATTCGGAGCCAATTGAACACTAGAAGCTCTTGAAAACAGCCTAAAAGTTCAACACTTGAATTATGACCATGCATTTAAAAAAAATATTGTACTTGTCATTTTAGGGCCCCAGGGACCCTCAACAAGAGGGGCCACAAGGGCGCGCAAACTGGCCATCCAAAAAATTTGGATGGCCAGTTTGCTCGCCCTTGTGGCCCCTCTTGTTGAGGGTCCCTGGGCCCCTAAAATGACATGTACAAGCTTTTTTTAATGCATGGCCATGAGATAGAACTGGGCAGTTTAATGTGTTCATAGCAACCCCTCCCCCCCCCCCCCCCAAATGGCAGATACCTAAACCTTGTATCATGCTTATCAACCATTTTTTACGTCCTTGTTTCCATCCCCTGTTCTTGGAAATATCTTGGTCCCTATTTGTGCCTGGATGGGCATTCTACGCGGGCATTCTACGAGCCGTTGTGGTCCCTCTTGTTGAGGGTCCCTGGGGCTTCAAAATGACAAATAGGGGCTTTGTTTTAATGTACAGCCATGAGATAGATTTGTAGTGTTTGATGTCCGGAGTATTCACTATGTCAAATTTTCCTATATCATGTGCGTTCACCACAATGGATTGAACACATGTGCTATGTTACATATACTTTAGTGAACTCCCAAGGTCAAAGGACTCACAAATTTTGTGCACTCAGAACATTTAGCACTAGAAATCAACCAAACAAGGAGCCAATTTTTACTTCCTTGTGTTCACCTCGTGTTCTTGGGAATGTTTTGGTTAAGCCATTTCTTTGGTATTTAAAACCCCATGTGACTCCTATTGTTATAGTATCCGACCACAGGTTTCTTGATTAGAGGTTATATAGGTTCGAGTGATACATATCTTCTATGTTAACAATGCATGTATCTATAATTTATGTTTACACTTTCTCTATCCAAATGAGCTACATAGTAAAAATCAAATCCGCAATTCAACAATTAAGTTCACAAGGTGATAGCTATTGGTATGATCTTTAGCAATACCAAATAAATAGCTGCCAATAGCGAATGAATGGGGATATTTAAGAAGGTTTGATACCAAAAACTTGTCAACACTACTCAAAAAGGTGCAAACTCAAAGGGTTTATAATATATATGATGAAACAAGAATCAATAATAAGTCACCCCTATATATCTACACCTCCATCTCAAGTTGTTATTTCTCTAAGTCAAGCTTGGCATAGGCACAGTATGGAAACAATAACATTTTGAAAAGCAAGAATTTAGCTTTCTCAACTTTTGAAATGTTGCTATTGATATATATTCAACATCCCCAAATGAGGACATCTTGACAAAGGTTATGATCCACTTTATAAGAATAACCATTAGTGATTAAACTAAAATCAAAATATTGCATGAATTTCTTCATGGTGGAATGATTAAGACATGAAACTTCAAACATCTTACAGGAAAATCAGAATATCCAAAAAAATCAACAATATTTCTCAAATCTGTATGAAACTCCAGTAATCTAAATAAAATACTCACTCAATGCGACACCATTTAACAAGAAGAAATATTTATATTGCATTTATAGATGAATCCAGCCTCATAAAAATAATTACAAATGGAGACAATGTTGTTGCTGTTAGGCTTCTCTTACAAGTATTTGTCTTTCTCATCTAGAGATTCATATACACGAGTATTTGTGTGTCTATGACACTAGGGAAGATAGTAGTACTATAGGGATGGCTTTTCTAAGAGCTCCTAGAGATTACCTATTGGTTCAAGATTCTATAAAAATCCTACTATTATTATCAAAATCTTTTAACATGGTAGTGAAAGGTTCCTCACGGAACAAAAATAGGGTGATTTCCATCTCTGCACATGGTTGCTTGCTTATGTCCACTCAAAACAAGTTGACTCTGTAAGTAAACAACAGATTATGTGAGCACATAGCCCTCCCCCTTAGTTGGGATCACATAAGCATCAATTGAGATTGCCACACCAAAAGCTGAAACCTTCACTCCATTAACCTTTTCCACACAAGCCACCCTTACATTATTTGCCATCTTAGCTTGTAAGGAAGTTTGCTCGTTTACTTCCAAACCCAACCTGTGCATTAATTTCTCTGTCATAACACAAATCTCGGCTCCACCATCTACGTACACATTGGAGACTCGCTGACTCTTAATCTCTGCATCAATGACTGGCACGATATCCTTCATGCCTCTTGCACTAATAGACCCAACTTACAAAATGATATCATTATAATAATCTAATGACAACTATACAAAGAATAAATTATAAGAAAATTCTTTGATGACTCTCCATAGATAACACAACTTACTTACATTGTGAGACTCAATCACATGCTACAAAACTATAGATGGCGCACCAAATCCATCAACAAAATAGCACCACCCAATGTTATGAGGTGTGAAGCCTAAACATTGAAATCCATAAAGAGGTTAATTCCCTCCAGCATGATAAACTTAAAGATGGAGATGATCTTAAGCTCTGAATGTAAACTACAAGGGTAGTTTTCTCACCATTCTATCTTTATGTTGGAGATGAATCCTTGCAATGCCCATGCACTATTCACACCTTCTGTTCTTGTGGTATGCAAGTCATGTGAGTTGATGCTTTTTCCACCTTCGGGAGTAGAGGTTTCCATGTAGTGCGAGTGAATGAAAGTAGAAGGAGGAGAATCTTGTTTCATGCTATAATGGAGGTGAGAGAAGGGAGAGGAGCTAGCTTGGTGTGGAACTATGTGGTGAGCAAGGGGAAGAGATGGGGGAGAAGCTTGCTTGGTGCTACAATGGAGATGGGAGAAAGCTAGCAGAGAGATAATGTTGGACTATAGGGGGTGCATGTGGTTGTTGCAGCCATGGAGAGCTTGGAAAAGGGTTTGTAGAGAGAGAAAACCACTTTTAGCTATAGAATAGGTTTGGAAAGACTTTGGAGGGTGGAAAATGATGTTTTGAATTTTTTTGGAAAATTTTAATTTTTTGGAATTTTTTAGTGCACGTTTTTTACTTTTGGAGGTCAAAAATACTTTTTTGACCATGAAATAGGTTAGGGGACCTTTTAAGGAGGGAAAACTTGAAATTTGATTTTTTTTTTTGAAAATTTGAAATTTTTAGTGTATTGCCAAAAAGTGGGGGAAAAAAGGTCAAAGTGGTCCCCCCCCCCCCTCTCCCTTTCCCCTAGCCACCTCCCATACCTTCTCACTAGGTAAGAGGCCATTAAGAGGTGTAAGGCTACCTTGTCCCCCTACTTTTTTGAGGGTATAGAGTGTGTCCACCTCCCTCTTCCTATTGGCTGGCCTTTAATTAACCTTAATCCCAAAGGGCCCCTAGAGGGTTCATATTTTTCCTAATGGCTTCATCTCGTACAATTACACATGCATACAAGGTCAGGTAGCCTCATGTTTGCATAACCTTGTGACTTCTCCATATACATAGTTTCCTCCAAGTCTCCATCCAAAAATGCATTCTTTATATCCATTTGTTTCTACCCATTTTAATGCGGAAGCCACTACAGTAAACACACAAATGTTATCCATCTTAGCTACAAAGTTGAATGTTTTCTCATAATCATTCCCATTAATGTGTGCATATCATTTGGCCACAAGTCTATCCTTGTACTTTCTCACATTTTCATCTGTATTATGCTTTATTTTGTAAACCCACTCACATCCAATTACCTTCATTTCCTTTGGTAATGGCACCAATTCCCATGTTCCAGTGTAGCCATCACTTCATCCATAGATTGCCACCATTTTTCATCCTTCAGCATTCTCAAAACATGTGGGATGTACTTCCTTCGTAATCTTCTTCATAATTGCACAATGAAAAGCCACATATTTGTCATAAGTCAATCTTTGCATGGGATTTCTTTCTCTTTTTAACCTTGGTGGTCCAAGATCACTTCTAGATACTCTATTCATTGCTTGCATTCTTATTGCACCGGGAGTCTTCACAGAGGATATGCCAAACTCCTCATACAAACTCTACTCAAAACCACTGCTATCACCATCATCATAACCAACACTCAAATCTGGCAACTAAGGGCAATCATTAAAATTTTCATTTCCTTTTCTTGATACATAATCACTCTTTCACATAACCTGCCACTCCATAAATTCTCACCATGACTTGCACTAGAGGACCCTTGCGACCCACATGTATTTTCTACAATCACATTCTCTCTTACATTAGCCACCAAATCTTCTTTTACATCAGCATACCAATTTTCCATTTCATAAGAAATGACATCCTTGGTCACCCTCACTTTAGCCACGACAGGATTGTAACACTAGTATTCTTTCTCCTCAAGGGAATGGCCAACAAACACACATTTTTTTGCATTTGGATCAAGCTTACTTCTTAGCTTATTCGACACATACACATAAGAAAATACATCTGAATACGTTACAAGCTGATACATCTGGTTTTTCACCATTGAACTTTTCTTCAGGTGTCATATCATGTACTGTAATAGTAGGGGTCATGTTCATGATGTAGACACTTATAGCAACATAGCCCAATAACAACGAGGCATGTTCTGCTCATTCATCAATGCCTCTAGAGTATACCTACATAGAAATTGCCCCTAGATTCTATGCTTTTTCAAAAATCCATTCAATTCATTGGAGAAGTATTCTCCCCCTCATTAGGAAGAGAATGGGGTCTAGAAGGGCCTCTTTATTTGGCAGTTTAAGGAAGTCAAACCTTTAGTATTAAGAAAATAATTAAAAAACAGCTTCTGAATTCAAAAAGGCAAAACGGCTAGTTGATTTGAATTCAAATTTGCCCCCCAAAATGGAATTTAAAATCTAGTGGATAAAACCATATCATGTAGCATATCTATGGAAAGATCTCAATGCGTAGATTGTAGATTTGTGATCTTTGCTCAAATCAAAGATCATATGTGGAAGTTATGGAAGGTCCAAAATCATAAAATTGTTCGCCTCCTTTTTGGGGGGAAAAGTGCATCCTTTGACCACTCTTACACAAATCTTACACACACATTATTCTTGCACACATGGCATACACCTATTCGTCAAAAAGTTGTCACTTCCATAAGCTCATGGAAAATAGAGAGGCCCTTCTAGACCCAATCCTATTCCTAATGTCCTTCTGACGTCAAGCACTGTACATGTTTCCCAATCTTTTTTTCAACCGTAACTTTGAAATTATGAAAATTCATAAACACCTAATTTTTTTGCTTCATGAAGTAGACCCATACGTTCCTTGTATGGTCCTCGTCAATGAAACTCACATAGTATCTACATCCACCCATAAATGAGGTCTTTGTCGAGCCCCATACATGCGTATGCACTAAATTCAATGCAATCCTACTTACATGCTTATCACGAGGAAAGGATGATTTTTCCTTATTTCCAAATTGACATACCTTTTTAATTTCAGCAACTCAAAATGTGGGTAAACTTGCAACCATCTCTTTAGTTTGCATCATTTTCAGCCTCTAGAAATTTACATGACCAGTACATTTGTGCCAATCTCTATATCTGAAATAAAACCTACACCTCGTGCAAACATAACAGCATTCACCTCGGGCACATTTACATCCAAAGTAGATAGTCTACCCACCTTTTTTCTTGTGCAACTAGCCTTCCATCCTTCTTATGCTCTTTCACAAAGAGACCATAGGAGTTAAGCCTGACCTATAAACCCTACTCAACCATTTGCCCAACATAAACCAGGTTCTTTGTAATGTTGGGTACATGTAGTACATCAGCAGCAAGGTACTTAACTTGACCATTTGTCATAGACAATGGCCCATTCATGTATGCATAATAGGATGTGCAGTATCATACCCAAATTGTACATAACTAGAACTCTGTAAAGTTTTCATTTTCCTAAACCATTCACCATGGATGTTCATGTGATTTGACGCAACAGAATTCATATATTAGACATTGTCACTTGAGTTTGTTACATTTTTTGACATAGTATCCATCATGTGTTGCACTACAAATAGCGTGTGGTGCATTTATACGCCCGAACCAAAACAATATATGATTAAAACGTCATTATACGTCAAAATTTGAAATAATCACCGAATAGCCGTTTTATTTCTTTTTTATCCAAAGATATTTTGATCAAAATATCTTTTGATTGAAAGGGCTTTCGATCAAAATAATAGTTATATAGGAATTGTCGCCGGTTTCGATCGAAACCAGTGATTGAAGGAGAAAGAGCAATAGACAGTTGGAGATTGAGGTATAATTTTAAAGTTTCAAACCATTTGTTATAACTTGTTTTTGTGTGTTGTGCCAGACTCGTGTGGTGCAATTGTTTTTCTCTCACCACAGAGTTGGCTTACAGGTTATAGGCCACTTCGTGGTGTGTAGCCATCCGGCTCACTCCAGATGTAATGGAATTGGCCTATTTAATTTGAGAGTAGCCGAAATTAATGAGAGTACTTTTGAGAAATGACTTTGTGAGCATAGCGGGTGAACATAATTGAAGATAGCAACATAATTATAGCAATTAGTTAACTTGGCATGAACAATACTTTTGCAAGAGAGAGAATTTAGAGAACATGACACAGTTGAGGACCGGATTCATGTGGAGTCGGTCCCCCCTCCATTAGGCATTTGTATTATGATTTCTCCCATTAAGAGAGACTTGTTACAATACAATCTTTGTGTTCCTTGTTACCTAGGTGATGCAATGAAGATGGAAAGCTTCATGCATCACAAACATAACATAAACTTGAAGAAAGATTTAACTATCCCAAGCCTCAGTCCCAAGACCTCAAACACCTTCGAAGGCGGAGAGAGCTAGCAGGGAATGCCTAGGGAGGTCACCTAATAAAAATGTAACCTATCACGTGAGTTCAACAGAAGGGTATTTAAAGTTCTTGAAACTTACAAAAATATATATACAAAAGGACACTATTTTTTCAAATTTGAAAAAAACTTACAGATTTTAAAAGAAAAGGGTACGTTATATTCCTAAAAAGTTTCACAGATAAGGGGTTTTACAAACATGTCTTGAACGCACGTGATATGGTAGTTTTACACATAGTGAACCCCCCGAGAGGGAATGAGGGTAGGGAAGAGGAAGAAGAAAAATTTCGTAGGAGAAAGAATTAGTTCCTCACTTATCATAACTCTTGTTGCTAGCATACATAATAGCATATTAATGAAGAAGAAGGAGATGACAAGATTAAGCATTGAAGCATGGTTCTTGGTTGGATTTGCACTCCATATCCAAGAGTGTTGGTGTAGGCTCTCAACCTCTACTTGCTTAGAGAAGGAGAGGGGGCTCTTGCACTTTGCATAGTACACAATGAGAGTGTTTGTGAGTGTGTGTGGGTGAGTATACCCCCTAAGCAACCCCCTAGCTTACTTGGGTCGACCCCCCCTTGTAGCTCATGCTTGAAGCTCATTGGACCCCTCCAGGCCTAGCCAATCACAAGCAGGAGGCATTACAAGCATCAAGGGTAGCCTTGAGACAAGTGTCCCCGTTTTCCCTTTGAGAGAGAGATCTAGATAAATGTTAAATCATTTAATTAAATATCCTAAATTATTATTGGACCCCTTGGGTGGCCAACCAATAGGCTTCAGGCACACCATGAGGGCAACATGAGGAGGAACTTGACAAGTGTCCCTTTTGCTTTCTTTGTACCATGCATGCTTTGTGTGAGTGTGTGGGTGTTCTCTCTCATCCCCCCTCATGTAGGGCTTGCCCCCTCCTTGTAGGGATTGAATCTTTGACTTTTTGACACCTCAACCCCTCATGCATAGGCCCACTTCCCACCACAAGCTTGGCTCATAAGCACTTTAAACTTGGGCTGGGTTCTCACCTCAAGTGCAACCCTAGCATCTCAAGCATGTCAAGCACCTCAAGAATCTCAGTAATTAAGCACCTCAATCATCTCAAGCACCTCAATCATCAAGCACCTTAGTCATCAAGCATGACAAGGAGGACAAGCACCTCGAGCTGGGTCGGGTTCCCGCGCCTCAAGCTCAGCCCTAGCTTACCTAAGGTCAAAGGCCTTTTACACACATTATTGGAGGTCTTCAATGAAGCTAACCACCCTAAGGTCTTATGCTCCATTTCTTAGCCTTGCTCTTTGATAAATCATATCTCATTTGGGCCCCTTTACCATTGTCCCCGTGTTGAGATAGATCTATAAGCACATGTCTATATCTTAACACTTGTTCCCGTTTATTCTCCCACATTAAGTGATCAATTTAATATGAGAAAATAATTTGGGTTGGTTAGATATTAGATATTAGATTTTATGACATTACCTCTCTCTTGAAATCATAGTCGTCCCCGACTATGAGGTAGAAGAGATAAAGACTTAGTCATTAGTCAATTTTACTTAGCGGGTAGAGGATCCCTTTTTATCCTACGACATCTTTCCAAGATGGATGACTAATCCATTTGGTGCTTGGCGGGAGACATAGCTGCCGCAAGCATGTCTGCTCTTTAGTCCATTTCATTCTCCCAAAGTAGAGTGACAAATTCTACTTGGTGTTCGAGAGACATCATCATCACAAACATGATTCTAAGCATGCATACTAGTTAAATTTGTGCACAATTAAAAAGAGGACTAGTCTTATAAGACAAAAACATGAGTCATTTAAAAGAAATTTGTACATGTGCTTACTCTAATGTAGCATTGTAAGCATTGACAAGGTTCATACTATCCTTAAGCTGTATTCCTTGCATCCATCTAGCATCTTCAAAAGGATAATTTTGGAACTTAATAAGATACCGTCGGATAATCTTACCATGTCGTAGTACCTTGTCTTCATGCCGAAGAATAGCTTCGGGTTGTAGCACCTCTTCTTGGTCTTCAACTTCGGGAGGGTCTTCAAGAATTGGTTCAACTGGTGGCTCTCCTTTGTAGGGCTTAAGTAGGCTTACATGAAAGGCATTGTGTATGATCCAATGGTTGGGCAACTTGAGTCGATAAGCCGTCTCATTGATGGGCTTCAAGATTTGGAAAGGACCATAGTATCTTTTTGCTAGTTTAGCATAATACTTTTGATGGCCCGTAGGATTTTTGTCCGTCATTTGCCTTAATTGAGCCTTAGGAAACTTGAGTAAGACCCAATCATTTTCTTTGAACATTAAGTCTCTTCTGTGCTTATCAGCAACAGCTTTTTGCCTTTGTTAAGAGATGGATATAGCCTCCCTAATCTTTTGAAAAGATTCTTGTAGGTCACGGCTATACTCATCGGCGGCGAAGATCTTCCCATGTACTTTGAGTAGCAAGGGACTTTTAGGTCTTCCCTCAATGATCTCAAAAGGTGCTTTTCCCGTAGAAGTATGTACAGTATTATTGTAGGCATACTCTACAAGAGGTAAGTACTCATCCCATTGTGAGCGTTGATCTACTTCGGTAACATAAGTCTTGAGTAGATCGAGTATCGTAAGATTGGCTATTTCACTTTGGCCATCCGTTTGTGGGTGATAGGCTGAAGAGAAATTCAATCTTGTTCCTAGATTTTCAAAGAGACCTTTCCAGAAATTACTAGTCATTCTAGGATCTCTATCTGACATGATGGATGTGGTTAATCCATGGTGCTTGAAAATCTGAGATATGAAGAGAGTTGCCATTTGATGTGCCTTAATAGTCTTTTTGATAGGAATAAAATGTGCTTGCTTTGCTAAACATGTCAACTATTGTCCATATTCCTGTATTCCCATGGATAGACTTGGGTAATCCAAAGATGAAATCCATGGATATACTCTCCCATGGTGAATTTGGAATAGGAAATGGCTGGAGTATTCGAGGTTGCTTTCCTCTATCATACTTGGTCTTTTGGCATACTACACATTTTGAAACATACTCTTCTATGTCCACTTTCATGGTAGGCCAATAGAAGTACGTCTCTACTCCTCAGAGAGTAGGTTGAATACCTCTACGCCCCGCATATGGAGGAGCATGGGATTCATACATAACTTTCTCACGAAGGGAATGGGTAACACATAACCTATTGCCGTGGAGAAGATAACCATCCTGCAAAGTGAATGGTTCCTCTTTATTCCCCAAAACAAGGGCTGACATTATGTCTCTAAAGTCAGGGTCAGTAGCATACTCATCTATCATAGATGATAGATCATTGTGAGTAGCTATAGACACCGCATTAACTTTGGGTCGTCGTGAAAGTGCATCGGCAACTTGATTTTGCTTACCAGCTATGTGAGAAATATGGAAATTAAATTGCGAAAGAAAAATTTCCCACCTCATTTGCTTGTCGGAAAGCTTGGTTTGCGTCATGAAATACTTGAGACTTTGGTGGTCAGCTCGTAGGATAAATGGAGTCCCCAATAGGTAGTGCTTCCATGTTTCTAGGGCATGTAGGACAGCTAAAAGATCTTTCTCATAAATTCCCAAGACTCGTTCATCAATATTGAGCCTTCGGCTCTCATATGCTATGGCGTGCCCTTCTTGAAGCAAAACTGCTCCAAGGCAATCACCACAAGCATCACATTGGACCTCAAATGGCTTTGAGAGATCCGGAAGCATGAGGACTGGTTGGGAAGTAAGCTTCTCTTTGAGATTTTCAAAAGCATTTTGCTCCTTAGCAGTCCATACAAACTTAACGTTCTTCTTAGTTAAGTCGTGTAGTGGTCCTGCTACTTGAGAGAATTTTGCTATGAAGCGTCTATAGTATGCGCACATACCAACAAAGCTTCTTAGCTCATGTAGATTTCTTGGGTTAGGCCATGCTTTTATTACCTCTAACTTTGATGGATCCATTCGGATACCATCTTTAGAGATAATATGACCTAGGTATTGAATCTCTTGAAGGAAGAATTCGCTTTTCTTTTGGTTGAGAAAAAGCTTATTCTCCCTCAATGCTTGAAAAATCACTTGGAGATGTTTCTTATGTTCCCCCAAAGACTTGGAGTAGATGATGATATCATCAAAGAACACTCCAGTGAATTTGCGGTATGGTCTAAAAATTTTCTCCATCAAACGATTGAACGTAGCTGGTGCATTAGTCAAGCCAAAAGGCATGACTAGATATTCATAAAGACCAAACGTTGTGCGAAATGCGGTCTTTAAGATATCTTCATCCACTATCCTTATTTGATGATAGCCACTCTTAAGGTCAATCCTACTGAAGTAGGTTGAGCCTTGTAGCTTATCAAACAGATCTTCTACCCGAGGTACGGGAAATCTGTTTTTGATAGTGATATGGTTTAGTGCTCGATAGTCCACACACATACGGTATGTACCATCTTTCTTTTGCACTAGAAGGACTGGAGAACAAAAGAGAGAGGAACTAGGCCTCACCATCCCTTTGTCTACCAGCTCTTGTACTTGCCTCATGATCTCCTCTTCTTGAGCTTGTGAGACTCGATAAGGAGGCTTGTTAGGTGGTGAGCTTCTAGGAAGGAGCTCAATGCGATGGTCATCATCCCCTCGTTTTGGAGGTAAGTCCATAGGGATATCATCGATGAACACATCTTGGAATCCTTTTAGAAAATTAGACAAGTCCAACTCTTTTTGATTCCTACCATTTACATTTGATGAAACATTAGTATCTTTTAGAGACTCTTTGACAAAAATCATGTACGCAAAAACTGAGCTCTTCATTGACTTATCAAAAGCAAGAGGATTTACAAGTGGAATAGTGCAACCATGCTCACTAGCATCTATATACATGTTCTTTCCCCTGTAGGTGAAGTAGATTCTCCTTTCAGGGAACTTCATGTTGGCAGCCATGCGATCAAACCATGGTGCCCCTAGGATAACGTCCTCATGTTGGAGAGGAGAGATGAAGAAGTCTTCCTTGTCGACATAGCTTTGGACATGAAGCCTCAACTTCCCAATCAAGGGAGTAATGGAGGCTTGTTGTCCCTTGAAAGCTGCATCAGCCACTACTATATCTCCCATCTAAAAAGCTTGAATGCCCAACTTGGTGGCCAACTCCATTGATATGAAGTTAAGAGTAGAGCCAGGGTCAAACAAGATGAAGGCATCATGCTCTCTTACCTTTCCCCAAGCATAGGAAAGTGACGATCCTTTGCAATGAGCATCCTCTTTTGAAGCTTCGATGGTGGAAGCCCTAGGAGTCTCATTGCGAGTATTCTTCTTGGGGCAAGAACGATAGCCATGCCGTTGCTCCCCACACTTGAAACACTTATGGTCCTTGCGAAAAGCTTCAAGCTCTTCAAGAGAGAGTTTGTTTTTACCTTTCTAAACTCCCTTCTCCTTGGACCGATTGTTGTTGTTGTTGGAATTGACTTGGGAAGTATTTTGAACATTGGTTTTCCCCTTTGCATCATTTTTGTCTTTGTTTTCCATGGGCTTGACATTACGTCTAGCCCCTTGATGGAAATTGATGCGTGAAGAAACCATGGTGTGATGGATTACTTCGCTAATAGTACCAGGCCGTTGAGAGTTGATGTATTCCGCCATCTCTTCAGGTAATCCCGCACAAAATTGCTGCCTTTTCTCGGCAAAGTCTATCTTTTGAAAGACAGTAGCCTTGAGAAGTAAATCCCAAAACTTGTCTACATATTTGTGGATAGACTCATGGGAGAGGAGCTTCAAGCTGCACCATTCGGTAAGCACTTTGTCCTTTGCATCGCTTGCAAGGAATTGCTTCATGATGGAAACTCGTAGAGTTTTCCATGTCTTTGGGGCTTCACCATTTCCACGAAGGCTAGCCCACCATTGACGAGCTGATTTTTGGAAGTGCATAGCTACATGGCGTAGCTTGGAGGACTCGGTGAAGCCCTCATCTCCAAAGGCCGCATCAAATTGCTGGATGAAGGCCAACACTTTGTCGGTAGCACCGAAGGTGCCATCATAGGTGAGAAAAGAGATACTCTTTCCTCCCTCCTTGAACTTCTTTAGCTTTTGTGACCTTCGCCATGCAGGAAATGATTTGCGATGTCCTCCCCTCTTGTATTCTCTAGGAGAATAGCCATAACTTTCGTCAGAAGAGGAGGAAGGTGAAGAAGAAGGAGAAGAGAGTGACCTCTTCCTAGCCCTTTTCTTCCTTTGTTTCCTCTCTTGCCTTTCAGAGTGATGAGGAGAAGGACTATGTGTTGATCTTTTCCTCTTGGGAGGAGTGTGTGATCGTCTAGACCGCCATCTTCGTGGAGCCACATCTTCAGAGGAACTTAAACTTTCATTGCTTTCTTGCTCTTTGGATTCCTCCTCTCGAATGGGAGAGAGTCTTCTTTTGGGGATCTCTTCAAGAGGCCTCCTAAGCTCTCTCTCCTCTTGGAGAGGAAGGGAAATTCCATAAGCACGAAGTTGTTGAGTAACTTCTGCTTGCAAAGCAGGGTTGCCCATAGCTTGCTACAACCTAGTAACGAGATAATTCACAAACATGGAAGCATCATCATTAGCACCTTCATGTGCAAAATCAAAGCTATCAATGTTCATTCTACTCTCTT
Source organism: Adiantum capillus-veneris (assembly GCF_014529385.1). NCBI lineage: Eukaryota > Viridiplantae > Streptophyta > Polypodiopsida > Polypodiales > Pteridaceae > Adiantum > Adiantum capillus-veneris. The sequence goes on from NC_140955.1 coordinate 10,914,246, forward strand.
GATTATTGTCATCCATGTTAAAATTTATGTATGTACTTAGTGTATGCTTTGGCAATTCAAAACCTTAGTTGCCACTCCTCTTAGACTTTGAAAATCGGCTCTTAAGTATCTACACCCACGGCTCAAAGTGGTTAAATATAGAGAGTAGAGGAGTAGCTCTAACATAGCAGAGTTGCCAAGGGCTATCTCCTTTCGGACTTCTTATGGCTCAATAATGGTAAAGCCGTAGCAAGTCTAAAAATACTCCATTATTAAGTCCAAAGCTCCAGAGGTGTGCACCATCCCCCACATAGTGGGCTCAACAAAACAAATAATAGATCCCAGTTCCACTTACCCTAATATAATTAACAACATCAACCATTTATAGGCTACTTAAGGACCTCTCTTCTTAAGCAAGAAAAGAGAAAACAAATTCTCTGATACCAATGTAATTAAATTGGCCTATTTAATTTGAGCGTAGCGGAAATTAATGAGAGTACTTTTGAGAAATGAATTTGTGAGCATAGCGGGTGAACATAATTGAAGATAGCAACATAATCATAGCAATTAGTTAACTTGGCATGAACAATACTTTTGCGAGAGAGAGAATTTAGAGAACATGACAACAGTTGAGGACCTGATTTATGTGGAGTCGGTCCCCCCTCCAATAGGCATTTGTATTATGATTTCTCCCATTAAGAGAGACTTGTTACAATACAATCTTTGTGTTCCTTGTGACCTAGGTGATGCCATGAAGATGGAAAGCTTTATGCATCACAAACATAACATAAAATTGAAGAAAGCTTTAACTATCCCAAGCCTCAGTCCCAAGACCTCAAACACCTTCGAAGGTGGAGAGAGCTAGCAGGGAATGAGGGTAGGGAAGAGGAAGAAGAAACATTTCGTAGGAGAAAGAATTAGTTCCTCACTTATCATAACTCTTGTTGCTAGCATACATAATAGCATAGTAATGAAGAAGAAGAATATGGCAAGCTTAAGCATTGAAGCATGGCTCTTGGTTGGATTTGCACTCCATATCCAAGAGTGTTGGTGTAGGCTCGCAACCTCTACTTGCTTAGAGAAGGAGAGGGGGATCTTGCACTTTGCATAGCACACAATGAGAGTGTTTGTGAGTGTGTGTGAGTGAGTATACACCCTAAGCAACCGCCTAGATTTCTTGGGTCGACCCCCCCTTGTAGCTCATGCTTGAAGCTCATTGGACCCTCCAGGCCTAGCCAATCACAAGCAGGAGGCATTACAAGGAGCAAGGGTAGCCTTGACAAAAGTGTCCCCCTTTCCCCTTTGAGAGAGAGGGCTAGATAAATGTTAAATCATTTAATTAAATCTCCTAAATTATTATTGGACCCCTTGGGTGGCCAACCAATAGGCTTCACGCACACCATGAGGGCAACATGAGGAGGAACTTGACAAGTGTCCCTTTTGATTTCTTTGTACCATGCATGCCTTGTGTGAGTGTGTGGGTGTTCTCTCTCATCCCCCATCATGTAGGGCTCGCCCCCTCCTCGTAGGGATTGAATCTTTGACTTTTTGACACCTCAACCCCTCATGCATAGGCCCACTTCCCACCACAAGCTTGGCTCATAAGCACTTTAAACTTGGGCTGGGTTCTCACCTCAAGTGCAACCCTAACATCTCAAGCATGTGAAGCACCTCAAGCATCTCAATAATTAAGCACCTCAAGCATGTCAAGCACATCAATCATCAAGAACCTCAAGCACCTTAGTCATCAAGCATGACAAGCAGGACAAGCACCTCGAGATGGGTTGGGTTCCCGCGCCTCAAGCTCAGCCCTAGCTTACCTAAGGTCAATGGCGTTTTACACACATTATTGGAGTTCTTCAATGAAGCTAACCCTAAGGTCTTATGCTCCATTTCTTAGCCTTGCTGTTTGATAGACCATCTCTCATTTGGGCCCCTTTACCATTGGCCCCGTGTTGAGATAGATCTATAAGCACATGTCTATATCTTAACACTTGTTCCCGTTTATTCTCCCACATTAAGTGATCAATTTAATATGAGAAAATCATTTGGGTTGGTTAGATATTAGATATTATATTTTATGACACTAGAAGTGAGTAGAAACTAGCCACGTTTCTTGTGCTCTACAGCCACTTGGCTCACTATAGAGAAGGGTTTTAGGACAGACTTAGATTCTCACTCGTGTGGTGCAATCATCTGTCTCTCACCACAAGGCTGAGTTAAAATTTAGTGGTCGACTCGTGGAGTACAGTAGGCATGATGGTGCACCCCTCACTTCAGAGTGACCTATAGCTTTCTCAATTCTAGATCAGCTCAAATCATTGTTTGTATCACGTAGAAACGCAAGAGTTTTGCTTGTCAAATAGAGAGTGGAGAGATGCATAGTTTATGCCCTCTTCATCTCTGTGTGATGCGGTGTTTACTCTTGTGTTTCGAACTCCAAAGACACATCGTTGCTGATACTAGATGACTTGGTGTTTCCTTGGATGTAGATACATACAATATTTGGCCTGCATGTGAGATTGTTAAGTTTTTCGTACTGATGTTTGTGTTGTGAGTTCCAAACACTTTATTAGGGATTGGATTAAGTCACATCATCATTCTTACTAAATAGAAATATGAGGGATATGTTTGTCTACCTAAGAGTGGAGAGATGAATACCTATGCCCTCTTCATCTTAGCATGACACGCCTTGCCCTTGTATTTTTTGATCTATATATACATCACTCATCAGTAGATGACTTGGTGTTGTCTTAGATGTAAATATGTATGCTGATTGGCCACAATCTAAGATTTTTAAATTGTTCGTTGATGGTTGTGCTATGTGTTCCACACACTTCATCAGGGATTAGATTGATTAAACTATCAATCAACATTACAACAACATCTAAGACTTGTGTTGAGCATACCTCACACAAGTTGGGTTGTTCACATTCATGCTCCAATCATTTATGTGTATTATGTAGAACACATAACAAGGTCCAATTCTGTTGATGAGGATACCTCACACTCCTGGCCTATTCACCTCTCTCCATGTATCTCTTTGTGTATTCTCTTCTCTATTGTACAATGTATGTATTGAAATCATAATATATCGTTGTTTGCTATGAATTAAATCAGATCGTGTATGGATTAGGATCATGACACAATTTTGATAGTTTCCCATCTCCTCTGAAAATGTTTATGTTTTAAAACTATATCTTGCAGATATGGTGGATATTAAGCTGGCAGAACATCAACAAAAATTCACCTTCGAAGTGATAGTACATCACTTTCATCACATGTCAGAGGTTGAGCTTCATTGTTGCCAAACCCCTCTACTCCAAAGCAATATTACCAGTTCACAGAGGCCATAGAGAAAAGTATATATTTGAGCACCTCCACATTAGGAAAAATATGGACTCTCCTTGGGCCTTTTTGATTAGTGAAGGCTTAAGGGAGAACCAATGAGAAGGCTCCTGTGATATCACCTAGAGGGGGAGGAATGGTAGGGGTGTAGCCTAATTGTCTCCCTCTTCAATGCTTGGTTCTTAGAGAGAGGTGGGAGGTAGGTTGGGGGGGGGGGGGTAAATAGGAGGAGAGAGGTGTCATAAAAAAGGGAGGGACCCCCCAAAAAAAAACGCGCATGCTTAAAAACCCTAAAAATTGTTTTTTTTTTAATTTCCAAAGTTGACCCATTTGCCTCCAAAACTGCCCCTAAACATAAACTAACTTTAAAAAATCAAATTTTCCTCCCAAAATCCACTTTTCTCTCTCTCCCTCATTAATTTTCTCTCCCACACTCTCCCTCTTCTCCCACCTCCCATTCTCTCTCTACAGTCAAGGCAGCCATAGCCAAAAGCTTTCCACCACTCTCTTCCTCTCTCTCCATAGCTCCCCCTTCTCTCACACCTCCATCAACCCTCTACAGTCCCACACTCCATAGCCCACAGCTCCATTATCCTCTCTACCTCTCTACCTCTCACTCATTCCCTCTTTCTCTATCTCCATTGTCAAAGCCACCATAGCCACCATAGGCAGCTCACCTCACCCTCCCCTCAGCTCCTCATTCTCTCTCCACAGTACTCAACTCTTTCAAATCCCTTCCTAAGCTCAACTTCCCAAGCATGTCCACGCATAGACGGCCCAAACCAGAGATAGAGGAGATTGTGTTGCACAACACAAAAGACTCAGAGGGGGTATGCATCCCACAAGTATTCAAGAAGGGTGCATGGGTCTACAAGCAACCGTCACGTGCTGGACCTCATTGCGTACGGTGTCGAGGCGTATTGGAACGTCATTGGAAGGGCCGGCTATTGGCATTCAAAGAAAAAAAGTCCAGAATGGTGGCCATCGTGCAACACGTCTACAGTGCAGCTGAGATACACCTCAAGAGAGCTTTAACTCAATTTGCACCTCATTGTAAGTTTTCATGGTTTAGCTATCCCATGCATGTGTCATGTTTACGTTTATGTGATCATTATGTTTAACTAAGGGAATTTGTAAAGATGTTTTTCCATCCAGCTTAGTTGAGGAGCAGCCGCTTGAGTGCCTCTCAGGCATGTTCATGGTTGTGCATACTCACATTGGGGAGCTTATGTTTCCTAATGTTTCATCGAAAAAACTTACTGAGCAGCGAATATTCATGTACTCCCACAAGTACGTGGTGCCGAAGTCAAGCCAAAACTATGGTAGGTTAGAAGCCGTGGAAACACCCTCATCGCAGAGTGCAGAATGGCCAACTCCAGACCATTGGGCTTTGCTTTCTTTCAAGCGCAAGGTGCTCCAAGATTTCCAAGGGTCCCTAAAGTTTGGTAAGGCAACCAGATCGGTGGGTCTCAGTTGGCATTGTCCCATTCATTTGTTTGTGCATGCGTTCCACTCTCTGCCGATTGTAGAAACACCAACAATGTTTGTTTGCAAAGAAGTTGACATAGATACAATGGACACCATTCTACGTGTCAATTGGGGCTATGTTGACGGTTTTCATGATGGTGACCGTTACAAGTGCAATGTATCCCCCACACAGCTTTGCCTTCGGTATTTGAAAGCAAGGTGCACCTTGTATGCACGGTTTAGTTACAAGAGGTGGATGCACAAACGTGGCAAATGGATACCCTTGCAGTTGACAGCCGAAGAGGTTCAATCCTTTGAAATTCGTGTCCCCATGCCCAATAAGGAGGTGGAGGTGGTTGCAATGAATCCGCATTGGACTCTTGCCAATCTTCGGGAACACTTTGTCATAATGGGATTTGAGGATGTCGGTAATGCAACTTTCAAACTGGAACAATGCAAGGTCTGCTTTGTGCTTGCTTAGCTACCTTTTCTTATTTTTTGTGGGTTTTTGTATTTTGATTGCCCATTTTTTGGTTGTATAGATTGGAAGGCGGATGGAGGCCACTATGCTTGTTTACAAAGATTGGGCTACAGAAGAAATCATCTTGTCTAAGTGAATTGGCTTGTAGCTTTAATCGTTTATATATTGGATATTTTATTAAAGATTTTGAAAAATTTTAAGGTGTTGTACTTGAGTTTTAAGGTGGTGTAAATTTATTTTTTAAATGAATATTTTTTATTTTTTTCGAGATGGAATATGTCTATATAAGGAGGACCACCTCCTCATTTCACCATTTTCATCCCAGCATTGCAGAGAGAACTAGCATACCCAATCACGCAAAGAGAAGACATGGCTGCTACTAGTGCTTTAGATGCATTCCTTACTGAGGTTGGGCATGCAAATCGCCCTGAGCTTCAAGAATTTTTCGCAACCCAACCCGATTTGGAAACCACTTTGACCCTCCACTCTCAATCTCTTGAGCACATTACTTCATACATTTCCACGTGCATGGGGAGATTCATTGTTGAGTCACCAAACCGGCCAAGGCAATGGGTCCCTGAAGGCCTTCTCCACCACATCTACCAAGGGGACAAGCCATTTCATCAGCGGCTTGCACGCTTTGCCACCATAGCACAACCCACCGGACAATATGTGCGGCTTGAAGCTAATGATGTGCGAGCAATGTGTAAGGGAAGGATCAGAAACACTTTTTCTATGTTCAGGCCATAATGATCTTCCTCCTTCACGAGTGCCCAACAGGCCCTGGCATAGTGCTATCACACTTGCAGATCGGCGGGGTATTGGCTGATGTGAAGGACCCCAAGCCCGCGGCCATTGACTCATCCGCAGAGGAGAGGATGCTTGCCTTGACCTACCCTGTAGGGATTCAAGGCCTCCTGGAGGCCTCTCCATCAGTCGGTTCTCATCCTCGGGACCGCCAGAAGGAACCACCACTCGGGATGCCATCCTTGAGGTAGAGATTACCCGCTTCTCCTTCATTGTGGTGGGTGGGGAGGAGTTTGTGTTTATGCACGATGTGGAGAAATCCTTTGAGCTTCGCATGGATGAGTGTTTCTCCATCCTCGATGCCCATGGCAAGTTTGAGGTTGATACCACCACCTCCCATGATGATGATCTCCTACTGCCCAAGGGGAATACTTTGGCAGACATGGTGGCGATCGCACAACCCGAGGTGGCAGTGGCCGAGCAGGCCAAGGTCTCTCAGGAGGAGTTTGTGGCCGTGCAAGCCATGTGTTTGGCTAAACGCGCAAGAGTGGATTCACCACCACCTGCTGCAACACCTGTTTTTCTTGATCCAAAGGGGAAGTGAAGCGTGGATCTTTACTTGCACCCGGATGCCGATGAGGAGGATCGTAGACAAGTGGTATAGATGCTCACTTACATTTGATTGTTACAAATGATTTTGTTAATGTTATATCATAATTATGTGCCCTATCTCAGAAAACCTATTTTTTGCAGGATGTTCTGGAGGTTGACGCCTGGGCGCAACGGTCAGGGGGGAGGAGGACGCCGTTCGGACCTCAATCGGCACTTGCTCACTACCTCGGCACACTTCCCACTGGTGTCCTGGTGTTTGTCCATGCTGACTACTCTCCCAATGGTCGCTACAACATTTTTGCTCTCTGTTCACTCTCCAAGGCGTTGTGTTTAACAACACTTGCCCAAACGGACAACCTTGTAGTGCTTGTAAAGAAAGCTTTTGCCATATCCACTTTCGGTGTAAACTTTCATGGGCGCCTTATTGCCCATGTCGGCATGAACCAAGCTGTAGGGGTTAATGACACCCAAGAAATCACAACCACTTTACTTAACAGGGAGCCACCCCAAAAGGCCAAGCGCCAAAAAATTGTAATTAAAATATCCTAAAGCAAAAGCTGGATATCATGTAAAGCATTGATTTCTTTAATGGAACTACTTTTTGTTGTCTATGACTCTCTTTCTTGCAAGATTTTGAATTTCTTATATGTTGGGCTTCCATTGTGTATGAGAAGCACCATAATTTTTGCTATGACTACTAAAGGGTTTGGCAGGCATTAAAATTTATAAAATGCATACTTTGTTATATATAGGCTTCCAAAGTTATGGATGTGCCTAGTAAAGGGCTTGGGAGTCCCTAAAATATGCTGCCACAAGGGAGTGCATTGGGGCATTCCATCAGCAGATGAAGTGTGCAAATGCGCGCGCTTGTGGCAGATGAATTTGGACACATATTGGAGCATATCCAGGTACAAAACAGAGTGAGGAGACATTAATACACAATTTCAAAACAGAAAGACATGGATACCCAGGTAACCTTAAGCCCATCTTGCCCCAGATACCTAAAGTTGTATTAACAAACCACAAGAGTAAACTATGTGGCAATATCTAGCCCTTTTTGGAGTATAGGATTGACATGGACTAAGGGGGGATGATTGCCAGAAGCATCTATGCTAATTGAAGCAAATAAAACATACTTATTGCTTGTCAAAACTGGAAAGTGTCTGGAAAGCACTAAGAAAGGCTGCCACAAGGGCGCGCATTGTGTCCATCCATAGGCCTCTGGAAGCCCCAAATGCGCGCCCTTGTGGCAGCCAGTTTGGGGGCATTCCAAGCCATTTTCAACATGTTGTAGATGATTTTTCCATGCAATAGTGAGTCACATAGCATGGATACATCAGGAAGTGCATGCCCCACTTAGCCAAGGTGCTAAACGTAGGCAATTTTTCACAATAACAAGCTAATGGCTACATACATACAATAGAAGGTACACAAAACTTGGACTAGTGCTAGATTGCATGGTACAGAATTAAAACAATACAATGCGCAGTGGGCTATACAATAAAAGACGCTTATATTCAAATTGTTCCCAATACAATGCACAGAGTGGGGTATACAATCAAAAGACGCTTGTACTCAAATTATTCCCAATCTTGGAGTTCTGTAAATACCAAAAGGTTTGATGCCTAATTACAAGCTACTCCTCATGGCACAAACGTTGAGCAAGCTGCATATCCTTGGGCATAATGGTTACACGCTTTGCATGGATGGCACAGAGGTTAGAATCCTCAAATATGCTAGTTAAATATTGCTCTGCGGCCTCTTGGACTGCCTCTATGGCCATGTCGCCCATCCGAAACTGAGTGTTGTACAATTGCAAAACCTCCCTGCATAGCCTTACAAAAGGGGCCCTCCGAATCAAGAGCTCGGTGCTCTTTTGATAGTTTCGAATCTCCTCAAAAGCACGGCTGCACTTTTATACCTTCTGAGGTCAACGTGGAGGTGCATTTTTGGCACGAGTTGGGGCAGCTTGCTTCCTCTTCTTGTAGACAATGCTCTTTCTCTTTTTTTTCTGCACATGCACTTCCAACACCTCATAATCTGATTCCACCCACTCTCCATCTGATTCGTGCTCTTCACTATTGACCGGATGTGATGGTGTAGGTCCACTCCCTTTAGGAAGAGTCTTACTCCCAATAGACATGTGAGCCTGATAAGTTTGTAATTGGACGCCAACCCATGGGGCATCTTCATCCGTTTGCGTCTCTTCAGAGCCTTCTGACGGTTGCTTTTGGCTGTTTGTTTCTTTGCCTTGGTCGCTCTCATCCTCCCTGTTGCAATCAGAATCGTTGGAGTCCGATGAAAAGACAACAAGGCGATGCTTCCGTCTCTCTTTTGCTGCTGTAGAGGACTGGCCATGCTGATTTGAAGCTCCAGCTTCTTCTGTGTGGACTTCACCTTGAGCTTGTGAAGTTCCAGCTTCTGTTGCTGTACCTTTGAGTCGTTGGCCATCCTGCCCCTCTGGATATGCAATCCTAGCCGTTTGTTTTGTTCTTGCCATGGTAGCACCTAGTAGGGAAAATGACAAAATGAGCGCCTTCAACCTTAAATTGGTTTTTTTGAGATTTGGGGCCTTTCACACTATGCGGCCAATTGAGTGAAACTCAAATAAACCAATTGAATTTAACAACTAAACCTGGATCATGCGGACGGCTGACGCAACGCGCAAACCCTGCCTTTTTGATACTTAGTTGCACGCCAAGCTTCATGGCCCAGGGACGCTCGCGAGCGTTTCCACTTCTCGGGACTGCAGTACGGGAGGCGTTGCGTAACTACTTTGCTAATATCGACTCTCTTGCTTTCTCGATAGTACGAGTTCTCCCAAAGGTGTGCCTAAAAAACCAGTTAAACATCTCTTGGAGGTAGTTGGAGTGTGAACTACCACCACCATGCCGAGTATTCTTGAAGTAGACTCCTTTTGCTCGATAGTGGGACTTCTCCATGCCTTGTGTACTCCATATATCAAGCAAACCATAGCGGTCCATGAAGTATGCACCATGTGCATAGAGCATGTGCTAAAACAACCAAAAAGGAGATAAGCTAATAGAAAAGTTGCATTTTCAAACATTGCATATGTATTAAGTCCGTTAAAACAAACCATGTAGTGTGTAATCTTGCTTTCATACCATCCGTCCTTAGCGGCCTTTGTGAATTCATAAAGCACCTTCTTGAATTCCTCTCGCTGCTCAACGGTGGTGCTTGAAAGATTCATCAATTGCACAACCTTTTGAAAGGATGACCATACTAGCTTGCGTTGGTTAGCAACCTCCACATTGGGATCTTTGTCCGTCGTGCATGAACACAAATCTTTCCACAACTCCCACCGCTTCTCACTTGCTAGATCGACACTTGCCTTGGATACCTACATTGGATACTTTGACATCTTCTTGAAAAATCGACGTGACTTGGCTCCATTCATGGAAACCTTTTGTGCCACCTCATATGTCTTCTCCCTACAAGTCTCTGCTACAATGTTCACCCTTGATCGGTGACATCCAATCTCATCAAGGAGCGTCTCCACCCCCTGCAAGGAGTCTTTTGACCATTGAAGGGGCTTCATTGTGAAATCATAATCAATGTGATGCTTTAGGATCCTATCAAATATTTGCATAAACGCATGCAATGTACAAAAGTGAACATTGTTGAGGGAGAAGGGAATTATGGGGTTCCACCCAGGATCTTTGCTATCCCTATTGGGCACCTGCAGCATATCACATGAAAGAACCGAAGTTTGCCACTCCCTATTTATATGGTCATCATTATCTTCGTCTTGACCTTCCACTTGAGTTGCTCAACTTGTCTTGTGCCCTTTCGTACAGAATGGACAGGGAAGTAAAGAATTTGCACCTTGTTTGCATCCAAGCATGCACTTTATGGTCTTTAGATCACCACCTAAATGCCATTCAACATCAAACTCCCCACGTCCTGGAACCATGAGCTTATCACCGTTTATTTGAGCTTTAATGACCCATGGGATTCTACTGAAAATCCATGCAAGGACTTCATGTGTCTCTTTCGGAACTTCAATTGCACCTAGCCACCATATATCCTTCTCTGATTGCACACTAAAAGAGCGCTTTGTCGCTTCACTCGAACTGCAAGATTTCTTGGCATAAGCTAGGGTTTCATTCATAAGCGTGACGCTCATTCTCTCCAACTTTCTCCCTTTAACAATTACACACTTATCCAACTTCAGCACGAACACAAGCTTGCCTTCAAGAACTGCCAACAATATAAAGCCTCAGAATGCATGTTATGACACATCATAGAGCATGTAGGAAACTCTAAACTAACCTGCATCACTCAAATTGTAGAAAACAGCCATGGACTGCTGCAATCGTATCAAGTCCACAAAGATATTGTTGAATTTGGTGTAAACAAACCCTTCGGTCCGCAACACACTGTTAGAAACAGCACCGCTTCCCTTCCCGCGGCCCTTCCTTCCTTGTGATTTGCTATGGAGCGGCTGAAGAGACATCGTGTCTTCAATATACAAGTAGTCCCCTAATCGGTGAACAACATCTTCATTTGACACCTTCTTGGCAATCGCCACTCTGAGAGGAAGTGGAAATAGGTTTTCCGTGACTCCTCGACTTCTTAATGCATCTTTTAACACTTGATGTATTGCTTGATAGCCCTTGGTACTAATCCCAACAGCATCACAAATATCCTGAACATCTAGATCATTGACAATAGTAGAAAAATCACTAAGAAATCTCATAGTGATTGCGTCTTTCAAGTGTTTTGCCTTTGGAGCATCAAGCATCCCAATAAAATCCTCTTTGTTGAAACAAGAACGAAGTAAAGTAGCCCTAGCTGACACATTCTCGCCGCCGCACGTTTCTTGGACGAAGTTCCTATTGCCCAAAACAACAATGATGAGGGATATTAGACTTAAACAACATGAGGGACAGAACATGTTACCTCATAGCTGTCACCCTTCATTTTCTTGCACCTCCACGTGGTGCAAGAGTCCGAATTTCGGACAACTCTCGTTTCCTCACCCTACCTCCCATGGCAGTACTATTCATGTGTGAAAGAGTATCCTCAAGCTTTTTAATTACATTTTCCTTGGTTGTGATGGTGCTCTTTGCCTCCTCAAGCGCACTAGTAGTTGTTTTCATCTGATCTTGAAGATTGTGGAAACTCCCATTGAGCAACTGCAAATGACGCAAGTAGATCTCGGACCGTGCAATCTCCTGTTTGTTGAGTCTCTTGCAGTAGCCCAACAAACCTTGCTCTCCATTTCCAACGTATTGTAACAGTGATGGAATGTTTGTAAAAGACAGATGAACATTGAGAGAAGGATCCTTTGGATACAAGCATCCGTCTGTCCAGAGATCCACATTCTTCTCCCCTTGAGTGCGGCGTTCGTTGGCTGAAGGTAATGTACCCAAGCATGTTTTCTTTGTCAGAACATACTCTTGAGGTAGGCGTAGGAAAAGCCCTGGAGACCTACCGCGTGAAGAGCTTGCTGCGACATTGGTCACGTCGTCAAAAGGCATTGTAGGATAGAGAGATGGAGCTTGAAGGATGGAGAGATGGGTGTGTAGTGCAGCAGTAGGTGCAGGTGCAAGGGGGATGGGTGTAGGAGAGGAGCTTAGATTAGGAGGGAAAGTTTTCAATTTTGGGGGGAATTTCCTAAAAGTTTTGGAGGGAGTCAAAAAATGTTGAATTATGAGTAATTTAACTTAAAAACCTTTTTTTTTATTATGTGTATATGTTGGGGGTACTTTTTAGGGGGGAATAGAGTTTTTTTGAAAGTTTTTGAAAAAAGTCATTTTTTTGACCTCTTTGACCCACTGATTTTCTTAGGTGGCATGGGAGAGTTAAGAGGCCACTTACAAGTTGGCCAAAAAGCTAGAGAGAGAAGACCCCCTACCCCCCTACTTTTCAAATGGTTTACCCCCCCCTTCCCTACTTTTTAAATGGTTAACCCCCCCCTTCCCCCTACCTTTTTAGGGGTCAAAGGTGGAGGAGACCCTACCAAAATAGCCCCATTCAAAGCCTTTGTCCCCCTTAACCTTGGCAGGCTTCCTTTAAATTAGGGATTCTTACAAGGCCCATGGAGAGTCCATTTTTTTCCTAATGAGCACACATTTACGCCCAGTGATTTTGGCATATCTCTAATTATTGAACATGGTGAAGAAATCTACTGGACAAATTGCAATGATTTTTTAGGATACAAAAAATCATGAAATCATTACTTTGCCAGGCATAGCTACTTGCATATAACTTGTGCAACAATTGTATATTGAGTTCAAGAACACGTAGAAAGAGCACCAAAATGCATGAGCAAGTCACACCAATAATCCAATGCCTGCATGCAAACATCCCATAGTTCTGTTTCTCAAAGAATCAGACCCGCTTGTTGCATTGGCAAGCCAAGGGCAAGATCTTGCAAGCCAAGAAGAGACACCTGATATTTTGCACGGCAGAATCCTTGAGCTTGAGATAGAGCTATCAGAGGCCCAAGCCAAAAGCTGCAAGAATATGCAACACCTACGGACCATTTCCAGATTAGGCTGGTCCTCTGCAACAAGAATTTCCGGGCCCATCTCATGTGCTTGAAATTACTGAGTTTGACATAGATGAACTACTCATGAGCTGACTCAATCTTTCGCTTGAGCACTTCGCTCACTTTACCCCTATCTATTTTGGTAAAGGGCTATAATTTTTGTAATCACAGCTCGTCATTTATCCCCTCAGTTGTCCATTTTTGTATTCTCAATCAACCAAATTGTATTATATTGTATTTAAGTGTAATTATGACTCTTATTGCAAAAGTAACTTGAGATAGAGATAGAGAGAGAGAGAGAGAGAGAGAGAGAGGTGAACATCTTGTAGTGTAAAATGGAGATGTGCCATAATTTTCACATACTTACAGTGAGAAAAACTTATATGCCTTTAGTCATACATCTTCCTCTCCTTCAAACACACCAATCATATCATCTATTCCATCCATATTAGAGAATTCTAAAGCTATCTCCCATTCCATTTCATCATCATCGTTTGCTACCACAGCTATAGCTTCACGGGTTTGAAAAACACCATAGTGCTTTTGTGCTGCTCTTGAAATAATGTACACTGGCTTATGAATATGTCTCATGTTGCGAAAAAGATAAACCAAATTAGCAGCATGTTTAGGATGAAGCCATTTTCATTTCTTGGTATGCATAGAGTCAAAAGCCGACAAATTTCTCTCATAGATTCCACTTGATGTAGCAATACTAATAGAAATCTAAAAACAATGTGTTGCAGCTCCACTACTCCTTCCACCATAGATGCACTCTTGTGTGTGCAATGGTATCTATATTCCATGGATCATGTAACATGCCAACTCTATTAGCATAATCAACTTGTTGATGAAAAGCAATCTTCGCATCCTCTTGTCTTAATAGTTGAGAGAACATTGTTTTGAAGTCATTCATGACTTCTTTATTGGTTGATTGTTGGTGCATTTCAAATTTGGGATCCAATACAAATGCACCACCATTCAACGGTGTATGCAATTGCACCCATCGCTTGTTGGCAGCTATGACTATGGAAGCTTTGTCCTTTGCAACAAAGCCAACATGCTCTCGTACTTTTCATAATTTCTTTGACATATACCAATAGACTTGACCAAATACAAAAGAGTCTTTGTCCACTATTTGCAAAAGATCTACAAATGGTTTGGCTAGGGTGACAATTCTCTCTACATTGCACCAAAAAACTTGCGACTTCACAAGGTGTACACATCTTGTATCTGCCTCCTCGTAGGTAGAATACTTGTTGAGCCAAGCATCCTATCGTCTATCGGCTACCATTTCAATCAATGCAAGATTCACTTCTTGCAAGGTGGCAAGAACATAATATGCGGTTGGAAACCTTGTCACACAAAATATTTGCAATGTTTGTTGGGTGATTTTAATAAAAAAAGAGAATTTTAAAATTGATGCTCTCTAATAAATTTCACCACATGACTTGCATCCAACAGCATTTGTTTTATGATGGCCATTTCTCCGATGTCTTTTAATAGAAAATTAAGAGTATGCGTGGCACATGGCACCCAAGTAATTTGTGGGTACTTAACTTGGATAGCCCTTCCTGAAGCCTTGTAATTGGATGCATTATCTATGAAAATTGCAGTCACATTCTTTGGCCCACTTGTCTTTGCTATGGTGCACTCATATATCCTTTCTGGATAATCACTAGTCTTGTCTTTTAAAGAGGTGTCAATGGCTTCTACGAACATAATCCCTCTAGGATTGAAAAACATCACATTGATGAGCGAGTTCTTTTGATAGTTGCTCCATCCATCCAACAATATGGTGCAATCATATGCAAGAACAAAGTCCACCACCGTGCACTTGAGGATGAATTTAGTACTATCTTTTACTTTATCTAGATACTCCGTGTGCATCTTATTATAATCAAGAAGCACAAAACCTTTTTTGGTCGTGCTCATTAAAGCATCTTGAAATATGGGGCCATTGAATGGTATATCGCACGCCAAAAAATCTTGCACCCATTTCAAGTGCAACTCAAGAAACATTTCTTATCTATTGATTCATATAGCATTTGGCTATTGGATGATGCTTTACTAACTCTAGTTGAGCTAGGATTTTCTGCTGCTGACGTTGAAGCATGTCCATGAAAAGGAGCTGATTGGGGAGTGCAATCATTTTCTTCCATAGACACATGCTCTGTACTCTCATTGAAAACAGACATTTAACATACATTGCAACTTGTTTGGCATTAACACTTTTCTTTTAGCTGCAAGAATTTTCTCTGCAATGCGAGCATACTTTGGCAATCGAGCATAAATATCTCTTGGCAGAGCCATACACTCGGACACATCACCAAGGACTTTAAACAAATGCTCTTTGATTTTGATCGCATTACCACTAAACTCATGGCCAGAGGTCTTGAATTTTAATCGAGATGTATTATTTTCAACACGCAATGCGTGCATGTAACTCCACCCAAGCCCTTTGACCATGCTCACAAATAAATTTAAACTACCAAATCAACAAATCCAGTTGTTTATTTTGAGGTCAAAATTAATTCAAAGCAGCAAACTGCAAAAGCAATGCTCTATCGATCAATATAGTGATCACAATCTGTCCATATTATCAACTAGTCTCGTGCTACATTATCAATTAACAATAAACAATAATAGCCTTAGCATTCTTCAATAAACTCTTCTCAATAAAATTATATTTTGATGCACTAAATAACTTCATCACTTCAAAAAAAACATTTCAAACACATTGCACTATATCGATTCAACTAAAGTGCAAGCTTCTGGCTTTCACACATTACGATAATTGATAATATTAATCACTTAATCAAAACAATACAAATATTTAAACTCATCATCACGTTGCACTATATTAATTTATCTAAAGTGCAAGCTTAAATCTTTCACACATTACGATAATCAATAATATTGATGGAATCTTGCAATTGATTCTCATTAGAATATGAGGACTAATTGCAAACCTTGACGATTGTCATATCGATCTGAATTGCAAACATAAAGTTCTCACACTCCACGAAAACCTATTTGCATTTGATGCATGTGTACAATCACACAATATGATAGAGGTAGCAATCCAAATAAAGATAATGTGATATCAATGTATTTGGGCATGAGATTCATAATATTTGATTCCAGTGAGAGCATAGTGTGATGACTCTACACAAGACAAAGAAATTTCTATCTATGTTCACTTTGAGGTGAAAAAATATCTGCACGTCAAAATCAAACCTACCAAAATAAAACTGACCTCTATTCTATTATATTTTGCAAATAGATAATCTCATGTGAGAGCACACTCTACACACAACAACAATCACTGCTAAACAATAAACACCTTGTATAAGTGAGAGTTTGAGCTCTACACAACATACAAAGCTTACATAATTTGATTTTAAATAAATAATTAATCAAATTTTAACAAAACCATTGATTTTAATCAAA
Organism: Adiantum capillus-veneris; assembly: GCF_014529385.1. Taxonomy (NCBI): domain Eukaryota; kingdom Viridiplantae; phylum Streptophyta; class Polypodiopsida; order Polypodiales; family Pteridaceae; genus Adiantum; species Adiantum capillus-veneris. The sequence continues at coordinate 10,930,847 of NC_140955.1, forward strand.
AGATTTTAAAACTATTTAAATCATGATATCTTTAAATTATAAAAAAATTTATTTTTGTGATGAATACTAGTCTCAACAAGGTGCATTACAGATATGTATACTTTTTTTTTTATCAATACATTCTGTGATCGATTTTTTTTTGTCAGAAATATCTTTCGATCGAATTTTATTTTACAAAAAAACTAGGAAAAAAATACATTCCTTGCTTTTGTTGACGTGGCACCGTATAATACACTCATATAATATGAGGTCATGAAAAATATGCCTGTATATGACGTAGTATGTTTCCCATATAACGTATAATGAAACTTAGCAAATGGCCTCTTAGACTCATCTGCATTCTTGCTAGTAGTTGCATAGTTGTTTAGCTGCCTCCTCTCTAGACAGTCACATTTAAAGTGACTATGTCTTCCACAACCCCAACATATTGTAAAACCTTCTCCTTCTGGTGATGCTCTTGTTTTTAAGAAGCAAAGAAGAGGTCAAAAATCTAATCTTGCTAATCAATCTTCATCTTCTCTAATTGGTTTAGGTGGTACAAGTTCACTCACTCCCTCATGTAGTAAACTTTCTCCCATCAGTCCTCACTTTCAAGCACTTAGGATGTGTGTGTCAATCGCTGGAGCAGATTCTAGAAGAAAACTACTTCCAACTCCTTTCAGTTTTGAAAGTGGTGCTCCTTGACAACATTTGTTAGTTGCTCATCAATTTCTAGGACAAGCTCAAGGTATTGACGAGACTTTACCGATGGTGCCTTTACAGAGAGTCATTCTTCCCCCTAGAGGTATGCTTGCTACCTCTCATAAACAAAAAAAAGCATCAACTCATGACGTTCAAATCCTTTAGGAACATGCACAACACAAGAAGCTTGAAGGTCATGCTTGGTCAATTTGAGTAGGTGTTTTTGGGCACTATCAAACAATTATTGAGCCTCTTATTTCTTTATGTCCTTGATGATAAAGGTCTCAACAATGAGGAAAGCATTTTCAAAGTGGTAGGTTATCTTGTTGATGTCAGAGAAAATACCTCGCACAATATCTTATATTGTCTTCTAGAAGGAAAAGAAAAACAAATTGTGAATGACAAAGATAAGAAATATTCTTTCAAACTTGCTTCATAATTTTAGTTTTTAGTTTTGTTTATCAAGATTTGTCGCAAAAGTAGAGATAATCTTGTTACTTAATTTTTTGAAAAATTAGATGCAAAATTTGGTGTTTGTAAATTATAAGCATGTGTTTTATTTTCATTTTTCATCACAATAGTGAAATCACAAAGTTTATGTTTTATTAATTGGTCAAAAATTGATGTGATTATGGGAATGTAATTTTTATAAGTTAAACATTTGATTGTGAATTTGTCCATTCTCCATGATCATTCATTGTTAAATGAAGCATGCTGTAGAAGTTTTAAGATTTTTTAGCCATAATATTTTTTGAGAAACACTTGCAAGCTTAAATGCTCATTTTTCCATTTGGTAGAGGCACCAAAAATCATCAGAGATAACCTAAGCTTCTGCCCTCTACCAAGGATGCGGATGTGGAAGGCCCAGGAGATACTACAAAGAAGCCAACCCACTTGGCTAAACTATCTGAAGCTACCAGGATTGAAGGCAGGCGAGAGAATAAGTGTTCAATACATGGTGAAAACCCTAACGGGCGCCATCACATTTTTCACTGGCTCGCCTGACCTTTCTTGCATTATGATGAGGAAGATTTGCAAAACCATTTTGGCAGTCTTTGAGATTTTCAAACCGGGCCAGGTGACAGACAATATCTTCTTCTTTCAACATACTTACAGATGTGCATATGATCTTTCTGGTCAGCCTTCCAAGGAGGTGATACATGCACTCTATCAAAGGATCATGTTTCTGCCATCCTATCACCTCCAGGCCTTTGAAGAAGATTTCTACACCGGCTTCTTCACCATCAACACTGACATATTCTGCCCAACAATACTGGATTCACATGCAAGATACGAGTCGCTGCTCAAGATGCGAGAAACCATAAGATGAAGAAGCAGCTCAACAGCCATGTCGGGGACGACATGAGCAAGGAGGGGGGGAGTGTTAGAAACTGGATACACCCTATGGAAATCGATTGCTCGTTAGATTATCATTTTTTGTAATTATTCATTCATTGAGAAAACCTGACATTTCACCTTGTAAATATTGGGGCTTACAAAAGTTTCTAGATTGTACCCCAGTTTTGACATTTAGATTGAGTATATGGTTAATTTGGAACTTTTGGGTTTGAGAATTGTAAGGTATTTATACCACTTTTTGACCTTAATGAAAAAAACCCTTTGGTCATTTTAAAAAGGTTTGAAGTCTGTGAGTGAGCGTACTGTGTACAAGAGAGAGTGAGAGCTTTATCTTGACGCTATGTGTGCACTGGTGGTCGGAATCGAGTGCAGAGAAGTGCAGCGTGTTGCCCCCAACGAGAGCTACGCGCCGATACCTACATTGCACGCGTACGGTCCATTTTTGCGAGATCCATCTGGTGATTTGGTGAGCATACATTGTTCGATTTTTCATTGCAGCATATCCATGCGTTCACATTGAGTAGAGCTACACATTAGGCACTTTAGATTTCAAAAACAAAGACCTGCAGTTTTTGGCTAGACATCCTATGTGATTTTTCACCGGGTGTTTTGGGTTGGGGTTTTGGTTCATAGGCCTTAGGGAGAGCGACCTATTGGTGTTAGTAGGGTCTCCTTTAAGTTCTGTGGTGTTTCGAGATTGTTTGATGGGTTTTAGGTTAGAAAGCGTTGTAGAAAGTTTCCTCTTATACACTCCTGAAGGCTGTGACTTAGACATTGGGTAGAGACCTCTGTAGGAATTAGTTAGGAGTCGATCGAGTGTAGGTTGACACTCTATGCTTGCTTCCATGCGCCTGTGGGTCGAGCTTCATCCTTAGGTGACAAATCTTGTTAGGTGAGTTCTCGTTGTGCTGACGTCCGTCGCGGCGTATCCATCCAAAAACTACTGATCACAAGTAAGATTCTATTCAAGAGAATTAAAATTGTTGCTGCCAGTGGCTAGACTTGTAGTTGGGGTTTATGCTGTATGGCTCCCCTCATGGTCACTCCCTTCATCATATGGCATACTGTTGTTGATATTTTCATATATCTCTGAGGATAGTTTAAAATGGTTATGCAGGCCCGATTTGACCTCCATGGGGAACCGTATGGCTCTAACAAGATGGGAGTAGATCCTGATCGGTGGTTTCTCATTCAATAGGGTATAAGTATCAACTTTTCCCTCAACCAAGGCATAGTACAAACCCTCAACTAGAATTCCACCATTTACGATCTTGTTATTCCAAAGGTCCTTCAATACTCTTGGTGCTCGGTGCATGGTTTTGGTGCACTTTAGAAGGTAGAAGTCCTCTTTCTCCTCGGCTGCTTTCACTGCAAAGTTATCCCCAATGGACAGTAATTGGCTCAACACCTAAGGGTCTCCTTCATACATAGGCATGGTTAAATCCACACTCACTTGGGAGAAAAGCAGATCATTGTAGTTCTCCTCATCATCCTCGTCGTCATCACTACCTACTTGTACACACTCTGTCAATGGCTCAATGGAGAGATTTTTCCATTCTTCAGTGCGCTGTTTATTATTGCATCTCCTCCATTGCCCATGCACACAAGGATCACAAAAGCAAGACAGCGTCTGAAAACGCACATCACATGGATTGTGTGTTGAGTAGCCGTCAACACAATGGAATGAGCGAGACCTTGCAATTGGTTTGCAGTCCCATAGTGGACAACGCAACACATCATTCGATGAAACCAACCAGAAGACCCTTCTTGTGCTGGCACCCCCACCTTCCCTCGCTGTGTGAAACCTCGCGTTTAGAAAATTCACCACATCAGTCGCACACTTCATGGGCCATCCATCGGGCTTTAGCTACTCATGCATCAAGGTTCTCTTGATAACAGCACCTGCACCATCATGCTCTCCTTTTCCATGTCCTGAAGAGGAGAAGTTGTGCATCATATGCAATCCTGTCAATTGATAATACTTGGATACAAAATAGTATGGTCGTCGTGCCTTGAACTGTGAAGCGGCACCATCTGACCAAACCCAATGATAACGGAAACACTGTCCTTGTTTTTTCATCCAGCTGTCATGCAAGAGAAAACAATGTTGAACAAAGAGCGTGTCATGGAGCTTATTGTCTGATATGTAAAAATGCAGAGTCTTCTCAATGGCTCCTACTGAATTTTTGATATAAGAGATGTGCACCAGTATTGTGACATGTGTTGACCACCAATGCATGGACTGAATCTCATTCTGCACTTTAAAGCTGTAATTCTCTGCAAAATCAACAACAGAAACCACAACGTCACTTGAAAACTTTAGCAAGCAGTCTTTAAATTGTTGGGCCTGCCACCTAAAAACAAAGTTGTGCTTGACAACGCTTTTCAGATGATGTGAAAAAAGATGAATGAAAGTTGCACTTTTCATCCTTTCCACGACTAACTCCTTTCTCTTCTTCTTGTTTCCTTCAACCTGTCCAATACCTACATCCTTAAATATCTTAACAATCACCTCCCTGCTATCTGCTGCAATCTCGTCTGGGCAGAATGACAAGTTACTTACACCACATCTAGGGCACTCTCCCAGCAAGCATCTCTGTGCATGATATTCATGATTAGGGAAAGGGCACAATATGAAATCCAACAAGATACTTATGTGCTGAAAAACTGCCTGGTTTGTAGAACACTCACCTACTTCACACTGTGTACCACAAATGGAGCATGTACATGGATGTTCCTTTGCGTGATTCCCAAACTTGTTCAAGCGCATTTGATTGAAAGCATGGATGTTCCTTTGCGTGATGCCCAAACTTGTTCTAGCGCATTTGATTGAAAGCATCCCTGAAGTATACCATCTGGATATGGTAAATACAGCAGCAAGTATAGCGCTCCTTTAATTTTCCGACAAAGAATGGCTTGAGTGTCTCAAAGGACCTAAGTGATAACTCCACCGCAGGATACGTGCTTTTGAATCTTCTGTAGAGCTCCACCTATATACAAAATTTGATCCACATTAGAGCTCATAATATTACTATAAAACAGCAAAGCACCAAAGTAGTTTACAGTACCAAAATTAACAATGTAAACCACCAACTCATTCTAAAATACCAAATTTGGCACTATAATGCCAGATTTCACTCTATAGTACCAAATTAAGTGCAGAAAAGCACCAAACTAGATTGATAGTACCAAACTGGATTCATAGTACCAAAGTGGGTACATTTCTGTACATTGCATAGAACTAGCCTATATTCATAGGACCAAGCATGGTCCATAGTACCAAATTATGTACATTGCATAGTACCAACCGAATCCATAGTACAAAACAGGGTCCCTACTACCAAATTATGTACATTGCATGGTACCAACCTGAATTCAAGGTACCAAACAGGATCCCTAGTACCAAGTTACGTACATTGCATGGTACTAGCCTGAGTTCATAGTACCAAGCAGGATCTCTAGTACCAAATTCTGTACGTTGCATGGTACCAGCCTGAATTCATAGTACCAAACCTAGTACCAAATAGGATCCCTAATACCAAATTGTGTACATTGCATGGTACCAGCCTGAATTCATAGTACCAAACATGATCCCCAGTACCAAATTCTCTACATTGCATGGTACCAGCCTAAATTCATAGTACCCAAAAGGATCATTAGTACCAAATATTGTACATTGCATAGTACTAGCTTGAATTCATAGTACCAAAAAGGATCCCTAGTACCAAATCTTGTATATTGCATAGTACTAGCTTGAATTCATAGGACCAAAAAGGATCCCTAGTACCAAATCCTATACATTTCATAGTAATAGCTTGAATTCATAGTACCAAAAAGGATCCCTAGTACCAAATCCTGTACATTGCATAGTACTAGCCTGAATTCATAGTATCAAACAGTATACCTAGTACCAAATTTTGTACATTTCATAATACCAACCTAAATTCAAAGTATCAAACAGGATCCCTAGTTCCAAAGTGGGTACATGTCTGTACCCTGCATAGTACCAATTTGGAAACCTAGTACCAATTTGGGTATTTTTTTGTATACTGCAAAGCTACAAAATGGATCCATAGTTCCAAAATAACAACTTTCCAGATACAAAAAAGTACCTAATTGGGACTGTGTATCTTTACTTTGGAGCATTTCTACCAAACAATGGTACTATGCATCTGTTTGGTACTATTCAGAATCTAGAGAAGCTTCAAATTGGGTACTACTTAGGTAGGAATTGGTACCATAATGATACTAGGTTTGGCATGCTAGGAATTGGTCAAATTTTGGCATGCTAGAAATGGTACCATGGAGCTGAGTATTCGTACAATGATTGTTGGCTAACAAGTTTTGGTATTCTGTGTTAATCCAAGAGTAAAAAGGCGAGCAAGGATTACAGTGTGGGCAACACATATTACCTAAGAATCATCTAGAAGATGTATGGGATGTTTGATGACACATTTTGCCTCGATCCTGTGCTTACAGATATCCTTTTGTTTAGGAGAAACTCTTGTCTCGGATTTCCAAAAAGTGGCCACCAAATCTCTAGTTTCGATTGTGATACTTGTATGCAGAGGCAACTGTCTGTGACAAGCACTAAGTGGCAACACTTCATCGTCATCTTTCATTGCTAGTCAACTGCTTGCTAGTCAACTTCATTCCTAGTCAACTGCTTGTTGTCGCTATATTACGTTGATGAACACCCAAGGCACCAACAATTTTGGATTGTTTCACAGTGGTTATGCTCTGATCACCATTGTTTAGTATCATCGTCAAAGAGGTTCTCTTCACGAAAAGCTCAATTGAAGAGTGGGGCACTTTCAGCTGAGTCAATGTGTTGCGAATACCGGAAAGAAGACTCGATTGCACATCCGAACTCCTCAACTTGGAAAATGGCTGATGATGCATGAGCTGCTCTAGAATTTCTTGTTGTTCTAGTGTTGTTAGTCCTTGGGTCTGCCGAAGACAACATCTAGCCATGGCTTTGCATATATTGTTCCTTGATCTGGTTGTAACAAGTTCAACTCTCTTAGCATGGTGGTGCTCCTTGTGTCATTGCTCGCGCTTCTTTTGTGCCCAATAGTCCCGCAAAAATACTTGGTTGCTGACAGGTTCATGAATGCTCGTGGTTTCCATCATAGCACCCTCTATAGATGCAGGTATCCCTGACTCGAGATAGGTAAAGGAATCACGCTCAGTATCCATTGTCATCTTGAAGATATGGTACTAGCCTGAGCTGCCATGGCTGTATGGTGGGAGAGGGAGAGAGGGAGAAAGAGAGAGAGATAGATAGATAGATAGAGAGAGAGAGAGAGAGGGTGGGCCGGAAGGGTGGGTGCTCCACAGAGAACAAAACAAAGAATGTGTGTGTGTGTGTGTGTGTGTGTGTGAGAGAGAGAGAGAGAGAGAGAGAGAGAGAGAGCAAGCCGAATCTCCTTCCCCACTTCTTGCACCCACGTCGTTTATTTGCTATAACCCGTTTCGGGAAAAAAGAAACACCCACCAAGCCTAAGTGGTGTCAAGGACAACCAATTTTGTACCACCATCCCTTGCTTTCAGCCATGGATGTTTTTGGCTAGAGGTCATACTCTTGTCCAACCTACTATCCATTGTGTTATGGAGGTTTTAGCCCAATGAGGTTTGAAGGTCCACCACCTATCCAAGCTAGATCTATTGAAAAAATCTATCTCTATTGTTTGAAGTTCAATGTGTGAATGCAGTAGTGATACTATGTTTACTACCATTGATAGTTTGGGATAGAGGTCCACCACTTGTCCAACCTACTAACCATTGCGTTATGGAAGTTTTAGCCCAAGGTGGTTTGAAGATCCACCACCTATCGAAGCTAGCTCTATTGAAAGAATCTATCACTATTGTTTGAAGGTTAAAGTGTGAATGGAGTCTAGCTACTATTTTTACTATCATGAAGGGTTTGGGACAGAGGTCCATCACTTGTTCAACCTACTAACCAGTGTGTTGTGTAGGTTTTAGCCCAAGGTGGTTTCAAGTTCCACAACCTGTCCAAGGGAGATTTATTAAATAGTCCTATCTCTACACTTGTCCAACATACTATGCATTGTGTTATTGAGGTTCTAGACCTAGGTGGTTTGAAGGTCCACCACCTCTCCAAGATAGCTCTATTGAAAGAAACTATCTCTATTGTTTGAAGGTCAATGTGTGAATGGAGTGTAACTACCTTGTTTACTACCATGGATAGTTTGGGCAGAGGATCATCACTTGTCAAACCTACTAGCCATTGTGTTATGCAGGTTTTAGCCCCGGGTAGGTCACCTAACAAAAATGTAACATATCACGTGAGTTCAACAGAAGGGTTTTTAAAGTTCTTGAAACTTGCAGAAATATATATACCGAAGGGATACTATTTTTTAAATTTGAAAAAAAACTTATAGATTTTAAAAGAAAAGGGTACATTTTATTCATTAAAAAATTCACAAATAAGGAGTTTTACAAACATGTCTTGAACTCACGTGATATGGTAGTTTTACACATAGTGAACCCCCCGAGGGTTTTAGCCCTATGTGGTTTCAAGGTCCACAGTCTGTCCAAGCTCGCTCTATTGAATAGTCCTATCTCTACTCTGATAGAGTGGATGGTTTTGGCTAGAGGTCCAACTCTTGTCCAAGCTACTATCCATTGTGTTATGGAGGTTTTAGCCCAAGGGGGTTTGAAGGTCCACCACCTATCCAAGCTAGATCTATTGAAAGAACCTATCTCTATTGTTTGAAGTTCAATGTGTGAATGGAGTGTAGCTATTATGTTTACTACCATGGATGGTTTGGGGTACAAATCCACCACTTGTCTAACCTACTAACCATTGTGTTATCGAGGTTTTATCCCAAGGTGGTTTAAGGGTCCACCACCTATTCCTACCTCTATTTATTGAAAGTCAATGTGTGAATGGAGTAGAGCTACTATGTTTACTACCATTGATGGTTTGGGACAGAGGTCCACCACTTTTCCAACCTACTAACCATTGCGTTGTAGAGATTTTAGCCCAAGGTTGTTTGAAGATCCACCACCTATCCAAGCTAGCTCTATTGAAATAATCTATCACTATTGTTTGAAGGTTAAAGTGTGAATGGAGTCTAGCTACTATCTTTACTACAATGGAGGGTTTGGGATAGAGGTCCATCACTTGTACAACCTACTAACCATTGTGGTAGGGAGGTTTTAGCCCAAGGTGGTTTGAAGGTCCACCACCTGTCCAAACTGTCTCTATTGAATATTCCTATCTCTACTCTAATAGCGTGGATGGTTTGGGATAGCGGTCTAGCACTTGTCCAACCTATTATCCATTGTGTTATTGAGGTTTTAGCCCAAGGTGCTTTGAAGGTCCACCACTTGTCCAAGCTAGCTCTATTGTTTGAAATTCAATGTGTGAATGGAGCGTAGCTAATATGTTTACTACCATGGATGGTTTGGGTATAGGACCATCATGTTAAAAGCTGGACACACCCACAAAAACTAACTACTCGGAGGATTATCACTTTTTGTAATTATTCATTTATTGAGAAAACCTGATTTTTCACCTTGTAAATATTGGGACTTACAGCAGTTTGAAGATTGTATCCCAGTTTTGGTAGATAGATGCAGTAGTTGGTTGATTTTGGAACTTTAGGGTTGAGAATTGTAAGGTATATATACCACTTTTTGACCTTAATGAAAAAACCTTTTGTGATTTTAAAAACAAGTTTGAAGTCTGTGAATGAGCGTACTGTGTACGAGAGAGAGTGTGAGCTTCATCTTGACGCTACGTGTACACCGGTGGTTGGAATTGAGTGCGGAGAAGTGCAGCGTGTTGCCCCCGATGAGAGATGTGCGCCGATACCTACATTGGGCGTGTACAGTCCGGTTCTGCAATCTCCTTCTACAAGCTTCATCTGGTGATTAGGTGAGCATACATTGTCCGATTTTGCATTACAGCATATCCACGCGATCACATTGAGTAGAGCTACACATTAGGCACTTTAGATTTTTGAAACGAAGACCTATAGATTTCGGCCAAACATCCTACGTGATTTTGCATCGGGTGTTTTGGGTTGGGGTTTTGGTTCATAGACCTTAGGAAGAGCTACCTATTGGTATTAGTAGGGTCTCCTTCAAGTTGTATGGTGTTCAAGATTGCTTGATGGGTGTTCGACTCTAAAACGCGTTGTAGGAAGTTTCCTCTTATACACTCTTGAAGGCTGTGACTTAGACAATTGGTAGAGACCTCTGTAGGATTTAGTTGGGAGTCGGTCGAGTGTAGGTTGACACCTTATGCTTTCTTCCACACGCCTGCGGGTCAAGCTTCATCCTCAGCTGACATTATGTGTTAGGTGAGTTCTCGCTGTGCTGACGTCCGTCGCGGCGTATTCGTCCAACATTGGCACCGTTGCTGGGGACGAAAACCTTAGGTAGGTGACCGAGACTAATCCTTGAGGATAGGGATTTTTGGCTTGCCAAAAGTCTTGTTTTACATTTAGATAGGATCAGAGGGTGGAAGACTCTCTAGGTTTTACATTTAGATAGGATCAAAGGGTGGAAGACTCTCTAGGTTTTAGAGGGAGTATAGGAAGTGTGTGTCTGGCCTAGATCCTTCGACTTAGGTAGACTAGGTAGACCAAGATAGTTTTAGGTAGTAGCCGAGTTCTTAATTAGGAATTGGAGTGGTAGAAGCGGTGAGAGGAGAGCTTGAGAGTCCGGAGAGGCCAAAAAGCAACCAAAACACCATTATCACCATTTCGCATGATAAGTAGGAGTAGAGTAGGTGGACATCATAATTCAGGATCTAGAGCACTTCATGCATGTAAACTTGCTTGGTAAAGTCATCACAAGTTTGTAAAAGACGCAAAAAGACACAAAAGTGTGTTTGAAAGCCTAAGAGGAGTCCAAAAGTTACTGTGAGTGTCTCTGATAGAGCTACAGAGCATCACGAGCATTTCTGTAAGAAAAAAAATTAATTTCAACCCAGGAGACATCCTACGCGTAGGATGTCTACAGGCTAATCTTGTGGGAATTTTGGGATTTTGAGTTGACCAGTGTGTTCAGAAGGTGGGGTTTATCCTAAGTTCAACTGGAAAGTGGAAATTTAACCATATCTTGACAGGATAAGGCCAAATAGACTGAAATTGCCAGACATCCTACCCAAATTGTGCCAAAACATTATTTTGAAACTAAAACCATAAGATGGCTGCATGAGCATGTCTTGCATGATATATTGAGTGACTGAGAGGGGTTTCACCTCATTTGGGTGAGAAAATTGGGTTCAAAGCGGACTTTAGCACTTTTGACTGAAAAAGGCAATTACAGCTAAAATTGGGGACTTTTGAAATCCAAACCAAAATCTAAGCATACCACTGGGTTACTGACATCAAGGGAAAACTGTGGGTCAAACAGGCCAAAAAGACATCCTACGCGTAGGATGTCTTTTGTGTGATTTTGGACTCCAAACCAAATTTTGAGTATACCAAAGTGATCAGCAACTCAAGGGGAGCCTGTGCTTTGAGTTTGAAGCCATTATGATGAAAAAGACATCCTACGCGTAGGATGTCTGAAGCAAGAAATTGAAGCCAAACATTGACAGTGGGAATAGGAAGGTCTTGTATAGCCTAAGGCAAGCCGCCTGGTCAATTTTGGTCCAATTTGGAGTTGATTAGACTGACCAAGATCAACAAAAAGCTGTCCGAGCAGATTTTTGTCTCATTGACCAGCTAATAGGTGTCCAAATCAAAAAGTGAAAACAGCCGTGGGCTCAGCACATGAAGGGGAAACCATAGTGCAAAAATCCAAGCAAAACAAAGCAGGAGACATCCTATGCGTAGGATGTCTATCTGGGCCTACTGAAGAGAAAATTTGACTAAGCTTAGACAGTGAGACTCCATTTGTCTTAAGGGTTCCAGAATTTCTTTTATAAGTGAATTTGGACCTTGTTTGTCCATTTGATAGAGCAAAGACTGAATTCAGACTTTTTCGCGTAAACTGGCCAACATCCGAGGGAAGCAAAATTCTAGAATAGCAGACCTAGTCCAGAACATCAGCAGTGTATAAAATACACTAGTGGTTGAGGTTAACTCTCCAGTTATACCAATCATTACTAAGATAACCTCTAGCAGATAAATGCTTTGATTCGATTGCCGAAATTAAACGCTTGTGTACAGGTATATTCAGCAACAAAGCAAGAAGTTGTGCGGAGACTGATCCTTTTCCAGGTGAGTGGTTGGATTTTTGATAAATTGCATTGATAAGTTTGATGAATTTAAGATCAGGAAGATACATTGTTAGAGACGAGAAGGTGGCACGTGACCAAGGTAGCTTAGTGTCCACCGAAGAGAGTGTAACTCGAGCAAGGCTAGATCCGTTAGCACCAATTATTGAGGAAGGTAGTGATAATTAACAGCCAGGATGGGTAGTCAACAGCCAGGAGGTTTCACATACGACGGACCAATGCCAGGGGGAAGCACCTCCCAAAATCCTTTGAATGATTCCAAACTCACTGTGATCTTCTTAGAGGGAACAAACTCACGGGGAGCCCTAGTCTATTCTGACTATCGAGGACGCAAGTGAATTTGTATTGAAGAGAGGCCAGCTCAGAGATTGGAGATAATCCGAGTCTATGATGATGGAGATAGATTCCGAGACAAAAAGGGCAACCACTATCTGATAGTTAGTAACCCTGAAGATTACAACAGATATGGAGATAATGTGGCAAAAAGGAAAATGGTTTCAAAGGCTCAAGAACCGCCACCAAACACTGATCGACCCGGAGATATTTTTATGTATGATAAGAAAACAACTAGGGTTCCAACTTATAACGAGAACCTGGGAATCTACAAGCATGAGAGTGAGGGCATAGTTGCCTACTTTCGCAACAAAGAACCATACGTAAACGAATTAAGCAAAGACAAGGTTCTATACTTATTCTCTTATGAAACTGCCATGGGGAAGGGTATAGTTTTTGCTGATAGATACGGGCGAGAATACCAACGTATTCTCTGAGAGGAGGTAGAAAGGACAACAGGTCCAGGAGCATCAGCATATGCCCCTGAAGAAGTTCCAAGAGCCACCTACACCCCAAGTAAGTCGACAAATCCCTTTTCTGATGAGCATGACGCTACCTCACATTCCACCTGACCGCAAGCATTCAACAACCAAAACCAACCAGCAAACCAGCCATCATTGCAGGCATGGCCCAGACAGAGTGCAACAATGGAGCAAGACCGAAATCGAGAGGGTTATCAATCCGCACGAGGGCTAAGGGATTTGCAAGAACCACCACTCTATTCAAGGTATCAAGGAGAGAGTACGCCAAAGACTCAAGGGTCAACAGAGCCTGGAGGGCCACCCACCCGGGGCGGTCACTTATCAAAAGCTTCCTATATCACGTGCGTTCAAGAGGTTATTAACAATACCTCAATATACATACTATATTTACACTACGTGGCTATTTAAAGAACCCCCACCCCCCTCTGTATGTATACATTTTGATCTTTTAATAATCCTCTTCGGTTAACTCATGTGATAGCATACACATTCTAAAAAGTGACCTCCCCGAGGCCACCCATAGAACGAGTTCGAAGAGATAAACCATCTCTGGCGAGAACTGTTAGAAATTATGGCTTGGGAGCACCACTGGGAGAGGAACCAGCCTATTATAGAAGACCTGAGGAGTTATATCGATTAGGACGTGGAGATCCAATGATGAGGTTTGTAAACCATCGGAGAATTAGACCTTCTCAAGTGCAAAAATGGGTAAACAAGAAATACATAGGAAGCAGAGACCCAAGAGATCATGTAGCAGCCTTTGTGCGTGTAATTAGAGCTGAAGAGGTGTTAGAATTTCCTACCAAATTTGTAGAGTTTGGACTAACCCTAGAGGATGACACTGCCACTTGGTTTGACTCTGTAGAGCGAAGAGACTTTGAGTCTATGGAAGAAGTTTTTGACGAGTTTATTGAGGAATTCTCACAAAGAGGGATATCTCATAATACCGTCTCACAAATCCATAAATTCAAACAAAAAGATGGGGAATCTGTATGAAAGGAATCCCTAAGACTAAAAAGATATGTTAAGTTTTGTCCTGTGGAAGAACTGCCAACTCAGTCCAGACTCATGTTGATATTCATCCAAGGACTAAGGAATGCATATCTCCAGAAATACTTACATAAGAAAAGGAGCATGACGTTGAATGAGTTAACCAAGAAGGATCTTTACCTTATGAACAATTGTGTGGTCTACAAAGAGGGAGAGTTCAAGGACCTTGACGACGATTCATCTTCACAACAAAGTGGAAGCAAGTCTTCTAAGATGGCACCGAAAGGAGAAGTAGCTGTAAACCAAGAGCTGCTTGTAGATGAAGTGCTAAAAAAAAAAACTTGTACACCAAACCCCAGGCTAAATAGCCCAAGTGGTGTGCTATTGAACAAAAATGGACAAACCATGGGACAGAGGAATGTTATTATAACAAGGGGTATGTGAGAGAGAGACCTTACGCTCCCCAAGCTCAGGTAGCATCTCCTCAAGTTCCACCGATGCCTAGGTATCAAGCAGGCAACCTACTAGGACGTGTAACCGGTGTTGGGACAACAACCACCCCTATCAGGATTACGACCAGTTGGTACAAGATACACACCAACCGTAACCGAATCAGAAGATAAGCCTTTGGTGCCTATGCATGCATATTATGAAGATCCTAATGGATATGCGGAAAACTATGACTATTATCCACCGTAAGAACCCTCGACACCGGAACCATGGAGCATGATAGGAAGTACAGGACCACCAATAGCTGCGCATTCTTCAGGAAAAGGGAGATATAGCTTAGATGAACGAACATTGTTTTTCATAACCAACGGAGGCATGGGCGGATAGAGACATGCATACCAACAAAGGGGAGCCCAAGGAGCACCTCAACAACCCAAAGGACCCTGCTACAAGTGTGGCGGAGACCATTGGCTAAGAGACTGTCCTCATGATGAAATCATTACATTCAATGCGTATTGCACTAAGTGTGGAGTTACTCATTTGATTCCTGATTGCCCAAAAAACCCGAGTAAAGGAGCAAAAACCACCTTGAACATGCTAGAAACAGTACCTTCCAGTGGAGGGTCGAAAAATGAAACAATCATACCTATTCAGGCAGTAACACGAGACCAAGCTCAAAGAATGACGAATGAACCCATAGTTGAAGAGCCAAAAACCGATGCCCAAAGTTCAGAAATGAAAAATCAGAGAAGCACTTGGAAAGCTAGAAAGGCGCGTATGAAAGCCAGGAAGGAACGAGAGCAAACAGCTCTATCCGAGGAGTTGAAACATACAAAGGATAGATTAGAGAGGTTAGAGGATCTAGCTAGCTTAAGCTCACACACCACGGCAAACATAGCAATCAAGGAAATGGCAAAGCCCAAAAGTGCAGGATCAGGAGGATCTGTATTGGCGGACAAGGTAAATGAGCAGTTGGATGCGCTTCTAAAAGCTTATGAAGCTAGACTCAAAAAGAACCAAACCCAAGAGCAAAGGTGGATGACTTATCCATATGCGGAAATAGAAAAAGAGAGGTTGGAAATGTGTAAAAAGATGATCGAAACAGCTCAATCATTGATGGAAGACCCGCTGAGTAAATCTGCAAATTGGCATGAGGCACCGACTCCAACCCCTATCCAACCAACTTTAGAGGAACATGTAGAAACAAAGGAAAGACTCGCTAATGCCTATGAGTCCAGAGGAGAGCCTATCATAGTGCCAAATACAACAAATGAGGCAAGTGACGGGTTCCAGCCTAAAACATTGGCAGAAATGGGTAAGGACTGTAACAGTCTAGACAATCTGTGGAAGCAAATCTGTGAGTCCAACGAGGCTAATAGGATGAGTAACCACATGAATAGCACGAGAAAAGAAAAGAATTTAACCTTACCTCCTATTGTAGAATTTGAGGCAAGGTCACACAAATGAACTTTGAGATACATTCACAAGGGGGAGACCAAGGATCAATTAGTTCGGGGCACAGCCAACCAGACTCGCTAAGAACTTTACCCTCTTACCTACAAGAGTATGAAGCCAAGACGTAAGTGAGAGCAATCCCATCTCAAGGACTTTCTTCTAACAAAGTGATGGATTCACAAGGATTGATTGAGTTATTGTCCACACCTGTGGCATGCACAATCACATTAACAGAACTCCTAAGGTTACGGCCAAACATGTGGACCATAGTAGGTAAATGCCTAGAAAAATTTGGAGTGAAAGACCCCACCTTGAGGCTACAGGAAGGGATTAGAGAGTTGGACAGACCTCAATTAAACACTAGGCCAGTACCATTAAACAAGGTTGGAGAGTATTGCGAGGGAGAAGATGGAAACACCACACTACCAGTAGAATTCCAAGGAGTAGTTTCCAAAGCTATTCTTGACAGTGGAGCGGGATTTGCTATCGCCACTAAGGAAATCTGGAAAAAATGGGGAAAACTAGATTTGAGAGCTACCAGAATGAAATTGCAATTGGCAGATGGGTTCATGGAGAAGCCTCTAGGACTATTAGGAAAAGTGATTGTCACATCGTGAGGAATCGAGTATGAGCATACATTTGCAATAGTTGATTTCGACAAAAAGAACAATTATGAGATCATCTTGGGACGACCATTCATGCGATAATTGACGATGGTCCAAGATTGGGGTTATGACTACATATACCTCAGACATGGCAAGACAACAACTAAAATACACCTGAAAGACCATAATTACAAAGATGTGAACCAAACACCTGTGGAAGAGTTTGATTTAGCTACAGTAGCAAGATCAGAACTCCCAGCATGGTTAGGGCAACAAAAAGATCTATGGATGTGCGGAGCTTCACATTGTGGAAGCTTAAGAAGAGAGAAATGCATCCTAGAAAGAGAAATTGAGGACAAGGAGTATATTCCGGAACCTTTCACTGAAGATGCCTTGGAACCTCTAGAATGGGAACACATACTAGCAACATTGGATGTATGTACCATTACAAATAGTCCAACAACAAAATTTTGTGATAAGGATGGCTATGATGTGCTACCCTACTACATGGTAAGCATTATACCAGGAGAAGATGAGACTGTAGAACCACGAGAACAAGAAGAGTTTTATAACTCCTCTGAACATCTGGAAGTAAATGATGATGCAGATAATGAGTGTTCAGACACCTCAAGTGAGAGTGGAAGGGAAACCAAGAATATCAAGTTTTATGATTTTGCTAATCAACACCCTAGACTCCAGGAACGCTATAGGAGGAAACGAGCAGGAAACAAAGTGAGAGAGAACCTGATGCCCAGGATAAAAGGTAAAACTCACTATTTGATGCTTGTAAAAGCAGAGGATTGTGTAAAAGATCACATATCAAGAAGATTATCAAAAGATCAAAGGGAAAGAACGCAAGAGGAAATAAAACAGGAAACAAACAAAATCACAAAAATCTCAAAAATAAAAAAAAGAAACAACAAAAGACCAAGAGTGGACCAAATTGGAGCGTAAACAGAAATACCAAGAACTGAAACAGTCTTTACGTGAGATATGAACGACTGAAGAAGATAGTGATGGTAAAGGGGAGTCAGAAAAGGGAAACATGAATGTACCATCACACTATCGAAAATTTACCATCCAAGATAGAAAAATCATCATGACACCACCAGTCAGGGAAAGAACCAACCAAGAATCTTACGATGGGCGAGAAAATGCAAAAAGGATAGACCTTGCAGAACCAGGTGAAAAGCCTCAGCCGGTCTATATAGCAAACGATTTAGAACCTGAAGAAGAAGAACGGCTAACACAACTTCTCAAGAAGTATAAAGATGTGTTTTCATGGTCCTATAAAGACCTCAAAGAAGTTGATCCATCGATATGCCAACATACAATTCCTTTGAAATTAGATGCAAAACCTAGCAAACAATGTTCTTATACATATAATGACACATTTGCTAAACGAATCAAAGAAGAGATTGATAAATTGATGGAAGCTGAATTCATCTATGAAATCGAACATACAGATTGGGTGTCACTCATTGTGGTAGTTCCCAAAAAGAATGAAAAACTGCGAGTGTGTGTAAACCTCAAAAAGGTAAATGCAACCACCATAAGGGATAATTATCCCTTGCCAATCATAGAACATGTACTTGAACGGGTGGCCGAGAAACGGGCTTATTCCTTTCTGGATGGGTTTTCAGGATACAACCAGCTGGCAATAGCAAGGGAGGATCAACACAAAACAGTGTTTGCCACAGAATGGGGGATTTATGCGTATCGAGTTATGCCGTTTGGCTTAACTAATGCCCCAGCCACTTTCCAAAGGTTAATGACTCACGCATTCAAGGAATACCTAAGAATATTCTTAGAAATTTACATGGATGATCTTTGTGTACACTCTCTTCTACGAGAGGAACATATTGACCATTTGCAAAAGGGTCTTTGAAAAATGCAAGACATATCGAATCTGTCTCAACCCAGAAAAGTCTATATTCATGGTTAAGCAAGGCCGCATCTTAGGACACATTGTCTCAAGAAATGGCATAACCACTGACCTAGACAAAGTCAAAGTCATTGTAGACCTACCTAGGCCTACTAATGCGAAACAAGTGCAATCCTTCATGGGACACTGCGGATATTATCGAAGATTCATATACAGTTATGCAGCTATCGCACAATCTCTGTATCGTTTTCTAGTCAATTTCGATTGGACCGAGGAGTGTGAAACTTCATTCCAAAAGCTGAAGGAAAACCTTATATCAACACTTGTACTTAAGGCACCGGATTGGGAAAAGATATTCCATGTTCACATTGATGCTTCTGCATATGCCATTGGAAGTATTCTAGCTCAACCTGGAGACGAAACAATGGATTTTCCAGTTTGCTATGCAAGCCGACAGTTAAACAGTGCGGAAAAGAACTACACAACCACCGAACGGGAAGGGTTAGGAATGATTTATGTTGTAAAGAAATTTCGGCATTGTTTTCTCGCAAACAAATTTGTGTTCTTCACAGATCATCAAGCTCTTTTGTATCTGGTAAATAAACCATGCAATACAGGGAGAATTGTACGTTGGTTTATTATGTTGCTAGATTTTTACTTCACAGTGGTGGTCAAAAAGGGTAAAACCCATCTACGAGCAGATCACCTTTTAAGGATACACAACGGGGAAGCTCCTGAAGGAGTAGATGATGACATACTAGATGCTTATCTTTTCAATATTTTAATGGTACCCAAATGGTCTCAGGAAATTGTTAGAATTCTTTCTTTGGAAGTGGGTTTGATAACACGGAATACAGATCCAAACAACAAACAATTTGACAAACAAAAACATTCCAGTTGATAGCAGGATGACTATATCATCTAGAATCGGACCAAATCCTACGATTATGTATAAATCTGGAAGAATTCAAGTGCTACCTTGAAGAAGCACATGTCCAGGATTGTGCATTTCATTGTTCAACAGTGAAAACACACCAGAGACTGAAAAAGTTAGGGGTTTATTGGCCTACTATGTATGCGGACACACATTCTTATGTTACCACTTGTACTATATGTAGTGCCACATGACCAGTGCATCATGTGACATTGTTTCAGGTAAACATTGCACCTGCATGGAGTCAATATATCATTGATTTATAACCACGAGGACGTTCCTTGAGAACATCACAAGCGCATGGAAAAGGTCTATAGAGCTGGAAGCTCATGACTTTCAGTTAATTGGGAATCAACTCTATAAGCAAGGAAAGGACAATCAACTTAGAATCTGTGCAAGTGAAAGCGAATACGTGCTGATTCTAGAACATGCACATAGCGGAATAAGTGGAGGCCATTTTTCGGGCGATAAGATAACAAAAATAGTCTTAACCGCAGGTATATGGTGGCCTACATTGCACATGGATGCGGAAGAGTTTGTAAAGCGTTGTGAAGCATGTCAACGCACCAAGGTGCCAATAAAAAGAGATGAGATGCCACTACGGCCAATGATGGGAGCAAGAGCATTTGCAAAATGGGGCATTGATTTTGTGGGACCTATCTCACCCCCTGCATAGCGCACCCATACCCAATATATCATTGTGGCTACGGACTATCTCACAAAATGGGTCGAAGCCAAGGCAACACAAAAAGCAGATGCACGCACCACTGCACAATTTTTGTATGAGAATGTTTTTGTAAGATATGGTTTACCAATAGAAATCGACAGTGATCGTGGGACACATTTTCTTAATGAAGTCATTGAATATTTGCTAGAGGAATTCATGGTCATACATAGGAAATCTGCTCCATACCATCCACAGGCAAATGGACAAGCTGAGGCCACAAATAAAACACTATGCATGGTTCTCACTAAAATAGTGTCGGAATCGAGAACAGATTGGGATCAGCAGCTACACTCAACACTATGGACATACAGGGTAGCTTACAAAACATCGATAGGAACAACACCGTACAACATGGTGTTTGGCCTAAATACTATACTACCCATAGAGTTTTTAATTCCAACTCTACGAGTAGAAAAATTCTTAGAATGGACAGGGCATGAGCTCTCTTCAAGAATAGATGATCTTGAAAAGCTAGATGAACTCCGCTTGAGAGCTGTAGCTTCAATCTATGCTAAAAAGAGAAGACAAAAAGAATTTTTCGACAAACATGTGCGCACTAAAGAGTTCAAAACAGGTGATTATGTACTTGTTTATACTTTGAAGCAACATGCCAAGAAAATTAAAAAGCGAGGGATGGGACCCTTTGTGATTAGTGATCTATCACATAGTGGAGCTGTCAAGCTTGCTACATTAGCAGGTGAAGAAATGCCAAACTGGATTAGTGAATGTCCGACTGAAGAATATCATCTACCACTCACACAGGACATGCTCCAACAAATTCATAAAGGAAAACAACGGATGAAGGAAAAACAGAGAGTACGAGAGGAAGATCAAGCAGAAGCACAAGAACGCATAGCAAAAAGAAGACTTCTGCGAAGACAACAACAAAGTGGAGCAGCATTGCGAATCAATGCCATTTGACCGATGAAGTTGGATGAAGACACAGTGGAGCCAATAATTGCAGTCAAAGTGGACGGCAATAAGGTTGAATCAATGGCATTGCTTGATTCTGGAGCTTAAGCAAATTTGATGTCTTACGGATTATACCAACAACTCAAATCCACAGGTCAGCTTCATCCTACTCCTCAAGTGTTGGAAAGTAGTACAAAACACTCGTTGAAAACATTGGGATGGATTATATTGCATGTACAAATACATCAATATATTTATCCACACAAATTCTATGTGGTGGAGGATGAAAGCACACAACACCCAATGATGTTGGGCCCCAACCTTGGCAAAAAGAGTACAATGTGCAGATAGAACGGAATGCAAATGCAGTCAAAATTCAACATGCACATGAACAACAGGTGATTGAGTTTGCTCAGCAATACTGGAATGATAAGCTGCAAGCAATGCAATCACTAGAAAAAGAACCACGAATGCCAACCAAAAACCACATGATACCAAAAGTCAACAGACAGGTGAAAGCCAACCGTGCTTATTATAGACATACGAAGTCACCGGCCGCAATGCAAAGACCTAGGATACCAAAACAAGAGAAACAAGTATGGATGCGGAAGGATAGAAATCACATGGCAGACAAACGACAATGCAACAAAAGAATTCAACCGAAGCAGATAGTTCAACCAAAAACCAAGGGCATAAAACATATATGGATCCCAAAGAAAATGCTTAGCAATAACCCAAATGTCACTCGCATTTGGATACCAAAACCAAAGCAAAAGGAACTCTCTTCAGTACAAGCAACAACGGAAGGCAGACGGCTATATTTGAAAAAAGGCAACCGACTTATGTGGATGCCAATCAGCAACAAAACAGTGGCAACAAAGGAAGTAGCCAAACATCTACAAAAACCGGCAAAAGAAAAATACCAATGGAAAGCAAAGGCAGTACGGTCCACGGCCATTCCGGCCAAGCCAATCCTCTCCATAGAAACAGCTCTACGGCTATATCAACGGAAGCGGAAAAGCGATTGCCTTTTGCAAAAAAGACAATTAAACAGAGAGCACTAGAGTTACAGCTGTTACTTGCAAAGAAAACAAGAAACCTCGACAGCGAATGCCAATAAGCATCTTGCTTATTCCCTTCTCTTGCACAACATTAATTTTTCCATGCATTGACCGAGTACGCATAAAATAGGGCCACATTAATCGGCCAAGCATTAGCACAATTTTTTCAACCATGCACAACACATACTCCAAGGCGATACCTTGTCATCCGGGAGGACTCCGGCTAGGAGAGGGGGAGGTATTCTCAAATGCAAAACCAATAGCAGAAAGAGCAAAAAAGGGCATGATTTTTGACTATTTTAAGGGTTGTTGTTTGATTGCGAAATTTTCTGGAGTAACCCAAGTACATATGTCCTTATACAACATGTATCTATAGGTATATGGGGCTAAATGCCAAATCAAGCCCCTAGGTGTATGTATATAAGTAGAAATAGTCATTTTTCGGGCAAAATATTGGTAAAACGGAGAAATCCGGCCATAAAAATTGCATGTGAGTGTATATAATGTTTTGCGGTGATGTTTGTGATTTATTATGATTTTTGGGGATTTTCTGGGTTTGATTTGCTATTTTTCTTTTAATTTTGCTAATGTTCGGCAGAAAAACTTCAAAAATACAAAAAGTAGGTGAAAACCGGTCGTAATGAAAAGAAAAATATGGGGATGATCAGTGACTATAGGACAACCTATGGTACAGTGGGGGTGCAATTATGAGACTGGAGCGGAAAGCGTGTTTTGGCCAGGTTTTGACCGAAATGCCAAATTTTTGGTAAACAGAGCAAATGGAGTCCAAATCAAAAAAAAATTGAGTCTAAACCGCATCTCCCAAGAAGATAGGAGCACATGTCAAATTTCATGAAAAGTGGTTCGGGGACCTCTATTATAAGAAATTTTCATCTCATTTTTAGCTCATTTTCACTATTGACTTTGTGGAGAGAGCTTCTGCCACCTAGAGTGGACGGACCTTCCAGCAGCTTCTACGACATGTACGACTACCCGACTAGCTCCAGACATGAGAGGTAGGCTCACCACCTTGAGCTTTTCGCGCATGTTTGTCATTTTGTCGTGAAAACTAGCGTAGGGTTCACACACAAAACGGGCGGTAGTGACCCACAAGTAGAGACGGCGGCCCAATGGCTAACCCAAAAGCAACAAGACTTCATTGGTAGCTTACCCTAGCCTAGGAGACCAAGCCTGGATCACCAAAGGCAGTAGAAAACCATCGGGAAAAACCCTAATTCCTAGAAACCCTCAAGAGGCCACCAAATGGAAAATCGGCGAAAAGGCAACCAAATGCTACCAAAATTCATGGGTAGGAGCATCTCGACATGCTCGACAAGTCTATGTGACCCGCATGACCAAAAAGTGACCCGAAGTGGCACTAAACTTCAGAAACGGCATCAGACACACAAAGCGTCAAATTGCTCTTGCGGCCAACTGCATGCCCGTTTGCCACCAAACTTCACGAGAGTCTTTTCGAGACCATCAACAACCAAGTCCTATGGTGGTAGACCACCACTAATCACCGAAGGTATGTAAACGCAACCACGGGTGCTTCTAGAGCGACAAATTGCCAAATGAAGCTCTGGTGAAGCCAAAGTCGACAAAAACCATATGGCAAGGATCCCCAGGGGATCGGGAAGCTATGGAGACCAACATCAAGAAATTTCATCACCAAAAAACACTCCAAAAGTCAGAAAACGGCTTGAAGGCTCTGAAGTCCACATAGGGAGTTATTCTCCATCCATTTGACTTTTTTGTTGAAATTAGGCTTAAAAGGGACTCAGGGGGACCAAGGGCGGCACTAGGAGCACAATCCATGCAAAAATCATCAGGAGACATCCTACGCGTAGGATATCTCAAGGGCATTTCTGGGCATAGACTCCAACATTTTTCATCATACACATTTTCTGAATGACCTTTACATGCTATCCACCAAGTCTCATCACATTTGGACCATAATTGACCTCATATGCATGAAAAAACGCAAAGTTAGGACATAGAGGCAATAATGGGCCATAGACCTACCAAATCTTGTCCAAATCACATGAAAATTGCACAACACACTCACCAATACATCAACAAGCAATCTGTGTGGTTAGAAGCAAAAATTAGTGAAGTAGACATTCTACGCGTAGGATGTCTATTTGACTTTTTGGGCATGCAGAAGATGTTTGTTCATTACAGATCCAATCACCTCATCATCAAGAGCTCATATATCAATTTTGAAGCCATTCTAATCATTTTTGACCCCCAACACCTTCAAAATACCTTCATTTTTGACCTCCAATACCTTCAAAATACACTTTTAGAGCCCAAAAACACCACACAGGCTCTTACAAGCATCAATCCTTGTCCAAATCCAAATCCAAGAGCATAGCCATGTTCCATAGGTCAAGGACTACCCATAGAACAAATCACATGTCATTTTGATGGAATAGACATCCTACGCGTAGGATGTCTCCATCATAATTTAGGCCTTTTGTGCAAAAAGTGACATCATGGGAGCCAATACCATGGTGCAATGAGCCCATATACCAATTTTCAACCCATTTGGACATCAATTGCTACCTATTATGGACTTTCTACCCAATTTGTGACCTAAAGCCTGAATCAGCCAAAAAATCCACTTTTTGATATCCAAATCCAAATCCAGGCACATAGCCATGTTCAATGAGCCATGCACTACCAGCATGTCAAGTATCAACCCATTCTGATGAAAAAGACATTCTATGTGTAGGATGTCTAAATGAAAAATTTTGGTCAGATTTGCACTGTGAGCACGTGCACAGCTTCACAAGTTTCTTTTCAGCTTTATTTTCAATTTTCAAGTCATTTGGATAGTTAAAGCTCAGTTTCTCAGCTAATATGGAAAAACCGCTAACTTCGGACTACTGAGTGCAACAGGATCTACGGCAGCCGCGAAGTCACCGGCAAAGAAGAAAAGAATGACCATCAAGGATTACCTAGAAGAAGTGGAGCCCTTCGTCATACCAGAAGGAACACTAAAGCCCACCAACACATGGATCCAAGAAGATTTGTTAGAGTCCAATGACCTAAAGATCTACCAAGGAGTATTCAAAGACACTGAAGGCAATGTCATCAAGCTACCAATGCTGCCGCGAGAACTCAATGAGTTTGTAAGAAGCAAGATGGCCGGGTACTTGGAGAAGATTGATCTCCACAACTACTTTGAAGCAGTACCGGCAGGGGTGGACATAAAGAGGGTCTGGGAGTTTGTGACAACCATCAAAGAAGATGGAGTGGCCAAAGTAACAGATCTACAAGGCAGGCGAGAAACAAAAATAATAATCACTGAGCAGGTTGTAGCAGATGCACTAGACCTCTCCAACAAGGGGGATAGTGTAACTAAAAGAAGGGATGAGGTCAAGGTGTACAATGAGAAGAAAGGAAACTACACCTTTGAAGATATTGCAAACCCAAGGGTGGCAATCATGAGCGAGTTGTACAACCAATACTTCCACATGTGTACGAAGAGGCCACAGAAGTACAGAATGCCGCCAGGTGCAATTGCCATGACATTCACTTGGGCAATGACAAAAGGCACCCCAAAGATAATCAATTATGCAGCGTATATACATGACAACCTAGTAAAGATGGGTGAAAAGAAGCCAAAATATATTGTGCCATGAGAGCTAATCACAAAGGTGATTTATGGGGCACTGCACGCAAAAGGAAGGTGGTCTGAACCCTCGTCTCAGAATGACTGGATGAAGCTAAAAGAAGACAAAGAAGACGAGCCACAAAGAGCACCAAGGGTTGCCACAAGATTAAAAAGACGGCTAGAGCGTGTTTTAGAAGAGCAACCAGAGCAAAAGAAAGGAAAGAAGGAATTTGCCCAAGTGCCTGCAAAAGAAACAAGGTCACAAAAAGCGGCAAGATTAGAGAGGCTGATGGAGAGCTTCAGAGCAGAGAGAGCCCTTAAAGGTGATTTCAGTGAACTCTGGAAGCCTTCTCTAGAAGCTATGTTGGGATCATCCCGAAGAGTGCAAAGGAACAGATTCGAGGATTATATCAAGAATTTTGAGATTATTGATGCCGCATCAGAGAATATACCGCATGAACCTTTCACACAGGAGGAGGTGGAGCAAATACGGCAGAAACTGCTAGATGAGCAAGAGAGCCAAGAGAGAGAAAGAAAAACTAAAGCAGACAGAGATTTAAAGGGCAAGCCTACATCTCTACCGGCCAGCCCTAAAACAGCCCACAGCCATCACCACCGCCCTCACCACCTCCTAGCAGCCCTCCACAAGAAGATAAAGAGGTTGAAGACAAACCAGAAGAACGGGAAGAGGACAGGCAAGAGCAGAGCCAGGATCCAAAGCCAAAGGAAGAGGCTAAGCCTCGAAGTGAGCAACAAGAGTCAGATGATTCATATCACACATTTTTGGACCTACTAGCTATAGGATATACAAAAGAAGAGGCTGCCACAGTCGCAATTGACTTGGCAAGCACAGGGCCTAAGTAACAAATGCAAGGCATCAGGCTAGTGAAACTAAAAGAAATTGCCACAGATACAGTGGACCTACACCCGCCCTTTAACGACTGGGATGTGGTGATGATGAAGCTAACCGGGTTGAGAGCGCAGTCCATGGCTTCAGAAAGTGAGATGGAAGCTCTCAAGGCCAGAGAAATAAAGATAAAGCTGGAAGTAGATTCTCTACAAGGACAAAGCAAAAGGAAGAAAGAGAGAGAAGCTGAGCTACAAGACAACCTAGCAAGGGCACTGCAAGGATGCCAGGCAATGGAGGAAGAAAATCAAGCAGCAGCAAAAAGAATGCAAGGAGTTGAAGAGGAATGTCAGCAGCTCAGCAAATCACTGCTAGATTCCGAGAGGGAAAGAGATAACCTGACCCTACAACTGGCAAAAGAGTCTAAAGAAGTTGAAGCCATGAGAAACGCCAAAGAAAAGGCGAAGATAGATCAAGAAGCCAGCCAGGATGAGGTCCTTGAGCTCAAGGACCAACTCAAAGGGAAAGATCAGACCATCTAGAGGCTGCGAGCATCCCCTGCCAGAGTTAGAGCTACTATCTCGACTCACATCACTACGGAAAGTCAACTCTATGAAGAACAGATGCAAGAACTTCAGAAGGAGCTGAATCTAGAGAAAAAGCAAAGATTTATGGTTGCAGAAGGGTCTATCGTCATGCAAACAATAATGGAAGAAGGCCAAAAATCCTTGCAAGAGGAAATAGAAAGTATGAAAAGAAAGCTCGAGGAGGCGGAGAGAATAAACGTTGAATTAAATGACCTCCTTATGAATATGGGAGAAGCAGCTGAATTAGAAAATCAAACACTCCTAAAGCAGATTCAGGAGTTGCGAGGACAGCAAGCAGGAGAGCAAGAGGGCACAGGGCCAGCAACCAATGAGGTCATCGATTTAGAGAATGTGGCAGATCCGGTGGACACGCCTATGCAAGAGGATACTTACAGATGCGCCTATGATCTATCTGGTCAGCTTTCGAAGGAGGTGATACATGCGTTGTATCGAAGGATAATGTTTCTACCATCCTATCACCTACAGGCCTTTGAAGAAGCGTTCTACACCGGCTTCTTCACAATAAACACAGATATTTTCGGCCCAACAATGATGAACCTGCATGCAAGATACGAATCACTAATCAAGATGTGTGAAACTATACGATGAAGAAGCGGATCAGCGTCCATGTTGGGGACGACATGAGCAAGGAGGGGGGGAGTGTTAAAAGCTAGACACACCCACGAAAACTAACTACTTGGAGGATTATCACTTTTTGTAATTATTTATTTATTGAGGAAACCTGAATTTTCACCTTGTAAATATTGGGACTTACAGAAGTTTCCAGATTGTATCCCAGTTTTGATAGATAGATGGAGTAGTTGGTTGATTTTGGAACTTTAGGGTTGAGAATTGTAAGGTATGTATACCACTTTTTGACCTTAATGAAAAAACCTTTTTTCAATTTAAAAACAAGTTTGAAGTCTGTGAGTGAGCGTACTATGTACGAGAAAGAGTGTGAGCTTCATCTTGACGCTACGTGTGCACCGGTGGTTGGAATCGAGTGCGGAGAAGTGCAGTGTGTTGCCCCCGACGAGAGCTACGTGCCGATACCTACATTACGTGCGTACGGTCCAGTTCTACAAGCTCCCTCTACGAGCTTCATCTGGTGATTAGGTGAGCATACATTGTCCGATTTTGCATTACAGCATATCCACGCGATCACATTGAGTAGAGCTACACATTAGGCACTTTAGATTTTGGAAACGAAGACCTGCAGATTTCGGTCAGACATCCTACGTGATTTTGCACCGAGTGTTTTGGGTTGGGGTTTTGGTTCATAGACCTTAGGGAGAGCGACCTATTGGTATTAGTAGGGTCTCCTTCAAGTTCTATGGTGTTTCGAGATTGCTTGATGGGTGTTCGGCTCTAGAAAGCATTGTAGGAAGTTTCCTCTTATGCACTCTTGAATGCTGTGACTTAAACAATTGGTAGAGACCTCTGTAGGAATTAGTTAGGAGTTGGTCAAGTGTAGGTTGATACCTTATGCTTCCTTCCACGTGCCTGCGGGTCAAGCTTCGTCCTTAGCTGACATTATATGTTAGGTGAGTTCTCGCTATGCTGACGTCCGTCGCGGCGTATCCATCCAACACATCACTTGTCCAACCTACTATCCATTGTGTTATGAAGGTTTTAGCCTTATGTCGTTTGAAGTTCTAGAACTTGTCCAACCTACTATCCATTGTGTTATTGAGGTTTTAGCCCAAGGTGCTTTGAAGGTCCACCACTTGTCCAAGCTAGCTCTATTGAATGAAGTTATCTATATTGTTTGAAGTTCAATGTGTGAATGGAGTGTAGCTAATATGTTTACTACCATGGATGGTTTGGGTATAGGACCATCACTTGTCCAACCTAGTATGCATTGTGTTATGCAGGTTTTAGCCTTATGTGGTTTGAAGGTTCACCACCAGTCCAAGCTCGCTCTTTTGAATAGTCCTATCTCTACTTTGATAGAGTGGATGGTTTCGACTAGAGGTCCAACACTTGTCCAAACTATATCCATTGTGTTGTAGGGGTTTAAGCCCAAGGCTTTTTGAAGGTCCACCACCTATCTACGCTAGATCTATTGAAAATATATCTTTATTTTTTGAAGGTCAATGTGTGAATGGAGTGTAGCTACTATGTTTACTACCATGGACGGTTTCAGGTAGAGCTCCACCACTTGTACAACATACTATCCATTGTGTTATGGAGGTTTTGTTACCATATACATGTGGTAGTGATGTGTGTGAACACACTAGGACCGCCGGGGCATTTTTTCCCTCTTTAGGAGGTTTTTTCCCCTATGCATTGTATATACGCCCATCACTCTAGGGCTATCTATTTTTCCATAGCACACTAAGTAATACACTCTCTATTGTGTGCCTTGAGCTTCCTTCGTCTTCTCCAAGCTGTGTGTGTTTCTCTGCAACCCTAATTCCAACAATTGGTATCAGAGCAGGTCACGTCCTCCCGGGCTTAGTCGCCAGGTGCTCCAGCACACGCCTGCTCACTTTCTCCGATTTCAGTGAGCTTTGGCGAGCGTTCGTAGGTCGACAAAAATTTTGGGAAAGCTCGAAGAGCGTGGTCTGCTCAGAATTTTGATTTGGGCTCATTTCGGCCTCCGTTTCCACTACAGGAAGTACTGCACAAGCTATTTCGTCATTTTGTGCATAATTTCAATCAGAGTCGTTTTCTGCATAACACGTGTCTTATAGTCTTCTACGGTTTTTGCTATATAGCACAGGTTGTTCCCGCTCCATTTCTCCTATTTTCGGGCAGTTTTCACATCAGGTGCAGCATTTACCATGGCTGACAACAACAACATAGATGTGTTCAAGATGTTTGCTGCTGAGGACAGGTTGGATGGGAACAACTACCCTATGTGGGCTTATATGATGCAACATGTTCTTGTGTCAAAGGGTGTCTGGAACATTTTGCACGACATTGATGTACGTCCTGGTTCTGAGGATGTAGGGGATGTTGAGGATGTTGCAGGTCTTGCTGCAAGGATTGAAGCTGTTAGAGTTGTTTTGCCTACAGCAGAACAAGCTCGTTGGGATGTTAAGGATGCGCAGGCTCATGCATTGATTGCATTGTCTGTGAATCGCACCATTGTTCCTCACATCCGTTTAGCAAAATCTGCAAAACAGGCTTAGGATATTCTAGCAGGTCTTTATGCAAGCTGCAATGAGGCTAAAATTGCTTTGCTGCGTTAAGAGCTAGAGTCGAAGATTATGCATGAGGAAGATGATATGGACACTTTCCTTGCTAGTGTCAAGGATATCAATGAGCAACTTATTTCTGTAGGTGAAGTTATTTCAGACAGTTCCCTTGTGCAGACTGTTATTGATGCCTTACCAGATTCTTACCAGACTTTTGCTAGTACTTGGAGACTTATGACCCAAGGAAATCCTGAAGTTGTCAAGTTTGATGCATTATGCACATTTCTATTGCAAGAGTCACTTTCCAGAAAAAACAGAACTAGGCAACGTGCAGTTGAACAGGCTTTTATTACTTCTCAAAGAAAGGGTGGTAACAGTAATGCAACCACTTCTTATGGTTCTGCTGCGAGTGACAAAAATTATGTTCCTAATGCTTCTGCTGGCAGCACTTCGTCTGGAAATTCTTGTGATAAGGGCAAAAAGAAGATGCGTTGCCATTATTGTAAAGCCAATGATCACTTGATCAAGTCGTGTCCTAAGTTGAAGGCCAAAGAGGCTAAGAAGAAAGAGGGTGGTTCCACTGCAAATGTTGGTTCCACTACAAATGCAGCCATTGTTGAGTCTTATGTGAAAGGAGACTGTGTTGCTGATACTGATGCAGAATGGGCTTTTAGCGCAGAGTGCACTTACAATCCTGCTGTCCATGATGCATGCTTGTCAGTTGCTGCAGATTCACATGTGTAGTATTTCGACAGTGGTGCTACAAAGCACATTACCTCACATCGTGAATTTTTTACCTCTCTTGAGTCTGTCCCTCATGGGAATTCAGTCACTTGTGCCAACAACGCCTCTTATCCACTTCAGGGAGTTGGAAAGATTGTGCTCACTGCTGCTAATGGCAGTTCCTTCACACTTGTTGATGCACTTTATGTACCTGGGATCAAGAAGAATCTCTTGTTTGTATCCGCACTTGCTAGACTTGGACTTGTAGTCAAATTTGTGGATGACAGATGTACAGTTCATGATCTCAGTTTTGGTGATGAAATTGTTGCATCTGGCCTTTTGTGCCGTGGGCTGTATGAGCTCACTTTGTATGACAAGTGTGGACAAAATTTTGCAAATGTTGTTGCAGATTCAAGGGCTATTTCAGATGCAAAACTTTGGCATGCACGTTTTGGTCATCTGAATTTTGCCAGTTTGCTGCGTTTGCAGAAATCTGATATGGGTGCTTCTTTGCCGCCTCTTGAAGCACCTGTCAAACATGTTTGTGAAGGCTATATTTTGGGTAAGATGCAGCGTTCTAAGTTTCCAAAGGATGGTTCAGTTCGGGCCACATGCAAGTTGCAGCTTGTGCATACTGATGTTTGTGGGCCCATGCAAACTCCGTCCTTGGGCAATTACCTGTACTTGGTGACTTTCATTGATGATTACTCCAAGCATGCATGGGTATTTCCACTGTTTGGCGGAAGAGGCAACAAGCGGCCGTGGCCAGAAGGACCATATTTTCTTGAGAAACCATTGTAAAATTCCTTTGTAAAGAAGCATCTCTAAGCCGGGAAATTGTCAAGGATGTATGATTATTCTTTTGGGAGCAATTGTATATTAGAGAGTCAGTTTTAAGATTAGGGGCTTATGGCCGGACAAGACATTTTTGCAAAGACCTAATCTATAAAGGTCATTTTCTGTAAGTTTTGGATAATCTTTTTTTGAATGAGAAACTGAGAAGACAGCGTACGAATGAGAGCTCCTTCTTCTTCAAACTTGTAATCTTCGCCATTGCGGCTACGGTAATCCAAATTCAGTTTTTATTATTGCATTGTGTTCCTCTCCTCTTGCTCTTTCCTTCAAGTATAATCATTCAAGATTCGGTGAAAGTTTTCGATTACGTGTTTGAGTCTTTAAATCGCTGTTTTGAGTGATTAGATGCGTGTTTTATGTCGTTTCGACCCTAGGAGGGGCTTTAGGGACCCTAAAAGGAACCATTAGGATCATTTGTTCGTTTTTTTTGTCGACTTTGTGACGAACGATCGCGATGATGGTACCTCTCCAGAATGCTATGATAGTGATAGGATATGATTCTAATAGTCCCCTGAAGCTTCCCTTCAAGTTTCATGCGATTCCGAATAGATTTGCATGGTAAACGGGCATGACGACTGTAGAGCTAGGTAGAAGGACATAGTCAGATTACTTGGCAGTGATGCGTTTGATTTACTTGTAGAGATAGTAGTTGCATCTCATCGAGTTCACTTCATTAGGCTTGACAACCTAGTGAGTTTCCATGCCTCATCCGAGTGGCTTCCCCTGTATTGATAAATATGTTGATGCTTGAGAGCTATGCTATGGACGTCCGTCGCGGTGACCCGCAAACATCCGCTTAAAGCGAAGTCCAAAGTTTTTATGTGCTTCAAACAATTTCTGGCTATGGCTGAAAATGTCTCGAAATGTACTATGGGCACCCTCCGTTCCGATCGAGAGGGGAGTATATGTCTCATGAATTTAATGCATTTCTGGCTAGTCGTGGGATAAAACACCAATGTACAGTGCCTTATACACCTTAGCAAAATGGTGTTGTTCAGAGGAAAAACAGGTCACTGACGGAAATGGCACGATGTATGGTCAAAAGTCAAGCTTTGCCTCATTCTTTTTGGCTTGAGGCCATAATGTGTGCCACTTATGTACTTAACAGGTGTCGTATGAAAGCTTTGTAGTCTATTACTCCATATGAAGCATGGCATGATAGAAAACCTTCTATTGAGCACATGCGTGTTTTTGGTTGTTTGGCATATGCTTTGGTGCCACAAGTGCAGCGCAGAAAATTGGATGATAAGGCTATCAGATGTATTTTTGTTGGTTATAGTGCTGAAAGCAAAGGTTACAGGTTGTATCATCCGCAAACAAAACGTATTCTGGTTTCTCGGGATGTAGTGTTTGTGGAAGATTCTGTTCAGCCCTTGCTGTCATGTACTAGAGACGGTAATGTAAGCTCACATAACTTTTATGACACTTTGTTGCCTATTTTCAGTGGTGGAAATACGAATGTAAGTTCCAATGAGGCAAATGTACACCCTATGGGGGTTTCTGAAAATGTTTTAGATCAGCCTATTACTGATGCAGATGTACATGATGTACTTGATGAGGAGGAAAGGGCTGAAAATGAGCAGGCTAGAGGTATGCCAAAATGGCTGGTGCACACTTTGCATGACAGTAAATTGGATGCACCTTTGTCTAGTCGTACTCGTTCAGGCTCTCGCCATGCATCTTATGCATCAGATTGTTATGCTTTGGTTGTGTCTAACTTACATGATGTTGAGGAGCCTCTGACTTTTGATGAAGCACAAAATTCAGAAAATTGGATGGCTGCCATGCAATCAGAATATGATGCACTTATA
The DNA here is from genome assembly GCF_014529385.1 of Adiantum capillus-veneris. Taxonomy (NCBI): domain Eukaryota; kingdom Viridiplantae; phylum Streptophyta; class Polypodiopsida; order Polypodiales; family Pteridaceae; genus Adiantum; species Adiantum capillus-veneris. The sequence continues at coordinate 10,964,531 of NC_140955.1, forward strand.
GAAAATGACACATGGACTTTATGTGATTTGCCTCCTGGCAAAAAGGCCATTGGCACGAAGTGGGTTTACAAGTTGAAACGCAAGCCGGATGGTGAGATCTATCGCCATAAGGCTCTACTTGTTGCAAAGGGTTATGCATAGCAAAAAGGCATAGATTATGAAGAGACTTTTGCTCCCACTTGTCGTATGACTACTATGCGTTTTCTATGTGCATTGGCAGCTCATTTTGGTTGGGATGTACATCAATCAGACATTGTTACTGCTTTCTTGAATGGTGACATATTTGAGGAAGTTTATGTAACGCAGTTGAGAGACAAATGAGAGACACATTGCTGAATTTAAGGCTAATTTGAATGCTACTTTCAAGATGAAATATTTGGGGCTGTTGCATCATTAATTGGGTATACAGTTTAAGCAGTGTGATGGTGGTATTGCCTTGTGTCAAAAAAGTTACATAGAGACATTGCTATGTAAGTTTGGACTTGAGGATTGCAAACCTATTGCCACTCCCATGGAAACAGGTTTGCAGCTGAGTCTACATGATGCTAGCGATCCTGGTGATGTCACTCTTTACCAAAATGTTGTTGGCTGCCTCATTTATGTATGCAACACGAGGCCGGATATTCAGTTTGCAATCTCACAGGTCAGCAGATTTATGCATAGCCCAGGGTCTAAGCATTGGCAGGCTGTCAAGAGGATTTTCCGCTACGTTAGTGGCACTTTACATCTTGGCTTGTTTTATCCCAAGGGGGGATCATTGCCGCCAGACTTACATGCTTTTTCGGACTCAAATTGGGCTGGTTGTTTTGACACGCGAGTGTCCACAAGTGGTTTTTGTTTCATGCTTGCTAGGTAATGTATATCATGGTTGAGCAAGAAGCAACCTACTGTGGCCACTTGGAGTTGTGAGGCTAAGTACAGGGCAGTCTTCACAGCTACGGTTGAGTGTGTATGGCTCAGACGCCTTATGGCTGATTTGGGTGTTGGACATGACACTGCCAACACTATCTACACTGACAGTCAGAGCACATTGGCAGTTGCGAGGAACCAAGTTTTTCATGCTCGCACAAAGTACATTGAGGTGCATTACCAATGGTGCATTTACACCTCACTTAGGCTGCTAGACAAGAGTTTAGAGCTAAGGGAATCTAGAGCCAGTGGACCGGCCAGATCCTCTCTTAGGAGATTTAGGGAGCTGTGAGTGAACGTGTTAAAGCATTTTCGCTCTTCAATTTCTCTAATTCGATTGAGTACCGAGTTTTTCATGCTCGCACAAAGCACATTGAGGTGCATTACGAGTGGTGCATTTACACCTCACTTAGGCTGCTAGACAAGAGTTTATAGCCTAGTGGAATCTAGAGCCAGTGGACCGGCCAGATCCTCTCTTAGGAGATTTAGGGAGCTGTGAGTGAACGTGTTAAAGCATTTTTGCTCTTCAATTTCTCTAATTCGATTGAGTACTGAAATCTCACCTGAAATTCGTCGTGTTCGTTGTGTCTGATTCAAATTCTTATGTTTTTTCAGTTCTGTACTTAGAAGTAGGATAAGCAAATCACATTCCAATCAGATTTAGGGCAAAAGTTAGAGTCGAAAAACCAGAAAACTATAACCTTGGCCAAAAAGCCATAAGACTCTAAAATTCTGAAAATCTGACTAAACAGGGCTAAAAGTGATTCAAATAAAAGAGTGGTAGCACAAAACACAAGGAAACACTTGTCAGAGGGAGCAGACAAAATTTCATCAGATTTGGCTCAGGTACTACGATCGCGATCGGTGTACCTCAGTCTCAGAAGTGTACAAGATTTGACATGTGCCTTCCTGATAAGATTCTAAACAAGTTTGTCTAAAGCAACCACACCCAAAAACATCAAAAATCAAGGGGATCAGGCCACTTGGGTAAAACTAGCCTGACAGACCCAGAAACTACAAAATCTTGACTTTTGGTGATCCAAATGCAAAAATACTCGGGGGATAGCCTTGAAACATCAGTGTCTACAAGCATGCCAAATTTGGTCTGATTAGGACTCAGAAGTACAATCGCGATCGGTGTACCTAAGTGCAAGATTTTGACCATATTTCATCTGTGGAATCCCCAAGTGTCTACAAACATAAGTCTAAAGGACCTAGAGCCAGAAACCTCAAGATACCTATCAAACCACCTGAATACCGATCCAAGTCAGAAATTGCTAAACTGGCTTAGAAATTGACTTTTAGTTGACCAAAACACATCAAAACTGGGAAGGAACGATACAGAGGGATAGCCTGTACACAAGACAACCCCTGGTATCTTTCAAATCCCAAATCAAACATCAAAATCTAGTCAAACTGTTAAATATGGGAGAAACAGACACTTCCCACCAAGAAATGGTAAAAACTTGACTTTTTTGAGTCCAAATACAAAAGTGTCTTGCAGGTAGTCGTAAAATAACCTAGTGAACAAGCTGGTAAAGTTTCATCTGATTTGGACTGAGAAGTACGATCGCGATCGGTGTACCTCTGGCCCAGATCTAGCTCATTTTGACATGTTCATAAACCTAGGTTATACAAGATACCAAGAGTTTTCAAAACTCAAATTGGACATACTATCAATAATCTGCAAGCGAAATTGTGTTGAGATCATTTTGAAGTGTTGAATCTGCTAACCGTTGGAATGATACAGTGATCTCATAGACATCCACCGTATTCATTTGCATAGACTGGTCAAGTAACAGTCCATGCAGTTGCCGAAATTGGAGGATTTCTCCATCTCTAGGTAAGAGTTTGGATTCGGTCAGTAAATCCCACTTTCTTCATGTTTTTGAGATCGGGAAAACAAATCAACACCCGACACCTAAATTTAGCAGATCAAACGAGTGTCGCGTCAACGGAGGAGAGTGAAAACCAAGGGAAAGTACGCCCGTTAGAATCGATCCTTGAAGAAGTCATTTCCGATACTTCTTCAGAGAGATCTTCCGAGTACTTCACAGAACACTTGGGGCAAATAAAACTAAACAGGAGAGAAAACATGGCAGCAGGATCATCAGACCCCTCGGCCACACTAAAGCTATTTTTCATCAAGTATCAATATGAAAACAAGCAAGGTGCCAAGATATACAAAGATGGTATGGACCGCTACTATGTGAAAATAGAAGATAGACCAAGCGAGTTCAGGGACTTAGTGCCTGTAAGCTATAGCGGAGACAGGTACCTAGATGACAAGGATATCATGTATTTGGTAGTCCTGAATCCTAACATTGTAGACAAGTGGGGATTGATGAGCACAAAAGCCAAAATAGACGAGGAACATGAGGAAAGGGCTCCAACAATGAGCTTACCGAATATGAAATTAAGGCGAGAAAACTAAACGATGCGAATCAACACGGATAATGTCTACTTGGGGTTATACAAGTATAATAATGGAGAGCAAGATCTCTATTATAGATGCAAGGAACCCTATGTTGGGGAGATGACTGAGCGGAAAAGACTTTATGTCTTCACCTACACCGAGGGAGTGGAAATGAAAATTTCCGCATATGACAAGTATGGAAGACGATATGCAGCAATCGATAAAAAAGAATTGGAGGGATATACGTACTTTGGGGGGCCACTTCACCAGTACTATGTCACTCCAAGCTCTCTTAGAACAGCACCTACAACTGTTGTGCCAAAATCGTTAATCACAGGTGGAGGGAGGACTCATGTAGCTGATTCTTTCAGTCGACCTCATTATTTGATGCCAAGCCCCATGGGAACATTACATTCCAGAGAATCGGGGTAGTACGGTTCCTACTATGTCACTCCAAGCTCTCTTAGAACATTACATTACATTACGGCTACGAATCGGGGTAGTACGGTTCCTATCTCTACACATACAGCTGTAGGTCCAGCATTTGTAGCCGTCCCATCACATTTGCCTCCTAGTAGTAGATTTGGGGCGGGCGAGCCAATGAGAGCAGCCTCCTGATGTACGAGAACGATTTAGTCGGGACATGGGAGCAATGAGAGTGACCGCAGACCATAGACGTATTAGACCGTCCCAAGTAGCGAAGTGCATGCCAAAGAAGTATAGCGGCTCGGGGGATCCCTATGCCCATGTATCGCTCTTCAAGCAAGTCTTAAGAGCGGAACAGATCACTGATTTCCATACTCAATACGAGGGATTCGGGCTGACCTTCGAAGGGACGGCCTTAACATGGTTTCAACCTTTAAACCCTGAAACTTGTCCGAATATTGAACATGTATTGCGCGAGTTCGCAGAAGAATTCTCAAAAAGGGGTATAAAGCATAATACTGTATCGCAGATATATGCTTTTAAACAAAGGGAGAGTGAAAAAGTGAAGGAAGCGACCTTGAGATTCAAGTAATACATTGAGAGATGCCCGAGAAGAGAATTACCACAGGACGAGAGATTGTCTGTGCTCTTCGTTGAAGGACTTAGGAATGAAACCTTGAAAAAAGACCTTCACTTGAAAGCCTGTAGCACATTTCAGCAGGTTACAAGGGAAGCATTATATCTTGTCGACAACTGCAAAGCATATGGGGAAGTATCCGAGGATACTGATTCAATAGCCAGTGGCTCTTCATCGATTAAGAGCGAACCCTCTACCAAGAAAGATGCTCAGGCGTCCTTGATGCTGACAGCTGATCAATTGATAGAGGAGGTAACAAAGAGAATGCAACAACATGTGAGATCACATCCGGTGAGGAGACAGTCTCAGACGAGGAACTATGACACATGCGGGGGAGATCATTCGACACCATGGTGCACACAACAGCTGAAAGCTCCAGTTGCGAGTGGACGAGTACTGAAATGGTGTGCCATAGAGCAGAAATGGACGAATCATAGCACTGAAGAGTGTTTTTATAACAAAAAATTTGTGAGGGAAAGACCGTATGGACCTCCAGCAGGACCATCCCAACCACCTTCCCCAAGGTATCAAGTTGGACCAAATATGAATTTGGTAGCGGGAGCAGACAGACCTCAACCTGTGTTGGGTCAACAACCTCCATTACCACAGGAAAATAGAGCCATGATTAGATACGCTCAACCTTGTGAAGCATCACCACGAACGAATAGTACACTTCAAGTGTCTTATTATGAGGAACCAAATGAGCCTTACGCAACTGAACCCGAATCACAAATATACGCAGACGAAGCATATCAACCGTGGGGAAATAGTGAGGGTATAGCACCACCAACGTATCTAACACAACCTTCGAGAGATCAATATTTGGTAGATGAGAGAACGTTAATGTTCATTGCAAACCAGAATTACAAACCAAGAGGATATCCTAATAGAGCAGGATGACCTATGGGACCACCTCCTCAAAATCAACCAACAATTGGACAATGTTATAGCTGTGGAAGTACGGATCATTGAGAGCGTAACTGTCCTTTCAAGGGTGAAAGAGTGAAAATTTTTGGGTTTTGCGACGGATGTGGCGTGAATCACATATTACCAGATTTCTCGAAGAATCCGGACAACAAAGGAAAAGCGACTATGAATATTGTGGGGGTGATACCAAGCACTAGCAGTGAATCATAAACCGATCACCTGATCCAAATCAACGCGATAACCAGAGCCCAAACCAAGGACTTAGGAAAAAACAAACCTTTGGAGGAAAAGGTCGAGTTGCCCATACCAACAGAAAAGGAGAGTTTATCCGTTACAACTCAGCGAAAATCCTGGAAGGCAAAACGAGACAGGATGAAAACGAGAAGGTTGAAAATGCAAATTTCCATGCAAAACAAGTTGCATGAAACGAAGGAGCAACTCAAACAAGAGAGACAGAGTAAGACAACTGAGGTCAACAACAAACTGAGGAAAGCGTCCTCGGGAGGATCAGTATTGGTTGACAAAGTTCTAGAGCCGTTAGATGCTCTATTACAAGCATACGAAGCAAGGCTAAAAACAAACCAAACCTTAGAGCAGAGATGGTTGACTTATCCTCAACCAGAAGTGGAAACGAAGCGTTTGGAAATGTGTAAACACCTCATTGAGACAGCCCACGAGTTGATGGAACCTGAGATAGCTATAACCCCAGAACAAGAAGTATTGATTCACAAAGATCAAGAAAAACTAAAAATCGATGAACCAAAACGAGTCAACGAACCCAGGCCTGAAACAGTGTTGCCATTGGATCATCGAGTTATGCCAAACATGACTGATGACGCTAAATCAATGACGATGATGCCAATTCCAGAGGTTGAAGAAAAATGGCCACAACACTTATGGGAAACCATTAGAAGCAAAAAGAATGGAAGCGCAACATTACAATCTGCTCCAATTCCTAAAATTAACATGGATAACGAATTTTTTCCAGCCGATATACAATCGTTGTATGGGGATGCGGGAACGGAAATTTCAGTGGAAAGCAAAGCCCAATCCTTGAAAAACATGCCTTCATTTATAGGTGAACATGAGGCACAATCGGAGATAAAGTTAGTTCCATCCCAGATGAGAACTATCCCACATATGGTTGACTCAAAGAGCCTTCAAGAGATGCTGTCGACACCTATAACATGCACCATCACGCTGTCCGAACTCTTGAGAGTCAAACCACATTTGTGGGAAGACATGGCGAAACATATGGAGCACAAGGGAGTAAAGATTCCTCTTCCTACAAACCCTCCGGGAGAAGAAAACAAACAGGGAAGTCAACCCAAAGCCCGACCAGTGCCCATAAACAAGGTCGGAGATTATTGCGAAGGAGAGGAGGGTAACACAACATTACCTGTTGAGTATCAGGATATAACAACAATAGCTATCGTAGACAGTGGAGCTGGAGTGGAGATTGCTACAAAGAGAATTTGGGAGAAGTGGGGCCGTCCAGCTCTCAGGAAAACTAGAATGAAACTGCAACTCGCAGATGGATATGTAGAGAGGCCATTGGGGATCTTGGACCAAATAGTTGTAACTTCGTGTGGAATTAACTATGAGCAAACCTTTTCCGTGGTGGATTTCGGAAAAACGAACAACTTTGACATTATTTTGGGATGACCATTCATGCATCAACTCAAAATGATACAGAATTGGGGTTACGATCAAATCTACCTAAGGCACGAGGAACTAATAACAAAAATCAACATGAAGGATCACAGCTATAGAGACGTTGCGAAAACACCCGCGCAAGAATTTAATTATACCACTGTAAATGAAAAAGAAATACCTGTGTGGATGCAAACAAAAGCGCATGTCTCGATGCGTGGAGCATCCGATTGTGGTGAGATAATCAGAGAGGAATGCGTTTTGGAAAGATCCGTTGAAGACGAGGCATATTTTCCAAAACCTTTCCCGGAACATTTATTTGAGCCATTCGGGTGGACTCAAATATTGTCAACCTTAGACGTATGTGTTAACGAATGCACGCCTACGAAATTTTGTGACGAAGAAGGGTACGACCTAGTAACGTTGCAAATGGCTAGCGTTGTCCTTGAGTCGGGATCAGAGAGCGAGGAACAGGAAGAACCTCCACGCGAGACTGGGTGTAAACGAATAATTGATGAGGTATCTGTAGTGAACGATAGGATTCAAACAGAAGAGGAATTCATGGATTCACTATGCTGTGACCTTCCATGATTGGACGACAAAAACCAACTGATAGAGGCTGATGATGAAATATCAAGCGCATCAGAGACAAACGGGAAATACAGGATGAGACAGGACAGGTTTTACGAGTTTCATAACCAAAAACCTAGTCGACAGGAGCGATATAAATCAAAGAGAACCTGAAAATCAAGGTTGAATAAGCATAATCTGATGCCTCTTGTCAATGACAGAATGGGATATCTAAAGCTTGTCAAAGCTGAGGATTGTGTCAAAGACAAGGTCACTGGCCGGTTTACCAAAACTAAACAATGGAAAAACAACAAGAAGAACAGACACGAAAAGCGGATGACTAAGTCGCAAAAGGAGAGGAAAACAGGGTCTGGAATGACCAAAACAGAGAGGAAAATAGAGTACAATAAGCTCAAGCGAACCCTTAGAGACATATGGACGACCGACTTTGAAACGAATGAGGACACGAGTTCTGACAAGATAGATGCCCCATCCCATTATAAGAAATATACCATACAAGATAGGAAAATCATAGTGCAACAACCTATGAGGGAATTGAAGGAACCGGGTACATCGTACGACGGTCCTAAAAAAGCCAAATGAATAGATCTAACGGAGCCAGGAGAAGATCCAAAACCTGCATATATTGCCACGGATCTTACTGAAGAAGAGGAAAAGCTTTTGGTAACTACTCTTAAACAGTATAGAGATGTGTTTTTGTGGTTGTACAAAGATCTTAGGGGGGTGGATCCTAGTATCTTTCAACACACGATACCCCTTAAAAATGATGCCAAACCGAGCAAACAACATCCCTATACTTACAATGAAACATTTGCTAAAAAGATCAAGGAGGAGATAGATAAACTTAAGGAGGCAGAGTTTATTTACGAAATTGAGCACACCGATTGGGTTTCACCAATTGTGGTGGTCCCAAAGAAAAACGGAAAGTTGAGAGTGTACGTCAATCTCAAGAAAGTAAACGCTGCTACAATTTGAGACAACTATCCCCTACCCATTACTGATCATGTAATAGAAAGGGTAGCTGGCAAAGAGGCTTATAGCTTCTTAGATGGCTTTTTCAGGTTACAACCAACTCGCAATAAAGCCAGAGGATCAACACAAAACGGATTTCGCAACTGAATGGGGTATTTTTGCATTCCGGGTAATGGATTTTGGCCTAACAAATGCACCAGCTACATTTCAGAGGCTAATGGGTCATGCTTTTAAAGAATATCTAAGACAATTCTTAGAAATTTACATGGATGACTTGTGCGTTCACTCCCTTGTAAGACTGGAGCACATAGAGCACTTGACCAAGGTGTTTGAAAAATGCAAGCTGTATCGGATTTGCCTGAATCCAAAAAAATGTGTCTTCATGGTGAGGCATGGCAAAATACTGGGACATATAGTGTCTAAAAACGGGATTTTGACAGACATGGAGAAGATCAGCGTCATTGTTGATCTACCATGACCAGTAAAGGTGAAAGAGGTACAGACATTTATGGGTCATTGTGGACATTATCAAAGATTTACCTACTTGTACGCTATAATTGCAAAACCACTTTACGCGCTGATAACTAAATTTGAGTGGACAGAGGAGTGCGAGGAAGCTTTTCAAATGTTGAAGCAGAGATTAATTTCCGTTCCAATATTGAAAGCTCCGGATTGGGAAAAGATCTTTCACATTCACGTGGATGCATCAGCGTATGCAATAGGATGCATCAACTGAGAGGGAGGGATTAGGTATGGTCTATGCGGTGAAAAAGTTTAGACACTACTTACTTTCCAATAAATTTGTATTCTTTGTTGATCACCAAGCTCTGCTGTACTTAGTAAACAAACCTTGCAGTACGGGAAGGATTGTTCGATGGTTCATCATACTACTTGAGTTTGATTTTACAGTAGTGGTCAAGAAAGGTACTACACACCAAAGAGCGGATCATTTATCTAGAATGATGCATGGAGAAAACCATGTAGGAGTTGATGATGATATGCCAGATGCATATCTTTTCAACATAGAAATGGTTCCAAGATGGAGCGAGGACTTAATTCCTTTGCTGACTATCGGGTCTTTGAATATGACAAGACAACTATCTACCATTACAGCATCCAGATCATTGGTAATGTTGGCAGGCAGGCTATACAAACAGGGATCGGATCAAATACTTAGGCTTTGTGTTGAATCTAGTGAACGGGAATTGTACCTAAACCAGGCTCATGTACAAACAACGGGAATTCACAATGGGCATGCACAGATGTACCAGAGATTGATGAGAATGGGTGTGTATTGGCAAAAAATGCAACATAGTGTTCATATGCATGTCAAATCTTGTGTCAAATGCACGCTTCAAAAGACAATAGAATACACGACTCTATTCAGATTGTCTGTAGCACCCTGATGGAGTAACTACATCGTTGAATACCTCACCACCAGTATACTACCTAAGGGGATGAGTAGATCACGAATCAAAACGATCATGAAAAAGGCAGCAAACTATGTACTGATTGAGGACGCTCTTTACAAGAGGGGGAAGGACCATCAATTGAGAATGCGCGCGACTGAAGAGGAATACATTCCTATCTTAGAGCAAGCACACAGAGGACAAGCTGGTGGACATTTCTCAGCTGACAAAACGGCCAAAGCAATTCTTATTGCAGGCATATGGTGGCCTACACTATTCATGGACGCTGAAGAGTTTGTGAAACGATGTGATGAGTGCCAAAAAACGAAAATTCCGAGAGCATGAGACGATATGCCCTTAAGGCCAATGATGGGGGCAAGAGCGTTTGCGAAATGGGGAATATATTTTGTAGGACCGATAGCGCCTCCGGGGTATAAAACGCACGCTCAATACATTATAGTGGCAACAGATTATCTGACAAAATAGGTGGAAGCTAAAGCAACAGCCAGAAATGATGCAAAAATGACAGCACAGTTTTTGTACGAGAACATTTTCACCAGGTATGGCTTACCAATTGAGCTCGTGAGCGATAGAGGCACTCACTTCATCAATGAAGTGATCGAATTCCTATTGGACGAACTCATGGTAATTCACAGGAAGTCCACCCCGTATCACCCACAAGCGAATGGCCAAGCAGAAAGTACGAATAAAATTTTGGTGACAATTCTCACCAAAATTGTCAGCGAATCGAGAGCTGGCTGGGATCAAAAGCTGCATTCAGCTTTATGGGCGTATCGAGTAGCTTACAAAACATCCATCGGAATGACTCCATTCAACATGGTTTATGGAATGCAAGGGATTTTGCCACTTGAATTCCTTATTCCCACACTTCGAGTTGCTAAACAATTAGAATGGACGGACCATGAATTATCCGATTAGGTAGATATCCTAGAAAAACTGGATAAAACTAGATTGAGAGCCATTGCATCAATCTACGCGCAAAAATGAAACATGAAATCATTCTTTGATCAACATGTAATCACCAAGGATTTGCTACTAGGGATTACGTCTTAATGTATACCCTAAAACAACATTCTCGGAAACTCAAAAAGCGAGGGAATGGACCCTACGTCATTCATGAAATATCATCTAGCGGTGCGATCAAACTTGCGACATTAGAGGGAGAGGAAATGCCTAACTGGATTAGTGGTTGCAGACTAAAGAAATACAACTTGCCACTAACCACAGAGATGCTTACCAAAATACACGCTACGAAGGAGCGCAAGAACAAAGCAAAAGAAACAAAAGCTCAAGCGCAGGAAGAGGACAAAGTCAGGATTCTAAAAAGAAAACAAACATTACAACAACAAAGACTTCCTCGACCAGCGGACAAGGCACAAATTCCTTTATCTATCATACAAACTGATGAGCAATGGGAAACAGGAATTGATGTTCGAATCAATGTCAAACTCCCGCATGGCAGGTATCAGCGAGCATTAATTGACACAGGTGCAAGAGTTAATGCGGTCAACTTCTCCACTTACAGGATGCTTACAGATGAACCCCTCGTGCAATCCACACGTGATCTACAAGCGGCAAACGGTGCAACAATGCCAACAATGGGGATAGTAAACTTACCAATCAATCTTGATGGAAATAATTGCCCTCATCAATTTTTCGTAATGAAAGACGGAGAAATCAGAGAATCAATATGTTTAGGAGTTCCATGGATGAGAACGTACAATGCAGTCACTGAATGGTCAGAACACGCGTTGAGGTACACACACCACTCTAACATATACATGACTCCATTCGCCAAAACAGATCACTCGTGGCCAAGTATCCCCATCGACAATAAGCAACCGGCTATTCAACCAAAAACAACCCCAAAGGTTATTCAGAAGGTCTGGATAAGGAAATCATTGTTGACCAACAAATTGAGCAAGATATGGCTACCTAAGGGCAAACTCCAGACGGAAGCAGCAGCATCTCCAAAACCTTCAGAAGCTACTTCAAAGTGGAAATGGCAACCAAAAAAGGATAACGCTAGAGTTTCAATGCCAGAGCTCGAAAGGAACACCAAAACTCAAAACAAGAAGCCTGAATCTTCCAGATGGCACTGGAAACGGTGAAAACTAAAGTAGAATCGGTAAAGATGCAGCCAACAACATATAAATGGGTTCCAAAAATAGTTGCCAGCACCACACCCACAATCAAGGAAAGAGCTATTCAACTGCAATCTCTCATGTTCCATAAACAACTACCCTCGCCATCAAAAGCCACTGAACACTACATTCAGTTCCCACATCATGCACAGCATATTGTTACCCAACGCATTGTCTCAAACATCAGAATAGGGCCACATTAAACGGCCATGCATAGACACAGAGTTCAAAACCCATGCACATGCACCACACTTCGTCCGGGACGACTCAGACAAGGAAGGGGGGAGTAATTGATGAATCTGTTGAATCTAGCAACAGTTAGGGCCATTAAGAGGTCCAATGTGTATATATTTACATAATGTGTGTGTTTTTTCATTATTTAGAGTTCAGTTTTGAACAAATTCGATCAAAACCTGGCATTTTTAGCAGTTTTTTTTTGTATCATCCGACTAGCATAATAGTGAGCTGCAATGACAAGTCCGGAGCATTCGGATGCTTATAGAGAAAATATATGCTTAGGGGTGAGTATAATAAGTTTGGCTAAATTTTTGCCAGTTAATAAGTATTTTCATTTTATTGTGTTTGATTTTCGTTAATAAAACATCTAAAATTAAAAAAAAATCTCGCTCACAAGTGTCGGAATCAAGTTCTGGAAGCAAATGCCTAAGTATCATGATAAAATTATCAAGCATGGAAGATATGAAGATAATCTGAAGATGTCAAATTTCGGCCTCAATGATCATGACTACATTTCGCCAAAATTGCATCAAACAGTCATACGACACCGGAATGATGAACGGTTCGAATCACAGGTGGTATACAGATTAAATCAGGATCAATTGTGAGAAAAATCAACCCTGTGTTATGAAAATCTCGGGAAGGTATAGGTCAAGTAGGCCAAATTCTAGCTCATTGTTCATTTTCACCTTTTGAGAGAGAAGGAGAGAGCTTTTTTTACCTAGAGTGAGCTACCACGTTTTTGCCTCGTACGGACGGTCGGAGACAGCATTCCACACCAGATTTCACAGGTATGTTCCCTATCAAGTAAAGATCAAGTCTATTATGCATGAAAGCGCGAATCTTTGCACAAACGAACGAAGGGATCGAATCAAAGTCGGATCGGGTCAAAGAGGTCGAGGGCCCTTAGAGGCATCCATATAAAACTTTTTTCAGCCACAGAACACATCAATGTGCTCCCCACAAGCTCAGGATCAAAGCCATGTGGTCAAAACCAAATTTGGTGGTGGTACACCGATCGAGATCGGTGTACCTCCTTGACAAAAACTGGGACAGATTTTGCAAAACACCTCCCTCCAGCCTCGCCTACAACCTGCTGGAGTCAAAACCAATTTTGGCCTCCATGGTACGATTGCGATCGATGCCCCCACATGCAGGTTTTGCAACTTTTGAGTTGGCCCATGCTTGGAACTCAGTTAAAGTACACCCTCTTGAATTTTCAAGGAAAATGCACAAATTTTGGTCATAGAATGGGCCCAATTTGTCAAACACGACCGAAAAGGGAAAATTTGACCTACAACTACCCAAATTTGGTTAAAAATGATGATGGATGGTTTGGAAGGAACACTTGTCCGACTAAGGGTCAGGACAGTTGCAGAAAACCTCGGATGGATCTTTGAATCTCCTACAAGTACAAATATGGTAATTTCAGTCTTGAATGATCACACAAAGCTAGAATTGGAGCCGAGGCAATGCCAAAACCAAAAGATCACTTAAGGATGCTCAAACATCACATGGATATCCAAGAAATTCCTGAAAAGTGCACAAATTTGGAAAACCTCCTAAGACAAGGTATAAAGTGCCTGATAAAGTCAAAATCAGACAATGGAGTAGGTTGATGGTAGCAAAACATCATGGGAGCAGTGGGAGCTCTAGAACTAACTCCAACTAACTCCAGGATCCAACCAAAATTCATCAAAAACAGCAAATATGGTAAGACTTAGTAAAATATGGTCAAATAGTGAAAAATTGCTCTAAATTGTTCATTTTAAGTCCAAACTTGAAAATAAATCATCAGCGGGCTAGGCAAGCATAGGACTTCATGACCATCTAGTTTCCCCCAAAAACAGGCTCTGTACTACGATTGCGATCGGTGTACCTCAAACCCAGAATTTGACCAAAACCTATCAGATCCCTTGTACACATCTTGTTCAAGTCACCATCCAAGTTTCAAGCCAATTGGACATCAAAAACTCATAAAAAATCAGAGTCTAGTCCAAACTCCCTTGTAACCCATAAATGGGACCTGTAAACTCAAAAGTGGTTCAAAAGACACACAGAGTGGACCAAAATGACCCTCCAACTATTAGCAACCCACTCATATGATCAAATCTAAATTTGGCCTCTGTACTACGATCGCGATCGGTGTACCTTAGACCCAGAACTGGCTCAGATTTTTATCAGTCATAGTTGTAGTCTTCCTAGTCCCACTGGTGAAATATGGACAAGAATGGATGAAATTTGTTCAAGTTATGATCAGTTTTAAATTTTGATTTGTTTTTTAATAAAAGTCTAAATGCGATTGATTGCGAAAGGGAAATCATGACAGCTTGTGATTCTCTTGACACAGAATGCCTCGCCCAAAGAAAGACAGGGAGTGGACAGCAGCACCATATGAAGTGGAGGAGCTTGCCACAAATGAGAAGTCTCACGTCTCGGATGAAATACTAGCTCAAATCCCTACCCACATCTTCATCTCTAAGTTTAAGGATGCTGATGGCGATTTGGTAAAGACAACTATCATGCCACGAGAGATATGGAATCTCCACCAAAGGCCAAAAGTAATAGAGGCTGTGCGGGTGATACACTTGGAACAATTTTTCAGATTACAGCCATGGGGAACAGATTACATGAGGGCCCACGAACTCATGAGCTCGATACAATATGATGGGCAGGCAATGCTCACAGACAAAGATGGGTCAAAGGTTAAAGTAAAGATCACGAAGGAAATCATCAATGAAACCTTGCATTTCCTCCCAGGGCAACACGATTTGTTAGCAAAGACAAAGTCACTAGACAATGAGAAGGCATTCGTCAAAGCTAAGGGGAACAAATACAAATACAACGACATGATCTATGGAGAGTTGGAATTGCAGAAGAGATTGATATCTCAGCATTTTAGAGTTCAAAAGCCTCCTCGCTACGCATAGCCAATCCTGCATATTGCCGTAGTCATGGCTCTAGCGACAACAGAAAATAGGTCCATTCGCTGCGACTACGGATCTTATATTCTGGATAATCTGATTGAAGCAAATTTGAAAAGCTTTGCAAAAAACAAAACCTACATGAGTGCAGGGCCGATGCTAACTAGAATAGCATATCAGGATTTGGGAATAATCGAGGATTTGCCAGCTACCAGCTCACAAACAGCCTTGATCCAAAAAGCTAAGCTTGGGTTGCAAACTCTGTAAGGACGACACCTGGCGCGACATCATCGCGCTCAGCAAAGGCTACCAATAAAATTTCGAGTGATGAAGAGAAAACGGAGACAGTGGACGAAGGGAAGTCTCAGGAGTCTAAAGACAAAGTGCCTTTAGAGTTTCAGGAAAGTGAGGAGGAGGATTCAACGAAGCCGCTTGAGAGAAAAAGAGGAGAGAGAAGTGTGATACCACAGTCGGACATGCAAAAAGCATATGCGAAAGCCCAGAAAAGAGTCGAAGAAAGACGCACAAAATTACAGACTGATAGACAAGCTCGAGCGGTTGAAATGCAACAAGCACAGAAACGAAGACTCGAAAGGGAAAGGCAAGAAA
The DNA here is from genome assembly GCF_014529385.1 of Adiantum capillus-veneris. NCBI lineage: Eukaryota > Viridiplantae > Streptophyta > Polypodiopsida > Polypodiales > Pteridaceae > Adiantum > Adiantum capillus-veneris. The sequence goes on from NC_140955.1 coordinate 10,980,406, forward strand.
GGATAGAAAATGCAACTCGCCTACGGGCTGAGAAGCAAAGATTGGAAGGAGAACAAAAGGCTGCGGAAGTGGACATATCCTCGCAATCCACTGATCAAACGAAGGAAAAAGACGCGGCTGAAGAACAAAATCAGGCGGAACATCTTAAGAAGATCCAGAGAGATAGGAATCTAGAAGCGGGACGCGCGGCGGATCTCACCTGCCAAAGAATAATCAGGATCCTAAAGAAAAGAAAAGAGAAAGCATCTGCTTCGTAGCAAGGCAAGGAAACTTCTAAAAGGAGACATGTGCGAGAAAAATTGAGTCCGCCTCCTCCCTCGCCCAAATCACCTCCTCCCTCGCCTAGAAAATCACCTCCGCCCTCACCCATATCTCCACCTCCTCCCCCTTCCCCGTCAAACAAAAAAAAGTCAACTCCTCCCCCTTCAACCCTGCAAAAGGAATTTTTTCCACCTACAGAATCCATCCAAGAAGCATGCTAAGCAGTGGCTGGATTTGATTACAAGCAAACACTGCGAAAGTTAGAACGGCAGTTCCAGTGTCAGTATGTGGTGCTGAGTGAGAAAGAAAGGCAGGTACAGGAAGCCCGACAAAAGCAAGAATCAGGGCAAGAAGAGCTAGACACCCTGAGAACGCAACTAGAATGCACAACGGAGGAAAGAGACCTTGAGCGACAACAGGCTCAGTCTCTGATAATATATTTGGTGGACGTCAGGATAGACCTGACAGCCAAAGAGAAGGAGTGCCAAGAGTTGACGGCAAGAGTCCAGAAAGTGACAGAGCAGCTTGCCTATGAGAGTGCAAGATTTCAAAGGCTTAGCAGCTCCTACGGCACTGTCAAGGGCACTCTGACGACTTTGATGGCTAATCAGAAACCTGCTGGAGCATTGGTCTCCACATCTGACAATGCCATAGCAGCGAACACTATAGCAGCGCTAAAAGCAGAGCTAGAGCAAGAAAGGCTTCAAAGACAGCTACTCGTATCAGGAATGGTGGCCTAGACGGTGGCAAACGAGTTAAAATTAAAAGAAGTAGAGCAGCAACTCGCTCAAGCAAGCGTTGAACTACAGATTTAGAGACAGATCGGTGACACATTGTTAAAAGAAAAAGAAGATCTGCTTGTCCAACAACAGATCAAAGCTGACAAAGCCTAGACTCAACTGAAACTGCTGCCTGGACACCATGCGATAGATTTGCATGGAACCTGACACCAAGGGCAACACGAGCAGGAAGTTGAAGGGCCCGATCTGGACATACGAGATGAGCTCAGTGAAAGCATTCAGGACATGCCAGAGGGACCATCCAAGGAGTATATGCTCTATGAAAAGAAGATACTGGAGTCAGCAGCCCTGGCATATTTACAACCAGAAGAGCAGGTGGAAGGTTTTGGCCACGAATACCTCCCGTTTCATCTGCTATGCCATGAAGCGAATTTGTGGAAAGAAAAGATGCGGCCAGCCTTGCAACGAAACAAAGAAGGGGGTTACGAGGGCATTGCACTCACAGTGGAAGAAGCTCAGGTGCTTGTCGATGACCACCCCAAGTGGAGGCAGAAGTGGTTGGACAAGAGGCCACACGATCTAACAAATTACCACAACTCTCCTCAACATATACAAATAGATCCTACATTCTGCCTTGTCCTTCGAAGACGCACTTGGAAATATTTCACAACATGGAAGGGGTCGAGGCAGCACAAGCTAAATTACCCAGTTCTGATAGCGCAACAACCCCCTATAGTGGCTTACATGGTCAGCACACTGAACTCAACAGTGACTTTGCTACGGGGTGTCCCCGATTTCGCCTGCCAGATGTTAGTAAAGATAGCCTGGATGATCGCCACCTGCATCCAGGTGTTTAAAGACACTGAAGGCGACAATCATCCGTGGAATCTATTCTTAGAAGGACATAGAGGCATCTGCTGGAATCTACAGGATTCACCGCCACGGCACATCTTGATGGCCATGTACTCCAGGCTAATGTACCTGCCATCGCACTACCTACAAACATTTGAAGAGGCCTTCATCACACGATTCTTCGAAATGGATTCAAGGATTTTCCATCCCATGGCGAAGGACCTCAAGGCAAGGTACGTGGCATACAAACACACATTAGCAGAAAATCCATTCCGACAACACCAAGAAGCCCTCGAAGCCGTACTGTGAATGAGAAGCTTTTCAGCAACACTCGCTTCCTTAGAGCCACATCAACGGCTGAAGCACTGAACATGCACAAGGGCGTGCAAGGATAAGGAAGGGGGGAGTGTTTGGCGGAAGAGGCAACAGGTGGCCGTGGCCAAAAGGACCATATTTTCTTGAGAAACCATTGTAAAATTCCTTTGTAAAGAAGCATCTCTAAGCCGGGAAATTGTCAAGGATGTATGATTATTCTTTTGGGAGAAATTGTATATTAGAGAGTCAGTTTTAAGATTAGGGACCTATGACCGGACAAGCCATTTTTGCAAAGACCTAATCTATAAAGGTCATTTTTTGTAAGTTTTGGATAATCTTTTTTTGAATGAGAAACTGAGAAGATAGCATACGAATGAGAGCTCCTTCTTGTTCAAACTTGTAATCTTCGCCATTGCGGCTACGGTAATCCAAATTCAGTTTTGATTATTGCATTGTGTTCCTCTCCTCTTGCTCTTTCCTTCAAGTATAATCATTCAAGATTCGGTGTAAGTTTTCGACTACGTGTTTGAGGCTTTAAATCGCTCTTTTGAGTGATTAGATGCGTGTTTTATGTTGTTTTGACCCTAGCAGGGGCTTTAGGGACCCTAAAACGACCCATTAGGATCAATTGTTCGCTGTTTTTGTCGACTTTGTGACGAACGATCGAGATCGTGGTACCTCTCCAGAATGTTGTGACACTGATAGGATATGATCCTAATAGTCCCCTGAATCTTCCCTTCAAGTTTCGTGCGATTCCGAATAGATTTGCATGGTAAATGGGCATGACGACTGTAGAGCTAGGTAGAAGGACATAGTCAGATTACTTGGCAGTGATGCGTTTGATTTACTTGTAGAGATAGTAGTTGCATCTCATCGAGTTCACTTCATTAGGCTTGACAACCTAGTGAGTTTCCATGCCTCATCCGAGTCGCTTCCCCTGTATTGATAAATATGTTGATGCTTGAGAGCTATGCTATGGACATCCGTCGCGATGACCCGCAAACATCCGCTTAAAGCGAAGTCCAAAGTTTTTATGTGCTTCAAACAATTTCTAGCTATGGCTGAAAATGTCTCGAAATGTACTATGGGCACCCTCCGTTCCGATCGAGAAATGCATTTCTGGCTAGTCGTGGGATAAAACACCAATGTACAGTGCCTTATACACCTCAGCAAAATGGTGTTGTTGAGAGGAAAAATAGGTCACTGACGGAAATGGCACGATGTATGGTCAAAAGTCAAGCTTTGCCTCATTCTTTTTGGCTTGAGGCCATAATGTGTGCCACTTATGTACTTAACAGTTGTCCTACGAAAGCTTTGCAGTCTATTACTCCATATGAAGCATGGCATGATAGAAAACCTTCTATTGAGCACATGCATGTTTTTGGTTGTTTGGCATATGCTTTGGTGCCACAAGTGCAGCGCAGAAAATTGGATGATAAGGCTGTCAGATGTATTTTTGTTGGTTATAGTGCTGAAAGCAAAGGTTACAGGTTGTATCATCCGCAAACAAAACGTATTCTGGTTTCTCGGGATGTAGTGTTTGTGGAAGATTCTGTTCAGCCCTTGCTGTCATGTACTAGAGACGGTAATGTAAGCTCACATAACTTTTATGACACTTTGTTGCCTATTTTCAGTGGTGGAAATACGAATGTAAGTTCCAATGAGGCAAATGTACACCCTATGGGGGTTTCTGAAAATGTTTTAGATCAGCCTATTACTGATGCAGATGTACATGATGTACTTGATGAGGAGGAAAGGGCTGAAAATGAGCAGGCTAGAGGTATGCCAAAATGGCTGGTGCACACTTTGCGTGACAGTAAATTGGATGCACCTTTGTCTAGTTGTACTCGTTCAGGATCTCGCCATGCATCTTATGCATCAGATTGTTATGCTTTGGTTGTGTCTAACTTACATGATGTTGAGGAGCCTCTGACTTTTGATGAAGCACAAAATTCAGAAAATTGGATGGCTGCCATGCAATCAGAATATGATGCACTTATAGAAAATGACACATGGACTTTATGTGATTTGCCTCCTGACAAAAAGGCCATTGGCACGAAGTGGGTTTACAAGTTGAAACGCAAGCCAGATGGTGAGATCGATCGCCATAAGGCTCGACTTGTTGCAAAGGGTTATGCATAGTAAAAAGGCATAGATTATGAAGAGACTTTTGCTCCCACTTGTCGTATGACTACTATGCATTTTATATGTGCATTGGCAGCCCATTTTGGTTGGGATGTACATCAATCAGACATTGTTACTGCTTTCTTGAATGGTGACATATTTGAGGAAGTTTATGTAACGCAGCCTCGCGGTTTTGTCATAAAAGGACAAGAGGACAAAGTGTGCAAATGTAACAAGGCTTTGTATGGGTTGAAGAAATCTCCTCATGCTTGGTATGAGAAAGCTGACACTCATTTGGTCAAAAAAGGCTTTCGTAACAGTCCAACAAAAAGCACATTGTATGTAAAGAGTGAGGGTGATGTACTTATCATTGTGGTTCTTTATGTTGATGATTTGCTGATCACTGGACCAAATGAGAGATACATTGCTGAATTTAAGGCTGATTTGAATGCTACTTTCAAGATGAAAGATTTGGGGCTGTTGCATCATTACTTGGGTATACAGTTTAAGCAGTGTGATGGTGGTATTGCCTTGTGTCAAAAAAGTTACATAGAGACATTGCTATGTAGGTTTGGACTTGAGGATTGCAAACCTATTGCCACTCCCATGGATACAGGTTTGCAGTTGAGTCTACATGATGCTGGCGATCCTGTTGATGTCACTCTTTACCAAACTGTTCTTGGCTGCCTCATTTATGTATGCAACACGAGGCCGGATATTCAGTTTGCAGTCTCACAGGTCAGCAGATTTATGCATAGCCCAGGGTCTAAGCATTGGCAGGCTGTCAAGAGGATTTTCCACTACCTTAGTGGCACTTTACATCTTGGCTTGTTTTATCCCAAGGGGGGATCATTGCCGCCAGACTTACATGCTTTTTTGGACTCAAATTGGGCTGGTTGTTTTGACACGCGAGTGTCCACAAGTGGTTTTTGTTTCATGCTTGGTAGTTCATGTATATCATGGTTGAGCAAGAAGCAACCTACTGTGGCCACTTGGAGTTGTAAGGCTGAGTACAGGGCAGTCTTCACAGCTACGGTTGAGTGTGTATGGCTTAGACGCCTTATGGCTGATTTGGGTGTTGGACAGGACAGTTCCAACACTATCTACACTGATAGTCAGAGCGCATTGGCAGTTGCGAGGAACCCAGTTTTTTCATGCTCGCACAAAGCACATTGAGGTGCATTACCACTATGTCAAGGAGAGGCTCTCAATAGGAGAGATCAGCTTGGCCTATGTGCCAACACAGGACAACCTTGCAGATCTTTTCACAAAGGCATTGTCTCGTGAGAAGCTTGAAGCTTTCCGCAAAGCTTTGGGATTACTCCCCTTTGTGGACTAATCCTGTCCTCAAGGCATGGCACTTCCCTTTACTCATGTGCCAGCTCTTGTTCACCGCATCAGTCCAGGGAGGATTTGTTACCATATACATGTGGTAGTGATGTGTGTGAACACACTAGGACCGCCGGGGCATTTTTTCCCTCTTTAGGTGGTTTTTTCCCCCGTGCATTGTATATACGCCCATCACTCTAGGGCTATCTATTTTTCCATAGCACACTAAGTAACACACTCTCTATTTTGTGCCTTGAGCTTCCTTCGTCTTCTCCAAGCTGTGTGTGTTTCTCTGCAACCCTAATTCCAACAGGTTTAAGTCCAAGGTGGTTTAAAGGTCCACCACCTATCCAAGCTAGCTCTATTGAGAAATGCTATCTCTATTGTTTGAAGGTCAATTTGTAAATGGAGCGTAGCTACTATGTTTACTAGCATGGATGGTTTGGGGTAGAGGTCCACCACTTGTCCAACCTACTTTCCATTTTGTTTTTATGGTTTTAGCCCAGGTTGATTTGAAGATCCACCACCTATCCAAGCTAGATATATTGAACAAAGCTATCTCTATTGTTTCAAAGTGAGTGTGTGAATGTAGTGTAGATACTTTGTTTACTACCATGATGGTTGGGGGGAAATCTCCACCACTTCTCCAACCTACTATCCATTGTGTTATGGAGGTTTTAGCCCAAGATTGTTTGAAGGTCCACCACCTGTCCAAGCTAGCTTCTGTGAAAGAAGCTATCTCTATTATTTCAAGGTCAATGTGTGATTGGAATGTAGCTACTTTTTTATTAGTGTGGATGGTTTGGGATAGAGGTCCACCACTTGTCCAACCTACTATCTATTGTGTTATTGAGGTTTTAGCCCAAGGTTGATTGAAGGTCCACCACCCTATTGAATAGTCCTATCTCTAGTCTGATCAAGTGGATGGTTTGGGATAGAGGTCCACCACTTGTCCAACCTACTGACCATTGTGTTTTGGAGGTTTTAGCCCATGGTGGCTTGAAGGTCCATCACCTATCCAAGCTATCTATATTGAATAGTCCTATCTCTAATCTGATGACGTGGATGGTTTGGGATAGAGGTCCGGCACTTCTCCAACCTACTATCCATTGTGTTATTGAGGTTTTAGCCCAAGGTGGTTTCAAGGTCCACCCACTGTCCAAGCTAGATCTATTAAAAATATATATCTCTATTGTTTGAAGATCAATGTGTGAATGGAGTAGAGCTATTATGTTTACTAACATTGATGGTTTGGATGTAACATTTAATGGCCTAGTAACTTGTGTATAGCGGAAAATAGCATGAACATAGTGAGCATTTCATTAGAATAGATTCCTAATCAGATTAAAAAGAGTGCTTGGGTGGAGAGAGCAACAAAAAGCATAACACCTAGTTAGATAGCATGAAAAATACTTTGAAAGAGAGAGAAATTAAGCAATTGACAACAATTGAGGACCGGATTTACATGGAGCCGGTCCCCCCTCCAAAAGGTTTTGTATTATGGTTTCTCCCATCAAGAGAGACATTTTACATTACAATTTCTTGTGTTCCTTCAATACTAGCTAGTGCAATGAAGATGGAAACTTCATGCACTATGCAAAACACTTATCAAACACAGCTTCAATTCCCTCACGGTTTCAGACCTAGGACCTCACACACCTTTGAAGATGGTGAGGGCTAGCGGGGTATGAGAGTAGATTGAGACGAAGGAGTATTATTACGAGAAAGATGTACATATCCTCACATAATCACTCATATTAGCATAGAGTAGCTTAGTAATTAGCATGGTAGAGGAGATGAGCATGCATTGAAGCTTGGCTCTTGGTTGGATTTGCATCAGAAAGCCAAGAGTTGTTGGTGTAGGCCTCCCTTCTCACAAGCTTGGAGTATGTGATAAGATTTCCATTAAAGCTTGAGAAGGAGAGAGAGTCTTCTTTACTTCACACATCAGCTAGTGTGAGTGTTTAGGTGATAATGCCTTTGAAAAATCATCCCCCTCTCTCTCTTGGTCGACCCCTCTTGCTATTTTCTTTTGCTACCATCCTATTGGACCTCTCTAGGCTTAGCCAATGGCAATTAAGCAGGAGAAGTGATAGCCTTCTGGCATGTGTCCCCCTTTCCCCTTTTGTGAGAGATTTAGGTAATTATTTAACTCAACTACACTCTCATTGGACATCTTTTCCACCTGGACAATAGGAATCAGACAAGCCATTGGGCTGCTCAATGCTCATTGGTTCCCTTGGGAGACTGTCCAATAGTCTTCTAGAGAGCTTAATTCTTATTGTTTCTTTTTGTAAGTGTTTTTAAATTAATTAAACTAGATTTACTCTAGACTAATTCTCATTGGTCCACCTCCAAGGCCATCCACTAGGAATAAGGTACACCTTGTGGGCATCTGGGCTAGGAAGCTGACATGTGTCCCTCTTTCCCCTTGTGTACAAAGGGAGCTTGGGTGTGTGTGTATGAGTTTATCTCTCATCCCCTACTTCTTGGGCTCCCCCCTCCTATGTAGGGCTTGACAAAGACTTTTGGGACACACACAAAGCAAACAATTTTCCCTAAAGTTGACCTTTGGACACAACCTTTGAATTTTGGAACCTTAGCATTTTGGAAGTCTTGATGGGCTGAACCTTAAGGTCTTTTAATCCCATTATTGCACATAGCTCTTTTTCAGATGGACCACCCTTTGAATCCCTATTTTATCTCCTTTAGTTACTTACTGTGGTCGGTCTGCTAACTTAACCAATATTCTAGCTTTTTCTCCCTTGGCACTTCCCCATATTAAATGATCAGTTTAACATAAGAAAACCATTTATGAGAATTAGATATTGATTATTATGACATTACATGTCTCTTGAAATCATAGTCATCCTCGACTATGGTGTAGAGAAGATAAAGTATATTTATGAGTCCTTTTCCTTAGCGGGTAGAGGATCCCTATGTTACACTATGACATCGTTCCAGAATGGATGACTAGTCCATTTGGCGATTGAGAGCCTGAGACTGTCGCAAGCATGTCTGCACATTAGTCCTATCATCTTCCAAATTAGAGTGACAAGCTGTACTTGGTGTTCAGGAGATGTCGTCTCCGCAAACTTGATCTAAGCATACATACTACTTCATTTTTGTGCACAATAAAGAAAAAGAGAGTTTTATAAGACAAACATTTTGTTCATTTTTAACAATTGTACACTTGCTTACTCTTGGGAAGCACTGTAAGCATTGACAAGGTTTAGGTTATCCTTTGATTGTATGCCTTGCATCCATCTAGCATCTTCAAATGGATAATTCTTAAACTTAATAAGATATCGTCGGATTGTCTTACCGCCTCTTAGTACCTTGTCTTCATGTTGGAGAATGGACTCGGGCTGCAACACCTCTTCTTGGTCCTCGATCTCCGGTGAGTCTTCAATAGTTGGTTCTTGAGGTGGCTCTCCTTTGTAAGGCTTTAGTAGGCTCACATGGAAAGCATTGTGTATGAGCCAATGGTTCGCAACTTGAGTTGATAGTCCATCTCATTGATTGGACTAAGAATATGGAAGGGACCATAGTACCTTTTTGCTAACTTAGCACAGTACTTTTGGTGTCCCGTAGGATTCTTGCCCATCGTGTGCCTTAATTGAGCCTTGGGAAATTTGAGTAAGACCCAATCATTTTCTTTAAAGGCTTGGGCTCTTCTGTGCTTGTCAGCAACAGCCTTTTACATTTGCTGTGGGATAGAGATAGCATCCTTAATCCTTTGAAAAGATTATTGTAGGTCTCGGCTATACTCATCTGCAGTGAAGATCTTCCCGTGTACCTTAAGTAGCAAGGGACTTTTTGATATTCCCTCAATTACCTCAAAAGGTGATTTTCCCGTGGAAGTATGTACAGTGTTATTGTAGGCATACTCCACTAAGGCAAGTACTTCTCCCATTGGGATCTTTGATCTACTTCCGTTACAGAAGATTTTAGTAGATCGAGAATTGTTAGGCTAGCTATTTCACTTTGGACATCCGTTTGCGGGTGAGATAGGCCAAAGAGAAAGTTTAGCCTTGTTACTAAATTCTCAAAGAGACATTACTAGTCCGTCTAGGATCTCTATCTGATACTATGGACATTGTCAAGCCATGGTACTTGAAAATTTGTGAAATGAGGAGGGTTGCCATTTGATGGGCTTTGATAGTCTTTTTGACAGATATAAAATGAGCTTGTTTACTGAACCTGCCTACTATCATCCATATTCCCGTATTCCCATGGATAGACTTAGGAAATCTAAAGATAAAATCCATGGGTATGCTCTCCCATGGTGAATTAGGGATTGGCAAGTGTTGAAGCAATCCAGGTTGCTTCCCTCTATCAAATTTTGTCTTTTGGCATACCACACATTTAGAAACATACTCTTGTATGTTGCTTTCATGGTAGGCCAGTAGAAATATTTTTCGATTCCCTTTAGGTTAGACTGAATCCCTCTATGCCCCGCATAAGGAGGAGCATGAGATTCATACATTACTTTCTCAGGTAGTGAGCTAGTAACGCATAGTTTATTGTTGTAGAGACGATAACCATCTTGTAAAGTAAATGGTTCCTCTTTCTTCCTAGTGCAAGGGCTGAAATCACATCTCTAAAATCGGGATCAATAGCATACTCATCTAGCAGAGCACAAGGTTTCTCTTTTCTTGATCAAGAAGGGAGGTCCTCAAGCTAGCTATAAATGGTTGGTACTATTACTTGCATGTGAGTTAGTAGAATAGGGATTTTTCAGCCTTGCAGTGCACCTACCTTTGTGCAGTTAACGGGGCATCACCGTTGAGAGCTATGGTCTTAATAGTGGAGTCCTACGGGGCTTGCCTATAGCTTAACCACTATGGAGCTATTAGAATCTTGACAGGAGCCGGTGTTGTTTTGGTGTTGAACGACCCTCTCTTCTATTCCTTGCAATTAATGGTATTCAAGCCACGGGTACAGTAGCTCGAGTGATTTTTCTAAAGAGGTAAAGAGGAGTAGCTGCAACTAGGGCTTGAAGTGCCAAAGTACACCTAAAAATTTTACACCTAAACGTTGTTAGAATGGTTGACAATAGTAAAGAGAGTGAAATTAATGTTGATAACTTTGATTTTGCTAATGAGCAAGCTACTAATGATGCCTCGATGCTTGTTACCTATCTTGTTTCTAGGCTTCAACAAGCCATGGGCAATCCATCCCTCCAAAGTGAAGTGCAACGACAGCTTCGTGCTCATGGGATTCTCCAAGATCCCCACCATGACAAGAGAACACCTAGGAAGCCTCCTTGCGAGACTTCCAAAAGAGTTCTATCTCCGATTCGGGAAGAAGAAGAGGATCCCTATGAAGGGCTCATAAATTTTCTCCTTGATGATGCATCTCCTTCTCAAAGGAAAATTCAAGAGCCTCCACCAAAGGAACAAGAAAGAAGTGAGTCTCCCGCCACCTCGGCAGAGATGGCTCCACGAATACGGCGGGCTCAACACTCTCCATCACCTCCAAAATGGAGAAGACCATCGCATAAGTCTTATCCACACCATACTTCAAAGAGGGATGACAAGAAGAGGATGACTATGATTTCAAGAGAGAGGTAATGTCATAATAATCAATATCTAATTCTCCTAAATGATTTTCTCATGTTAAACTGATCATTTAATATGGGGAAGTGCTAGGGGAGAAAAAGCTAGAGTATTGGTTAAGCTAGCAGACCGGGCCACAGTAGAGATCCAAAGGAGGGAAAATAGGGATCCAAAAGGGGGGGGGCATCTGCAAAAGAGATATTTCCGAAAATGGGCTTAAAATACCTTAAGGTTCAGCCCATTAAGACTTCCAAAATGCTAAGGTTCCAAAATTCAAAGGTTGTGTCCAACGGTCAACTTTAGGGAAAATTGGGTGCTTTGTGTGTGTACCTGTCAAGCCCTACATAGGAGGGGGCAAGCCGAAAAAGTAGGGGATGAGAGAGAAACTCACACACAAACATACACAAGCTCCCTTTACACAAAGGGAATGAGGAACACATGTCAGCTCCCTAGCCCAGATGCCCACAAGGTGTACCCAATTCCTATTGGATGGCCTTGGAGGTGGACCAATGAGAATTAGGCTATACTAAATCTAGTTTAATTAATTTAAATACACTTAATAAAAGAACCAAAAAGAATTAAGCTCTCCAAAAGACTATTGGACAGTCTCCCAAGGGGACCAATGAGCATTCAACAGCCCAGTGGCTTGAGGCCTGATTCCTATTGGCCAGGAGGCAAAGGGGTCCAATGACAGTTTAGTTGAATTAAATAATTACCTAAAGCTCTCACAAAAGGGGAAAGGGGTACACATGTCCGAAGGCTATCACTAATGCTGGTTAATTACCATTGGCTAAGCCTGGGGAGGTCCAATAGGATGCTAGCAAGAGCAAATAGCAAGAGGGTTAGACCAAGAGAGAGAGGGGGATGATTTTTGCAAGGCATTTTCACACACACACACACAATCTCATGTGTGAAGTAAAGAAGACTCTCTCTCCTTCTCAAGCTTTAATGGAAAGCTTATCACCTACTCCAAGCTTGTGAGAAGGAAGGCCTACACCAACAACTCTTGGCTTTGTGATGCAAATCAACCAAGAGCCAAGCTTCAATGCATGCTCATCTCCTCAACCAGGCTAATTACTAAGCTAAGATATGCTAAGATGAGTGATTATGTGAGGAGATGTACATCTTTCTCGTAAGAATACTCCTTCCTCCTCTCAATCTACTCTCATACCCCGCTATCCCTCACCATCTTCGAAGGTGTGTGAGGTCTTGGGTCTGAGACCATGGGGAATTAATGTTGTGTTTGATAAGTGTTTTGTGTGGTGCATGAAGTTTCCATATTCATTGCACTAGCTAGTATTGAAGGAGCACAAGAAATTATATTGTAAAATGTCTCTCTTGATGGAAGAAACCATAATACAAAGCCTTTTGGAGGGGGGACCCGCTCCATGCCAAATCCGGTCCTCAACTGTTGTCAATTGTTTAATTTATCTCTGTTTTGAAGTATTGTTCGTGCTATCTAACTAGGTGTATGATTTTTTTTGCTCTCTCCACCCAAGCACTCTTGTTAATCTCATTAGGAATCTATCCTAATGAAATGCTCACTATGTTCATGCTATTTTTTGCTACACACAAGTTACTAGACCATTAAATGTTACATTGGTATTAGAGCACAAGGTTTCTCTTTTCTTGTTCAAGAAGGGAGGTCCTCAAGCTAGCTATAAATGCTTGGTACTATTAATTCCATGTGAGTAAGTAGAGTAGGGATTTTTCATCCTTGCAGTGCGACTGCCTTTGTGTAGTTAATGGGGTATCACCGCCGAGAGCTATGGTCTTAATAGTGGAGTCCTACGGGGCTTGCCTATGGCTTAACCACTATTCAGCTATTAGAAGCTTGACAAGAGCCGGTGCTGTTTTGGTGTTGAACGACCCTCTTTTCGATTCCATGCAATTAATGGTATTCAAGCCACGGGTACAGTAGCTCGAGTGATTTTTCTAAAGAGGTAAAGAGGAGTAGCTGCAACTAGGGATTGAAGTGCCAAAGTACACCTAAAAATTTTACACCTAAACGTTGTTAGAATGGTTGACAATAGTAAAGAGAGTGAAATTAATGTTGATAACTTTGATTTTTCTAATGAGCAAGCTACTAATGATTCCCCGATGCTTGTTAACTATCTTGTTTCTAGGCTTCAACAAGCCATGGGAAATCCATCCATCCAAAGTGAAGTGCAACAGCTTCATGCTCATGGGATTCTCCAAGCTCCCCATCATGACTAGAGAACACCTAGGAATCTTCCTTGAAAGACTTCCAAAAGAGGTCTCTCTCCGATTCGGGAAGAAGAAGAGGATCCCTATGAAGGGCTTAGAAATTTTCTCCTTGATGAGGCATCTCCTTCTCAAAGGAGAATTCAAGAGCCTCCACCAAAGGAACGATACATAAGTGAGTCTCCCACCACCTCGGCAAAGATGGCTCCACAAAGACGGCGGGCTAAATGCTCTCCATCGCATCCAAAACGGAGAAGACCATCGCATACTTCTCCACACCATACTTCAAAGAGGGATGACAAAAAGCAAGAGAAGAAAAGGCGAGAAAGGGGACACCCTCTTCTCCATCTTCTTCATATTCTTCCTCTTATGAAATTGATGGTGAAGACAACAAAGATCAAGGCAAGAAAAACGCGAGAAAGAGGTCACCCTCTTCTCCATCTTCTGAAGAAAGTGATGGTGCAACCTTTGAACCATAAAAAAGAAGAGGCCATAGGAATTCCTATGCCTCATGGAAGAGGTCATCCTAGCTCAAGAAGTTCAAAGAGGGAGGGAAGAGCTTCTTGCCCGTTGAAAGCACATGACATCTCCCATCTAATAGGCTTGTATGCCTAGCTTGGTGGCCACCTCTATAGATATAAAATTGTGAGTAGAACCGGGGTCAAAGAGAATAAAAGCATCATGTTCTCTTACCTTTCCTCAAGCATGCCATAGAGGAGATCCTTTGTGGTGAGTTTCCTCCTCTTGGATTTCGACCCAGGTAGCTCTAGGAGGATCATGGCGGTTGTTCTTTTGGGGACAAGCGCGGTACACATGCCCTTGTTTTCCACACTTGAAACACCGGTTATCCTTGCGATAACGCTCAAGCTCTTCAAGAGAGAGTTTTTTTTTGCCTTTATAAACTCCCTTATCTTTAGCTTTGTTAGAGTTGCCCTTAGGAGACTTTTGGACGTTGGAGAGGGGGAAGGGGGAGCACGCCCAGCGCGCCAACACTGTTGCCTTCTATAGCCGAGGGAACACACTGCACCCCAATCCACTGAAAATCCAACTTCGATCGACGCACCGTCGACCAACCGATCCAAAATCACACCTCTACAACGTGTGCACACCCATGCGGAGCACCACACGACATAGATGCTTCACTCCAGCCACTTTACGCTCTCCCATACGCTTAAATCACCACACACACTCTCTCTCTCTCTACAACAATTCGTCCGAGCGGCACACACTTGCCGACACGCACGCACACACACACACGAGAGAAGAAGAGAAGGGGGGAAAGGGGGGCGAGACGACGCAAAAAAAATCCACTGCAATGGGGGATTTCTCTTTCATAGGCACACAAAAAAAACTGTACAATCCTCATCGCCGCAACCTACATGGACCAAAACACACGAAAGGGCAAGCCCTGCTCAAGCCCAGGCACAAAGTTTCCATGGTCTTCCTACTCCTCATGAGCTCTCCATGGCTCCAAATGACCGAGCAGATCAAAAGCTAAAAAAAAAAACCCCTTTCCCCTTGCAAAAAAACGTTTTTGTGAGGGCCTCCTCTTGATTTTAGCATTTTCGCTCCTCCTGTGACACTTGGCATTTTGAAGTCCCCCACCTTGACTATCCGAAGACCCTCTCTATCTCATATGAGCCCCTAGGGAGCAACGCGCGCCGTTTACCCCTCGCGGGAAACTCTACCATCAAAAATGTTCTGGGGTCCGAGGACCACTTCAATGCAGGAACGCACCCCTTCGTGGCCCTGCCATGTCATCAACAGGCCAGGTAGCTAGTGCTGCCAACCTTGGTGAAAACCGCTGTGGATCACCAGCGTGCGCCACGCGCAGTGCCGCTGAACGCCACAGAGAGCCTGTAAGGGCAGCAGTCGCCACCCGCAGCCATAGCCAACGAGCGCTAGGAGCTCCCACTCCCTTTACACATCCACGTGGCGGCTCCACATAGAGTGACCACCTCGGAGCTTCAAAAGTTCTCCAAAAAAAACTCAATTGGAACACATTTTTTTTCCTTGGCTTGGCTTTGATGCCACTCTCTACGCGATGATCGGATGATCACTCTGTCAAGCCCGGCCAAAGCTTTGTATCTCGGGCTTCAACACCACCAACTTGATCCACATTCCTGGTCTTCAATGGACTTGTGGGGGAGCCGCCAAAACGGAAAAAAAACTTCGAAGCCACCGTGGTCGGATCGAACATCCGGTCTCAAACTGCTCTATCTCGGTGCTTGGAGCTCCGATCGGAGCGCCGTCACTTCCGGTTAGCTTCCCATATTGTACTCTGCACTTGCAAGCTTTGGAGAGCTCTAGAAAATGCCAAATGGCCCGCCGGCCGACGCGGCCAAAACCTTCCAGAACTGGTCCCCATGAAACTTTCAACTGGCCATAACTTTCTCCTCGAGCCTCCAATGAATGATCCGAGAAGACCGGCATGCTCCATACTGTGAGCACTACATGTGTTTGCATTCACCTCACCCTTTTCCAAACACCTGCTCTTGGCCCATCCGCCGAGGATCTGGAAGGCACTCTTGCACAAAAAACCCCATAACTTGCTTTCTTGGGCTCCGTTTGACGAGCTGTCTGGACCTGCTCAAAAAAGCACACCGAGAACCACATTTTGGCACACTAAACTACCACTTTGGGTATATAGGGCCATCCCCCAATTTGGCCATCTGCAGCATACCGTTGGCCTAAAAAACCGCATCAAGCATACATCTCCACTTCCACCTAGCTGCAGCCGCCCTTCACAACTGCATTATCACCTGGGCCTGCACCTACTCGATCACATAGCCCCGCTTGTGCCCATGTCTATCGTCGACCGCATTTGGTTGTACCATCATTGCTCACCCCCTTGTTGAGCATTTATGCTCAACCAAAAGCATAATTTTTGCACATCACAACGGCATAGCCTGGAAAACACTTAGCAAACCATAAAACACACCACCAAGTGTATATACAGTATATACATAGGTCCCTGCTGCTGGCCATCTTTTAGGCAGGTTTCCCAACCCCCTACATTATCTGATATTATCCTCCAGGGTCAAACACCTGGCATTGGCCATCACCATCCACCTGTTGCAGCTCCCTGTAGAACTGCTCCCAAACACCAACCCAATAGTGCATATAAAATGCACCCAACATCTCCTCACTGCTCCACGCAGCTAGTGGCATCCAAGCATCCAAAAGAGCACCACCGTGCTCACCACTCGGCTTAACAGCCACACGAACAGACAAACTTGTATCGACGGACAAACCTGCATCGATGGACAAACCTGACTCTCCCATCCAACCATGTAAGGTGGAGGACTCCTGCAACTGGTGGCATGCCCACTGCACTGTTGTACTCAGAAGCATGGTCTTCACAACCAATGGCACATCTCCCTTGACGGCTTCACAGCACCCATAACCTGCTCTTCCTCTTCACCCATGGCCAAATGCACCTATTCATCACCCAAAGGCCTCTCTAACAGCATCATACCATCGCAGTCCATGCTTGTGGCATCCTCAAACACCGTATCCTCATGTGCATCCGAACCAAGAGAGCCACATGGCTCCACCAATGCCTCTTGCAGACCATCCTCTTCAACCTGTTCACTTTCCAACTCCATGGCAGCTTTCTCTCTGGCCAAGTTCTGTACCTGCGTCACTATCAAAGCACACTGCATGGCCACTTTAACCAATATCACCATAAGCATGGTGCCACACAAAACCTTTGCATGCATATCCTCAGCCCCAAGCTTGGGCACTTCCACTTGCTCCTCAGCCATAGTGGCAACCATCACCTCCTCATGCACATAGCAAGGCAGCTTTATCTGCACCATCTCAAGCTCACTGGAGTCTTTCTCCTCGCCATATGACGCGTACTCGTCCTCTCTACCTGTATCCCACAAACTTGAGTTCGAACTCTCATCACCACTTCCATATGCCGACTCGGTAGCTACATCTTCACTCTTAAGCTCCACAAAGGCTTGACCACTGCTAACTTGGCCCTGCACACTCTTATCATCAAGCTCTAGGCTCTCGGCATCTACCATATGGCCACAATCTGCTATCTTCTTGAGCATAGACTCCACAAGAACAGGCTTCACCTTTTCCTCTGCAAGCTGAACTTGACACTTGGCATCTGCCATCTTCTCAGTACACAGGCTCTCTTTAACACATGGCTCACCCTCGTTGGCAAGCTCATCCACCACAGGCACTGGCACCTTGCAAATTGGCATCTCCACACAATCGCAATTGACCATCGGCCTTACCTCCACAGACTCCGCACTTCGCATCCCTGGCACCATCCTCGACCTATCCAAAGAATGCCCTGCTGCTGCCACAATCGGCGCACAATCTACCAGCTTAAGCAAGCCAAGCTCCACTTTTCTTCTCACCTTGTGGCTCTTTAAACTGGCAACTTGGACCGCTTCACCATAGCACCTAGGCTCGTCATCATCCACCTTTTCTCTAACCACAGGATGAAAACATGCAAGAAACTTTTCCATCTTGAAGCAATCCCCATTGACCACATTGGTGATAGCCACCAATTGCTTCCAACGAGCTTCGAACTCGGCCACAAAAACCTCAAAATTAGCACTCACATCTTGCGGCAGGCCTTTGATCTGCGCTTCCACTTCATCAATCGATAACACCTTACGAAACCGCAGCAGAAATTGCTCTTTAAAACTCTACCAAACCTGTTTGTCTGCCGCTCGCAGACCACCAAACCATAGCTTCGCTTTTCCTCGCAGCACCAAGGGCAACATACGCACCTTGTCATCATCACCTGTTATCCGCAATGATGGCAGGAATAATTCATAATCTGCCAGCCTGTCATCCGCATCCTCGCTTCCACTGAAGATCAGGCCACTGCTTTGCCACATCTTTACTTCAAATCACATCACCGGGGGGCTATCAGCGCGTTCCTCAGTGGGGGCACCCGGAGATGGAGAGGGGGAAGGGGGAGCACGCCCAGCGCGCCAACACGGTTGCCTTCTATAGCCCAGGGCACACACTGCAGCCCAGCACGCCCAGCGCGCCACACGGTGCCCTTAGCCCAGGGGATCGCACCCCAGCCAAAAAGCCATAGATCCTCCAGACCACGTCACCCCACAAAACGCAACGACCAAACGACACATCACGCTTCACTGCAGCCACTTTACGCTCTCCATACGCTTAAATCACCGCACACACACTCTCTCTCTCTCTACAACAATTCGTGAAAGCGGCACACACTTTCCGACACGCCCGCACGCACACACACGAGAGCAGAAGAGAAGGGGGGGAAGGGGGGCGAGACGACGCAAAAAAAAATCCACTGCAATGGGGGCTTTCTCTTTCATAGGCACACCAAAAAAACTGTACAATCCTCATCGCGGCAACCGCCGTGGAAAAAAACACGAAAGAGCGACCCCGCTCAAGCCCAGGCACAAAGTTCCCATGGTCTTCCTGCTCCTCATGAGCTCCCCATGGCTCCAAACGAGCGAGCAGATCAAAAGCTTAAAAAAAAAACCCCTTTCTCCTCGCAAAAAAACATTTTTGTGAGGGCATCCTCTTGATTTTAGCATTTTCGCTTCTCCTGTGACACTTGGCATTTCGAAGTCCCCCACTTTGACTATCTGAAGACCCTCTCTATCTCATATGAGCCCCTAGGGAGCAACGACGGCCCCTCGCGGGAAACTCTCCCCTCAAAAAGGTTCTGAGGTCCGAGGACCACTTCAATGCAGGAACACACCCCTTCATGGCCCTGCCACGTCATCAACAGGTGTTGGACGGAGCGACTCATACACCCATGAAGTGCATGCAAACACTACCTAGATCAACATAACGTCAATCGAGGACACAGATGACACGATAGGCACACGTAGGAAATCTTTTTAGCTTGTCAGGCTGTGACCATCCTACACATACAACACTCTGGAAGGCCAACTAAACCACAATCAAGAACCTCACTGCTCTCAACTACACCACCTAGCCACATACACACATACCAAAGGTAACTCACATAATCATGCCAGATTCATGTGAAACTTAAGGAACAACATCCCCTCACTAGGATACACCTATCCCTACGCTTCTACACTCAAAACCCTCACTCTAAACCCATCTGCGGAAAACGCGCAGGATGAGAGAGCAGAATTTTGAAAGTGCCCGGAACTGAAATTTATGAGTACCAATGCGTAGCTTATGTCGCCATGATTCTATAGACTACTAGCATGCAAAAAACAGACATTGTTTGATACACTTACGGCCACAAATAGCTCGTAGATGCGTCAGCGTGTCCGTTTCGTCTCGCATGGAATGTTGGGCGTTGTTGCATAGCTCTCCTCGAGACTACAACAATGGTGCAGTCGGATCTCCAATGTGTTGAGTGAGCCGGGTGTATCAAGAGGATGAAGCTCACACTCACTCTCTTTCTCTCTCACACACAGTAGACGGCAGCGCTAAAGTTTTGATTATGATTAAAAGTCTCCTTTACAAAATGACCTAGGTACCTTATATACTAAGGCTACCTTAGGTTTAACCAAAAATGGGGTTGAAAGGGAAGGGTCAAATGGCTTTGTATTTACAATCTGGAAGTGCCATTGCACCCCGGCTTCTGAAACTAGAATAACTACTCATTATAAATGACGTTTATAGCCATAATCCGCACCATTTCATAACTCACAAAAGATAAGACTTTGGTACGAAACAGTTATGTTGTGTTGTTGACCTGGCGGTCAACATTCCCCCCTTCCGCGTTCATGTCATCCCTGACATGACCTAATTGTTGATGGCGATGTGGTCTTTGCTGTCGTTTTGTTGTTGTAAAGAAAGTATAGACTATAGCCTTTGCAGTAGCTTGTCTTGTTCGTCCAATCCGATGTACATAATCTTCACATGATTCAGGAAAATCATAATTGATGACGAACTTTATGTCTTTCACATCCACGCTCCAAGCTGCAGCATCTGTTTCTGTCATTATAGGTCTACTACGAGATCTAAATTCAAAAAGAAACCAATGTCGTTTAACTTGACTCTTATCATCATGGATAGAGAAAGCTCCATCCAGCAAATCAGTCAATTCGGAGTATTTGTGATTCTCAGAAACAACTTCTACAATCTGTAGAATTGAGTGATTGGCTTTCTGATCTTGTGAGCCAATGACAACTTTGTAAGGATTTTGTAGAAATTGTATGGCTAAACCCTTAACTTCTTTAGGCCAAGTTGCACTCCAATGCAAATTCTGTCTGTCAGGCCGAATCCAGGACTTAATTATGCTAATTTGAGGTTCAAAACCCTGCGGAGCATTCGATGTGCATTATCAAGGACAATCTTTTGAGATCCTCTGATTACCCTTATGTCTGCTCTTTGTCATTGAGGACTTCTTTGTTCTTGTGCAATCATGTTTTTAGTGTTGTCTGCAGCGTTGTCATTGTAGGCCATTCTCCGACTCGCCATTGAGGAGAAGTATGCTATGATCTGAAATTGGTTCTCCAATTCATTTGTCAATTGATTTGAGTAGCATTTCCTTATTGTTGATGTAGAAGGAATATGTACAAGAGGATGGTGATAGGTGTCTTTAGATTAGGGTCTAAAACCTGGATGACCAAAGGGAAAAAAAACCCCGGTGGGAAAAAAATGCCTTTGGTATACGCTCTTATTGGAGTTGAGCAGTTGAACGTGAAGTACATGTTCATGAAAGGTGTGTGCTTGGGTGAAACACGGAAAGAGTGCCTGATGCAAGTGCCAATTATGGGACACTCTATATGCATATGAGAAATTTGTCACCAAAAGCATGCAATGTGAAAGAAGGAGATGATGGATGTTTCGAGGAATAAATGTAGCACATGTGATATCAAAAGATGTCTCAATAGCTTCCACCTTTCCAAGAAGGGTTTTCGATGTAGAAGTTTCTCTACTCGTATCTCACTGTGCTCAGTACGTGAGTGTCTTTTGGACCTTCTCCTTCACTTCACCAGACTTAAGTACTTAGACTTCGACTTTTCTTCTCACCTATACCAGCATGAGAGACACAACATAAATATGCTCAACTCTTCCAGCTTGAGCAGTACCTAGAATAGCTAAGACGCTTAGACCACAGAGAATATTACTTGAAGCTTTGGTACTAACATCTCACTCATTTTGTGGCTTAGCTACTTGATTCTTACTTTTATGACTTGTCGGTTGCCTGTTGACACTGCTTTGTGACAAGTTCTTCGGCTGTTGTAGTGGCTGTTGAGACATACTTCGTGAAGTTTCATCGTTTCCCTATACCTTCTTCTCTTTGTAGTGCTCAGGCCTCTCGTCAGTCTTTTCTTCATGTGGATTATGGATTTTTTAATTTTTTCTTAATAATAAACAAAGAAAATCTTAAAACAACTTAACAAAAGAAAAATCATTTAAATAGAAATCTAAATTCTATGTACTATACACATGTCCCTAGGGGCTCATATATGGATTTTGTCCCCATACTCCTCTGTAACACTACTATGAGGGCATATACTCTAAATTTTGTCAAAAAATTATCACAATAAAACGCAAAAATTCAATGCATCTCACAAAACATTGCCCTCTAATAGTCATAATGTTAGGTCCGCATTCATAATGCCTCCCCCCTTCCTATTTGGAGTCATCCTTTATGACAGGCTATCACAAAGGGTATGTGTTGTGCTTGGGCAATTAAAATTTGTGCCTATGTAGGCCTTGTAATGTAGCCCTATTATGCATACAAAGTCAATGCATGGAAAAGATTTATGTTGTGCAAGATGTGGGTATAAGCAATTTGCTTATTGGCATTTTTTGGCGAGGCTTCCTATTCTAAGCAATGTAATGGTCTTTGAAGCTCTTGTATCGTTGCTTGATTGAAGCGACTTTCTCTCTTCTAATTGTAGTGTAATCGTAGGAAGAATTGTAAGAATTCAAGCGGCGATGCACTGACAGCACTTTTGTTGGTCTTCTTTGGGACCCATTTCTTTGCGATTATTGGTTGTTTTGTTGTTGACTCTCGTTTGGAAACCCATACTTGCCCGTGCTTCGTTTGTGTTTGAAGAGACTTCTTTGGGATCCACCTTTTTGTTGTGTGAGTCGACAGTGGTCTTTGCTTCAGCCCTTGTACTCTTGGTTGGGGACAGGATTTAGGATTTGAAAGTTGATACTGTGGTTGTTTTGGAATCCAAATGAATTCCTGACTTTTTTGTGCTTGAATCAACTTCTTTCGAGCCCAAACCTGAGCTGTGAAAGCTTGCAACTTTGTGATATTCTTACCCGTTCGTGCACGCTTTCCTTGTTTTTGTTTTGGTGTTGGATCTTGTGATTTGTCATTAGAGATCTTTGTCTTCTTGATCCATATCTGTTTTTGGCTGATCAGGCTTTTTGGTATCCAGATTTGTTGAGCTTTTTGGCTTTGACTTGTTGTCTTGTTCTTTTGACCTGTCATGGTTGTTGCTGAAGGGGTTGGACATGATAGTGATGGCGTGAGTTGATGATAGGGGATGTCGTAAGATTCATCACTATCGCTAATATCCTCAGCAAGGTTGACTTCTTGTACTTTCCCTGGATTTTTTGGCTGGTAGTGGAAAGTTACTGTCTGTTTGCTTGTGGGTGGTAGTTTCTTGGAGGACTTTTCTAGCCCATTGATTAGAGCATTGTTAGCTCGTTGCTCTGGTCATATTCCTCCTAGCTGAGTCTTTGCATCCTTATTAGGATCCATGTATGAGGATGCTTGTGGTGGCTGTGTCTTCACCGAGGACTTTGGAATCCACTTTTGATGCACTTTATTCGTGTAGCGATGACATTGATTCCCGGGTCGTTGATCTTCTTGAAGCTCGAAGTGTTCTACAGAGTCATAGAACTCGTCGTCTTCTTCATCTTTTGATTCTCCACATTTCTTTGTTTGCTTCTTATTTCGAGAGCTTGTTGATGTCTGGATCTCTTCGTTTTCCTGGATTACACTCACTGCAAAATAAGGAACGATATCATAGCCATTTTCATCACAAAAATTTGTTGTGGGAGCATCCTGCATGGCGCACACGTCTAGAGTAGCCAAGATGTGTTCCCATCCAAAAGGCTCTAACTCTTCTTCAAGAAATGATTCTGGGATATAGTCCTTATCCTCTATAACCCGCTCTAGGATACATTCCTCACGTTTCAAGCTACCACATTGTGAAGCTCCACACATCCACAGTTCTTTAGGCTTACCTAACCAAGCTGGAAGTTCTGATCCTGCTACTGTGGCGGAATCAAACTCCTCTACCGTTGTTCTCGTCACATCCCTATAGCTATGGTCCCTCAAGTTTATCTTTGTTATGGTTTCCATATGTCTCAGATATATATGGTCATAACCCCAATCTTGGACCATTTTCAATTGTCGCATGAATGGTCTTCCGAGAATGATGTCATAGTTGTTCTTCTTGCCAAAGTCAACAACATCACAAGTGTGTTCAGATTCAATTCCACAAGAAGTAACAAGTAATTTTTCTAGCAGTCCTATGGGATTTTCCTTGTGTCCGTCTGCAAGCTGCAGGCTCATTCATGTGGATATCAAGGAATGTTTTCCCCATTTTTTCCAAACCTCTTTGGTTGCAATGGCCACACCAGCTCCACTGTCAAGGATTGCCATGGTTTTTACATTATTGAATTCCATAGGAAGGGTGGTGTTTCGATCTTCTCCCTTGTAATACTCGCCTACCTTGTTTAATGGCACTGGCCTAGTATTTAGTTGAGGCATTTCAAGCTCTTTGATGCCTTCATCGATTTGAGTCATTGGGGTTTTTACACCAAATTTCTCTAGACATTTACCCACATTAGCCCACATGTTTGGTCTTATTCTGAGAAACTCGGCTAACATTATTGTACAGGTGACTGGGGTAGATAGAATATCTACTAGCCCCTTTGAATCGATGGCCTTGTTGGAAGACAGTCTCTTTGATGGGACTGCAACAACATCTGACTTGGTCTCGTACTCTCCCATGTAGGACGGTAGTGTTCTTAGCGAATGGGGTTGACTATCCATAGATTGTACAGATCCTTTGTCGCCCCAACATGATTGCACGTCTAGATTCATTTGAGATCCAATCTCAAATTCCTCTATTGGTGGTAGAAACACTCCTCGTTCATCACCAGTCTTGTCTACTCGTCTTCTTGGGTCATCGGCTTCATTGGCCTCTCTGACTTGTTTCCACAATTTGTCAAAACCATTTATCTCTTTACAATCCTCATGTATAGCTTGGTGAAATCCCTCGAAAGAGTTATCCGTTGTATTCAGTACTATCCTTGGTTCTAATGCTGGGTCTTTGAGGTTTGGTCTGTGCTCTTGACTAGAATCTGGAGCTTTTAGTTCCTGGTTTGGTGGGATTGCTTGTGTAGGCATGACACGGATCACATCCTGAGGTTTTGCAACTGGTGGCTGTAGTAAAGCTTGGGCTGTTTGAATCATTTTCTGGCACATTTCAAACCTTTGCTTTTCTAGTTCCGCATAGGGATATGTCATCCACCTGTGTTCTTGGGTTTGGTTGGTTTTGAGCCTCACATCATAGGCTTTCAAGAGGGCATCTAATGTCTCATTAACCTTCTCTGCCAACATAGATCCTCCTGAACTAGCACTTCTCGGTTTCTCATCCGTGGATGGTTCTTCTAGAGGTTTAACCTTCTGTGTAAGAGAAGGTGCCTCCTTTTCCTCATGTTGTTTTATCTTCTCCTCGGCTTCGGTAAGCTTCTCAGCTAGGGATTTTTGCTCTTGTTCCCTACATGCTTTCATCCTAGTCTTTCTAGCTTTCCAACTATTTCGTTTTCTCTTCATTTTTTGACTTGGTGCGTCTGTCTTTGGAATCGTGTCACTTTCTGTGTTCTTTGTCTTTGGATTCTCATCAGCTTTCTTTTCAGCTTGTGCTCTCGTAACTACTCGAACTGGTAAAACATTTTCATTTTCTGAGCTACTAGGGAGCTTAACAATCCCTAATACATTTGTCGTGCTTTTCCTGATTTGGTTTGGGGTTTTCGGGCAATCGGGGATCAAGTGAGTGATGCCACACTCAAGACAATAGGCATTTACTTCAATGATCTCCGTATGAGGACATTGTTTGACCAAGTGGTTTTTACGACTTTTGTGACAATCTGTCTCTGGTTGAGGAGATTCTTTTAGCATTTCCTCTTGGTTATAAGCAAGCTTTGACCTAGATAAGCCGCTATTTGCAATGAATTGCAATGTCCTTTTGTCCATTTCATACCTTCTTTCTTTCGACTGAAACCCAGGAGGTGGAGGTTGTACTGGCCTCACCATTCCATGTGTTTCTCTCACATTTTGTTGCTCCGAAGGGTAGTACTCACTTTGGTTGCTATACCACATTGTAGTTGGTACTGGCGTTGGTTTAATTGATGCTTCCATCATTGGCATGTATCTCATGTCTAGCGACATTCTAGCACCTGGCAGCGGAGGTTGTTGTCCTAAGACAAGCTGTGGCCTTAAAACTCCTACTGGTCCTGGCGCATTCTCCGTAATGTATCTAGGTGGAGTAGGTGCTTCTGGAATAGGTTGTACATCCCTCTCCCCAGCATTTTCCATGCAATAATAGCACTCTTCCCTCGTATGGTTCGTCCATTTTCTCTCAATTTCACACCACTTCGGCTCTCCCGAATCAGACCTTACAAGAGGAATCAACCTCTTGACCAAGTCGTCGATAAGCTTTTCTTGATCAATAGGTGCCGTTGGCTTGGCAATGGACTCACTTATCTGTGAAACACTTTGCTGAGAGCATGTGTCATCTCCTTGAATCTTTAAGTCCTTTTCTTTGTATGCCTCACATTTATCCACTAGATAAAGAGATTCTTTGATCAACTCGTTTAGCGTCATCCTCCTTATCATATGCAGATCATTCTAAAGGCCCACATGTCTCATTCCCTGGATAAAGATCAACATCCGCCGTGCTTGCGTAGGTAATTCCTCTCTCGGACAGAGCTTAACATATCTCTTGAGCCGCAATGATGCTTTGCGTATTGATTCATCCTCTTTCTATTTGAATCTATGGATTTGCGAGACCGTGTTGTGAGAAATGCCTTTTGGCAAGAATTCTTCAATAAACTCCTCAAACAACTCATCTATGGTCTTAAAATCCCATTTTTCCATCGAGTCGAACCATGTAGCTGCATCATCTTCTAGAGTCAATCCAAATCCCACAAACTGTGTCGCAAAATCTGAAACATCCTCTGCTCTAATCACTCTTCTAAAAGCCGTTACGTGATCTCTCGGATCTTTATCTCCGGAGTATTTTATGTTTACCCATTTGTGGACTTGGGATAGTCTAACTCGTCGATTGTCTACAAGTCTAATCAGAGACTCTCCCAATCCTTCTCTCGTTATCGCTCTTGAAGGGAATCCTGGTGGCTCTCTTCTTGGAATTCCTATAGGAAATCTCGTGTTTGGTGGTGGCATTTTTGGTCCTTCATTGACCAAATATCCACCTCTTTCTAGTACAGTCTGTGGATTTGTGCTTTTTACAACTGTGTATTCTCGTCCATACTTGTTGACAGCTATAGATCTCCATTGACAGTCGACTCCGTATGTGTAGACATATAAGAGCTTGTAATCCGTTATCTCTTCTAGGTATGGATCTGAGCACCTATAAAGATTGACCTCATTGTCATCAATATATCTATATAGTCCTTCGCTCTCATGACCAATCATCCAAACTCTCTCAACAAGATGGATCTTTATCAATTGCAAGTTTGGAAGATCCATTGTGGGAGGATATTCCTCTATCGTTGGGATCTCCAAGCTTGTGTAAGCTGCGTTTGAATCTAGGGTAGACATGATTTCTGGGCTTAAGAGATTTTGCTTGCTTCAAGTAGACTTAGTCCACTGTTCAAGTGCTTTGGTTAGGGAAAAGTCAAAACTATGTCCAAAACCACAACCATTTCGTCACAATTCTCGCAAATTGTCGCTTTCAGACACCCCTAACTTGCGGATGAATTTTGAGGCCTCAAACGACGTTTTTTTCAAAGTTGAACTGAACGTTTGCCGTTGGCATACATATAGTTCAATTTTTTCTCTAAGATCTATAGAGTCGCTCTCAAGCTACGTTTTGATATAAAAACTTTTTCAATCCGATACCGTTTGTGAAAGTTATGGCCAAAACAGTGAATTGCAGTTTAGAATGGTCAAAATGAGTCCAAATTCAATTTTGAATGAAGATTTGGGATCTCTGTGACACTGTGAACACTCCTGTATGGTCAAAAGTACAGTTGGACCCTGAAACTGGCCGAGAGACATCCTACGCAATGCTCAGAATTTAACAAAATTTGGTCCAGAGACTCCCCTTAAGTCCAGCAACACAATGGTATGCTCAGAATTTCATTTGGACCTAAAAATGGCCTTGAGACATCCTACGCATAGGATGTCTTTTTGCTCAGAATGACTTGAAATTTTCACCCCAGCTTCTCCTTGATGTGCTGATCACAGTGGTGTGCTCATAGGTTGGTTTGGAGTCCTAAATCAAGCTGGAGACATCCTACGCGTAGGATGTCTTTTTGCTCTGTTTCAGCTCAAACTTGCACTGTAGCTTCCCCTTGGTGTGCTAAGCTCACAGCTATTTTTACTTTTTGATTCTGACACCTATAGGCTGGTCAAATGATCAAGAATCTGTTACAGAAGCCTGATGTCTGTTCTGATGAATTCCCAAGTCAAATCAACTCCAAATTGGACCAAAATTGACTAGGAGGCTTACCTAAGGCTATATAACACCTTGCTATGTCCA
Organism: Adiantum capillus-veneris; assembly: GCF_014529385.1. Lineage (NCBI taxonomy): Eukaryota > Viridiplantae > Streptophyta > Polypodiopsida > Polypodiales > Pteridaceae > Adiantum > Adiantum capillus-veneris. The sequence continues at coordinate 11,008,507 of NC_140955.1, forward strand.
AAATTTGAATTTGGCCTCTAAATCATGCCTTAGACATCCTACACGTAGTATGTCTAACTACTCAGAATTGCCCCAAATTTGAACCACAGACTCTCCTTAGGGTGCTGATCACAGTGGTATTCTCAAAATTAAGTTTGGAGTGCAAAATCACACATATGACATCCTACGCATAGGATGTCTTTTTGGCCTGTTTGACCCCAGACTTGACCCAAAGCTTCCCCTTGATGTCAGCAACCCAGTGGTATGCTCAGATCTTGGTTTGGATTTCAAAAGACCCCAATTTTAGTTGTTCTAGTCTTTTTCAGTCAAAAGTGCTAAAGTCTGCTTAGGACCCCCGTTTCGCCCCCAAATGAGATGAAAACTCTCTCAGTCACTCAATATATCATGCATATCATGCTCGTGCAGCCATCCTATGGTTTTGGTCTTGGAATAATTCCTTGGCACAATTTGGGTAGGATGTCTCGCAATTTCAGTCTATCTGGCCTTATCCTGTCAAGATATGGTGAAGTTCCCCTTTCCATGTGAAAATAGGGTAAAACCTACCTTCTAAACACATTGGTCAACTCAGAATTTCAAAATTTCCACCAGATCACCCTGTAGACATTCTACGCGTAGGATGTCTTTTTTTCTCAGAATGGACTTCTGTTTCTACCCAAGGTGCTTCTTGATGCATATAACAAGAATATGTGATCACAACAAATTTTGGATGTCAAAATTGCTCAGAATCACCACTTTTGGGAAAATATTTCTCTGAAAGAGTAACATCCCCTTAACTCTCAGTCTATATGTCCAAATGACATGAGCTTTGGTTTGTGTATCCAACACAACATGCAGAATATGGGTATGATGTCAAAACTTGATTTTTGCTTCCAAAATCACTCTCTAGACATCCTACGTGTAGGATGTCTACTGATGAAATTTGTGGCAGAACTCATCCATAGGCATCCCCAAGTCTTGAGCACTACTTTTCAAGAATTCCTACCAGTTTTTATGCAAAATTGTGCTCAGAATCTTAAGTTTCTTGTTTTCGCTTTTTGACACTCCGTCTTTGGTCTTTTGGGTGTCAAGAGTTGGTCAAAACTCTAGTTTCAAAGTATACTTAGGGTAAATCCCCCCTTCCGAACACACTGGCGCAGTCAGAATTTTCAAATTTTGTCTCCAGAACCCCCTTGAGACATCCTACGCGTAGGATGTCTATGTTTACAGAATTGCAGTTTTTCTTCACAGAACCCTTGCAAATGCTCTTTTATATGCACAGCATCAATCAGTCATACAAAAATATCCACAAAAGCTTTTTTAATGCATTTTTACCCTCAACAGCACACTTTTTCGTGATTTCAAATGCAATCAAGCACTTCAGCAAATAATTCAGTGTTGAATAGCTTTAGATCAGAATCGGATCACTTACCTAAAGCTACTCCTACAAATCATATGGGGTTTTGCATCTATGAATAGAAAAACGCTTCACTACCACACACGGACTAGTAAATGCTTTTATCACCTCACAAATCACTCGACCACCAACAACTACTCTAATCCACATATCCTAACTAAACCTATCTAGTCGCAGACCCTCGGCAAGACACACGCTTCCTAGCTATCCACTTGATCGCGGAATATCCTCTTCCGGATCCACTTAAGAAAAACGCTTTCTTTAGCCAAAACTAAATCAAGAAACCATCACATGAGTGTTAGTAGGAAACCTACTTAGGTCCTTGTGTCCCCGGCCACGGCGCCAATGTTGGACGGAGCAACTCACACACCCATGAAGTGCATGTAAACACTACCTAGATCAACATAATGTCAATCGAGGACATAGATGACACGATAGGCACACGGAAATCTCTTTAGCTTGTCAGGATGAGACCATCCTACACATACAACACTCTGGAAGGCCAACTAAACGACAATCAAGAACCTCACTGCTCTCAACTACACCACCTAGCCACATACACACATACCGAAGGTAACTCACCTAATCATGCCAGATTCGTGTGAAACTTAACCCTAGGTTGGTAATGGGACACTTTTATGTCCTGTTAAGTGACCATTTTCCTTGAATTATGTCAAGAGTTTCAAAATGGATTTTGAGGTGCTATCTATTTAGAAAGTTGTCTCATGAGCTGAAAAAAACTCGACATTTTTTTGGAATATCAATTCCATCTTTAACCTTGTCCTTGCACAACATTTCACAACCTAAACTGTGTGAAAAAACGGGTCCTGTTTTTCCCTTTTTTCAACTTTTTGCACCTATACCACTCTAGAATTCATGTTTGTGAGGTCTATAATGCTAGAGAACTATCTTTAGTACTCCTTAACATGTCCTGATGCTTCTAGGAAGAAATAAATATAAAAGTTGTAAGTTATGACCAAATTACAAAAGTTGTCAAATCCTATATTTTAGCTAATTTTAGCTCTTCTATGATTTTTTTGGTGGATTTCATGATATCCAAATGCATTTTTGATTTTCTATGTCACATATTGTAACATAAAGCTAATATTTCTTGAGTTTTGGGGCACCTAATACCCTATTTTGCATAGTACACAACGATGGTTGATTTTTCCAATTATAGAAGAAAAATGAAACATCTAGTATATCAAGTATAGCTTTTTCAATATTGTTAGTGTCTTGTGACAACTACATGCATTTTGTAGGTAGTAACCATATCTAGTCATAAGGATCAAATTTGGCTAGACATTGAATAGTTTCTATGGGATTCTACAACGCATAATGTTGAACCCAGTTTTTTCATTTTTGCTGTATTTAGCACTTCATCTTTGTCCCCAAGATTCCCCTTGGTAAGAGATGTATTATTCTTTTGACATGCTCCATGGCTCCTTATGAACATAGAGGACAATAGGGAACTAAGACAAAATGCATATATTATTTGTATTGAGCGTGGCTATAGAAACTTTGATGATAGGTTTGCAGAATGGTAAAAATTCAACTTTTTTGTACCTATTTATTTTGGCAAAACAAAAAATAGTGAGTCAGAAGCAATCATATGTTCTGATCACCAACCCATTGAAGTTAACTAGGGAGTTTATGTCAAGTCCTACAAAAATCCCTAATCTTATTTTTATGCAACAAAACATAAGAAATGACTGTTTTGATGAAAATGCACTGGTCCATCAACTTTGGAGGCTTGGTGTGACCAAAAGATGAGAAATTTTACAAGTTTCTTATTATTTCCATGTATCGTAGGCCTTGAACTATAACCTCATGAAAGGATTTTACAAAATGACTGGATCTACTATGGTTTTGGAGGTTTTTTTCAAAACCCTGAAAGGACACTTTTATGTCCTGTTAGGTTACCAACCTAGTGTTAAGGAACACCATCCCCTCACTAGGATACACCTGTCCCTACGCTTCTACACTCAAAACCCTCACTCTAAACCCATCTGCGGATAACGCGTAGGATGACAGAGCAAAATTTTGAAAGTGCCCGGAACTGAAATTTATGAGTACCAATGCGTAGCTTATGTCGCCACGATTCTATAGACTACTAGCACGTAGAAAATAGACATCGTTTGATACACTTACGGCCACAAATAGCTCGTAGATGCGTCGACGTGTGCACTTCGTCTCGCTTGGAATGCTTGGCGTTGTCGCGTAGCTCTCCTCGAGCCTACAACAATGGTGCAGTCGGATCTCCAATGTGTTGAGCGTGTTGGGCGTAGCAAGAGGATGAAGCTCATACTCACTCTCTTTGTCTCTCACACACAGTAGACGGCAGCGCTAAAGTTTTGATTATGATTAAAAGTCTCCTTTACAAAATGACCTAGGTACCTTATATACTAAGGCTACCTTAGGTTTAACCAAAAATGGGGTTGAAAGGGAAGGGTCAAATGGCTTTTTATTTACAATCTGGAAGTGCCATTGCACCCCGGCTTCTGAAACTAGAATAACTACTCATTACAAATGACGTTTATAGCCATAATCCGTAGCATTTCATAACTCACAAAAGATAAGACTTTGGTACGAAACTTGAGTTATGTTGTGTTGTTGACCCGGCGGTCAACAACAAGACAGGCAGCCAGTGCCGCCAACCTTGGCCAAAACCGCCGTGGATCACTACCGTGCGCCGCGCGCAGTGCTTCTAAACGCCACACAGAGCCCGTAAGGGCAGCCGCCACCCGCAGCAATAGCCAACGAGCGCTAGGAGCTCCCACTCCCTTCACACATCACAAAAAGGCTCACGCCCTACTCTACATACCCCGCTCCCAACAGGCGCGTGCCCGCATGTGGGATATCTGTGCCTGCCACGTGGCGGCTCCACATAGAGTGACCACCTCAAAGCTTCAAAATTTCTCCAAAAAAAACTCAATTGGAACACATTTTTTTCCCTTGGCTTGGCTTTGATGCCACTCAGGCTACTCGATGATCGGATGATCACTCTGTCAAGCCCGGCCAAAGCTTCGTATCTTGGGCTTCAACACCACCAACTTGATCCACATTCCGGGTCTTCAATGGACTTGTGCGGGAGCCGCCAAAACGGAAAAAAAACTTCGAAGCCACCATGGTCAGATCGAACATCCGGCCTCAAATTGCTCTATCTCGGTGCTCGGAGCTCTGATCGGAGCGCCGTCACTTCTGGTTAGCTTCCCATATTGAACTCTGCACTTGCAAAATTTGGCGAGCTCTAGAAAATGCTAGATGGCCCGCCGGCTGACGCGGCCAAAACCTTCCAGAACTGGCCCCCGTGAAACTTTCAACTGGCCATAACTTTCTTCCCGAGCCTCCAATGGATGATCTGAGAAGACCGGCATGCTCCATACTGTGAGCACTACATGTGTTTGCATTGACCTCACCCTTTTCCAAACACCTGCTCTTGGCCCATCTGCCGAGGATCTGGAAGCCACTCTTGCACAAAAAACCCCATAACTTGCTTTCTTGGGCTCCGTTTGACGAGCCGTCTGGACCTGCTCGAAAAGAACACCGAGCACCACATTTTGGCACACTAAACCACCACTTCGGGTATATAGGGCCATCCCCATGTTTGGCCATGTGCAGCATACCGTTGGCCTAAAAAACCGCATCAAGTATACATCTCCACTTCCACCTAGCTGCAACCGCCCTTCACAACTGCATTATCACCTGGGCCTGGGCCTGCTCGATCACATAGCCCTGCTTGTGCCCATTTCTATCGTCGACAGCATTTGGCTGTACCAACGTTGGCCCTCCCCTTAGGCTCATTGGAACCCTTGTTTTCAAGGGGCTTAGAATTCCTCTTAGCCCCTATTTGGAAATTGATTTGAGAGGCCACCATAGTATGATGTATTACCGCCGATATGGTCTGTGGCCTTTGGGAGTTGACATACTCCGCCATTTCTTCTGTTAAGCCCGCAAAAAATTGCTGCTTTTGCTCTCCAAAATCTAACTTTTTGAAGATAGTGGCTTTGAGTTGTAGATCCCAAAAATTGCCTACATATTTGTGGATGGATTCATTGGGAGAGAGCTTCAAGCTTCGCCATTCAGTGAGTAGTTTGTCTTTGCCATCTGTGGCCAAAAGCTGCTTCATAATGGAAGCTCTTAAAGCTTTCCATGTTTGTGGAGCTTCACTGTTGGCCCATAGGCTAGACCACCATTGTCAGGCGGAATTTTGAAAGTGCATAGCTACATGGCGTAGCTTAGAGGACTCCATGAAGCCCTCATCTCCAAGCGCCGCATCAAATTGTTGGATAAAGGCCAAGACTTTGTACGTAGCACCAAAAGTGCCATCATAGGTAAGGAAAGAGATGCTCTTCCCCCCCTCTTAAATTTCTTGAGCTTTGACGGCCTCTTCCATGCGCCATAGGATTTCCTATGGCCTCTTATTTTTTATGGTTCAAAGGTTGCATTATCACTTTCTTCAGAAGATGAATAATTTGAGGAAGATGGAGAAGTGCGTGACCTAGTTCTCGCCTTGATCTTTGTTGTCTTGACCATCACTTTCATAAGAGGAAGAGGATGAAGAAGATGGAGAAGAGGGTTTCCTCTTTCTCACCTTTTTCTTCTCTTGATTTTTTCCATCCCTCTTTGAAGTATGGTGTGGAGAAGTATGCGATGGTCTTCTTTGTTTTGGAGGTGATGGAGGGTGTTTAGCTTGCCGTCTTCCTGGAGCCTTCTCCATTGAGGTGGTGGGAGACTCACTTCTTTTTCGTTCCTTCGGTGGAGGTGCTTGAGCTCTCCTTTGAGAAGGAGATGCATCATCAAGGAGAAAATTTCTGAGCCCTTCACAGGGATCCTCTTCTTCTTCCTGAATCAGAGATAGAACTCTTTTTGAAGTCTTGCAAGGAGGCTTCTTAGGTGTTCTCTCATCCTGTTGGGGAGCTTGGAGAATCCCATGAGCACGAAGCTGCCGTTGCACTTCATGTTGGAGGGATGGATTGCCCATGGCTTGTTGAAGCCTAGGAACAAGATAGTTAACAAGAATCAGGGTATCATTAGTAGCTTGCTCATTAGCAAAATCAAAGTTATCAACATTAGTTTCACTCTCTTTACTATTGTCAGCCATTCTAACAACTTTTAGGTGTAAACTTTTTAGGTGTACTTTGGCACTTCAAACCCTAGTTGCTACTCCTCTTTACCCCTTTAGAAAAAGCTCTCAAGCTATTGTACCCTTGGGTTGAATACCATTAATTGCAAGGAATAGCAAAGAGGGTCGTTAGCACCAAAACAACACCGGCTCCTATCAAGATTCTAATAGCTCAATATAGGTTAAGCCATATGCAAGACCTGTTAGACACCACTATTAAGACCATAGCTCTCGATGGTGATGCCCCGTTATTTGCACAAAGGCAGGCGCACTGCAAGGCTGAAAAATCCCTATTCTACTTACTTACATGCAATTAATAGTACTAACCATTTATAGCTAGCTTGAGGACCTCCCTTCTTGAGAAAGAAAAGAGAAACCTTGTGCTTTGATACCAATGTAACATTTAATGGCCTAGTAACATGTGTGTAGGGGAAAATAGCATGAACATAGTGAACATTTCATTAGGATAGATTCTTAATGAGATTAACAAGAGTGCTTGGGTGGAGAAAGAAACAAAAATCATAACACCTAGTTAGATAACATGAATAATACTTCAAAAGAGAGATAAATTAATCAATTAAAACTAGTTGAGAACTGGATTTGCATGGAGCGGGTCCCCCCTCCAAAAGGCTTTGTATTATGGTTTCTTCCATCAAGAGATACATTTTACAATACAATTTCTTGTGCTCCTTCGATACTAGCTAGTGCAATGAATATGGAAACTTCATGCAGCACACAAAAAACTTATCAAACACAACATTAATTCCCCCCTGGTCTCAGACCCAAGACCTCTAACACCTTCGAAGATGGTGAGGAATAGCGTGGTATGAGAGTAGATTGAGAGGAAGAAGGAGTATTCTTACGAGAAAGATGTACATCTCCTCACATAATCACTTATATTAGCATAGCTTATCTTAGTAATTAGCATGCTAGAGGAGATGAGCATGCATTGAAGCTTGGCTCTTGGTTGGATTTGCATCACAAAGCCAAGAGTTGTTGGTGTAGGCTCCCTTCTCACAAGCTTGGAGTAGATGATAAGCTTTCCATTAAAGCTTGAGAAGGACAGAGAGACTTTTTTACTTCACACATCAGCTAGTGTGAGTGTGTAGGTGATAATGCCTTTGAAAAATCAGCCCCCTCTCTCTCTTGGTCGACCCCTCTTGCTATTTGCTCTTGCTAGCATCCTACTGGACCTCTCCAGGCTTAATGCTCATTGGTCCCCTTGGGAGACTGTCCAGTAGTCTTCTAAAGAGCTTAATTCTTATTGATTCCTTTTTAAAGTGTTTTTCAATTAATTAAACTAGATTTACTCTAGCCTAATTCTCATTGGTCCACCTCCAAGGCCATTCAAAAGGAATTGGGTACACCTTGTGGGCATCTGGGCTAGCGAGCTGACATGTGTCCCTCTTTCCCCTTGTATACAAAGGGAGCTTGTGCGTGTGTGTATGAGTTCCTCTCTTATCCCCTACTTCTTGGGCTCTCCCCCTCTTATGTAGGGCTTGGCAAAGACTTTTGGGACACACACAAAGCATCCAATTTTCCCTAAAGTTGACCTTTGGACACAACCTTTGAATTTTGGAACCTTAGCATTTTGGAAGTCTTAATGGGCTGAACCTTAAGGTCTTTTAAGCCCATTGTTGCACATAGATCTTTTGCAGATGGCCCCCCCTTTGGATCCCTATTTTCCCTACTTTGGATACCTACTATGGCCGGTCTGCTAACTTAACCAATATTCTAGCTTTTTCTCCCTTGGCACTTTCCCATATTAAATGATGAGTTTAACATGAGAAAATCATTTAGGAGAATTAGATATTGATTATTATGACATTGGGACAGAGGTCCACCACTTTTACAACCTACTAACCATTGTGTTATGGAGGTTTTAGCCCAAGGTTGTTTGAAGATCCACCTCCTATCGAAGCTAGCTCTTTTGAAAGAATCTATCACTATTGTTTGAAGGTTAAAGTGTGAATGGAGTCTAGCTACTATGTTTACTACCATGAAGGGTTTGGGACAGAGGTCCATCACTTGTCCAACCTAATAACCATTGTGTTACGGAGTTTTTAGCCCAAGGTGGTTTGAAAGTCCACCACCTGTCAAAGCTAGCTCTATTGAATAGTACTATCTTAAGTGTGATGATGTGGATGGTTTGGGGTAGAGTTCCGGCAATTTTCCAACCTACTATCCATTGTGTTATTGAGGTTTTAGTCCAAGGTGGTTTGAAGGTCCACCACCTGTCCAAGCTAGATCAAATGAAAGAAGCTATCTCTATTGTTTGAAGTTCAATGTGTGAATGCAGTAGAGTTACTATGTTTACTACCATTGATGGTTTGGGAGAGAGCTCCACCACTTGTCCTACCTACTAAGCATTGCCTTATGGAGGTTTTAGCCCAAGGTTGTTTGAAGATCCACCACCTATCCAAGCTAGCTCTATTGAAAGAATACATCACTATTGTTTGAAGGCTAAAGTGTAAATGGAGTCTAACTACTATGTTTACTACCATGAAGGGTTTGGGACAGAGGTCCATCACTTGTCCAACCTACTAACCATTGTGTTATAGAAGTTTTAGCCCAAGGTGGTTTGAAGCTCCACCACCTGTCCAAGCTAGCTCTATTAAATACTCCTATCACTACTCTCATAGCATGGATGATTTGGGGTAGATGTCTAACACTTGGCCAACCTACTATCCATTTGGTTATTGAGGTTCTAGCCCAAGGTGGTTTGAAGGTCCCCCACCTGTCCAAGCTAGCTCTATTGAAAAAAGATATCTCTATTGTTTGAAGGCCAATGTGTGAATGGAGTGTATCTACCTTGTTCACTACCATGGATGGTTTGGGCAGAGGACCATCACTTGTACCTACTAGACATTGTGTTATGCAGGTTTTAGCCCTATGTGGTTTGAAGGTCCACAACCTGTCCAAGCTCCCTCTTTTGAATAGTCCTAACTCTACTCTGATAGCATGGATGGTTTCCGCTAGAGGTCCAACTCTTGTGCACCAACCTACTATTTATTGTGTTATAGAGGTTTTAGCACAAGGCAGTTTGAAGGTTTACCACCTATCCAAGCTAGATCTATTGAAAGAATCTATCTCTATTGTTTGAATTTCAATATGTGAATGGAGTGTAGCTATTATGTTTACTACCATGGATTGTAAGAACTATGGAAACTAGACCTGAGATCCCCTGTCCACACTGCCTAGCTCGATCCTTGGCCATAGTCCATGACTATCCTAGTTCTTAGGGTGCATGACCCTTGTCCTAACATTACTCCCCCCTTAAAGAAGAGTTTTCATCCTCGAAAACAAAAGTGGTGATATCTTCGTAAGAAGACTGATGTTTTCTATGTTGGTATCCCAAATGTGATGCAATGAGGAGATCCAATGAAACCAAGAGCAATATCTTGATTTTAAACATTGTTGTCTATTTGCAAGAACTTGGGTCTAAATGGTAACTCCATTTATAACTCACTTGAGTACTGTAAAGGAGGAACCATAACTAAGACTTTTCCAAAGGCATAACCAGTGTTTAGATCTTCTGAAGGTACTGGAATAATGCAAGAAAACATTGGCACAACTATCCATGAAGTTGAGATCCAGATTTCCAACTCGTGTGAGTATCTAAAAAAAACTTCATAGCTACGAATAAGTAGAGTAGGGTGTTGCCTTATGTCAGACTTGTGAACATATTGGAACACATAGAACTACATGTTCATCCCTAATGAAGGTTACTTGCCAACATACTTTGTCAGCACACATGGTAAGTCCTTGACTTATGAAACTATTAAAACAATATCCAACCCCACCACAACAGGTGTTCAAAGTTGAAATCCTTACTAAAGCAAATTCAAGAATAGGGAGAAAATCATCTATTTAGAATTGCGTTGTGCTAACGTATGCTCTTAGAAGATCCTTTAGCAAAATAAATATTTGTAAGTTGCCCATCCCACACGAGATGAATAGCAACAATAAGAGTGAGGTGATTTTCCCCAACCACTTACATATAGTCTTCCATGACTGTCGATAAACTAGGACTCAATCATTGAGTATCCAACCATATATGCTATATGGAGAGAAGACAACCAATTAGGTTGAAAGTGGGGTGGACTGGAGTAAGCTCCTAGAGTTTAGGCCATCCAACAATAGACACCCATCTTGAGCCAGTGCCTTGTATGGGAGGGTGTAAACTCATAATAAATCTGCAGGAGAGATTGCACATGCACTACAAAAAGGTGCAGAGAGAATAAAGTCCATGAATTGGCATGCCGCTCCAAATAAATCAGTGTTAAACACTAGGGCCCATAACACCTAGTGCATGCATTTAACACAAATTTATGCAAAGCGCAATTCCATGACGAGGCTTTCCATGGTACGTAAATGAAAGCCTTTCAACAACAGTTGGACCATAGCAGAATGTGAAATCTCAGTCACACCTAGGTACCAACCATGAGAAATTCCCAGTAACTTAGCATACTTGGCTATATGCAGAAACGACCCTCCGGTAAGGTGGTTTCACAGCACTTGTCATCGCAACAAGTCTGTACTGAGTACCCGACAATTTCTAGCCACTGAAATTGTTCCTGATACGGTGTGCTCCAAATGGTCGAGTAAACGAATGCGACCAGCACGTAGGGACCTCGTCACGACACATCATTAAGAATTAGGCACTAGTGTCAGTCCCAGAGACTCATATTTACCACATGTGGAATATGTCTCAAATAAGGATGGCCGAAAAAGCGACATCCAACAAGTACAAGGTGTACTTGTGTGTGGAGGAACTGCAAACACTCCGCAACAAGAGTGAGAGGGACTCTCATTATCTTGCTCCACACTGTCTAAACTGAAATCCTTGAGTTCCTACACCATGTTGTATCCCATGTGACAACATGTGCCAAATTGAACCCTAAAATTAGGTTCATAACAGCATAGGACAGAAAGATAGATTGGACGCTTGGCCCAAAATACTTTGTGCCGACATGCCCTTGGCATGGCTCTATAAATTTCAAGCATACTTAGACGTCTTGAAAAACCAAGGAAAGCATATTAAACATGGAATGAGACCAATTCAGTACACTTAAATGTATGCAAATGGAATAACATAATGTACACTTACCTGTATGTTAATGGAATACGAACACGTCCCCTACCTAAAAAACAAACAGCATTGCACTGGGAACCCTGGGTGTTGCATTTTCAATCCAATCCCTTGGATTAGAATCTACGTAGTCAAACCCCTTGGTAAGACTCTTTGTAGAAACTGCTCAACTAGCAGATAACGGTAACCAACATAGTCAACCGTGTACAAAATGATTTGGAATCAACTTGAAGAGTGTCTCCTTCCACTACCGCGTGTGGTAGATTGCGGAATCCTTTCCCTGAAAGTATAAGTGGGAGATGTCAAATGTCATCCTCAATGCAGATCAAACTATGATCATTAATGCCTATGGGGTGATGTAGCAATCAGTCGTGCCGAGTCTTACCCCAAAATAGTATGTCCATAGACACTCAGAAGTTCTATAGAGTGTCATATAATTAATATCTAATTCTCCTAAATGATTTTCTCATGTTAAATTGATCATTTAATATGGGGAACTGCCAGGCCAGAAAAAGCTTATAGAATATTCGTTAAACTAACAGACCGGCCACAGTAGGGATCCAAAGAGGGAAAATAGGGATTCAAAGGGGGGGCCATCTGCAAAAGAGACATGTGCAACAATGGGCTAAAAAGACCCTAAGGTTCAGCCCATTAAGACTTCCAAAATGCTAAGGTTCCAAAATTCAAAGGTTGTGTCCAAAGGTCAACCATGGGGGGAATTGGATGCTTTGTGTGTGTCCCAGGAGTCTTTTCAAATCCCTACATAGGAGGGGGATATCCTATCTTGTAGGGTATGAGTGAGAAAGTCACACACACACAGAAAAGCTCCCTTTACACAAAGGGAATGAGGGACACATGTCAGCTCCCTAGCCCAGATGCCCACAAGGTGTACTCAATTCCTATTGGATGGCCTTGGAGGTGGACCGATGAGAGTTAGGCTAGAGTAAATCTAGTTTAATTAATTTAAAAACACTTAATAAAAGAAACAATGAGAATTAAGTCCTCTAGAAGACTATTGAACAGTCTCCCAAGGGGTCCAATGAGCATTCAACAGCCCAATGGCTTGCCTGATTCCTATTGGCTAGGAGGCAAAGGGGTCCAATGAGAGTTTAGCTGAATTATTAAATTACCTAAATCTCTCACAAAAGGGGAAAGGGGGACACATGTCAGAAGGCTATCACTTATATTGCTTAACTACCATTGGCTAGGACTGGGGAGGTCCAATGAGAGGAGAGCATGAGCAAATAGCAAGAGGGGTCGACCAAGAGAGAGAGGGGGCTGATTTTTGCAAGGCATTATCACACACACACTCACACAAGCTAATGTGTGAAGTAAAGAAGACTCTCTCTCCTTCTCAAGCTTTAATGGAAAGATTATCACCTACTCCAAGCTTGTGAGAAGGGAGGCCTACACCATCAACTCTTGGCTTTGTGATGCAAATCCAACCAAGAGACAAGATTCAATGCATGCTTATCTCCTCTACCATGCTAATTACTAAGATAATCTATGCTAATATGAGTGATTATGTGAGGAGATGTACATATTTCTCGTAAGACTACTCCTTCTTCCTCTCAATCTACTCTCATACCCTGCTAGCTCTACCATCTTCAAAGGTGTGTGAGGTCTTGGGTCGGAGACCAGGGATAATTGATGTTGTGTTTGATAAGTGTTTTGCTTAGTGCATGAAGGTTTCATCTTCATTGCACTAGCTAGTCTTGAAGGAACACAAAGAATTGTATTGTACAATGTCTCTCTTGATGGGAGAAACTATAATACAAAGCCTTCTGGAGGGGGGACTGGCTCCATGAAAATCTGGTCCTCAACTGTTGTCAATAGCTTAATTTCTCTCTCTTTTGAAAGTATTGTTTATGCTATCTAACTAGGTGTTATGCTTTTTGTTGCTCTCTCCACCCAAGCACTCTTGTAATTTCTCAGTAGGAATCTATTCTAATGAAATGCCCACTATGTTCATGCTAATTTCCACTACACACAAGTTTTTAGGACATTAAATGTTACATAGAGAGAGCAGGAGACCCACACGAGTGAATTACCGATCCCTTACAACCATGTTGTCACAACTAATTGCTCCGTCTATACTCCGTGGTAGAGAGCAGCCGGTGTGAGTTTAAGATTATCAAAAACGCACTTGAGCGTTGCACTGAAAACATGTAGTGCAAAAATGACACCCTAAACATCCGTAATGACAAGACGCTTTCTTGTCAATGAATGTCAATGTGTACTCCATTGGGTGGAGCTGTTCGATCTTGAGAACAATTGTCCAAGGAATACCAACAAGTGGATCTTATCCTAGGTTTAGCAATGGCTCTTAGCCAGCGTGCTTGGTTCATAGCCATCAGGAAATTAGTGTTCAATCGTCGAACGGATGAAGACTAATGTGGATGGCACCTTGCCCAATTTCTAGTTGAGAGTTTTAGAGCATCTTGGCTCAGGAGAACTCAACAACAAAACTTCGTAGAAAATTTTCATTTTGTTCCTTAGAGAAAAAGATGAAGAACAAAAGGAAGAGCATGCTGGGCTGAGGAACTTTCCTTAAATTTCTAGTGTGTGTGTGCCCAGAATGTGTGCTCTTAGACATATTATGCCTGACTGGCAGCTTATCCTATAAGCATGAAACCATCTGACTGTATGACGCTCGCATCGCGAGAGGGAACACAAGTCACATCTTGACCATCTACCGTGTATGGGTTGTGAATCCAGTAGAAGTTTTAGGTTCTTTTCAATGGTGTGTGCCTTGATAGAAATCGATAATTATGGGAAACAATGCATAACTAACATTGTCCTTGACAGAGTGATTGTGTGAGAGAGTACTCTATACCACCTGGGTAGCATGCCTTGCATACAAAAACGGAAGCCCGTGACAACTGTAAAAGTCAACACCATAAGTGCCTTGTACCGTCTGGACTGGTAGGGATTCGATGAGATGATATCTTGAATAATGTAGGTGCCTCAAACTTGGTTGCCAACTGCTCTTGTTGCTGAGTCAATCGGAGTACGAAATGGGCCAAGCATTTGGCTTTTCACAACAATCAATACTATCCAAAGTAAATGCGAAACATAAAATTGTAGGAAACGTGTATCATATACAACCTAATTCAGCGATCTTGCATGCATCTCATAATGTTTTTGGCAGATTGTAGAAGCCGAGATGATGTGACTAGTCGTACCAAAAATGACTATGGCAGAAAAGTAATTGGGGCGTAACAGTACCCAATTCAAAAAACTTACAATACGCTGAAAATTCATATTCAATTATGAGAAAATGGCTAAGAATAACATGTTCAAAAGCCATATGACTACTATGCTGTGCACCAAAACTGGAGTTTATGTCAAATCACAAACTCATGCATCATGCTGAAGTTGTCGAACATGTGGACACTGCTTTTTTTGATGTGTTCCTAAGCAAATAAAGCATAATTTTTGAATTTTTGCACGTTGAAAGTCGGATGGTGATAGGTGCTTCCTAACCACGTTGGTCGTGCCCCGATTTGTTCCGACAACTGAATTATTTCAGACATGTTGTACCTCTTTGGTCATAACTGGTAGATTGACAACCCCTTGGGTTGTTGGCAAGCGGGGAGCTGATTCTTGTAGCATTCTGTAAATTAGTTGTGTGAGATTTTCTACTTGCGTCACCAATATTTGGACCCTTACAGCTAGCTTACGAAATTGGGCATCAAAAGTTTGCCAGTCCTGTCGAGTGACAAACTCCCTGGCATCTCACAATCGACCGTCATCCGCTAGAATATCCAACACACTCTGAGGAGGAGGGGTTGATAAATGAGGAGACAGAGATTGATCACTTGGGTTTTCACAATCCATCCCTGTTGTCATGATGGTACCCTCCGTGAGAGTATCCCGCCCCATGACATCCACAGGTGGAGCCAATTCCAAGTATTCAAAGTCAAACATGTGTTGATCATCAATTTCCACACTCATGGGGAATCTGTGTTGTGTGAACAAAAGAGAAAATAGAACCTTGGAGTGCAACAAAAACTCGTAGCCATATTGAACACAGAGGTCGGTAGTTAGCCATGCTAACACAGAGGCCGGTGAAGTAAGCCATGCTAACTTCACCGGCGGTTGTAAAGAAGGTGAATTTCAAGTCACGATAGAATTGGCGAAGAGGTGAAATTACCGAGGAAGTTCAAATTGCCGATGACATAGAAAGTACTGAGAAAGTCAAGCTTCCCAATAAACTTGGTCTCATCGTTTGCAGTCCAGCAAATTGCAATTCGTTTAATGTAGACTTGATGAACCAAATGTTGAATTCAAAGTCCGATTTTAAATCCCAAGCAACCATGAAATTAGCAATTGCCTTGCAGTCGAGGATGCAGTTGAAAAACACCGATCAATTCGTAGTGGCCAATAACTGGATTTGCATCTTATGAAAATGGCAAATTGGTTGGAATTTGTGGTCGTTTTCCTTCCACCAGAGCACGCAGGTTCTGGAATTTTCTGCAGTATCCGAGTAAAATCTTAAGCCGTAAAGGTCGAGGGACTTTCCTATACGGTTGTAGCTTGCTCTGGCTTGCTTGACTGCCTTGAGTCGCCAATTTTCTTGTGGGAAGGGCCACTAACATTGGCCAAGTTCAAAGCCAATTCCCAAAAGGCCTTTCAATGTAAAAATAAGGGATTTTTATGTAGTAAAGCAACGCTGACAGCGTGTTGCAGTAGCGCGAGCTGGAAGAGTTGAGGCTATGGCTTGCTGGGGCCCGGCTACGGCCGCGAGTTCTTGGCAAGCCTCCTACCTCCCCATGGCACTCCCTTCAAGCCAAACTCCTTGAGAAAACATGCAGCACACACACCGTTCAAAATGGGAAAGACGGACCGAATTAGCAAGAAAGAAGGCTATTTTTGGAAAAGCCTAAGAAAAGCCACGGTTCTCACCTAAAGACCTTTCTTTTAGGGACCTAAAGTGACCACGCCTAGAGAGAGAGTGGAAGAGAGACTCCTAAGCTCTGATACCAGTGTAAGAACTATGGAAACTAGACCTAAGATCCTCCTCCCAACCTCCCTTTATATAGGCGGGCTCCTAGCCCCTTGCCATAGACGGATCCCCTATCCACATTGCCTAGCCTGACCCTTGGCCGTAGTCCATGACTATCCTAGTTATTAGGGTACAGGACCCTTGTCGTGACATGGATGAGTTGGGGTAGAGATCCACCACTTGTCCAACCTACTAACCATTGTATTATCAAGGTTTTAGCCCAAGGTGGTTTGACGGTCCACCACCTGTCCAAGATAGCTATTTTGAAAATTCCTACCTCTATTTTTTGAAGGTAAATGTGTGAATGGAGTGTAGCTACTAGGCTTACTACCATGGATGGTTTGTGGCACCACTTGTCCAAACTCCTTTTCATTGTGTTTTGGAGGTTTCAGGTTGGTTTGAAGGTCCACCACCTATCCAAGCTAAATCTATTGAACGAATCTATCTCTATTGTTTCAAAGTCGGTGTGTAAATGGAGTGTAGATACTTTGTTTACTACCATGGATGGTTTTTGGGAAACCTCCACAACTTATACAACCTACTATCCATTGTATTATGGAGGTTTTAGCCCAAGATTGTTTGAAGGTCCACCACCTGTCCAAGCTAGCTTCTTTGAAAGAGGATATCTTTATTGTTTTAAGGTCAATGTGTGAATGAAGTGTAGCTACTTTTTTTATTACCATGGATGGTTTGGGACAATGGTCCACCACTTGTCCAACCTACTATCTATTGTGTTATGGAGGTTTTAGCCCAAGATTGTTTTAAGGTCCACCACCTATCCAAGCTAGCTCTATTGAATAGTCCTATCTGATAACGTGGATGGTTCGGGGTAGAGGTCCACCACTTGTTCAACCTACTATCCATTGTGTTATTGAGATTTTAGCTCAAGGTGGTTTGAAGGTCCACCACCTGTCCAAGCTAGATCTATTGAAAAAATCTATCTCTATTTTTTGAAGGTCAGTGTGTGAATGAACTAGAGCTATTATGTTTACTACCATTGATGGTTTGGGACAGAGGTCCACCACTTTTCCAACCTACTAACCATTGAGTTGTAGAGGTTTTAGCCCAACGTTGTTTGAAGATCCACCACCTATCCAAGCTAGCTCTATTGAAAGAATCTATCTGTATTGTTTGAAGGTTAAAATGTGAATGGTGTCTAGCTACTATGTTTACTATAACGAAGGGTTTGGGACAGAGGTCCATCACTTGTCCAACCTACTAACCATTGTGTTATGGAGGTTTTAGCCCAAGGTGGTTTGAAGGTCCACCACCTATCCGAGCTAGCTCTATTTAATAGTCCTATCTCTACTCTAATAGCGTGGATGGTTTGGGGTACAGGTCTAACACTTATCCAAACTACTATCCATTGTGCTATTGAGGTTCTAGCCCAAGGTGGTTTGAAGGTCCACCACCTATCCAAGCTAGCTCTATTGAAAGAAGCTACCTCTATTGTTTGAAGGTCAATGTGTGAATAGAGTTTAGCTACCTTGTTTACTACCTCACTTGTCCAACCCACTAGCCATTGTGGTATGAAGGTTTTAGCCCTAGGTGGTTTGAAGGTCCATCAACTGTCCAAGCTATCCCTATTGAATAGTCCTATTTCTAGTCTGATGACATGGATGGTTTTAGGTAGATGTCCGGCACTTTTTCAACCTTCTATACATTGTGTTATTGAGGTTTTAGCCCAAGGTAGTTTGAAGGTCCACCACCTGTCCAAGCTAGATCTATTGAATAGTCATATCTCAAGTCTGATGACGTGGATGGTTTGGGGTAGAGGTCCGACACTTTTCCAACCTACTGTCCATTGTGTTATTGAGGTTCTAGCCCAAGGTGGTTTGAAGGTCCACCACCTGTCCAAGCTAGATCTACTGAAAATATCTATCTCTATTGCTTGAAGATCAATGTGTGAATAAATTAGAGCTATTATGTCTACTACCATTGATGGTTTGGGACAGAGGTCCACCACTTTTCCAACTTACTAACCATTACTTACGTTGTAGAGGTTTTATCCCAAGGTTGTTTGAAGATCCACCACCTATCCAAGCTAGCTCTATTGAAAGAATCTATCAATATAATTTGAAGGTTTAAGTGTGAATGGAGTCTAGCTACTATGTTTACTATCATGAAGAATTTGGGACAGAGGTCCATCACTTGTCCAACCTACTAACCATTGTGTTATGGAGGTTTTAGCCCAAGGTGGTTTGAAGGTCCACCACTTGTCCACGATAGCTCTATTTAATAGTCCTATCTCTACTCTAAGAGCGTGGATGGTTTGGGATAGAGGTCTAATAGTTTTCCAACCTACTATCCATTATGCTATTGAGCTTCTAGCCCAAGGTGGTTTGAGGGTCCACCACCTATCAAAGCTAGCTCTATTGAGAGAATCTACCTCTATTGTTTGAAGGCCAATGTTTGAATGGAGTGTAACTACCTTGTTTACTACCATGTATGGTTTGGGCAGAGGCTCGCTCTATTGAATAGTCCTATCTCTACGTTGATAGTGTGGATGGTTTTGACTAGAGGTCCTACCCCTATCCAACCTACTATCCATTGTGTTATGGAGGTTTTAGCTAGCCCAAGGAGTTTTGAAGGTCCACCACCTATCCAAGCTAGATCTATTGAAAGAATCTATCTCTATTGTTCTAAGTTCACTGTGTGAATGGAGTGTAGCTATTATGTTTACTACCATGGTTGGTTTGGGATAGAGATCCACAACTTGTCCAACCTACTAACCATTGTGCTATGCAGGTTTTAGCCCAAGGTGGTTTGAAGGTCCACCAACTGTCTAAGCTAGCTCTATTGAAAATTCCTACCTCTATTGTTTGAAGGTAAATGCACAAATGGAGTGTAGCTACTAGGCTTACTACCCGGACGGTTTAGGGTAGAGGTACACCACTTGTCCAACCTACTTTCCATTGTGTTCTGGAGGTTTTAGCCCAGGTTGGTTTGAAAGTCCACCACCTACCCAAGCTAAATCTATTGAACAAAGCTATCTCTTTTGTTTCAAAGTCAGTGTGTGAATGGAGTGTAGCTACTTTTTTTACTATCATAGATGGTTTGGAACAAAGGTCCACCACTTGTCCAAACTACTATCCATTGTGTTATGGAGGTTTTAGCCCAAGATTGCTTGAAGATCCACCACCTGTCCAAGCTAGATTCTTTGAAAGAGGATATCTCTATTGTTTTAAGGTCAATATGTGAATGGAGTGTAGCTACTTTTTTTATTACCATGGATGGTTTGGAACAAAGTTCCACCACTTGTCCAACCTACTATCTATTGTGTTATGGAGGTTTTAGCCCAAGGTTGTTTGAAGGTCCACCACCTATCCAAGTTAGCTCTATTGAATAGTCCTATCTGATCACATGGATGGTTCGGGGTAAAGGTCCACCACTTGTCCAATCTCCTAACCATTGTGTTATGGAGGTTTTAGTGCATGGTCGTTTGAAGGTCCATCACCTGTCGAAGCTAGCTCTATTGAATAGTCCTATCTCTATTGTTTGAAGGTCAAAGTGTGAATGGAGTGTAGCTATTGTGTTTAGTACCATGGACGTTTTGGGGTAGAGGTACACCACTTGTCGATCCTGCTATCCATTGTGTTATGGAGGTTTTAGCCCTAGGTGGTTTGAAGGTCCACCACCTGTTGAAGCTAGCTCTATTGAAAATTCCTACCTCTATTGTTTGAAGGTCAATGTGCGAATGGAGTGTAGCTATTAGTCTTACTACCATGGATGGTATGGAGTAGAGTTCCACAGTCTTTCCAACCTACTATCCATTGTATTTTGGAGGTTTTAGCCTAGGTTGGTTTGAAGATCCACCACATGTTCAAGCTAGATCTATTGAACAAATATATCTCTATTGTTTCAAATTCAATGTGTGAATGGAGTGTAGCTACTTTGTTTACTACCATGGATGGTTTGGGGCATAGGTCCACCACCCTTCCACCCTACTATCCATTGTTTTATGGAGGTTTTAGCCCAAGATTGTTTGAAGTTCCATCACATGTTCAAGATAGCTCTATTTAAAGAAGTTATCTCTATTGTTTCAAAGTCAGTGTGTGAATGGAGTGTATCTACTTTGCTACAGAGCCACAAGATTCACCACTTATCCCACCCAAATCTCCATTGTAGCATAGAGAGTTACAAGGTCCACAATGTAAGCTATGCATAGAGAATTGATGCAAAGTCCACCACTTGTTCAAACATAAGCTCTATTGAAGCATAGAGATCCACAAGGTCCACCACTTGCCCAACCCAAAGCTCTATTGAAGGATAGAGATCCACAAGGTCCACCACTTGTCCAAGCGAATCTTCATTACATCATATAGAGCCACAAGGTCCAACCAAAGCACACAGAGCGAGAATGTCCACAATCTAAGGTATGCATGGAAAATTGGTCCAAGGTCCATCACTTACTCAAACTATGATCCATTGAAGCATTGAGCTTCACTTCATTAAAGAATAGAGAGCCATAATGTCCAGCACATATTCAAGATAATCTCTAGTGAAGGACTGAGTGATAGAAGGTCCACAATTTAAGCTAAGCATGGATAAATGATGGAATTTCCATCACTTATTCAAGCTTAAGCTAATTCAAGCATAGAGAGCCACAAGATCCACCATTTGTCCAAACTAATCTCCATTGTATCATAAATACTTATACAATTTAATATATGCATGGAGAACTGATGTAAGGTCCACCATTTATCCAAGCCTAAGCTCTATTGAAGTATAGAAATTCACAAGGTTCACCACTTGTTCAAGCTACAATTTATTCTAGCATAGAGACCCACTCTATTGTAGAATATAGAGCCAGAAGGTCAACCACTTGTCCAAGCTAAGATCCATTGAAGCATAGAGAGACACAAGGTCTACAATCTAATTTAGGCATGAATAATGGATGCAAGGTGAACCCAAACTCTATCATTGACGCAAAAAGAGTGACAATCTCTGAAACTTCTCCAGGCTAAACTTTGTTATTGACACACAGATATCCACAAGGTCCACCACTTGTCCAATCTAAGATTTCATTAAAGTATAGACAACCTACAATCTAAGCTAGGCATGGGGAATTGATGCAAGGTCCAACTTGTCCAATCTACACTCTATTGGAGCAAAGAGAGCCACAAGGACCATAGTATAAGCTAAGCATGGAGAATTGATGCAAGGTCCACCACATGTACAGCCTATCATCAACTATTATATCTAGCAGCATGGCTTGCTTGGTTTCTAGATCCACCACTTGTCCAACTTAAATTAAAAGATTCCCACTTGGATTTAAATTTTTCCGCTTGGATTCAAAATTCAAAATTTATCGCTTAAATTAAAAAAGTTTCCACTTTAATTCAAAATTTTCTACTTGAGGGAGATGTTATAGCATTAGACCAAGGTCCACCACTTGTCCAACCTCAATCTATAACCTTCTTTATATTGAGAACCTATCTTATTTCATCCCAATAGTAGGTAAATTTGTCATTTCATGTATTACCTATGAGCCTCTCCTAGTTTCAACCATCATCTTCATTAGAAACCTCAGTAATCTACGTTATCTTTGTTGAGAAATTAAACAAGGAATCACATTCACAGAGGTGTTGGACAGAAAGTAGAAAAATACCAAAGAAAGCAACTTCACTAGAAGACACAAGTAAGTCAACTATTGAAATTTACATGCATATGTACAATCTTGTTTTTAATGTATATGTATATATGTCATGTATCCATACTATGTCATGTACAAGCATATGTATTTGTATGTTCTGTATGTATATCACCATGAGATAGTATACATTTTTACCATGCCTATACATAAACATATGTACCTACATACATATGCAAAGCAAACACAGTACGAGTCATATTCACAACATGCATACACTACATAAATATTTATTACCAATGGATGCACCTAAAGAAGTAGGATAAATAGAGCAAGAACTAGAAATTTGGAATTTGTGTATATGTAAGTGTGAGAGAGATAGAGTATCTATGTAAATATGTGTGATTTGGTGTGTATGTGGGTCTTTATGGGAGGAAGGAAGGTGAAAAGTGTGAAGAAAAGGAGTTCTCATCATGTTTACGTGTGGGTTGTGTGTGTGTGCAAAACATCATGTATATGTGTGTGTAAGAAGGCAGCAAAGAGAAAGATAACCGTTTTGGTTTCTTGGAGAGCAAAACATAAAGACCAAAACCTGATGTAGATGGCGAGTGAGAGAGAGAGAGAGAGGGAGATGAGATGCACCTTGTCAAACACTTTCGATTTACACAGTATAAGAATCTGTTGTCTGTGATGTCGAAGTCCTGAGTGTGATTGCCTTTGTTGTGCTGTTCACGCTCTGTTTTTCACACGATCTAGTCCCCATATGCGCACAGCCAGAAGTCCCTCTTTTGAATTCGATGTCGCTCCTATCGTGATGTGCACAACTTGTCTTGCATGTGCTATGCTTTCCTTTGCATGTGCTATGGTTTCCTTGTGTACACGAGCAAGAAATCTCTCTGTGCGTGTGAGAAAAAATCTCCCCTGTTTCGTGTGTGTTTCGCTTTGTTTGCTGTGTGTTTCTGTGGTGGGGTTATCTAAAATGCCACGTGTACTACTTAAAACTCATCTACCTTTTGAGCGATTTACTTTCGTTTTGACAAACCGAGTTTTTTAAAAAAAGCAGATTTGACAGACCATACAAGTAAAAATTCTTGTGTCCTAGTCATGTTAAAAAGAGATAAAACCTCATTAATTTTCCACATTAAACACTTTATGTTTTAAAAAAAAAGGCGCGGGGCGCTGTCCCTCGACCCCGCCCAACGGGGGTTGTCTAGAGGCGACAAGGGGCTGCCTCCCCTTGACCCTGCTTGCGGCGCTGCCACAAACCCCGTGGGGGATGTTGTCCCTCAACCCTACTCGGGGCGTTGCGCTGAACCCCATAGGGGTTGCTGCCCCAAAACTTACGGGGGCTGCTACCCGTCCACCCTTCTCTCGGGGCATTTCCCCGAACCCCACAGGGGCTGCCGCCCCTTGACCCCGCTTGGGGGGTTGGTGCCCCTCGAGGCGTTGCCTAGAACCCCACAGGGGCTGCTGCCCCTCGACCCTGCTCGGGGCGCTGCCCCAAACCCCACCGGGGCAGCTGCCCCTCGACCTTGCTCGCGGCATTGTCCCAAACCCCACAGGGGCTTCTGCCTCTCGACCCCACTCGGGACGCTGCCCCAAACCCCATGGGACCCCGCTTGGGGTGCTACACCAAACCCCAATTTAAACTCTTGTTTCGCCACCCTATACCACTTTCTCAATTGTGATAAGCTATGTATCTAAAACCTAGTCTTTCCTTGCTTCATAACGCACCAAGGACCCTATACCACTTTCTCAATTGTGATAAGCTATGTATCTAAAACCTAGTCTTTCCTTGCTTCATAACGCACCCATGGGACCCCGCTTGGGGTGCTACACCAAACCCCAATTTAAACTCTTGTTTCACCACCCTATACCACTTTCTCAATTGTGATAAGCTATGTATCTAAAACCTAGTCTTTCCTTGCTTCATAACGCACCAAGGACAATCAAACATAAATAAGTGGTGGAAATGACTCTATTTTGGAGCTCAAAACTCAAAATCGAGACCAATATTGACCATATCCACGATATGCCTAAACTATGCTCAAACCTATTCTTGTCATAGCAAGCTGGGGGGTTTTTGTTTGAAATTTCACCAATTGTCAAATCTTGCTTATCAAGAGAAGCATTGGCTACGTCGTGCAATAATTCACCTTAGACCTTGCCCCGAATCTTGATTGCACCACAATTCCAAGACATAACTAATATATCAAGGTGTCTTCTATGTGAAAATCCACCACTTGGTCCACCACTACTCCAACCCTGTTTTCATTCAACTTTCACATTAAAAAGCAATGTTGCTTTGTTGCAGTACACAGTTGCTATTTCCCATCAAAGCTACATCCACCACTTGTCAAAGCAAGACTCTTATATAGGGAGGGGGTTTTGGTTTCAAGATTCACCACTTGTCCTTGTTGAAGCAAGTACTTCTTGAACTTTAGGAAGCTACTAGCTCATCTAGTAGTTCAACTTCAGCATTGGCCATTAAAACTACATCCACCACTTCTCCAACCTTCCATTGAACAAATCAAGGGCTACACGGACATTGAGAACCCGGGGAGGTCACCTAAGAAAAATGTAACCTATCACGTGAGTTCAACAGAAGGGTATTTAAAGTTCTTGAAACTTACAGAAATATATAAACAGAAGGACATTATTTTTTTCAAATTTGAAAATAGCTTACAGATTTTAAAAGAAAAGGGTACATTATATTCCTAACAAAACTCATAGATAAGGGGTTTTACAAACATGTCTTGAACGCACGTGATATGGTAGTTTTACACATAGTGAACCCCCCGAGATTGAGAGTAAAGGCCCTACTATCAACCGTGCTTCAATGGAAAAAAGCAAGGGCTACTTGGACATTGGGAAGTAAGGCCTTGATATTGTCCTATGTTTTTCATTAAAACTTATAGGTCCACCACTTGTCCAAGCTATACTCTATTATGGTTAAACCAATATTCACTATTTCTCCAGCCATTGGACCAATTGCTTGTAGCTCACCTTGAACCTTGTCGATTAAAACTAAGTCCACCACTTGTCCAAGCTACTCTCAAATAAAGCAAGGGGATTTTTGTTCCAAGATCCACCACTGCTCCGATTTTGTTTCCATTAAAATAAGCAAGCAAGCCCGTACAATAGTTCAACTTGTACATTGATCATTAAAACTAGTTCCACCATTTGTCCAAGATTTACTCTCATATATAAAAGGGACATCTGGTTTCAAGCTCCACCACTTGTCCAACCTTACTTCCATTAAAAGAAGCAAGGGCTACTTGGACATTGAGAACCAAGGCCCTACAATAGTTCACCTTGGACATTAATTAGGTCCACCACTTGTCTAACCTTTACTCTCATATAGAAAGGGACATTGGTTTCTTGATCCATCACTTGTCCAACCATATTTCCGTTGAAAGAAGCAAGAGATACTTGCACATTGGGAATCAAGATCCTATAATACCACCTTGGGCACTCGACATTAAAACTAGGTCCACCACTTGTCCAACCTTACTTCCATTAAAAGAAGCAAGGGCTACTTGGACATTGAGAACCAAGACCCTACAATAGTTCACCTTGGACATTAAGTAGGTCCACCGCTTGTCCAAGCTTTATCTCATATAGAAAGGGACTTTTGGTTTCGAGATCCATCACTTGTCCAACTATATTTCCATTGAAGGAAGCAAGAGATACTTGCACATTGGGAACCAAGATCCTACAATACGAGTCTGACAAGATGGCAAGCGATTTTTTCTGAGTGATGAAAAAAACGAGTGAGTCTCTCAATAAAGTTATTTGTGAATTAGAGACATTCTGCAATGTGATAAGGGAAAAAGACATAATAAGCGTGAAAAGTGTGATAAGATGTGGAGTAGCACCAAGGGATTGAAGTATTAGGGAAATATGAGAAAAAGGGCTAAGGTGAGAACTAATAAATTTCTAGCAAGTCTATGGGGCCACTCATATACCTACCAATGATTGAAAAAACTCCACCTTTGTGAGTGTAGCTTGATGCACAAACTCCAAGAGTGTTCATCAAATTGTTGTTCCATACCGTACATGCTCGAGTTATCACATTGTGATTGCATCTCAGAAGCATTATATCCATCATACTATAATGGAAGCTCATGGACTTGCATTCCTTATCAAGCTTGACTAAGTGTGATGGTAATGTTGGTATTATGCAATGGTCACTCATATTGCATCCATTAAAAAAATCTACAGTTTATCTTTGGTCACCATTATTGAGCATATTGTCCTATGCATGTTGTCATAGAGAATACTTATGAAGACGTTCAATTTACATTCATTTATAAACAACAAAGAGCTTATTGAAACTCTGTTTTCTAGTCATATCCTGCATCCCCACATTCCAAGAACTACCAATGCTCACTAGGCCATCCATTGCTTATTTTTTTTCACAAATGTCCCAAAATTCATTTACTTTAGAGATCATATATAGCTCTTGAATGATGAAAGATTTCGTCTAGCAATTTTATCTCTTTGATGGTATTGACTAGACGATATGCCATATTTCTACGAGAGCGATGTCATCTCTTTTATTGTATTGACTAGATTTCTGGCTTCTCCAACATGCCCAAGGACTTTTCTTTTTATACAAATGTGATCCAATTTAGCTAAGAAGGCAATTTTCTAAAACTCACAAAAAATATATCACAACACCGCCCAAATCCGCCACCACCAATGGTGGGACACCGACCATCTTGGAAACAGTCCGTGCCTGCATGGATTGGTTTCGACTAATTTCACTAAGGCCAGTAGGGGGTACCGCCTGGAGTTAATTGGACAAAAATGTGAATCAAGTAAGATACGGCAAGGCAATTCTAAGATGCCGCACTAAGGAGGGAAAGAGAAACAAGGGATGCATCAACTCTAGAGGTCAAGGGCCAGACACGGGGAGGAGCATAGTTCTTGTGACATAGACTTGTAGCTTGCAGGTAATCTTGTAGAGCTTTATGTATCACTAATTATCATACCTCGATATGTTGGGATGCGTGGTTACGAGAGCGTTGAAATGGTTGCAAAAGTTGACGGTGTGGCTTCCACGTAAGGGGAGGGATGAGATTCCTAGGAATCTAGTGGCCGAGGCATAAAAAAAACCACGAGCTAGTAGGGGTTACCTAGCTGGACATTATTTAACTTTCGATAACTAGCTCGAGCATACACATAACACACATACTCGCTCTTCCACAAGTTTCTTGCGAGATTCCTTTAGTACGTCCGCCCCAATCACGAGCCCTTAGTCGGCTCTATACATAAAAGTTTTTTTTTTTTTTTTGTAAATCAGCTTGAGCTAGTAGGTTGCATCCATTTAAAAAAAGAAAATAATTTCAAAAGAACACATATTCCTTCTCATTCTTTCTCGTCAGCTAAACAAGAGAACTTATTTGGTGAGTTTGCATGGCGATGAACTGGAGTCTGCATGGGATATTACACGTCCTCATGATCTCTGGACTTACAAGAGAGTCAAGGCCGAGTTTGCTTCCTGGGGGCTGCTGCCACGTAGAGAGGAAAGATCAAAGAAGGATGCTGCAGAGAGATTGTCACTTTAGCTCGTGCCCATGTTGTCTACATAGCTCTCGCACTCCCTTCGCCTTTCACACACAACCCCCTTGTTGGACCCCTTTGCAAACTGCAACCATGAGGGTTGTGATCATTCATATAGGGGAGGCAGAGGTTGAGGGGTTTCAGGGATGATAGCAGCACTCCGGCATAGATGATAGTGCAATAGACGGCTGGGCAGTGCCTTGGCAGACAGAGGACGATGAGCATGGAAAGGAGAAGATTCTACATTGTGCCGAACCTGCTGAAACCAGTCCGCGCTGGCGCTGACTGGTTCTAGTAGATTCACAAGAGCTTCAGAATCCCTTCCTCATTAACGAAAAAACAACATGCATGCTGAGCTGGTAGTGGTATATTTCTATACCTAGCTGAAGCTGAATCGCTGATTAAAAATAAATACAAAAAAAGCATTGCTTCTACATCGTGCTGAACCTGCTCGAACCATTCCGCACCGACGCGGACTGGTTCTAGTAGGTTCACAAGAGCTTCAGAATCCCTTCCTCATTAACGGAAAAACAACCTGCATGCCGAGCCGGTAGTGGTAGATTTCTATGCCTAGCTCGAGCTGAATCGCTGATTAAAAATGAATACAAAAAAAAGCAGTGCTTCTACATCGTGCTGAACTTGCTCGAACCATTCCACGCCGGCGCGGACTGGTTCCAGTAGGTTCACAAGAGCTTCCCTTCCTCATTAACGGAAAAAAAACCTGCATGCCGAGCTGGTAGTGGTAGATTTCTATACCTAGCTCGAGCTGAATCGCTGATTAAAAATAAATACAAAAAAAGCACCGCTTCTACATCGTGCTGAACCTGCTCGAACCATTCCGCACTGGGTTTTGATAGGCTCACAAAATCCCTCCCTTGCTATAGGAAAAACAAGCTACATGGCCTTGTTATAGGAAAAACAAGCTACATGACGACCAAGACGAGCTTCTGCAACAGGAAGTTGTGATCACAAAGCAGCATCTATAGCTCATACTCAACGATGGAGGTGGATGAGGATTCAATTTCGACAACCTTAGGTGCATATGAGGCTCCCTCCTCGTCGTTGAGGACCTCTCTCTTGCTCACAAGCTGAGTATGGTGGATTACTATTGCGTGTGCTATCATAAGGGTTTAATTTGTTGTGCTAAAGGCTGATTTCAGGCTGCACATTTATCAACAAGAAAAATTATTGGTTGCTATTGAAACATGCGCATGGATTTATACCATATTGTAGAGGAGGAAGTGGCAATAGAAAGAGTTTGAGGAGCACAAAGTTCGGACCAAAGGATTTCAAATATGTCGATCTACATTTCTTATAATGTGACAGCTTCTACCACCGTATTGACTATAGAGTTCTCTTCTGCTATCATGCCTACCATGAGTTCTTCATCAGATATTTCTCCCTTGCTTATTTTTACCTCTACAAGGTCTAGACCTCCTTCAAACCCTCCACGACCAAGGATTTCCATCATCTTTGTCTTACGTGACTCATATCGATGCTTTGATTTGACTTGTGTCCCTGTTGATATCATAGTTAAAGATACAATAAATTTTTTGATATTGATTTTGACCTTATGGACATCGTGGCCACCCTAGCTTTTCTCTGCAACTCCCACCGTGTTGCAACATTCTTAGTTAGAGAAGGCAGAAGGTAGCATGCCACGTATGGCTCATACATCTGAGAGCTTGGAGGCATGTAGGCTACTTCACCAATAGCATGATTGAGAATAGCAGGAGCATGGCATGCTAAGTGGGTAGCACCTAAAAGGGGTAGAGTCTGTGTGGATTTAGCGTCCACAATAGGTTTTTCAACAACCAATTTCCCATGGAAGACCTCGAGAGAGATAGTGAGAGAGAAAACATGTAGAGGCCTAGGCAAGAAAGTGATGTATACAATTGATTCCAGAGGTATAGATAGGGTGGGTTCATAGTAGGTGGTGGCAGAAGAAGAGTACCAAAAAGCAACCAATAATTGCAAGTCATGTAGGAAAAGGGGCCACACCACATAGCGACAAAAACACAATTTTATGTGAGCTCACAAAATAGAGAACTCCCTTTTCTTCTTCCAACCTTGCCCCCCTTGCACAATGTCTCACCCTCGCAAGAAGACAGAAACACATACACAGACAACTATGTGTGTGTGCACCTACACGTAGGACAAGTACAACAAAGCTGTAGTTTGCAAGCCCGGAAAGAGTCAAAGAAAGCTGCCCTCGGCGTCAACTATTGTCACCAACTCGCAAAAAAGAGAACTTGGCCTGCATGTCTGAGTAAAAAAGAACACATTAATTAGCCTCAAAAAAAGGTCAATCATGTCAACCCTCATTAATCCCTACACTTCTATAAGGTTCTAACATGAAATTTCATACCAACGTTACCATCACACTTAGTCAAACTTGATAAGCAATGCAAGTCCGTGAACTTCCATTATAGTATGATAAATATACTTCTTTTGAGATGCCATCACAATGTGATAACTCAAGCATGTATAATATGGAACAACAACTTGATGGACACTCTTGGAGTTTGTGCATTAAGCTACACTCACAAAGGTGGTGTTGTTTCAATCATTGGTAGGTATCTGAGTGGCCCCATGGACTTGCTAGTAATTAATTAGTTCTCAACTTTTTTAATGTTTTTGACGCATCCATAATTAACCACTTTGTGACTTGGTATTTTGTTAGGGCCTCAACATGTAAAGAGGTTTGAGATTTTGAAGCCTCTGCTGTTTTATGGTAATTTTGTGTTGAGATGCTAGTTGAATCCACCAGTATGAAATGATTATTTTCTTCAATATGCCTTGCTTTAGAATCAATTTTTCAAGGATGTTGCTCATATTTGCTCAAAAACATGGTTTGCTCGGTTTTCTTTGCTCGTTGATTGGAAAGCGTCCTACAATACCACCTTGGACATTGGACATTAAAACTAGGTCCATCACTTGTCCAAGGTTTACTCTCATATAGAAAAAGTGACTTTTGGTTTCAAGCTCCACCACTTGTCCAACCTTACTTCCTTTGAAATACGCAAGACATATTTGGACATTGGGAAGCAAGTTCCTACAATAGAACCTTAAAAAATAGCCATTAGAACTAGGTCCACCATTTCTCCATAGGTCCACCATTTCTCCAAGCTTTACCTCATATAGAAAGGGGCTTTTGGTTTCAAGATCCCCCCTTGTCCAACCTTACTTCCATTTGAAGAAGCAAGAGATACGTGGACATTGCCAAGCAAGTTCCTAAAATAGCACCTTGGACACTAGCCATTACAACTAGGTCCACCACTTGTCCAAGCTATGATCTAATATAGAAATGTCTATAGAGTTATAGTATTCACAACCCTTGTGTAATGTGTAATATAACTTATACAACTTTTTTCAAAGAGAAATTATCTATAAATATGAACTTAACAAGGTGTTTCTTTTCAACGTTCAGGATGGACTTTGAATCTAGGGAGAACGTGCATATGGTACTTGATAATGAAATTGTTTGTATTGGTTGTGTGTGTAGAACAGATCCTGATTCCACTTGTGGTGGTACAAAGATAGGGCAAGGAAATGTATCTATACTAGTGGAGGAATGTTTGATGTGGTCCTCCCTTTTTCTAGAATCGATACTACATCTTTGCAAAGCTCATTATGGAGTGTTGTTTGATCGCCTAGGCTTCTTTTGTAGAAATCAATAATGAATGACAACGTAATTGACACAAATGAAAGCTACAGTGTTGATGACAAAGGGGATTTTCTTGATCCTCTAGTTATAGATGCAATACCTATTACAAGCCCAGAGTTTGAAATGTCAATACGTGAACCTTGGATAAATCAAAGGGTCCTTTTAAAGGATGACACAATGATGCACACTGTGAATGAAGGACCATCTTGTATGTATTTCCACATGATTATGTCAATTTTCAAGTACTTGGTGATGACTTTGTGGGCATAGGTATTGTAAGGGAGAATGCAATCAGTGAGAATATGCATGAAGTGGGAAGCATTACTTTGCTAAAGTGGCCCATCCAACAGAAAACCATGTTGGATGGGAGCCCACTACAACGCTTTGTGCCTGTTGATCGGATGCATACTAGACGTGAGGATGTATCCAATGATGATAATGCTGAGAAAAAACTTGATGGTAGTGTTGATGCTCCTTTTCTAAGGAAGAGACGATACAGTTTCTTCAACAGGACTCAAAAAGAGCAAGCAGCACCAACTTCTATTTTTTATCTTTCAGTTGAGTCATTTCAAAGGGTTTCATTAATTGTTGTGGAAAAAAATGATGTCAGTTTGCAGATCGTGATTTGGTGACAAGATTACGGCAAGAATTTTGGGGAGAGTCTAAAAAAGCACGCACAAATTATGTATACGATGTTCTGTCTATATGCTATTAGAAAGATGAGAAGATGTGATACCAATTCAAGCTAAATGGCTCTATTGTTTGCTTCAGAGCATGGTATGTGTCATAATAATCACTATCTAATTCTCCTAAATAATTTTCTCATATTAAACTGATCATTTAATGTGGGGAAGTGCCAGGGGAGAAAAAGCTAGAATATTGGTTAAGCTAGCAGACCAGCCACAGTAGGGATCCAAAGGAGGAAAAATAGGGATCCAAAGGGGGGGGGGGGGGGCATCTGCAAAAGAGCCATGTGCAACAACGGGCTAAAAAGACCCTAAGGTTCAGCCCATTAAGACTTCCAAAATGCTAAGGTTCCAAAATTCAAAGGTTGTGTCCAAAGGTCAACCCTAGGGAAATTGGATGCTTTGTGTGTGACCAAAAAGTCTTTGCATATCCCTACATGGGAGGGGGCGAGCCTTGGGAGTAGGGGATGAGAGAGAAATTCACACACACACACATGCTCCCTTTACACAAAGGGAATTAGGGACACATGTCAGCTCCCTAGCCCAGATGCCCACAAGGTGTGCCCAATTCCTATTGGATGGCCTTGGAGGTGGACCAATGAGAATTAGGATAGAGTAAATCTAGTTTAATTAATTTAAAAACACTTAATAAAAGAACCAATGAGAATTAAGTCTCCTAGAAAACTATTGGACAGTCATTAGGAAAAATATGGACTCTCCTAGGTCCCTTTTGATTAGGGAAGGGTTAGTGGAGGACCAATGAGAGGGCTCTTGGGATATCACCTATAGCCTAAGGAGAGATAAGGGGCCAGCCTATTTGTCCCCCTCTTCGATGCTTGATTCCTAGAGAGAAAGGGGAGGTGGACTTGGGGGGGGGGGGGGTTAAAAAGTGGGAGAGGTGTCATAAAGCCTAGAGAGGGACCCTTGACAAAAAGGGACCCCAAGAGAAAAATTGCGCAGGTCAAAAAACCCTAAAAATTTGAAATTTTTGAAAAGTCTCAAAAATGACCATTTCCCCTCCAAAATTGCCCAAAACATAACCAAACATCAAAAAGTCACTTTTTCTCTCCAAATTCCCTCTCTCTCTCTCTCTCCCACAATCTTCTCTCCCCTGCCCCCTCCCCTCCCCTCCCCTCCCCTCACTCTCTCTGTGCATTCAATGCCACCATAGCCAAAATCTCACTCTCCATCTTCTCTAGCTCTCCCTCCCCTCCCCCCTCCATTCTCTCTGTGTTGTGCAGCCCACCATAGCCCAAAGCTCATCACTATCCTCCTCTTCAGCTGTCCCCCCTCCCTCTCCTCACTCTCTCTACAGTCAACCCCACCATAGTCAAATGCTCACTCTCCATCCTCTCTAGCTCTCCCTCCCCTCACCCCTCCATTCTCCACAATGCAGCCCACCATAGCCCAAAGCTCATCACTATTCCACCATAGCCAAAAGCTCACTCTCCATCCTCTCTATCTCTCCCTTTCTCCCCTTCATTCTCTCTATACTGTGTAGACCTCACTATCCTTATCTCCAACCCTCACCCCCCTCCCCCTTCCCAATATCTCTCTGCTGTGTGGCCACCCGACCTCTTCCCAAGAATATCCATCCATACCACGCATAGATGGCCCAAGTTTGAGATACAAAAGGTCATACTGCACAACACAAAGAGCTCGAAGGTGGAATGGATCCCACAGGTATTTAGCAAGGCTCATGGGTCTACATGCAAGCATTCAGTGTTGTTCACAATGTCGAGGCATACTGGAACGCCATTGGAAGTGAAGACTGATGGCTTTCAAAACAAAATCTGGAATGGTGGCCATCACTCAACATGTGTATAGTGTAGCTGAGATCCACTTGCAAAGAGATTCAAACCAGTTTGCACCTCATTGTAAGTCTAATGCTAAGTCATCTTATGGATATGTCCTCTTTAATTTGCATGTGTTCATATTTTTTGACAACGGTATTTGTGAACATATTTTTTTATCCAGCTTACTTGCAAAGCAACCGCTTGAATGCCTCGCGGGTACCTTTATGGTTGTGCATGCTATAGATAAGAACTAATCTATATAACTCAACAATGTATATTAATTTAAACTATAGTAGCTAACACCATATTTGTCATATTACAGGATGTTATTGCAGTGGATGCTTGGGCTCAACTTGGTTTGGTGTCAAGTGGAAAGTGCGACTTCTCCAATCAGAAGATCATTCTAAACAGTCTTTGTTTGGTGTGTATACTTGTGGATATGGAGGTCCATGGAGTTATCAATGATGAGACAAGCCTTGCTAAGAGCATAGCAATTGCCTCAGTCTATATTCCATTAAATGTATTTGATCCAGAACATAACATCCCAAGCTATTATTATAGCCAAGCTACAAACTTGGTAATGAAACTACTTGAATAGAAAGCATTCTTGTTTCATTACATTTTTGTCCACTCTAGTTAATCTTCAACTATATGATGTTGTGCTTGTGATCAATTTTTGTTTCATCTAATCTTGTATGGGTATTGTGCTTCCTGCCAAATTTTTGGTGCTCATAAGTGAATCGATCAAGTAAATTGATTTTTTGGTAGCAAGTACACCTTTGCAATGTGCCTGCATGTAGATCTAGTAAGCCATCTAATCTCAAAAGTCAGGTTTGATACATTTTCTATTGTATGAGAGTTTATCTCAAAATGGTGGCAAGCTTTAAATTCTTAGAAGAATCCCATACTCAAGACTAATCTAAGCAAGATAGAGAAATCATATTTCCTTGTGTTGCAGGCATAGACATGAGCCTCCTTTGGCATTGAACAAACATTTAGTTCATGAGCACTTAGAGTTTATCTCAATATATTTGGCAGGCTTCAAATTTTTGAAAGAGTACACTCAAACCTCATGTTTGCAAGCACACACATGAATCCCCTCTTGGCATTGTGCAAACACTTCGTTCTACCTTTGCCATCAATAATGCAATGGCATGCTATTATGTTGTATTTGATATGAATTTGTGTAAGTTCAACCATAAGCTTGTGTTCTTTGAAATCCCCAAGGAGCACAGACTATGAAATCAAAATAAAGAAAAGAGACTGAACAAACAAGATAGAGATAGGGGATATATATATATATATATATATTTTACATAGATAGATGGAGGATAAACAGACAGACAGAGAGACAAATAGATATAGATAAATACATTAAATAGATAGATAGATAGATGTATAGATAATTTGATAGATAGATACATAAATAGATAGATAGATACACATGTAGATAAAAAACACAAAGATAGATAAATAGGGATAGAGAGAGAGAGAGAGAGAGAGAGAGAGACCCTTTTGGAACTCAAGGGCATTATCCCTTTATTGAGGATACACTCTTATGATGGATAAATGACATGATACATGGATCAAACCCAAGACAAGTTATTCCTTGGATTGCTTGCTAATTGAGTATGCATCATGCATACTTTGAGCCATCTGTAGCAGATAATGAGTAGAGAATGCATCATGCACATGGTGAGCGATCTATAGCCATTTGTAGTAGAGGATGAGTTTGCTTTTTCTAGATATATCATATGAGCTATAGTTTTGTAAAATGATTCTTTGGATGGATGCTCATGGTTATCTTGTAGGCCCAAGGCCACCATGCCCAAAACTAAGCAAGCACAAAGAGTAAGAGGCAAGGCAGGGGGTGCATAGGCCTTGGGAGGCCCAAAGAAACCCTGCCACAAGGGAGCACATTTGGGCCTTCCATAGACCTATGAAAGGCCCAAATGTGCTCCCTTGTGGCAGGGTTTCTTTGGGCCTCCCAAGGCCTAGGTCTATGGAAGGCCCAAATGCGCTCCCTTGTGGCAGGGTTTCTTTGGGCCTCCCAAGGCCTATGCACCCCCTGCCACAAGGGAGCGCATTTGGGCCTTCCATAGACCTATGGAAGGCCCAAATGCGCTCCCTTGTGGCAGGCTTTCTTTGGGCCTCCCAAGGCCTATGCATCCCTTGCCTTGCATTCTATCTGTGCCAGCTTGCTTTGGCATGGTTGACATGGTCCTACAGGATGTTTAAACTTCACTCAACCATGCAATAATAGCTATCTCATACCATGGCGCGTTGCAAGGCCCCCTTTGATTTTCAGGATAGTGCCCCATAGTGTGTATGCTCTAGTTTTGGTCTCTAAAGAAAAAGGGGGTGCTTTTCTTGGTTGTACAAGACACTTTTTAGTGTCACAAAGGCCTACTAGTGAAACAGAGCTGCCCAAAAAGGAGAGATACAGAGAGAGATAATTGATTCTTGAAGAAGCTACCCATAAAGGAGCCAATATTCTATTAGTACAAAACACTACTCTATAAGTTTATGCAAAAAATAATTGATCATACATGGCTAGCGAGCTGAAAGCAAAGAGATATTGGGGGGGGGGGAAGAGAGAGAGAGAGAGAGAGAGAGAGAGAGAGAGAGAGAGAGAGAGAGAGAGATAATAAAGGTTTTCTAAACCCATACCATGCCTCTTTTCCATCCAATGCATGAATAGGCACCCTTGCCTCCTCTCTTAAACTAACCAACTACCCCCTACCTTTGAAGCATTGGTTGATATAGTTTTGCAGCCTCAAAAATGCTACCATGATGCAATTACATGGCCCATATTGATGCAGGCTTATGAGTGATGGGTATGATGGGTAATCCTCCCCACTAGCATAATTCTCAACATTGGTTCAACACTTTCTATATTAGTTATGAACCTCTAGTATTCACCAAGAATTTACCGTATTCATGTGACACACTTGTATAAGCATCAAACCCCTCAGTAAGAATTAAATCTTCAAAGAAATTGCTACAAATAATTTGCAAGATCAAAGATTTCATATATTAAATCCATAGCGCTTGTTGTTACAAAACCATGTCCATTGTAGACCACCTCAAACATGATTTTATGAGATTACAAAGGAAAAGCTATGTTGATAGCTTTGGGCATTATGGATACATGATCGGCATGTATAGAGTACAGATCTAAATTCTTCAAATGTTGCCTCAAATACACTCAGGTTTGAAACCAGTGCCCTTGTGTAAAGTAACATCACCATTGCTTGACATACTTGACCTTCCTATGCTTGGGATCCATCTTTGTCTCATGGCTATGGAGTTTCCACCTGTGGTGCAGGGGCACCCTTCTGTGTCGTTCCAACTAGAAAGTTTGTGATGTGACTCCACCTTACATGAAAAAGAAATATTATGTTCCATAGCTTGCAAGAAGTTGGGTATGCTAGAGTCTTTTCCATAGCTTGTAGAAGTTGGGTATTAGTGTTGTGGGATGCAATAGAGGCAAAGGTGGATGTGAAGACAACTACATTATCTTGTAATCACGGTGGGCTTGGTTGATAGGGTAAGTTGAGTGGGAGGGAAGGGGTAGGGTCAGGGGAGGGGACGTTGACATTGAAATTGAAGATTGAGGAGGTAGATGAAGAGGTAGTTGCTGTAGATCTTGGTATTTTTGAGGGAGGACAGTGAACAATGGAAGAGGGTACAGGGATAGAAAGAAGTGAGGAGAGGAATGTGATAGTGAGAGGAAGGTTTTAGCAAGTAGATGAAGAGGCAGATCCAGGAGTGTGTGAGAATGAGAGGGAGAGTTTAGCAGGTAGATGGAGAGGGAGATGCAAAATTCTGTAAGAGTGAGGAGGGTTTAGCATTTAGATGAAGAGGGAGATGGAGCAGGTCCTGGCTATGGGGGGCATGGCTACTTTGAGGAAGGGGAGTGAGAGAGAAAAAGAGGAGACAGGGAGAGAGAGAGAAAGGGATTTTGGAGGCAAAAAATAATGTTTTGATATTAGAATAGGTTTGGGGTCACTTTTTGGGGGGAAATGACTACTTTTGAAAATTTCAATAAATTTCAAATTTTTAGGGTTTATTTTTGGCCGAGCCTTTAGAAAAAAATGAAAGGTGGGGTTCTCATTTTTTACAAGGGTCCCTCTCCCTCTTTATGACACCCCCTTTTCTCTAGGAGATGCTGAAAAGCTAGAGAGAGAAGATAGTCTCCTAGTCACTACTTACCCCACCTTTTGTAGGCTTGAAGGCTAGAAAATGACCTACCAAAATAGCCCCCATCATTTCCTTTGTCTCTCTTAATCACAACATACTTCCTTAAAGTTAGGGATTCTTACAAGGCCCATGGAGAGTCCATATTTTTCCTAATGTCTCCCAAGGGGTCCAATGAGCATTCAGGAGCCCAATGGCTTGACTGATTCCTATTGGCCAGGAGGCAAAGGGGTCCAATGAGAGTTTAGTTTAATTATTAAATTACCTAAAGCTCTCACAAAATGGGAAAGGGGGACACATGTCAGAAGGCTATCACTTATGCTGCTTAATTGTGATAGGCTAGCCCTGGGGAGGTCCAATGGGGAGCCTGCAAGAGAAAATAGCAAGAGGGCTCGCCCAAGAGAGAGAGAGCGGGCTGATTTTTGCAAGGAATTATCCCACACACACTCACACAATCTCATGTGTGAAGAAAGAGAAGACTATCTCTTCCCAAGCTTTAATGGAGAGCTCATCACCTACTCCAAGCTTGTGAGATAGAAGTCTACATCGACACACTCTTGGCATGTGGATGCAAATCCAACCAAGAGCCAAGCTTCAATGCATGCTCATCTCCTCTAACAAGATAATTACTAAGCTAAGCTATGCTAATATGAGTGATTATGTGAGGAGATGTACATCTTTCTCGTAAGATACTCCTTCTTCCTCTCAATCTACTCTCATACCCTGCTAGCTCTCACCATCTTCGAAGGTGTGTGAGGTATTAGGTCTGAGAACGGGGATAATTAAAGTTGTGTTTGCTAAGTGTTTTGCTTAGTGCATGAAGCTTTCATCTTCATTGCACTAGCTAGTCTTGAAGGAACACAAAGAATTGTATTGTACAATGTCTCTCTTGATGGGAGAAACCATAATACAAAGCCTTTTGGAGGGGGGACCGGCTCCATGCAAATCTAGTCCTCAACTGTTGTCAATAGCTTAATTTCTCTCTCTTTTGAAAGTATTATTGATGCTATCTAGGTGTTATGCTTTTTGTTGCTCTCTCCACCCAAGCACTCTTGTAATTCTCATTAGGAATCTATTCTAATGAAATGCCCACTATGTTCATGCTAATTTCCGCTACACATAATTTTTTAGACCATTAAATGTTACAGTATGAGGCACATGGAATACCAAAGACATCATTTTACCGCTACAAGGAAAATTCTAAAAATGGTGTGTGCCAATATGTGCATGGTAACACATGTATATTGAGAAGAGGACTTCAACATACTAGTTTAGCAAGAGCACTATTAAGTGAATCTATGGAAAACAAATTTGAGAAGATGCCACATAGAAGCAAAACACTACTAGATGGCTGAAGAGAGACTCAATTAGTGATTCCATCAATGTACAAAAAAGTTGACATTTTAAGCGAAATCAACACAACATTGGACCAAATGGGCTATGAGAAGAAGTTATCTCAACCTTCTTTCGGTAGAATTTGGAACAAAGAGTATCCACATGTCACTTTAGCAAAGACAACATTAGGAAGGGAATGGGGTATAGGAGGGCCTCTTTATTTGGCATTTTAAGGAAATGCTTAAAGCTTAAGTCAAGTTTGACCAAGCCTAAAAGAGAGGGAAAAAAGGCCTATGCTGAGATTTTTAAAAATACCATTTGTATATTTTGTATTTTGAAAATAGGCTACTTTAACACAAAAGAGAGATGGGTAATTGAATTTTAAAATGTCTTTCCCCATCTCTCTCCTCTCTCTCTAACATATAGAATACTCTCTCTCTTAGTTCTCATTAAAAGAAGCACATTTTAGCCCCCTACCCAAAAAGCAAATTTTTCATATTCTCTCTCTACATTCTCTCTCTAAAATGTGAGCCAACTCTTTCTCTTTTCCCCTATTTTCTCTCTTGTCACTTCCACCTCCCAATCATAAAGAGGACATTCTATGTTGCCTACATCTGACAAAAAGTGAAGATCCTCCAAGGCTAGAGATCTACTCTCTCTCTCTCGCTCTCTTCCTTTCTGTATTTCTCTCTCTCTCTCTCTCTCTCTCTCTCTCTCTCTCTCTCTCTCTCTCGCTCTCTTCCTTTCTGTATTTCTCTCTCTCTCTCTCTCTCTCTCTCTCTCTCTCTCTCTCTCCCACTCCCTCCCTCTCTCTCTCTGAGGCTCTCTCTCTCTTTCTCTCTCTCTCTCTCTCTCTCTATCTCTCTCTCTCAGGCTCTCTCTCCTCCCATTCTAGCTTCAGGTGAGAGCAATGGAGAACTCCATTACCTCTGTGTGCAGCTGCATTTCTCTCTCTAAATCCCTCATGATCAATATTTTCAATTCAAAAGATATTGAGCTACACTCCCTCTCTTTCTTCCCTCCACAACATAATCCTTCTCTACTATCTCTGAGTACCTTCCACTTTTTCCCTCCACAGCCAGATTTTCCTGCTTGCACGAGTCACTATTACACATTCTCTCATTATTTTTCTTGATTAGCTAACAAACATGTCATTCAATATCCCTCCACTGCATGACATTACTAACAGGCCAAAACGATATCGATTAAATGCTGATTTGGAGCAGGAGTATGCTACTGTGCGACTTGGCACATTGAATCCCAATGCTGCACATCAGCTACAAAGCATTGGGTTCAAGGCAATCAACTTATGGGTTGATGGCCACATTTATCCAGGTGATCCAACGAATAATGCACCACTACCCTTTCGTAATGTCACTGAGCTTCTGCGTTTTATTGGAGATGGAAGAGGCAGACTGTTTGGCTATTGCTAGAGATTGTATTCAGCTTTTGTGAATGAAAGGGAAGTAATTAAACATCTCTTGGTTTCCTATTCATCACTACAAGAGAAGTCTATGAAAGATCTACATCAAGTTAGAGAGGAAGCCAACAAGAAGATGAAGCAACTAAACGATGAGATGGCGAATCTCAATGAAAAAGTACAGCAACAAAAAAAAGAGCAGGAGCATCGACTAGACAATTATGTTCAACTACAACACACTTCATGCAATATGCATCGGTGAATCGATCATCTCCCACAAATTCCCCTCAGCTACCACATTCGTAAGCGCAAGAGACAAGCAATGTCCTTGCTATACGCAAGCAGTGGAGCTCGAAAGAAACGTGTCCCATCAAACTCGGTAAGAATACTGATGCAAGATTTTTATTTCCTATATGTTCTACAAGTTTTTGTAATGGTAATTCAATATGCAAAAAATTGGCTCGAATGATGATGGGAATTGATCTCTATGCTCAAACAACCGGACGTTGTCAAGAAGTGCGCAGTGCAACTAGGAAAGCGTTGGGCCTCTGACTGTTAGGATTTGTAGAAAAATCAAGCAAGGTGTAGACGATTTGAAGCCAAAAACACACTACAAAAGAACAAAACTCCAGCCATGAAAGCTCCACATTGAAAAACAACCAATACTAACTCAAAACTCTTGTGTGTGTGAAGATTAGGTGTAGCCTCCCTCCCAATTGCACAGATGCAGTGCTCATTCGACCTGTTAAAAACCCTAAATTTACACTTCGATTCTTCGTCGTGACCATTTCATGGAAGCTTCAGTACTTCATTGGAGAAGCCCAAGTAGTTATTTGAGGAGGGGAAACCCTAATTGGAGGCCTCACAGCCTCAACCATGTAGTGGAAGCAGCACGGGATTGCACTAGCACCCTGTAGAGGAATGGTCGTATCTCCTTGCTCATGTGCCCAAATGAGCTCATTCTTGGCTCTAAAAATTCCCACACAACTTTAGCAACAACACCAGCATCGTTGATGTGGCCTTTTGAGCTATTTTGAGCATTTGTTTGGCTATTTTTGACCATTTTTAGCCCAAAAATGTCACTTTTACCCCGTAAAAAGCCCAAACGAGCTGGGAAAAATTCCTAAAATTGTGGAAAAATCCCATTGGGATCAAATTTGATGTTGAACCTCATTTAAGCACTTGGTAAGCACTTTGGACACGTCTTTTACGTCAGCGCACGAAACCTGCTATTTTTGGTCGAGATTGCCCGCATTGAACTTTCTAGGCAAAACGAGCGTGCCACTTTGAAACACTTGACATTTGTACATTCCCAAAGAAAATTAGACATATATTTATGTGCAAAGAATTCCATGGCGCCACGTGTAGGGCCTCGCCCGCCCGGCAAGGTATGTACATGACTGCAACCATGACATTCATTTTCGCATATATCACACTATGTACATTGTAGCATTTGGTCCCACACAT
Source organism: Adiantum capillus-veneris (assembly GCF_014529385.1). Classification (NCBI taxonomy): domain Eukaryota; kingdom Viridiplantae; phylum Streptophyta; class Polypodiopsida; order Polypodiales; family Pteridaceae; genus Adiantum; species Adiantum capillus-veneris. The sequence goes on from NC_140955.1 coordinate 11,050,857, forward strand.
CTTAAACATTAAGAGTAAGGTAGATACTTTAATTTCACATTATGAACGTGCCATGGCACAACATCCACCCCCTCTAAACGTGCACATCCTTCGGCATGTGCCACATATATCTTTTGCAGGTTCAGTCTTCATTTAAGTCAACATACATGTCGATTTCATCATCCCTTGCAAAAAAATATAACGCATCATCCTCTTGTTCTTCATCCACATCCATACCATTTTCATCAGAGCCTTCATTTTGACCTTCGTGTGAATCAAAGGGATCTCTATCACCTCTTCTTTTGAATAACTTGATTCTTTTCCCTGCAATGGGAATCTTCATTTTTGTCCCATCTAATTCATGCAAGGTATAAGTTGCATTCCCATGTACATGCTGAACCACATAAGGACCAAACCATCTCTTTGAAATCTTTCTTATTGTTGAATGTTGGTTGTCAAGACTGCTGTCATACACCAACACCCAATCACCTTCCTCAATAGCTTTAGGTCTGAGCCTATGCCTCTTATCAAATCTGTCCTTATTCATTAACCTTGCATCTTTCAATCGTGCTACTACACTATCAATATCTTGGGGACTTCTTTCTAACTGTTGTATGCGCAAAGCAAGAAGGTCTTCCCTACTCATTCCACCTTTCCAAGGTAATACATTCCATGTGGGAATTAAATCCTCAATTGGAATTATAGGTTTCTGACCATACATCAACTCAAAAGGCATATAACCAGTAACCGAGCTATGAGTTGTACGATCAGCCCATAAAGCATAAGGCAACAACCTAGGCCACTCTCCGATTTTATCTTTGCAAGCCTTAGCTAAAGCTTTAATGATAGGAGGATGTCCACTCTCCGATTTACCATTTCCCTGAGGATTATATGCAGTAGTGAGAGCAAGTTTAATGCCCAACCTAGAGAAAAACTCCTTTGCTTTGTCAGCATCCAACTCACCCCTGTCCGCTGTTATTTTCCCAACACAACCATAACGTCTAATTACAACATCCAAGAGGAACTTACATACCCCTTCTGTACTTTTTGTTCTTAGAGCACGAAATTCAACTTGATTGGTTAAGTCTTCTCGTGCAAGCACTATGTATCTCATTTGCCATAAGCCCAATGGCATTGTAACCAAATCTACTACCCACTTGTAATGCATGGACAATGGGTAAGTAGGGTGCAACCCATCACGATGACGCACATTTGAATACATTTGACAGGTTTCACAGGACTCCACAAAGTGAGATACATCTTTATACATACCTTTCCACCAATACCTCTCTTTCATTTTAGTAAAGGTGGCCCATACACCTCTATGTCCAGCGTAAAGACTCTCATGAAACTTTTTCATAAGCTCATTTTGAGCGTCCTTATCATTCACAACTCTCATTGGCATTCCATTTCTTTGTTTTGGACGCTTCCATAAGTACCCATCTTTCAAAAAGTATCCATAGGCCTTTCTCCGTATTCTTTTGAACTCTTGATCAGTCCACCCTTCTTGCCTTGTCAAAGTGCTCAGATAGCTTCCAATGAGCAACCAGTCACCTTGATATAGGTCCTCTATAAATGACTCAAGTGCACTTGACAGGCAAACATGAATCATGATCACCCTTGGCATGAGAGATACTATAGAACTGTGTGCCTACATCATCGCCCTTGACAACCATGTCTTCTTCTTTTTCATACCTTGCTCTTGAAAGCATATCTGCAACTGGATTATCTTTCTGTGCAATATGCTTAAATTCTGGATTCAAGGACTTTATGTAGGCAATCCATCTCAACATAGCAATGTTGGGAGTTGAACAACTTGTGATCATTCCAAGAAGGGGTAGACAATCAGTCTCCACTATTACATCTTCTCCTATCAAGTACTCTTTGTCACATTTCAAAGCTGTGACTACTCCCCATAATTCTCTTTTTACCTGTGCATAGTTGCGTTGACGAGCACTTAGGACTTTTTCTCCAAACCTCACCACATATCGCTTTCCATCATTATCATCTTGCCCAATCGCCCATCCAATTCCTGTGGGGCTAGTATCCACTGTCACAATTACATATCTTCCACATTCATAGTTTGCTTTTGTAACATTTAATGGCCTAAAATCTTATTTGTAGCGGAAATTAGCATGAACATAGTGGGCATTTCATTAGAATAGATTCCTAATGAGAATTACAAGAGTGCTTGGGTGGAGAGAGCAACAAAAAGCATAACACCTAGTTAGATAGCATCGACAATACTTTCAAAAGAGAGAGCCATTAAGCTATTGACAACAGTTGAGGACCGGATTTGCATGGAGCCGGTCCCCCCTCCAAAAGGCTTTGTATTATGGTTTCTCCCATCAAGAGAGACATTGTACAATACAATTCTTTGTGTTCCTTCAAGACTAGCTAGTGCAATGAAGATGGAAGCTTCATACACCAAGCAAAACACTTAATCAAACACAACTTGAATTATCCCCGTTCTCAGACCCAAGACCTCACACACCTTCGAAGATGGTGAGAGCTAGCAGGGTATGAGAGTAGATTGAGAGGAAAAAGAAGTATCTTACGAGAAAGAAGTACATCTCCTCACATAATCACTCATATTAGCATAGCTTAGCTTAGTAATTAGCTTGGTAGAGAAGATGAGCATGCATTGAAGCTTGGCTCTTGGTTGGATTTGCATCCACATGCCAAGAGAGTGTTGATGTAGGCTTCTATCTCACAAGTTTGGAGTAGGTGATGAGCTCTCCATTAAAGCTTGGGAGGAGATAGAGTATTTTCCCTTCACACATGGTCCAGTGTGAGAGTGTGAGTGTCAATGCCAAGCAAAAATCAGCCCCCTCTCTCTCTTGGGCGAGCCCTAGCTGCTAAGTTAGTCTGGCTTTTGCCTCATTGGACCTCCCCAGGTCAAGCCAATAGGGATTAAGCAGCATAAGTGATAGCCTTCTGACATGTGTCCCCCTTTCCCCTTTTGTGAGAGCTTTAGATAATTAAATAATTAAACTAAACTCTCATTGGACCCTTTTGCCTCCTGGCCAATAGGAATCAGGCAAGCCATGGGGCTCCTGAATGCTCATTGGTCCCCTTGGGAGACTGCCCAATAGTCTTCTAGGACACTTAATTCTTATTGGTTTCTTTTATTAAATGTTTTTAAATTAATTAAACTAGATTTACTCTAGCCTAATTCTCATTGGTCCACTTCAAGGGTCTTCCAATAGGAATTGGGCACACCTTGTGGGCATCTGGCCTAGGGAGCTGACATGTGTCCCTCATTCCCTTTGTGTAAAGGGAGCCTGTGTGTGTGTGTGTGGATTTCTCTCTCATCCCCTAGCTTTGGGGCTCGCCCCCTCCCATGTAGGGATGTAGAAAGACTTTTTGGGCACACACTAAGCATCCAATTTTCCCTAAGGTTGACCTTTGGACACAACCTTTGAATTTTGGAACCTTAGCATTTTGGAAGTCTTAATGGGCTGAACCTTAGGGTCTTTTTAGCCCATTGTTTCACATGGCTCTTTTGCAGATGGCCCCCCCTTTGGATCCCTATTTTCCCTCCTTTGGATCCCTACTGTGGCCGGTGTGCTAACTTAACCAATATTCTAGCTTTTTCTCCCTTGGCACTTCCCCACATTAAATGATCAGTTTAATATGAGAAAAATCATTTAGGAGAATTAGATATTGATTATTATGACATTACCTCTCTCTTGAAATCATAGTCGTCCTCGACTATGGTGTAGAGAAGATAAAGCATATGCATGAGTCCTTTTCTTAGCGGGTAGAGGATCCCTATGTTACCCTACGATATCATTCCATAATGGATGACTAGTCCATTTGGCGCTTGAGAGCCTGAGGCTGCCGCAAGAATGTCTGCACATTAGTCCTATCAGTCTTCCATAGTAGAGTGACAAGCTCTACTTGGTGTTCGGGAGACGTCGTCTCCGCAAACTTGATCTAAGCATGCATACTACTTCATTTTTGTGCACAAATAAAGAAAAAGAGACTCTTATAAGACAAAAATTTTTGTTCATTTTTAACATTTTGTACATTTGCTTACTCTTGGGAAGCATTGTAAGCATTGACAAGGTTTAGGTTATCCTTTAATTGTATGCCTTGCATCCATCTAGCATCTTCAAAAGGATAATTCTTAAACTTAATAAGATATCGTCTGATAGTCTTACCGCCTCTTAATACCTTGTCTTCATGTCGGAGAATGGACTCGGGCTGCAGCACCTCCTCGTGGTCCTCGATCTCCGGTGGGTCTTCAATAGTTGGTTCTTGAGGTGGCTCTCCTTTGTAAGGCTTCAAGAGGCTCACATGAAAAGCATTGTGTATGAGCCAATGATTGGGCAACTTAAGTTGATAGGCCATCTCATTGATTGGCCTAAGAATCTGGAAAGGACCATAGTACCTTTTTGCTAGTTTAGCATAGTACTTTTGGTGGCCCGTAGGATTCTTGCCCGTCGTGTGCCTTAATCGAGCCTTGGGAAACTTTAACAAGACCCAATCGTTTTCTTTAAAGGCTTGGGCTCTTCTGTGCTTGTCAGCAGCAGCCTTTTGCCTTTGCTGTGAGATAGAGATAGCATCCTTAATCTTTTGGAAATATTCTTGTAGGTCTCGGCTATACTCATCTGCAGCGAAGATCTTCCCATGTACCTTAAGTAGCAAGGGACTTTTTGATCTTCCCTCAATTACCTCGAAAGGTGCTTTTCCTGTAGAAGTATGTACAGTGTTATTGTAAGCATACTCTACTAAGGGTAAGTACTTCTCCCATTGGGATCTTTGATCTACTTCCGTTACATAGGCTTTTAGTAGATCGAGAATAGTTAGGTTAGCTATTTCACTTTGGCCATCAGTTTGTGGATGATAGGCCGAAGAGAAGTTTAGCCTTGTTCCTAAATTCTCAAAGAGACCCTTCCAGAAATTACTGGTCATTCTAGGATCTCTATCTGACACTATGGACATTGGCAAGCCATGGTACTTGAAAATTTGTGAAATGAAGAGGGTTGCCATTTGATGGGCTTTGATAGTCTTTTTGACAGGTATAAAATGAGCTTGTTTACTGAACCTGTCTACTATCGTCCATATTCCCGTATTCCCATGGATAGACTTAGGCAATCCAAAGATAAAATCCATGGATATGCTCTCCCACGGTGAATTAGGGATTGGCAAGGGTTGAAGCAATCCAAGTTGCTTCCCTCTATCAAATTTTGTCTTTTGACATACCACACATTTGGAAACATACTCATGTATGTTCACTTTCATGGTAGGCCAATAGAAATATGTTTCAATTCCCTTTAGGGTAGACTGAATCCCTCTATGCCCCACATATGGGGGAGCATGAGATTCATACATTACTTTCTCACGTAGTGAGTTAGTAACGCATAGTCTATTGCCATAGAGAAGATAACCATCTTGTAAAGTAAATGGTTCTTCTTTCTTCCCTAATGCAAGGGCTGAAATCACATCTCTAAAATCGGGATCAATAGCATACTCATCTATCATTGAAGATAGATCATTGTGAGTTGCTATGGAAACCGCATTCACTCTCGGTCGTCTTGAGAGTGCATCGGCTACTTGATTATGCTTGCCAGCAATGTGAGCAATATGAAAATGAAATTGCGAAAGGAAATTTGCCCACCTCATTTGTTTGTCGGAGAGCTTGGTCTGCGTCATGAAGTACTTAAGACTTTGGTGATCCGTTCGCAGAATGAAAGGAGTCCCCAATAAATAGTGCTTCCATGAGTCTAAGGCATGTAGAACTGCAAGGAGTTCTTTTTCGTATATGCCTAGAGCTTGCTCAACAGGGTCGAGCCTTCGACTCTCATAGCCTATGGCGTGCCCTTCTTGGAGCAAAACAGCCCCAAGGCAATCACCACAAGCATCACATTGGACCTCAAATGGTTTTGAGAGATCCGGTAGTGTAAGCACAGGTTGAGAGATAAGCTTTTCTTTAAGCTTTTCGAAAGCATTGTTCTCCTTAGCAGACCACGTATACCTAACATTTTTCTTTGTTAGGTCATGTAATGGTCCCGCAATTTGTGAGAACTTTTCTATGAAGCGTCTATAGTATGCACACATACCTATAAAGCTTCTTAGTTCATGAAGATTCCTTGGTTTAGGCCATCCTTTTATTACCTCTAACTTGGATGGATCCATTTGGATTCCATCTTGAGAGATAATGTGACCTAAATATTGAATCTCTTGCAAGAAAAATTCACTTTTCTTTCGATTAACATAAAGTTTATTCTCTCTTAAAACTTGAAATATTACCTGGAGGTGTTGCTTGTGTTCCTCTAATGAATTAGAGTAGATGATAATATCATCAAAGAACACTCCAGTGAAGGTTCGATGAGGTCTGAACAGCTTCTCCATCAAGCGGTTAAATGTGGCTGGTGCATTAGTCAAGCCAAAAGGCATGACAATGTATTCGTAAAGACCAAATGTAGTACGAAATGCGGTCTTTACAATGTCTTGATCAACTATCCTTATTTGATGATAGCCACTTTTTAGGTCAATCCTACTGAAGTAGGTCGATCCTTGTAGCTTATCAAATAGGTCTTCTACCCGTGGAACGGGAAACCTATTCTTGATAGTGATCCTATTTAGTGCTCTATAGTCGACACACATACGATATGTGCCGTCTTTCTTTTGCACTAATAGCACAGGTGAGCAAAATGGAGATGAGCTAGGCCTAACCATGCCCTTCTCAATTAACTCATGCACTTGCCGCATAATCTCCTCTTGTTGAGCTTGAGAAACTCTATAAGGAGGTTTGTTAGGCGGTGAACTTCCTGGAAGAAGTTCAATTGCATGGTCGTCATTACCTCGTTTAGGAGGTAGCTCACAAGGGATGTCGTCAATAAAGACATCTTGAAACCCCTTGAGAAAATTGGATAACTCTAATTCCTTTTGGTTGCTTTTATTTTCTTTTGCTAAAGCATTAGGTTCATTTTGAGAATCTTTAACAAAAATCATGTACACGGAAATAGAGCTCTTTATTGACTTGTTGAAAGCTGGTGTATGTACAATGGGGATGGTGTTACCCATCTCCCTAGCATCTATATACATGTCCTTTTCCCTGAACTTAAAGGAGATTCTCCTTTCAGGAAATTTAACATGGGCAGCCAGACGGTCAAACCATGGTGCCCCTAGGATTACATCCTCATGCTTGAGAGGAGAGATAAAGAAGTCCTCTTTGTCCACATAGCCTTGGACATGAAGCCTCAATTTCCCGATTAAGGGAGTGACTGAAGCTTCTTGCCCCTTGAAGGCACTGTCTGCGGGTAGGATATCTCCCATCTCGTAGGATTGTATGCCTAGCTTGGTGGCTAACTCCATAGATATGAAATTGTGAGTAGAACCAGGGTCAAAGAGAATAAAAGCATCATGTTCTCTTACCTTTCCCCAAGCATGGCATAGAGGAGATCCTTTGTGGTGAGTTTGATGAATCTCCTCCTCTTGGATTTCAACCAAAGAAGCTCTAGGAGGATCTTGGCGGTTGTTCTTTTGGGGACAAGCGCGGTACGCATGCCCTTGTTCGCCGCACTTGAAACACCGGTTATCTTTACGATAACGCTCAAGCTCTTCAGGAGAGAGTTTATTCTTTCCTTTGTAAACTCCCTTCTCTTTAGCTTTGTTGGAATTGCCTTAGGAGACTTTTGGACATTGTCCTTCCCCTTAGGCTCATTGGAACCTTTGTTTTCCGGGGGCTTATTATTTCTTTTACCCCCCGTTTGGAAATTGATTCTCGAGGCCACCATAGTATGGTGTATTACCGCCGATATGGTACGTGGCCTTTGGGAGTTGACATACTCCGCCATTTCTTCGGTTAAGCCCGCACAAAATTGTTGCTTTTGCTCTCCAAAATCCAACTTTTTGAAGACAGTGGCTTTGAGTTGTAGGTCCCAAAACTTGTCTACATATTTGTGGATGGATTCATTGGGAGAGAGCTTTAAGCTTCGCCATTCGGTGAGTACTTTGTCTTTGGCATCGGTGGCCAAAAACTGCTTCATAATGGAAGCTCTTAAAGCCTTCCATGTTCGTGGAGCTTCACCGTTGGCTCGTAGGCTAGACCACCATTGTCTGGCGGACTTTTGAAAGTGCATAGCTACATGGCGTAGCTTAGAGGACTCCGTGAAGCCCTCATCTCCAAACGCCGCATCAAATTGCTGGATAAAGGCCAAAACTTTGTCTGTAGCACCGAAGGTGCCATCATAGGTAAGGAAAGAGATGCTCTTCCCTCCCTCTTTGAATTTCTTCAGCTTGGACGACCTCTTCCATGCGGCATAGGATTTCCTATGGCCTCTTCTTTTTGATGGTTCAAAAGTTGCACCATCACTTTCTTCAGAAGATGAAGAATTTGAAGAAGGTGGAGAAGAGGGTGACCTCTTTCTCGCCTTTTTCTTGTCTTGATCTTTGTCGTCTTCACCATAGCTTTCATAAGAGGAAGAGGATGAAGAAGATGGAGAAGAGGGTGTCCTCTTTCTCGCCTTTTTCTTCTCTTGCTTTTTATCATCCCTCTTTGAATTATGGCGTGGAGAAGAGTGTGATGGTCTTCTCCGCTTTGGTGGTGATGGAGAGCGTTTAGCCCCCGTCTTCGTGGAGCCATCTCCGCCGAGGTGGTGGGAGACTCGCTTCTTTCTCGTTCCTTCGGTGGAGGCTCTTGAGTTCTCCTTTGGGAAGGAGATGCATCATCAAGAAGTAAGTTCTTGAGCCCTTCATATGGATTCTCTTCTTCTTCCCAAATCGGAGAGAGACCTCTTTTGGTAGTCTCACAAGGAGGCTTCCTAGGTGTTCTCTCGTCATGGTGATGAGCTTGGAGAATCCGTGAGCACGGAGCTGCCGTTGCACTTCACTTTGGAGAGATGGATTGCCCATGGCTTGTTGAAGCCTAGAAACAAGATAATTAACAAGCATTGAAGCATCATTAGTAGCTTGCTCATGAGCAAAATCAAAGTTATCAACATTAATTTCACTCTCTTTAATATTGTCAGCCATTCTAACAACTTTTAGGTGTAAACTTTTTAGGTGTACTTTGGCACTTCAAGCCCTAGTTGCTACTCCTCTTTACCCCTTTAGAAAAAGCACTCAAGCTACTGTACCCGCGGCTCGAATACCATTAATTGCAAGGAATAGAAGAGAGGGTCTTTCGACACCAAAACAGCACCGGCTCCTGTCAAGCTTCTAATAGCTCAATAGTGGTTAAGCCATAGGCAAGCCCCGTAGGACTCCACTATTAAGACCATAGCTCTCGACGGTGATGCCCCGTTAACTGCACAAAGGCAGGCGCACTGAAAGGCTGAAAAATCCCTATTCTACTTACTCACAGGCAATTAATAATATCAACCATTTGTAGCTAGCTTGAGGACCTCCCTTCTTGAGCAAGAAAAGAGAAACCTTGAGCTCTGATACCAATGTAACATTTAATGGCCTAAAATCTTATTTGTAGCGGAAATTAGCATGAACATAGTGGGCATTTCATTAGAATAGATTCCTAATGAGAATTACAAGAGTGCTTGGGTGGAGAGAGCAACAAAAAGCATAACACCTAGTTAGATAGCATCGACAATACTTTCAAAAGAGAGAGCAATTAAGCTATTGACAACAGTTGAGGACCGGATTTGCATGGAGCCGGTCCCCCCTCCAAAAGGCTTTGTATTATGGTTTCTCCCATCAAGAGAGACATTGTACAATACAATTCTTTGTGTTCCTTCAAGACTAGCTAGTGCAATGAAGATGGAAGCTTCATACACCAAGCAAAACACTTAATCAAACACAACTTGAATTATCCCCGTTCTCAGACCCAAGACCTCACACACCTTCGAAGATGGTGAGAGCTAGCAGGGTATGAGAGTAGATTGAGAGGAAAAAGAAGTATCTTACGAGAAAGAAGTACATCTCCTCACATAATCACTCATATTAGCATAGCTTAGCTTAGTAATTAGCTTGGTAGAGAAGATGAGCATGCATTGAAGCTTGGCTCTTGGTTGGATTTGCATCCACATGCCAAGAGAGTGTTGATGTAGGCTTCTATCTCACAAGTTTGGAGTAGGTGATGAGCTCTCCATTAAAGCTTGGGAGGAGATAGAGTATTTTCCCTTCACACATGGTCCAGTGTGAGAGTGTGAGTGTCAATGCCAAGCAAAAATCAGCCCCCTCTCTCTCTTGGGCGAGCCCTAGCTGCTAAGTTAGTCTGGCTTTTGCCTCATTGGACCTCCCCAGGTCAAGCCAATAGGGATTAAGCAGCATAAGTGATAGCCTTCTGACATGTGTCCCCCTTTCCCCTTTTGTGAGAGCTTTAGATAATTAAATAATTAAACTAAACTCTCATTGGACCCTTTTGCCTCCTGGCCAATAGGAATCAGGCAAGCCATGGGGCTCCTGAATGCTCATTGGTCCCCTTGGGAGACTGCCCAATAGTCTTCTAGGACACTTAATTCTTATTGGTTTCTTTTATTAAATGTTTTTAAATTAATTAAACTAGATTTACTCTAGCCTAATTCTCATTGGTCCACTTCAAGGGTCTTCCAATAGGAATTGGGCACACCTTGTGGGCATCTGGCCTAGGGAGCTGACATGTGTCCCTCATTCCCTTTGTGTAAAGGGAGCCTGTGTGTGTGTGTGTGGCTTTCTCTCTCATCCCCTAGCTTTGGGGCTCGCCCCCTCCCATGTAGGGATGTAGAAAGACTTTTTGGGCACACACTAAGCATCCAATTTTCCCTAAGGTTGACCTTTGGACACAACCTTTGAATTTTGGAACCTTAGCATTTTGGAAGTCTTAATGGGCTGAACCTTAGGGTCTTTTTAGCCCATTGTTTCACATGGCTCTTTTGCAGATGGCCCCCCCTTTGGATCCCTATTTTCCCTCCTTTGGATCCCTACTGTGGCCGGTCTGCTAACTTAACCAATATTCTAGCTTTTTCTCCCTTGGCACTTCCCCACATTAAATGATCAGTTTAATATGAGAAAAATCATTTAGGAGAATTAGATATTGATTATTATGACAGCTTTTCTCAAAGTTGAAGACATAATCAACAACTTCTTTAATTTCCTCATGGCATGTGTATGTACTTCTTCCCATTGAAACTTTTGGTTCTTTCTCAAAAGTTGATACAAAGGCTCTGCTACATGTGCGTAATGCGAAATCCAAATAACATAAAACACGCATGCACCCAAGAACCTTCGAACCTCAGTGACATTTATACATTTCTCTTTCATTCTCTGGATTACATCAATCTTTGCAGGACAACGCCTTCTACCATATGGCCCGCACATATGTCCCACAATAAGAACTTCATTCACACCAAAAACTGACTTTTGGCCAGACAAGGTAAGGTTCACCTCTTCCAACCTTGACAAGATATTATCACAATCATTGATATGGGTTGCCACATACTTCCGGCACCCCCTCGAGTCTAGAGCCACATCTTTATCACTTACATCACATCCTTTGATTGGCACATCATCAAGGAAAGGCATTGTAGTTTGTGGTATGAAGTCACGTAGGACTTTGTTCATACCATTCATCATGTGTGCAGCTGAATTCGTTGCCCCCTGAGGTAAGGTGCACATCCTTACTAAACCCAAGGGTGTCCTCATGGTAGTCAGGTGCCTGCTTTCCATTGCTAGTTGGAATTGATCATACCCTGAGTACAAATCTCCGATAGAATATATTGTCCTTCTTGCAAATGCCTCTGCAAACTCATCAACAATTGGCCCTATACCCACATTTCTGATTGTCACCTTATTTACAGGTTGCATAGCGTAAAGAACCATTTTTCTTCAGAACTGTGAACCACCTGTTTGAATACGGAGCACAAGAAGGCTCCAAGATACCCATCTTGATCTTTTCATTAAGCAACTCAATGAGTTTTGGCAAATGAGACTTTGGAACAGGAATAGGTCTCAAGTTCCAAGGTACATGAGGGATAGTGAAGATCACCATAGGAGCAAAAATGGATGGATCAACACACCCTATCTCATAAGGCTCAAGAAGGCTCCAAGATACCCATCTTGATCTTTTCATTAAGCAACTCAATGAGTTTGGCAAATGAGCCTTTGGAACAGGAATATGTCTCAAGTTCCAAGGTACATGAGGGATAGTGAAGATCACCATAGGAGCAACAATGGATGGATCAACAATGGATGGATCAACACACCCTATCTCATAAGGCTCAAATGCAAAAGCTTTTCCGTGTTTGGCAAGCATGTCTTCAAAGCATATCTTTTCAGCTTTTGTCAAATTGTCCTCGCAACCAACCCTTAACTCTTTCAAAGAATCCTTTGTGAACTTGTGTCCAATCTTGCTTGGGTCACGAAGGCTAGGTTGCAAAGCAGCTTGTTCCATCTTATTTGTGCAGTCTTTTGGTAGAGGTAATGCCACTGGTTTCACTTTCTTTGCCACGGACTTATACTTAGTCTCCACTCGTACATCAACACCTTGAGCATTTTTGAAATCCTCAATGGCCTTGTACATTTCTATTGAGCATACTTTCACGACCTCACTTCCCGTATGCATATTGCAATCCACTAAAGACTCCAAATCTTGCATAGTATCCACAAAAGAACACTCATCAAACACACCTACAATGCATTCTTCATCTTCTAGCAAACCATTCATCTTCAAACATCTTTGTACACTATTTACATGTTGTCGTTCACCTCGCTTTAAGTCCTCACACTCTGTAAAAGCAATAGATCCATAGTCTGATAATCCTACAAAACCTGTAGAAAATGTTTCCTTTGCATATACATCATGCGAGAACCTTTCTCTTCTTGTACCATTCAATCCTGCTCTACAATGGTACATGGCCAAAACCCCTCATATCCCTGTAGTCCTTGAATTCTTTATTTGTCTTTGGCAAGGGTTGCTCTCTAAGACTTTCACGGTTCCTTTCATGGTCCACACAAACAGTAAGGAATTGTACTACACGCTTTCCATCCTTGCGTAAGCTGACCCATCATCCATAACCTTGGTTTCCATGCGAGTAGCAGTGATGTATGGTTGCCCAAGGATAATAGGATATGTAGACATCTCCTGTACAAAGAAATTTTGGTCATCTTTCACATCCCTAATAGTCACCTTTACATTTGGAAAGGCTCCATACAACTCCCCTGATGAGTTGTTTGCTGCACGAATCATCCATCCATGATTTATATCAATTGGCCATTTTCCTTTTTAATAAATACTCTTTGACATGAGGTTAATTTCCGACCCATGATCTATCAACGCAATGTATGGCCCTTCTAAGTCTCCCACTTTTACCAGCGTCTCAGTAGTTGCTCTTGCCCAGTGACTATTCAAGTAGTAGCTCTTGTGAGTGGTTTCCACTTCAACTTCATCATCCAAGAAGCGAATGTGTTCTACTCCTCCCTTAGACTTGAAGCATCCAGCAACAGTTTCTTCACCTTGATCGCCATAGACCTGTACACCTTGTGCATTTAAAGTCTCCTCTTCACCTTTTACATGGATAGATTCAGTAAGAGACTGCCGCTTCCTCTTTAATAATGATATCAATTATTTCTTCGTGGAATTCCCGCTTTGCTATACCAAGGACCTCACCCAAGGTAAATTCCACCTTACTGTTTAGAATCCTCTCTTCCAAAACCTTTTTGAGATCCGTTGCTGCCTCTATATCGGATTGGAGTTTGTAGGCCGGACCCTTTGCTTTCGATTTTGTTGCATCGTTCTTCTTGTCTTTAGAGGCTTCTTGCATAGGCACTTCGGGGACAGGAATTTGTTGCGGGGAAGGTGATCTAGGAGGCACTGTGTCATTTCTACCTCCACTCCTTGTTGCCCGCTTTGAAGGCCCTTCATCTTCATTATCACGCCTACATTTCTCTTTGACAATGGCCTCGTTTGCATGACATTTGGCAATATATGCATGCACTGACAAAGAGTCCACAGGGTCATTCCAACCTGTTTCAAGACGAATGCAATCTCTAGCTTCATGTAAAACCTCTGTAGTCATTTTACCCTTCATAGCAGACTCTGTAGCGCATGGCCATAGCTCTCCAATGCCATTAGATTCCTCTTCTCCAGAATTGATTGATCCTTTTCTTCTAATAGGATCCACCTTCAACCCATAGGCGGCTGCCTCAACCATTGAGATGGCATGGCTAGTAGCCATGTCCTCAACTAGTTTCTTCATCCCGCCTTTCCCAAAATTTGTTCCCAAGAGCTTACCTATTGCACTCAAGTGAATTTTTCCATCTTTGAAGAAAACAAGCTCCTTTGTCAAAGCATCTTTAAAACTTTCACAATCCCTCCTTCCATGGTCATTACTATTGCACCATATGCATCTATTTACAAAGCCTTCTCTGTTTTGAGGCCTTTGCCCTGTAGATTGTCTTGATGGTTGCCCCTTTTCTTCTAGCCTTGTAAGCTTTAACTTGAGCTCTTGCATTCCTTTGACAATATCATCTAGGATGGATTTGTCACTCTTTGGAACCACAATCACAGGATTTATAGGACTCTCAGAAACACTTGGGGATTGGGTAGGGTTGGCTATCATCTTATCTCTTCGTCGTTGTCGCTTAGCTAGCACTGAAATGGAATCTTTGACCTCATTCCAATTAGTCTTCAAACCCTGTTTTGCATCCTTATCCTCGAGTAGTAGCTCTAACTTCTCTTGAATCTCTTTATCTGCTGCCTTCAAAAAGAGCTCTGTCTTCTCTGAGTTTAGCGTAGCCTTTTCAATTCTTGAAAGTTGATCATAACAACGTTCGAATTCCCTTAGCAGTTTGGTAGGCGAGAGCCCTTCTTTTGGCCGAACTACCCACTCTAAGAAAGTCCTCTTTGTTACCCTTTCGGAGTCCTCCATGAAATACTCTTCCTTCAAGGATAATTTGAATGCTTCCCAAGCTGCCCCATGCTCATTTCTAATTCCCCTTACATGCTCTCTAATCTCGGGAACCACAGCAAGTTCAAAACTTTGCACCATCTCTGCTTCGGGCACTCGATGAAGCTCCATCTCCTTTACATATCCACAAAGATACTTTGTTACATATTTACCTTTAAATTGGTCCAATTTCTTCACCACAGATTGAAGCGCTTTGGTTGAGGAGAGCTCCCTCCTTTCTGCATCTTGCTGCTGCTACATAAACACTGCAAAATCTTGAAACATTTGCATTGTGACTGGATCAAACCGAACCCCTTGTTGCTCTTGTTGCTCCATAGCTTTAAACCTTTCTTTTGAGACCTTCAATGAATATTTGGACCCTCACCCTAGCCTACTTCACGTCGGGTCCACCAAAAACGTGTCAAGAAGTGCGCAGAGCGACTAGGAAAGCGCCGGGCCTCTAACTGTGAGGATTCGTAGAAAAATCAAGCAAGGCGTGGACGATTTGAAGCCAAAAACACACTACAAAAGAAAAAAACTCCAGCCATGAAATCTCCACATTGAAAAACAACCAATACTAACTCAAAACTCTTATGTGTGTGAAGATTGGGGCTCCCAATTGCACAGATGCAGTGCTCATTCGACCTGTTAAAAACCCTAAATTTACACTTCGATTCTTCGTCATGAACATTTCATGGAAGCTTTAGTACTTCATTGGAGAATCCCAAGTAGTTATTTGAGGAGGGGAAACCCTAATTGGAGGCTTCACAGCCTCAACCATGTAGTGGAAGCAGCACGGGACTGCACTAGCACCCTGTAGAGGAATGGCTGTATCTCCTTGCTCATGTGCCCAAATGAGCTCATTATTGGCTCTAAAAATTTCCACACAACTTGAGAAAAAACACCAGCATCAATGATGTGGCCTTTTGAGCTATTTTGAGCATTTTTAAGGCTATTTTTGATCATTTTTAGCCCAAAAATGTCACTTTTTGCCCGTAAAAAGCCCAAACGAGCTGGGAAAAATCCCTAAAATTGTGGAAAAATCCCATTAGGCTCAAATTTCATGTTGAAACTCGTTTTCGTACTTGGTAAGAACTTTGGACATGTCTTTTACGCCAGCGCATGAAACCTGCTATTTTTGACCGAGATTGCCCGCATTGAACTTTCTAGGCAAAACGAGCGTGCCACTTCGAAACACTTGACATTTGTACATTCCCAAAGAAAATTATACATATATTTATGTGTAAAGCATTCCATGGCGCCACGTGTAGGGCCTCGCCCGCCCGGAAAGGTATGTACAGGACTGCAACCGTGACATTCATTTTCGCATATATCACACTATGTTCACATTATGAACGTGCCATGGAACGACAACGTTCTCTGCTGCAGCATATCATCAAGCCAAAGCAGTTGGTTGAGATACTAGATGATCCATCAAATGCTGCCACTGCTAATGTTTTGCCTAGAAGTATTTCAGTGAGCTAAAGGACATTGTGTTGCCTCAAGAGATGATGGAGGTATGTGACAGCGCAAGAATAAGTTTCAAGGCCTATGAAGCTTTGTATAAAAGTGTCACACTTGATCATCAGACAAAAGGTTTGTTTCGGTTTCTGTCAACACCTTACAGTGTTAGTGTTGCAAAAAAGTGCACCAATAATGATGTTGCAAGCTTGCTGGGCGGATTTCAATATGTGAAGGATGACATTCCATTAAATGACAACAAAGTATTCCGCTACAACGAGTTCAGCAATGTGTATGTTGAATTGTTGAAGCTCCAAGAGTCAATGATAAGATTTTATGGGTTGACACAAGAAGAGTGTGATGGGAAAGTGATATTTGTTATGAAACTTGATAAGTGCCAAGTTGTTAAAGGTCAACGGCTCAAAAGGGTAAGTGTTACGTTGATGAGCAGGGCCTTGGTGGGTGTTGATGTGGAGATAAATCCCAATGAGAAGGGAAACAATTGTTTAGGTGTTCAGTCATAGAAAAATATTTGGTGGCTGGAAGCTTTCATCTCCCACATGAGACACATGAGACTCTCAAATGTTACTTCAATCACACAGCAATCATTGATGTCATTCGACAACAGCAAGAAGGACAGAGATTGCATGTTTCAGGTCTAGGAACGTTCCAAGTTGAGTGGCATTTGGTAGGAGACTTGAAAACACTCAAGTGTATGTTAGGGTGCAATCAAGGTGCAATGACCCTCATTCCATGCATTTATTGTTGCCACAATAAAGTCTCAATGGGAATTGATGGCAAGGGTGCAAAGGCTAGCAAGTTGAAAGGTGGTAAGGGTAAGGGAGGCAAAGTTACAGTCAACTGTGCAAAAGGTGTACCCACTACAGAAGCAGTGGTTAAAGCACTACAACAATGGTTTCAAGGTATCCTTAGTTGTGACCAGCAAGTACCTCCTAATCAAAACATGGATGATCCAAATTGGGATCCTATTCTTTCAATACCACTGATAAATATGCATGCGTGAACCCTTCATGCTCGTCTACAAATTCTTGACAAGTTGCTTATGCTCCATATTAAGTACGCTTGGAATATGGAGCCCGCAAAAAGAAGAGAAGAGTGTATACGAGAACTAGAATCTATTCTATCGAGCGTTGGTCTACAAGGGGGTGCAGTTGAGCTGTCGAAAGACAAGAAGGCGCGTGGAAGTACACAAGATCACCCTGTGTATGGGTGGTAGTAAAGCTAGACATTTTCTTTCAAACTATTTAGAATCCCAAAGTCCCAATGAGTTTCAGTTGTGGAAAAAGATGTGTGACATTACCACCTACAAAGGTACTGAGCAGCCCTAGGAATTAAGCATTCTCATTTGTGATAGTCTACTGATGATATTTTTTGTCTTCTCAAAAAGACAAAGCTTACCGATGATGAGATATCCACCCTAAAGTTTGTAATCAATAGTTTTATAGCACAAATGGTGGATGCTTGGGGGGAGATACACATAACACATTACACGGTGTGTTGCACATTTGATATTTTCAATCAAAATACATATGTATGCAAAACTAAAGTTTGTTTTTTTTTCATCACATTCTTTTTGCACATAGTTCTTTTTTCCTCGACACTTATGGTTCATTAGGCATTTGGAGCAACCAAGGGATGGAGCGCTCACACTATCAAGCAAAAGCAGTGTATTTTAAAAATACACGACATGGAGGTGGAAGAAAAAGAGCAATGCCCTTCACAAGATGTTCAATTGGTTCTACAGAGTTTTAATAGGGAGAGAGAGAAAAAGACAAGAGAACAAAGAAGTTTAAAATGTAGAATAAAAAAAGTGGTTAGCTTGAGGCGATCACAGTCATATCATGCTTCGAGTGCAAAAGATCGATTCCGATGCTGGTTGGAGACAAGGTGGCGTGATGGCAGGCATTGATTGGGTGGAAATTTAATTTCCTTTTGACACTAACCATTTTTAATGTAAACATGCATTTTCATGCAAAGTTATTTGTAAAGGCGACAATTATTACTCCTATGGTTCAAGTTTCATCTATTTTGGAGTCTTTTTTAATTTTTAGTGATTTTATTGAGTTTTTTAAAAAATTAAAATTTTAAGGACTATATTAAGTCAAAACTCATAACTCAAAGTTCATTTCTTGTTTGCACATTTTAGAAGATCCTCTCAAGCCCAAATGTACGCGCACTCATATCTTGCAGAACATGGACGATAGACAAGAGGGCACCACCACGCACAATGATGACACCACTGCCACTGACAACATTGCAAATCCGCAACCATCACCTCGTACAGAATCCATCGCTTCAAATCCACAGCCTCAACGACAAGAACTAGCTTCTAACACCCAACCACTCCTCCAACCTTCAACTACAGAGGATTAAAACACCATGCGACAGATATTTTGTGATCTCCAGTCACTACAGCATGCAAATCGCACACCTCTACCGGACCTCGGAGCATTTGCAGCTCATGACAGACCAACATAAGAAACAGGACCTGGAGCTCATGCAACGGCAATAATTGACGATCAAGCAATGGCAGCAACTGGAGATCAAGCAACGGCAACACTTGAAGCTCAAGTAGCCGCAACTACACGGTGGAAATTCCCTCCGCAAAACAAACAAAGGGTGATCAAGGTAATACCTGGTGATCCTATTTCAATGGCATGAGATGCCAAGAGGAGGAAGAGAATGAGAGAGCTAGAAAAGAAAGAGGTAGCACATAGAAAAGCACAGAAATTGCATGAAGAACAAAGAAGGCACAGAGATTAGGAAGAATGGTAGAGAGCGGAGGCTGAGAGAGCCCACTTGGCTATTTTACAAGCACAACCAGAGGCCGAGAAGAGAGTGGAAGAGGACAGGGCTTAGGCCGCCCAACAAGCAAAGGTTGGGAGCTCTAGATCAGCAAAAATTCCTCAGAGATCAAAACAATGTGCAAAAAATAAAAAGGACAAGCTCACACATGAAGAGAAGCAAGGCCAAGAAGAGAGGAGGAAGAAGTATAAAAATGACTCTCCTCAATGGGTCAAACAAGAGGCTCCTCCACCACCGCCAACAGTGCAAAAGAAAAGGTGATGGAAGCCTGGAACAGTTTCTCTACGTGAGATCCACAAATATCAAAAGAGCACGGAGCCAATAATACCAAAGGCACCTTTTTCTCGGGTGGTAAGAGAAATAATGGACGAATATTCAAATTCAGTTACACGTATCCAGTGTGCGGATTTTTTGGCTTTACAGGATGCCGCCGAGGACATTCTGGTGCAGTTGTTCCAAGATGGCGTATCTTGTATGGTGCATGCAAAGTGAGTTACATTAAAAAATATAGATCTAGCTCCCCGGGGAGGAATGAAGGGTGCCTCCATAAGAACTAGTTTTCCCATGTAATCTTTGTTTATCAGATTTGTAATTCGATTTTCTCGATTTTCTCTTATTCGGTGTAACTCTAATAGTTAATTGTGTACTTTCTATTGTTGAAGTATTTGAATTAATCAAGTAGTTAGATTTAACCTCCTCGACCATCCAAGCACCCGTCTGACGTGGGACGCCTACCGGTGAATAATTCGTAAAATGGAGCCATTTCATGTGCGTACAGAGGCCGTGGGACGACCAAAAGCCATGGCTATGACCAATGATGCGGAACGGGCCGCAAAAAATCCTTGTGTGCCATGACGCGCATGGGGTAGTTTTGACCTGGACTGCCCCATGTGCGTCGTGGCACACACAGCTTTTTTGCAGCCCATTCTATGTGGTTGGTCATAGCCGTGGCTTTTGGTCATCCCACGGCCTCCATACGCACCCAAAACAGCTCTGTTTCACAAATTATTCATCAGTGGGCGTCCCACGTTAGACAGGTTCTTGGATGGTCGAGGAGGTGTGAACGAGTTGAAGAAAAATATTTATTGGCCAACATGTGCAATAGAAAACAAAAAGTACATGAAGTGACAAACAAAAGACAGAAGACAAAATTATTGTATATTGCTCTAGATATTACATCATGGCTGGTTGGTTTTCTTGTAAATTACATCTTTTGGTATAGGGTCAATGGCCGACTTGACACCAAAAGTTTTGACAATCTCCTCTGGGTTTGTCACCCCTTGACCTAGGCTTAAGGCACAGTGGGAGAGGACTGACCCAAGGTGCTTTCCTGTAAAAGCATACAATGCGGCCTCTCGATCCACCAAGATACACTTGTGAGCATTAAGGGTAAGGGAATCTTCAGCAAGGATGGCACTTAATGCCTTGCACTTGAGAAACTCCGTAGAACCATGCTTGGAGAACTCTTTGTGTGCAACTCAAAGAACGGATGTCCCCAGATGGCCAAGGTAGTGCCACAAGGAGCTATCTCTACCCATAGGATTGCTGTGTGAACCTCCAGTATGCATTGAAAACTTATCAACATGGTATGCGGTCTGCAAAACATTTTAAACAACTTCAACACTTGCTATAGGAAACAGTTTACTATCGATAAAGTTAAAAAGGGGATACCTCAGTTTCCTCATCCATCTCTTCAAGAGTTTTCCTTGTAAGGTCGATGCTAGAGAGATCTTCTCCACCCATAATGGTCAGCGGTTTGTGTGGAAGAAAAGCATTTCAGGATGCTTTCATAAAATGAGGCACATGATTTGATTTCCATAAGTGTATTTGCCATGGTTTGTACCAAATTCTATTCGTTTTCACTAGGGAGGAATGACAGGCTTGGTAGAGACCTTGGTCTTCAAAGTCAATTTGAAAGTTCACCTTCTCTTGGCTTCCGTGGGATCTTTCATGCCCGCATAGATAGCGAGCATTGAGAGTGACTCATCTTCTCTGAGTCTCAGTGTCTTTGCAATGTCATCAAGGAACAAAAAGTGATGACCATCCAACACCACTGGATGCAAAGTGAGAATTTGGAGGTCAGGAGCTTCTTCCAGTACCTCGTCTCCCTCTATCATCCCTCTTCCTCCTTAGTGGAGCTGGGATCTTGCAAGAGGATAAGTGCCATAGATGCTTCAGCCTGCTCATCAACCTCTTCAACAAATTCATTTGATTCCTCCACAATGCTTACAGGAGTTTTCTTATCGGCCTTTTCCTTTGATTTTCCCTTCTCTGTGCCCTCAAGCACAAGCAATACTAGAAACATGTCTCAAGAGATTAATTGGGTGCCTATGAACCCCATGCCCAAGTCTATGAGGTCATCCTCATCCTCTGTCATGTAGTCCCGCTCAGTAAGCCCTTTTATAAACCTCAACAAGAGATAGTGAAATTTTTTGTCAGCCGCATAGAGGTGTTTGAGAAAATCCACTGGCAACCATGCCATGTTAGATCCCTCAAAGACTATTGCATATTCTTCCATGTGCTCCATCATGTAGTCAAGAAATCTATGGAATCCTTCTACATGAAGGTTAGCAGTGGCATGCATGTCAAGCGTCCCCTCAAACACACTGACTAGTTCAAGTGCGCGGTCTACAAGTCCTATCTTCTGTAATTGTGTGAGAAGTGCATCAGAAGATGTTGCCATGGGTCTATTCACGAAGAAGATGGGAAAAGAGATGAAAGCTTGTGTGTTGTGAATGTGAGAAATGAGGTTTAAAACCTACTAAGTGACTTTGATACTCAATGTCACTTTTTTTAAGCACTTAAAATTAACATCAAATTAACTTAAAACTATAATCACAAATAAAATCACGCGACAAGCATTGAAAGACACCAACATTGAAAGTCTTGACACTTGAAACTAAAAAACTTGCATATTTCAAACTTAATCTTGAACAAATTAAAAAATGAGACAGATATTCAAAATGCCATATGTATTAATGGGAGGGAAATCATTTTAGTTACAAGCTTTTACATTAATACATTGCTAAAAACCAATGTTTTCACATAGAAAGCTCTTCTCTTTTTTGGAACGAATAACCTTTTCATTGATTACAAAAACATATTGATTGGGTGAGGTATATCTAAGATTAAGATACTCGCGAAGGTGACTGAGATTCCAGCCGTTATTCACCGAGATGTCATGCACTGCATTATTATGGAGGCATATTTGTAGATCAATTGATTCTCTAGGAGCAACATCAGAGTCTAGTGCCTCCCATTCTCCCTTCTTCAGCTTCCATCTACTGTAGGGAAAGACAATTGACAAGATCTGCTTTGCAATATGGTATCTGCACACCACATTCTCAGCAACTATAGAGCACTTGATTGTATCTCCCTGGTGGTTGACCACCTTAGTCTACCATCCAATTGCAAGGAAACTGTTGATCGCACTTTCCCCTTTGCAAGTCCACATTGTTGGTGTCCTGTGAAAACTCTGTAGTCGAAAGATAAATACAAACACAAGAAGGGACATAAACCAAGTGAGGGAAGATATATGGGAACCATAGGTGCACTTCATTGCTGAATACACATCTGCCTCGATTCTTCTTTTGGTTGTTGTGATCAAGGCACTATCAAGCTAAGGCCATTTCATACTCTGCAAGGATGGTGGATGAACTGGAGAAAGATTACCATACCCAGTTTGACTAGGCATTCCATAAGTATAGTTATAAATAAAAATGTCCCGTGAGACAAGCTCCCCAGATGGACAACCAGCATAGAGCAGCTTGCCAAGGTCAACCTGGATGGCCTCAAAAGTTCTTGTGCAGGACTCTAATGGCTCCCACTCTACAAAATCATATGGGAATACATCTCCAAACATGAACAAGCAATGAAAGCCTTATAGACATCATAGCAATATATACAACACAAATACAAAATATAGAATCTAAAAAATGACAGAGGAGTGAAATTACAGTTTGCAAGAAACCTTGATGGAGCCATTGTTGTCTCTAGCTTTAGTTGTGAAGCAACATACACATGTTGCACCTTTGCAAGACGCTTGCCATCATGGGTTTGCTTGAACTCAATGATCCTTCCCTTCCAATTGTGTGCTCAAGAATCCATGTTTCTCCTTGAGACCTTGTGTGCACCTCTTGAGCTGGGTTGCATTGTCACCCACATCAATCGTTTGAATTCCATCATCACCCAACATCCATTGTCGTCTTGTGCATTGCTACGTGAAATGGAGTCAATGAAACTCCTAGGTCTTCAAGTACCCGATGATGCCATGGAGAATAGTGGCACAACCTGCAGACAAATACTTATGATTAGAGATTGCACATCCATGTTCTCAGTTGTATAGAGCAAGATTCTTGATGGTACACCACACGAAGCCACTTACTGCTATACTGCTCCACCTGTTTGTTGGCTTAATTGGAAAGATAATGTTGCAAAGGTTGAGAGGAAATTAGATCCTCTCTAGAGAGCACAATGGAGAAGGAGCAAGAAACGTGTTGAGGAAAGAAAGAGGGATGATCTAGCAGAAGAATATGCAGTAGATCTTTAGTTTTAGGTAGAGGTGTTTAGTGAGGCTCATGGAGAAATGGAGAACTTTAGCTTGAGGAGAATGTAGTAATCTTGAGGAGGGAAAGAAGGTTCAAACTTTTGCTGTAGAGCTTTTGGGAGGGAAAACTGAAAGTGAAGTGAAGAGAAGTGAGACATGGTACAATAGAGAGAGAGGGATGGAATGATCAGCATGTTTTTGGAGGGACCCTTGTTTAGGAAAGAGGGGGGAGAAATTGACAGCCACTAGAGAGAGAAAGTATTGGGTTTTACTCAACTATTTAGAGAAAAGTTCATTTTTTTTGAAATTATAAGAGATTTTCTCTTTGTATTTTGTAAAAGAGCACAAGTTTGACCACTTACTTTTAGGACATTCCATACCCACCATTTCAGTCCACATCACATCCACCCATTTGCCCCTTCCATAATCTCCTTTTTAATCCCATGGAAAATAAAGAGACCCCCTTAGACCCCATTCCCTTCCTAATGGTGAGTTCTCTAAGTGCAATGTCTGTAGTTCAATCAAGGCAAGGCTAGAAGCTAAACCTTCTCTTGAAGAGAGATCTCTTCTCTTGAGAGAAAGAGAAGTTCACATGGCACAACAGAAGAGTTGTAGGCACTTATATTATGCATGGTGTACATATTCAGAAACTCAACCACAAAAGTATGTTTGTATAATCCATGATAAGATGGATAAAAAAAAGACTACCATTCCTAGATTAAGAATTGTTCCTAAGGGTGTGGATTCAGGATACAATTTGCAGGTGGCTTTGATAGTTATAATCACTCATGGACATGGGGAAGGTGATTATGGTCACTTTGTCTTGAATGGTTTGTGGACAGCTGATCCAAAGCTTACAATTGACTCAATTACTAATTGTTTATATAACTTACAGAGGATAAATAAGCATCCTCTTGGTGATATGGAAACAAATGGACTACCAAGGACTAGTATCTCTCTACTACATGCTTTGAACTCAAGGGATGCTTTATACCACCACAATTGGAGTGATGGAAAAGAGCCCATTGCGCAACCATTGCAAGCTACAAATGTGGAATCAGGGTCAACATTTTGCAAGTTGCCAGAGAACTTGTTACTACAATTGGATAATTGTGCAAGGGAAAAAAAAAATCAATACTTGTTTGCCTATTTGTCAATGCTTGTTGCAAGGGGTGTTTTCAAAACCATCCAACTAGGATTTTTGATGGTTGGGCATACACATGAGGACATAGATGCCATGTTCAGTAAGTTTTCAAAGAAATTGAGAGTTACAAAAACATATACTTTGCCACACTTGATGGATACATCACGAAATAGATCACCTTCATCTCCGGCCCCATTTTTTCTTGAAAAGGACCCCGATTTCAAGCAATATTGTGATGGACAAGACATACTTGTTGGACATTCCAAACCACTTCAATTCAGGTTTTTTATGCAAGATGAGACACCAATGATGTAGTATAAGGCACATGTAGGTGTATCAAGTTGGAGTGGAAGCATTCACCTTTGGAAAAAAGACATAGAAGGCAATCCAATGTTTCCACATGGAGATCCACCTTTGGTGCCAATGCCAGAATATGTCAAGTCTCACGAAGAAGTGATTTTAGGGTTGAAGAATTATATTAAGTTTTGGAAAAATCTAGGGAATGGTTCAAATGTGCCATGGTATTATAGACCTAATATAGATTACTGGAGTAAGGTGATTGAAGAGATTGGAAAAGAAACCATATCAGAGGTAGGCTTGTATGAAATTTTTTGGCCAACAACTAAGGACTCTTGTCACCTACAATCCACTACAATGAGCTTACAACAAGGAGCAGAAAGATTCCTAGGCCTTGAAGAGTTGAATGATCATTTTTGTGGTCCTCAATGAGATAGACCAAGGGAAGAGTTTGAACCTATGTCTGATGTGCACCAAGGTGACTTTGTTACACTAGCTCCAAGTGACATGGAAATCTATCCAGTTTGGCTCAGAATGGCTTTATCAGACATTGATAACAATCCTACATCACCAAAATACAAAAAAAACTTGATTCAATATTGGGCACCTTGTGCAAGAAAAAGTGGGATGATGGATCTCAAGCTTACACTAATTGCTGGAAGGGTTTTTGGGCTATCAACTACAAGGACCCACAAGTGTGGAAAACGGTAGATGCAATTTTTTTGGTCATGGAGACCCAACAAAGAAGGACCATTTTCTAGAATTAAGATTTTATAAAGGCATACTCTAAAAGCTACAGCAAGTCTTGCTCATGCACATCAACCGCTTGGATCAAAATTTGGATATGGCATTAAATTTAAAATAGATTATGCGAAGCTTCTATTGTGACTATAAGAGTCAATTTTGTAAACAATTCCTCTAGCTGTATCAACTTTCTTTCTTTTATTTAATTTAGAGAGTTTCTTCAAATTCATGCTTTGTTCATCCTCTTTACTTTTTGTTTGTCTCCTTTTTTCCCACTTTAAGTTGAAAATTCCCAAATTACACGAATTTGGTCAATTTGGAGATTCCCATAATGCAGGATTTCTACCATAATACCTAAATTTATGGTCTTTTAACCTTGAGTGTCTAATATTTTAAAATCCTCTCACCTATTTATGGAAACCTCTAACATCTTAGGTTCTTAGAAACACACAATTACCTTTGGCACTTGAAACATTAGGCATCATATGCCTCTCATAGAAACCTTCAAGAAAATCTCTCCCTCTAAGAGATCTCTAGCATGGGATCACTACAGAGAACTCTTCACCCAACCATAGGAGTCACATGCTTATATAATCTTGGCTTGGCTATTCACACATGGACCAACATGACCTAAGCATATGATGTGTTTGTCTACACACCTAAGTGTTGTTTAGATGGAAAACCCCTTCATATATGAGCCATACTTGCATAATTTTATTAGATACAACTTGATGACCAAAAACATATGATCACTTCAAATCAATTGGCATCAACATTGCCACACAATTTCAGTCAATTTGTGCACTTTGCCTACACATAGACGCATACCTATACACACAAAATTGAACCAATATTGTTGTGTCTAGTTTTCAATTAAAATGTGAACCCAAATCAACAATTGAGTGGGTTATTTCACTTTGATTCACGTCAAGAACCGCGTCAAAATTTCCACTCCAAGTGATGACTCCACCGGTGTGTGTGTGTGTGTGTGTGTGTGCATCTAAACCGCTTTGACCTACACATACCAATGCAAAATCTTATGTGTAGCTTCCATTTCAACAGAATTAAATGCATAAGATTAATGAGCACACATCCAATTAAAGATTTATCAATGTGTAGCATTAAACGTACATGCCACTATTGAGTAATTGGAGGGGATATTCAATGAAAAATCCCTTAATTACACACTAAAAATCACTCAGATCTACATAAATTTTTAACAATTTTGTTTCAAAAGAGTGATTAGCAAGCCTCTAATTATGCACACATATATGTCAAGCACACAAATTGCTAGTGGATTATTCACAAATTAGAGAAAAGAGGGAAAAACATGAAAAATACACACAATGTTTTTACTCTGAGATAAGTGAAAAATGACCTAGTTTTCACTTTTATACCTAGGCCATAAAAAATATGTCCGACTATCCATGAGATGCATAAAAACTATGGGCATCTCTATAGCTCCTAGGCATCGTGGAAACACCAAATATACAATTTGGAACTCATGTGATCTCTGTTTAATTGTTAGTTTCTTTGTAATTTTTGACATCGATAACAAGGGGAAGGGGCCAGTGACACCTGACTTCCCAAGTAATACCAGTACTAACATACTTGTGTTTCTTGAATGGTAGCAAGTAACAAGTTTCTTTCTTAGAGTTACAATAGAAACTTCAATTGTGGCAAGAGATCCATATCCATGAACTTGTTTGAGTTCTTTTAATGAAGTACAATCTTTGTAATGTAATGATAGTCCATACATTGATAATGTATTGTCAAGGTTCAGACAAAGAATCTAGTAGAGAAATAATTCTCAGAAAAACCCTTGGCATTAGGGAAAATTTGGACACTCAAAGGGTCCATATAAGGAGGTTTGACTTTTCCTCTCTCTGTCCAAAGTGGGCAACCCAATGAAGTACATAAACGGTTTGTCAAAACCCTATCAACCAAAATATCATTGGAAAGATATTAAAAATTAGGTTCTAAATCCCCAAACTTTGACAAATTTGGAGTTGATTTGTAGAAGTTATGGCCTCCCCACAGAAGCTGCAATGTGGGGAGAGATTCCATTTATAAGATGTAGTTGTCACATCAAAAATCTTCTAGAAAATATGGAATCTGATGACATGCTATATATCAATGGATAGATTTCAATGTGTACATTATAAATCACTTAATTTTACTCACCTTCCACGGCACTTCACCACATTCTTTCTCTTTTTCTTGTTTTTTGTGAGTTTTTTGTCTATTTTTCTTTTCTTTCCTATTTTTCTTATTTTTGGGCTTTAATTTCAATTTTATTCTTGTCATATTGAAAAAAAAATCTTTAAAAAAAAAAAAAATCACCAAAAGACCTGCCCCCCCCCAAAAAAGCATTCTCAAAACCAAAATAACAAAAATAAAATAGAACATTAAAAAAAAACTAACAAAAAAAACATTCACACACATCATTTACACACGCCTTCACTCACTCACATTCACACACACACACACAACCCCGCACTTGCGCAACCGCTTAAAAAGTCAAATAAAAAAATTCATTTCTCTATCTCTCTCTCTCTCTCTCTCTCTCTCTCTCTCTCTCTCTCTTTTCTGCCTATCTCTTCCACCTGCATCCCCCCCCCCCCCCCCTCTCCTAACCCCTATATTTTGTATGTCTATGCACACCTCATTTCCTTCCATTCACACATTGCACATTGCCAATCAGAGCCACATTTTGCATTGCTTTTGATTTATTTAACGGTTATTTTTATTGAATATCATTTCAATTTGTGCCCTTATTTCCATTTGAATTTAGTTTCATTCAATTTTCATTTTTTTAATTCTATTTATTTTTATTTTACAAATAAAAATTCTTAATATCATATTAAGAAATAAAAAATTAAAATATAAAAAACAATAGAAAATATACACAAAAAAGGGAGTTTAAAAAGCCCTCCAAAAGAAGAAGGAAATTTTTATTAAAAAATCAAAAAACCCATAAAATTTGACTTTTAAAAAAAACAAAGATAATTAGAAAAAAATCAAATAAAATCAAAAAAATGAAAAAATCAAAAAATCAAAAGAAATTGCTAAAATCTCTAAAAGGCAAAAAATCAAGAATTTTTTTCCTTTAAAACTACAAAAAAGTATTTGTAAAACTGAGATCTTAAAAAAAAAAAATCACTATAGAAATCACCAAAAACACAAAAAAACTTGTTTAAAAAAACCAATTGCATTATTTTCATCACTTTTGCTTTTGAGTATTCTTTTACTTTTTCTTTTTACTTTTTTCTCTTTTTATTTTCTTGTTTATTTTGCATTTATTTATTTATAATCTTTTTGTATAGTTTAAGTTTTTTTATTTTTGAAAAAATAAAAATTCCAAAAATTGAAAAAAAAAATTAAAAAATATTTTTTTTTTTGCTGCTTCTCCTTACCTCCCACATACGTGCCACATCCCATACACAACCTGTTCATGCACATTTACTCACGGTTAGGTAGACTTTAGTGTAGATACGCCCGAAAAGTTAGATTTTTCTCGATTAAGTCAAACTTGAGTAGATTCAATGCATAGACCCTGTTTTGCATACACATTTTGATTTTGATCTAAATTTGTCAAGTTCACGAGCTTCAGAGCCTAATCACGTGCATTATTCCATTTTGGCTCGATTTGATTGCAAACTCCATGTTTTTAGCACATTTGGACTAGATTTGCTATAGAGATTTCTTTGTGGCCTTGTAGTGATCAGATTATGCTATTAGAGCCCATTTACTCGGGAGATCTTGACTTGGCTTGATTTCAGTTGTTGGCCACATGCTTGCGCATAATTAGAGCCAGAAATGATCCATTGAGTGATTTTTTACCACAACTTGGGCCTAGAGACATTCTTCACAAATAGTGACTGTAGATTAGCGTTTGGGTAGCCTTCGATTGCCAGACTATGTCCCTAGCTATTGCACATGCTTATTGACACTAGATTGGACCTAGACTGCTAGATTTTGGTGATCATGGATCCAGAGGACCTGTTTGATAGGTTATTGTAGATTTATGGAAAGATAGGTGGATTGCCTATATACAAACATGTAGACACATAGAGGAGGTATATCCAGCTTCATCCCACAAACGGGCAGACACCTAGTTTCCAGGTTCTTAGAGCCCGATCATACCCGACCTTCCTAGATCACATTTTTTATGGTTTTGGTACATCATATAGACCTATGACGGAGGATACTCTATAGAGGTTCTTGCTAGCCCTTTGTGAGGATCTTCTAGACACCCTTGAGCTACCACATACTTTATCCTTCTACTTGTTGGACAGTGGACCTCTTTAGTGATGAGAATTGGAGGATGTACATGAGTCCTAGAGACAGATTTGGAGAATACCCTGACTCTGACAGAGTCAGTGCTTTCCCACCATAACCCTTATGAGGTACTTATAGGAGCATTTATGATGGAGCTACATATATGTTGTTATATGGATGACCCTATTTCTATAATTCATGTAGTGAAAATTAGCCTATAGTAGAACCTATGATCCCACCATCTACACGGGTGCAAGATTCACATCTTCTAGACCATCTAGCAGGCCCACATCTATTGAAATCACAAAAGAGGTGAGGGGTAGATATAGGGCACATGAGCCAGAGCCTTACCAGTGCACGACAAGATTTACCATGCACAAAGACAACCACATCACATTCCATAGACAGTGCACCATAGACCATGATCGACCACTAAGCTTACTAGACTTCATGCATTAGACATGTTCACAAGACATAGATCACCACCCAAAGACACCATGAAGATACCCCATGAGGACAGAGTTTCCATGATGAATAGAGAGCACCATACTAAGCTTGTGCTACATAGGAGTCATGCCTTGGTTTTTTTACCTTGATGGGAATTCTTACACCAGAGGCACCTTCTTGCATGACATTGACCCTTCAATACAGCAGGTAGTGGTAGTTGGAAGATGTCATTATGGTTCAACTGAGTTCTTTACTAATGAGATCATAGGCACATAGATGTTCTTACCAATCAGTCCATATGATGTTGTGGATAGAGTGCATCCCGATGATTGTTTAGACACCCATGTACATCCTAGGATAGTGAATTTACATGGACTCGGGTGCACATTGACCTATGTTGATGATTGTGGACATAGATATTGCCAAGAGAAAACCACAAGTCATTTTGAGCCAGCCATGAGCATTATGGCATATCTTATAGGAGATCCTCTGTGATAGTATTTATAGGGACACAGATGGTACCCAATATTCCTTGATGATTAGACTGCCCAATTCTATAGGTCGCCATGGTCAGGATCCTATAGTGATAACCACACAGTCCACAAACACCTACGAGATGAACTTCCCCTATTAGGTCACCTCCCAAATCTCCATCACACAATTTATTTTTGCCTCAGAGCAGAGTTGATCAATTGAGATCTATAGTGATTGAGATGAAGGAGATGAGTTCCCAGATTGAAGATAGGGCGAGTACACTGGAGAAAACTACCATAGAGACACCTAGAGTGGCAATTCTAGAGGTTGCTTCTTGTTCTACAGAGGAGGTATAGCCTAATGAGATTGCTCCTACACCGTAGATGGGACCTAAGCCAGTAAATATGGATATCATGCTAGATTCTACACTTATTGGTGATTCCAGTCCCACCAAAGCCTACATTTGAGGAGATGACTAATGTACATGAACTTGATAGAGTTGTGTCACATGCGGCTATAGTTTTGATGAGTGACATGAGTCCTATGACCGAAAATGAGCTACATTGCCTAGCAACTACTTTGCAGAGGAGATACATGCTAGTCGTGTGTGGTGAGAGGATGGGATTGTGAATATTTCATAATTTGATCCGGTCGAAGTTTTTTTAGAAACTCAAGCACTCTACTTAGACCCTCTGACACATCAGCTAGTGCAAGCTATGCCTAGCCTAGACAAACCAGGATCCTTGAAAGAAGAGTATGAGGTGATGTATTTGCTAATGTTTGAAATTGACTTACGAACCATAGAGCTTCTATCCTATGACAGGTCCCTAGATATACATACTCATCCTATAGTTGTAGAGTTGTATAGACTTGAAAAAACACATATTTATATTCACAACTGTGGATGTAAGTACACACAAGAGTCTAGCACATTTGTCGAGTTACCTCCGAGTGTGAGTGTCATGCTTTTGTTTGATCAAGATGCTCGAGAGAGAGTATACAGAGGCACTGATCATTCCATGTATGTGATGATTGTTGGACTGAGATACACACATCTACCATTGATTGATTGAGCACCTTATAGAGCTACCCAAATAAGTTGTAGATCACCTCCTACATCCATAAGTGATTGTGATCCTCCATAAGATATTCCTAGGACTATGCCACCCCTAGATGTAGCTCTAAAGCTTAGCCTACCATAGAGTGAGCTTCATAGCTTAGATCAACATGATACTGAAGACATAGAGCTAACATGTGTTCCTCATCATCTTGAGACACAGCAGAGTGACAATTTTTTTGAGAGATTTGCCTATAGAGCAACCACCACATACATATGTTTTCATAGATGCATCTATTCTTATAGAGAAACAACCACATCCCAAAATTATAGAGCGGATAGATATGACTTGTGAGACATTGTCCCATCAAGTTCCTATAGACCACGTTGACAAGACCAATAGAGGCCATACCACAAATATTAGAGCCATTGGATCCTAGTTTGATATCTACACCCCAATATAGTGCTACTTCAGTAGTGCTACTTTCTAATGATGATAGCAATCCATAGAGCACATGATGATGCATCACAGGGATGGCTAGCTTCGAGAAGGTGTGATTAGAGGCACAAGGCTTTAATGAGGGACATAGATAGTTTTGGGCTCCTAGTGGTTTCATAGTAGCACACCCTACAATGAATGTGCATAGCTCTTTTATGCTTTCTAGAGAAAATACATAACAAAACAGAGTTGTCAAAAGAAGGGACCACAACAGTATATGAGATGTTCATGAAAACAACGATAGTGGCCATCCTACCACGAGAAAATCTTGACCTAGAGTTTGATGAGCTACATAGTCACAACCACATGTGAGGGGAGATTGACATAATTTTGTAGAGATACCATGGACATTGAAGATCTAGCTACCAAAGAGTTGACCACATGTCACACAACAGGTTGACACTAGCCATAGCTCACTTGAGATTTCTAGTGACCATTCCATTGAATCAGATCTAGATAAGAGTCAACCATTGAGGGATCTTGAGCCACAAAGTCCATTGACCACACAATCATAGACTGATGTAATCCCTAGACCCATTATTTGTGCTACATATTCTACTATCCACATGGAGCTAGGTGCTAGCTAGTAGCTAACTATTAGACAGAGAGCTAGGAGATTGCGAATTTTTCTGGTTGCAGAGAGTTCTCTTATGCCTCCTAGTTGCTCTAGACCCTTGACTTGTGTAGAATGACCATGGTGCACTAGAAACATGCACGTGTACTAGAGGCACTTTTTTCCTGCTGGGTTCTAGGCATTTAGGTATGAGACCTTAGTATCGGATTTCTTTTTATTTGCATTTAGATAATAAATTTTTTTCTTCTAGGCTGACACTTTCTTTTCCCTCTAAGCATCCAGGTATGAAACCTTAGTATAGGATTTCTTTTTATTTGCATTTAGATAATAAATTTTTTTCTTCTATGTTGACACACCTTGGCAGGTGGTAGTGATTTGTTGATGATTTTGTAGCATATATGGACTTCATCTTTCACATAGCATGGATAGATCGAGCTTCAGCATCACATGTTTTCTTCCACAGCTATTGAGGAGATGCATCACATACTTCTAGGTGTACTTATTTCCATGATTCATGTTTGTGCCTATTTATAATTGTTGATGTGATTTTCTATGGCTAGGTTGAGTGCATTTAGATACGTTTTGTTATCTACCATTGAAGATACATATTATTGTCTTTGATTTAGTTAATTGACTTAAAATTTAGTCTTATAGATGATCCTTGCGGTTAGGAGGCCGTGACTTTAGGCTAACCAATTTACTTGACTGCTATTCCTAGTTGGTAAAATTATTTAAGTGTTTGAGACCTTAGGAGTGTTTTAGGAATAGAGAGGCTTGCTCACTTAAACAACAAATGACACTAGTGGGAATACAATTGAAATGGAAGTTTAAAAAAAAGTTCCATAAATGTATAATCTTAAGTTTGGAAAGAAGTCCCGGCTTGATTTGGTACTTCACTCACTTGTATTGCCTATGGTACTCAAGCCCAAAAGTTTCTAGTGTGGGCACTTTTCTTTGAGAATAAAAAATCCCCGGCATAAAATAATCACACACGTTGAATGACATGGAATCAACAGGAAAAAGGAAAATCGGGAAAAATGAAATGAAAAATATTTCCATTAGCTTCAAGTGAAAAACACAAATAGGGATTCTTGCACTTAGATAATTTTCCTAACTTAGCTAGTACTAGAGTGAATGTTCTAACCATTAGTCGTAGCTAACTAATTGGAAGACTCATCCATAAGCCCAAAACTCTTGATTTATTGATCTCAACACGTGCAATTTATTTTTCCTTGATGGCGGTGACATTTCATAATTCTTGCATTTACTCATTACCACACATGTGCTTTACCTTTCCCTTATCCTTCGTTTCCATATGATTTAGATTGCTACCTCATTATTGTGTTTCTTTTGCTAGAAAATCATTCCTCAAGCTTCTACCATGACATGGATTTGTCAAGGATAACAAATCTTAGGAAGGGGGAATGTTAGCAACACATGATGGATGACCTTCAATGATGCTATTTTTAGCATACAATGCTTCATTTTTTGTCATACATATCATTTGTATATGCACTTTTGATGTATTTACAAGCTCTACATGAGTTCCAGATTGTATATTTGATGTTGCCATGATGCCTATGATCTATAGAGATGCACAAAGTCTTATGCATCTCATGGATGGCCAGACATATTTTTTATGCCCTAGGTATGAAATTGAAAACTAGGTTATTTCTAACTTATCTTTTTGAAAGTAAATCTTTCATGGAAAGCTTGTGAGGAGGGTGGAGATGGTGATGCATGTAGTGGGGCTTCCTGTTGTGATTCCACTCCTTTGATGTCATGCAATTGAAAGTTGAGTACTCATCCTCTTCTATCTCCGTGTCAATTGCACTAATGCTGTGTGGTTAAGTCTTAATTAGTTTCTCATTATTGATTCTCTCTCTCATTTCTCTTCTCCTTCGCTTGATTGGTGATCTCTTTGAGCTTTTGATCTATGTGTGTGAGTGATTAATGAGTGTGTGCTCCATTTTCCTCTTAACTTGTGAGACTAGATAGTAGGCATTGAGTAGCACACTATTTGCATTGCATTTCGTTCTTCTTCTCTATCTCGATTAGGATCCACTTCTTCCATTTATTTTGACTCCATGCCTCCATGCATTAGACGTGTTTTGATCAACTAGATTGACATTATGTCGGTGGATTGAGCTATGCTACAACCCTCCAACAAGCAAGCCTATATCTTCAACAAAAGAAGAGATAGTATCCAATTGTGTTCCAAATTTAATCCTACAGCCAACCCATGAAATGTGTAACTAGTGACTGAGCAAATATGAGTAACATTACATCCTTCAAAGCATTCTAATCCTCAAACTCTACATTGTGTGTGTATGATTGAACATACATGTCAAATTTTTTAAAAAAATTGTTAGCATTTTTCTACCATACATATGTGGTAGTGACGCATGTGAACACACTAGGGACTATGGGGGAAATTTTTCCTAGCAAGTATTTTCCCTTGTGCATTGTATATATGCCCATGATTCTAGGGCTAACTTATCTTTCATTTGTGCACCAAATATTACACTCTCTATAGTGTAACTTGAGCTTCTTTATCTTCTCCAAGCTGTGTGTGTCTCCCTACAACCCTATTTCCAACAATTGGTAGTAGAGTAGGTTGTGTCCTCTTGGGCTTAGTTGTCAGCATCGCCAACACACGCTTGCTGACTTTCTTTGATTTTGGTGAGCCTCCACATGTCGACAAATACTTTGGGAGAGATCATAGAGATTAGTGCTCCGAATTTCCATTCGAGCTCATTTAGGCCTCTATTTCCACTATAAGCAATAGTACGTAGGATATTTTGTCCTTTTGTGCAAAATTTCTATAAGTGCCATATTTTCATAATAGGTCCCTTATACTGTTCTTTGGGCTGGGCTCTATAGCATGTGTTGATCTCATTTCATTTATTCTCTTTTTAGGTAGTTTTCACATGTAAGGTCCCCAATCCCGCCGATACCAAAAACGGAATGGTACCATTGACAAGTCTCTAGGCCTACTAAAGTCAGAGTCCTTAAACAAGAAAAATTCGAGGGCATTCACCCTTACCATTGACAATGGCTAAGTTTTTATAGCCCTAGAAGAGACCTAGTCCTGTCTCGCAGTGGAAACGGGACTAACAAAAAATTCCCGGCCCTATATCTTCATCCTTTAGATTAAGGTTTCCTTAACCAACGCTTTTTTTCCCCCTAACAACATATGTGCGGGCACAGCCGTTGGTGGATTCCTCTTCCAAGTGAAGAAGTTTCTAAATGTTTTACTGCGCGGGGATGGATAGTTATCTGACTAATCAGGTCCACCCGTCCATGATTGACCACCTTAGTCAATCCCCACTTACCACCCCGCACTCACACATGATTTCTGTGTTGTTTAATTACTACCACATTTTTTTCACAATTAAACACAATGATTCCTTTTTAACTTTCACACTGCATTTTATTGAGACAACCTTTGAAAACAGTATTGAAGACATTCTTTCAGCAAACAAACATCTTTAGACTTAAGACAAGGTAATGTCATTCTGAAGTATCTCTGACCAGTACTGGCTTGTCTCAAGACCACCTATACAGGGGTGAAAAACGGCACCCACTCCTTATTTATAAAAATCGGGGTGGAAAAAAACCATCACCCAAAGTCCGAGCGTCTATACGCCAAAACCAGTTGCCCATACAACCGGGCGGTTCCTCTAGGATAAACTTGAAAGTACTATCCACAAACATAAACAAGCACGGGGTAAAGACTCCACGCGTGCTGAGGTAACCACTCTTCCATGATGGTATCTCCATCATTACTCATTACCTGGAGTAAAATATTTTCAAGGAATCAGAGGTTCTTGAGACTATCTGTTTTAAGGATGGTCAAACATTTCTTTCCTAGGTCAATCAGTCATAACCCAATCATTTCTTTCCTAGTTACAATCATTGCTCATTGGTTTCGTGGAAGTTATGTTCCATTTACAGCCAGTTTATCCTTCCTAACCTTACGTATGCAACGTTAACTTTAAAGATGAACTTTAAAAGATTTTAAGTGAACAAAATAGAAATCCACCTGGGACTGCTCGTCCCTGTGCTATGGGGCGGGTGCTCGTAGACTCTCCTCTGTTGGCCTATGGCTAGGACTAGCCTCATGGTCATTAGTGGCTTTGTTTCACAACTTGTTGCTAACATCCTCTTCCTCAGTAAGAGGATTTTCCCTGGTTCTCTTTGGAGCCATGTCGGCAGCCTTATAAAAAGACTTGATCCATTAAAAGTTTAATTGAATAACCTTCTTTTTCCTTGTTTACCCAGAAATAAGGATTTTTGGAGTAATTAGGTATCTTTAATAGTCAATTTGATGAGATATTCCTCTTGTAACTTATTTATACTATAAGTAATTTCCCATAATTACCATTTAATTTGGGAAGTCCTTTAACTAGTTTCTCCTTAGTCTATCTTCCATTTTAGCCTTAGTAAATTATAAATTTCTATCCGCTAATGGGTTACTCTCCCTAAATTGTAATTGAATATGTTCTATCTTCAGTAATTTTCATAAATTTGATTAATAACATTTTCCTCCTATACTTATGGTTTAAATTAGGTAAAATTTTACTGATAGTAATTTATTACACCATCCATTTATGTTGAGGTAATTTTCCCACCCTTCAATAGTGATTTTGGACCTCAGGTATTTTTGTGGTAATTAGATAAATTCATTTCCTAATTTCCCTTGTCTATTTTATACGCAAAATCGGTTACTTTTATTGAAGATAAATACCTAAACTATTTATCTGAGGTTGGGGTATCTATCATGGATTTCCCAAGGTGTGTTCTACCTCTGATATTTATATCAAAGGTTTTTGGATTAGTTTACTATATTTCCCTTTTTATTTTCTCCTAAAAATAATATAATTTTACTGGGATAATTAGGTAAATTAATATTCTGAGATTCACATAATTATCATGGGTTCCCTAACATGTAATTAATTTGTGTAAATAGCTCAATTCAGTTTGAATCCATTTACTAATTTCCCCTATTTAATTTGTCTTAAAAACAAAGTATTTCTGATAAAGTAATTAGGTAAATTAATTATATGAGATTCTCATAATTATCACCAATTTCATAACACATAATTAACCACTGATAATAAGTCAAAGCATTTGAAATCAATTTACTAATTTTCCCTATTTAATTTGTCTTAAAAATAGAGTATTTCTGCTAAAGTAATTAGGTAAATTAATTATCTCAGATTCTTCTAATTATCACAGGTTTCTTAACACATAATTAACCACTAATAAATAACTTAAAGCATTTGAAATCAGTTTACGAATTTCCCCTGTTTAATTTGTCTTAAAAACAGAGTATTTCTAGTAAAGTAATTAGGTAAATTAATTATATGAGCTTCTCCTAATTATCACGGATTTTCTAACACATAATTAACCACTGATAAATAACTCAAATCATTTGAAATCAATTTACTAACTTTCCCTATTTAATTTGTTTTAAAAAAAGAGTATTTCTGCTAAAGTAATTAGGTAAATTAATTATCTGAGCTTCTCCTAATTATCACGGGTTTCCTAACATATAATTAACCACTGATAAATAGATCAAAGCATTTTGAATCAATTTGATTATTTTTTCCTTTAATTTTCTCAAAAAAATAGTGTAATTTTGCCTAATTAATTAGGAAAATTATCAGAAAATTATAGGATAATTTTCTTAGCTTAATGACTATCTAGTACAGCTTTGATAATTACCTAAACTTAATCTAATCTTAATTAATATATTTCCCATTAACTCATGGTTAATTTGGCTAATTTCAGCCCTAATATGATAGGATAATTAATTAGCTTAACATTACCAAGCTAAATTATAACAATCAGCAGAGAATAATTAATTAAGAGAGGGTTTATGAGTATACATAGGCCTAATCTTTGATTTATTAACAAAATAGATTAATATAGCCTTGCTAATTAAGAAGAATTATGCTAATTACCTTTTAGGTTAATCGACTAGAGCTTAATCTCTGGTGATTTCTGCGTAGCGTTCTCCCTAGATGAGGGAGAGAGTGTCAAGGCTCTGAGTCTAAATTTTTATGAAGGGAAGGGGGTCTTTTTATAGCCTTTTCTGGGCATTGGGCAGTTTTTGGCAGGTTTTGACACCCCAAGCAGGCCCCCAGCTTGAAAATGGCAGCATCTGTTGCTAAACCTGTCTCTAGCAGGTTCCCCCAGCCCCACAGAGCCCCCATGTCTTCCAGAATCAATTTTGGTTCATTTTGCAAATTTCTCATGATGAAAATTTGAAATATAAGTTAATTCTAGAACCTTAGGTTAAGAAGTCTTTGTTAATAATCATTACTAAAACCATCCTACTGTAACCTTCCAGGGTCTGTAATTTTTCCATTTTTTATCGTATTCTGATTCTGAAAATTACTAACCATAGTAAAGCTCTGCTTATGATTCCAAAAATACCAATATTAGCCGTGTTTGAATCCTTCAACAGTGGTTTTCAATTTAATTTTACAAGCTTTGTACAATTTTTAAGGTTTCGGAAACTGGAAACCTTACAATCACCCCAACTTAAGGAATTGAGATGTCCTCATCTGAACTGAAATTAGAAAAATCTTTGCTAAGTGATACTTCATCCTCCTAGGTGGCGTCTTCAGTGGGGTAGTCCTTCCATTTTACTAAATGTTCTCTGATAACTCTGTTTCTCAGACTCCTTTCCCTAGTGTCGAGAATACAATCTGGTTGGAGTTAAAGAATTCCCTGCTTCTGCATCACAATCTGTTTGTCATCTAGAGTGTGATTTGGATTTGGGATGTAGGGTTTTAGGAGACTGATATGGAATACATTATGGACCTTGAGGTGCTCAGGTAATTTTAGTTTGTAAGCTTGATCACTGATTACTTTAATTACTTCATAAGGTCCACAATATGTGGGGCTTAGTTTTTTGTATTTTCCCAAGGATGGAGTGCTTCTTTTCGGCCTCACCTTTAGAAATACTTTATCCCCTTGTTTAAAAACCCGATCAGATCATTTTTTATCAGCATACTGTTTTTGGCGGTCTTTGGCTGATTGAATGTCTTGTCTTATGGCTTTGATTTGGGCATCCATCTCCTCCAACATTTGCTTTGAAGCTTCTACTCTTGTAGTAGGGTCAGAAAAGTTTAGGGGTGATATACATTCATGCCCATAAAGAGCATTAAATGGTGACATCCCAATGCTTTTATGAAAGGAAGAGTTATAGACGAATTCCACCAGAGGAAGAAATTGGATCCATTTTTGGGGTTCTCTACCACAATAGGCTCTAAGGATGTCTTCAATAACTTGATTCACTCTTTCTGTTTGGCCGTCTGTCTGAGGGTGATAGGATGTACTGAAACATAGCTGAGTTCCTAAGGATTCAAATAAAGCTTTCCAGAATTTTGAAGTGAGTTTTGCATCTCTGTCACTGACTATTCTCTTAGGAAGCCCGTGTAATCTGAAGATCTCTTTGATAAAGAGACGGCTTATGTCTGATGCAGTGTAAGTTGCTTTTACAGGCATCAAATGGGAGACTTTAGTCAGCATATCCACTACCACCATAATGGAGTCATAACCCCCTTGAACAGTGGGAATGCCTGTTACAAAGTCCATGCTAATGAGTTCCCACTTCATTTGAGGAATGTCCAGAGGTTGAAGTTTTCCTGGCATCATTACTCGTTCAGCCTTAATCCTTTGACAGGAAAGACATTGTCTGATGTAGCGAAGTATATCTCCTTTCATTCCTGGCCAAAAATAGCTTTTCTTTATGGCATTAAGGGTTTTTGCATAGCCAGGATGGCCGGCAACTGGAGCGTTGTGTCCTTCATAAAGGATTAACTCCTTTAATGTTGTATTTTTAGGAATGTAAAGCCGATACTTATAATAGAGAAGCCTATCCTCAAGTGAATAATCCTTGATTCCGTCTTTCTCTTTCTCTTTTAGGTCCTGTTGATTGATAACTTGTAGAAAATCTTGATCATCCTTATCTTGTAGGGAAGCTTCCTTAACCTTGTTGAGGATTGGATTGTCAATTGTGGAAATAGCCCCAAGAAAAACCTTACGGCTAAGAGCGTCAGCAACCACATTCTTTTTCCCTGGTTTATATTTTATTTCAAAGTCATATTCCTATAAGAGTTCTATCCATCTTCTCTGCCTCATGTTGAGTGTTTCTTGGGAGAAAATCCATTTTAAACTCTGATGATCAGTGATTAACTGGAACTTCCCTCCTAGAAGATAGTGCCTCCAGAGTTTTAGAGCATGGATGATAGCTACAAGTTCTAGATCATGAGTTGGATAATTCAGCTCGTGGATTCTTAATTTTCGCGAAGTAAAGGCGACCGGTCTGCCTTCTTGGTTTAACATTCCTCCTATAGCAAGACCGCTGGCATCTGTTACTACTTCAAACTCTTGAGTGAAGTTAGGAATTTTGAGTACAGGGGCTGATGTGAGATTTTGTTTTAATGTGAGGAAACAATCCTCCTATTCTTTTTCCCATGTAAGTTTGGATGTCTTTTTAAGTAGCTGCGTTAGGAGTGCGGTGATAACTGCATAATCTTTGACGAAGATTCCATACCATCCTATAATGCCGAAAAATCCTCGAATCTTACTGACCGTTTTGGGTTGTGGCCAATCTATTATATCTTTAATCTTTACGGGGTCTACTGAAATTCCTTCAAGGTTTATTATAAAACCAAGATAACTAACTTCTGGCATGGAAAACACACATTTACGGATGTTGGCGTAGAAGATGAAGTACTTTACGTACATGGTCTTCATGGTCTTTTTCATCCTTGGAATATACCAGGATATCATCGAAAAACACCAACACAAAATCATCCAGATATTCTCTGAATATGTCCTGCATGAGACGGTTAAAAGTAGCTGGAGCATTCGTAAGACCAAAAGGAATCACAATGAACTCATAATGCCCATACCGGGTGTTGAAAGCAGTTTTGTAAATATCTCCCTCCTTAATCCGGATTTGATGGTAACCTAATCTAAGATCAATTTTTGTGAATACCTTGGATCCATGTAATCTATCAAGTAATGTATCGATGCGAGGAATAGGGTACTTATTCTTTATTGATACCTAGTAAATCCCCCTATCATCTATGCAGAGACACAAAGATCCATCCTTCTTCTTTTGGAATAGAACAGGTGCTCCCCAAGGTGAAATGTTTGGTCTTATGAACCCCTGTTCAATAAGCCGACGCAATTGTTCTTTTAACTCAATATCTTCAAGGAGGGACATTTTGTAGGGTCTTTTTGAAATTAGTTTACTACCTGGAAAGGTTTCTATTTCGTGGTCTATATCCTTGGGAGGAGGTAAA
This sequence comes from Adiantum capillus-veneris, assembly GCF_014529385.1. NCBI lineage: Eukaryota > Viridiplantae > Streptophyta > Polypodiopsida > Polypodiales > Pteridaceae > Adiantum > Adiantum capillus-veneris. Next base: position 11,093,343 of record NC_140955.1, read on the forward strand.
TTCGAAAGATATTCTGGAAATATATCCAAAAATTCTTTAAGCCATTCTGGAGTTGTGTTGTCCCTTGAATCATCTGCCTTATTAAGTTTTACTACAAAGATCTGTTGCCCCTTACGTAACCCCTTTAGAAGTCGACTAGCCTTGACTAATTGAGCCTTAGGTTTCCCATTTAATCCTTGAACTAATGTTTCTTCACCTAAGTGATTTTTGAAGGTTAAGTTTCCTTGAGCATAGGGAATTTGGGCTTGATCTTTGATTAACCAATCCATTCCTATAATACCATCATAGATTCCTACTGGTAGAGTCCGAAAGTAGGATGAAGTCAGGGTTCCCCCTAGTTCAAACTCAACTTTCCCAGCTGTAAATTGAGATAGAACCTCTTTCCCATTTTCTAGTTCTACCACTAATTTCTTGATGAGATATTGGTTCAATTTAAGTTTCCTTAAACATTTAGGGGAGAGGAAAGAGTGTGTGCTGCCACAATCTATAAGTAGTTCAAATTTTTCACCTTCTCTGTTTACAGTGGTTTGGATGAAAGCATACTATTGTCGAGCTCCAGGGTTATCAATGGCGGCAAAAAGAGTAGCCCTTTTATCTTCCTCATCCTGCAAGGTAGGTTCTCCTACTGGCAGTATAAGCTCTCACTCCTCTACCTCTTCTTCTGCCTCGTCCTCTATTGCCTCTACCTCTTTGATTATTTCCTTGTCCTATCTGAGTCTGAGGAGTGGTTTAGGTAGCAACTCGGGGATTTTTCCCCTTAGGACATTGACTCATGTAGTGTCCCATTCTATTGCATCCATAGCATCTCATATTCGAAAAGGTCTGCTCTATAGTGGCTGCAGCTGACACTGCCCTCCGTTGATTTCCTTGGTTAAAATTTCCCCTTTCTCTTCCTCTAAAGTTATTGTAGTTGTAATAGCTCCTGGAAGGGGGGTTCCCTTCAACTCTAAGTGGTTTAGCTCTTAGAAGAGCATCTTGAATAGAGATGAGTCTCATAGCTTCCAAGTGGGTACTTAAAGGTTTGTTGAGACCCTGACAGAAATTAGCAATCTGTTGTTCCATAGTCATTGGTGGGGCATAACGTCATAAAGACACATATTTGGTGTAATACTCTTCCAAAGTAATCCCTAAATGTTTGAGGGCGAAGAATTCATTCATTTTGATAGCTTGGTGAGTTGGAAGAAGATATCTTTCTTTCACTGCCTACTTCATTCTTTTCCAAGAGGGACTAATGGAAGGGTTATCTCTACAATATTGTTTCCACCAGATTTTGGCATCTCCGGTGAGTCGAAACATTCCTAACATTGCCTGATTTTCCAAAGGAGATCCTGCTGCCAAGAAATAATCATCCATGCCGTCGAGCTATGCTTTGGCATCACGTTCTACGTTGGTTCCTTCTCCCTTGAAAGTTGGGAGTTGAACTTGTTTTAACAGTAGTTTCTTTTCTTGGGTGGGAGTATAGAGACTTTTTGCATTTCCCTGGGTTTGTAATTAATGAAAATGCTTTAGTGATTACACTACTTTTGTTTTGTCATGCAAATTCTCTAATCTATATACTTTTAAAACAATGAAAATAGAAATCTGACAATCATTATCACCATCTCAATTAAACTACACAAGCATGTCATAAAACCATGGTACATACAAAAGTTGATACAACACTGACTCATACTATGTACAAGATGGACTCATACTATATAAAAGATGGACTCATGCTATATACAATGTGTGATTCCCTAAATCAACATTCTCTTCACCACTGGTGGGTCTGACACGGGATCAAAAAATATGACATCTTTTGGTCCCCTAAACCTTGGGCCTACCCTCATGGGCCTGATCCTACCTGGGTATATTACTGTCTCTACCTGATCATATACCCAGTGATTTTGTGACACTTCTACCCCATCTATAATAATGGTATGATCTGGATCTCCAGTCCCACTGAAAAAGAAAACTTCGATGGTTCGAAGTGTTTCTTCCCACTTGAGTCTTTTAAGATTGAGTGTCAACCCTTCTTACTATCCCGCATCAATCCGGAAAATTCCGCCAAACTGTGACCAGCTGATTTTCCATGTAGGAGGAGGGGAAAACATTAAATCTAACAATTGCATGATACTCTTGCGAAGTATAAAGTTGTTGGAGCTGCAAGCAACCTTGAACATGATGTTGAAAATCACAAACTTTTGGTAAGCTTGGCGGATATTTTCCTGTATTGATAGGGAAATTCTCATTTCACAATATACCATAATTAAACATGCAATATAGCTTGTGCCTATTTTTTCAACTTTTACCCTCCTAAGGTCATGACCTTATTAAACCACGTACGCTCTGATACCACTTGTAAGGTCCCCAATCCCGCTGATACCAAAAACTGGATGGTACCATTGACAGGTCTCTAGGCCTACTAAAGTCACAGTCCTTAAACAAGAAAAATTCCAGGGAATTCACCCTTACCATTGACAATGGTTTAGGTTTATAGCCCTAGAAGAGACCTAGTCCTGTCTCGCAGTGGAAACGGGACTAACAAAAAATTTCCGGCCCTATATCTTCATCCTTTAGATTAAGGTTTCCTTACCCAATGCTATTTCCCTCCCTAACATATGTGAGGGCACAGCCATTGGTGGATTCCTCTTCCAAGTGAGGAAGTTTATAAATGTTTAAGTGCGCGGGGATGGATAGTTACGTGACTAATCAGGTCCACCCGTCCATGATTGACAACCTTAGTCAATCCCCACTTACCACCCCGCACTCACACATGATTTTTGTGTTGTTTAATTACTACCACATTCTTTTCACAATTAAAAACAATGATTCCTTTCTAACTTTCAAACTGCATTTTATTAAGATAACCTTTGAAGACATTCTTTCAGCAAACAAACATCTTTAGACTTAAGACAAGGTACTGTCATTCAGTATCTCTGACCAATACTGGCTTGTCTCAAGACCACCTATACAAGGGTGAAAAACGGCACCCATTCCTTATTTATAAAAACCGGGGTGGAAAAAAACCATCACCCAAAGTCCGGGCGCCTATACGCCAAAACTAGTTTCCCATACAACGAAGTAGTTTCTCTACGATAAACTTGAAATTACTATCCACAAACATAAACAAGCACAGGGTAAAGACTCCACGCATGCTGAGGTAACCCGACTCTTCCATGATGGTATCTCCATCATTACTCATTACCTGGAGTTAACTATTTCCAAGGAATCAGAGGTGTCTTCAGGCAAGCTATCTTAAGGATGGTCAAACATTTCTTTCCTAGGTCAATCAACCATAACCCAATCATTTCCCTCCTAGTTACAATCATTGCTCATTGGTTTCGTGGAAGTTACGTTCCATTTACAGCCAGTTTATCCTCCCTAACCTTATGTATGCAATGCTAACTTTAAAAATGAACTTTAAAAGATTTTAAGTGAACAAAATAGAAATCCACCTGGGACTGCTCGTCCATGTGCTGTGGGGCGGGTGCCCATAGACTCTCCTCTGTTGGCCTATGGCTAGGCCCAGCCTCATGGTCATTAGTGGCTTTGTTTCGCTTGTTGCTAAGATCCTCTTCCTCAGTAAGAGGATTTTCCCTGGTTCTCTTTGGAGCCATGTCGGCAACCTTATAAAAGACTTAATCCATTAGAAGTTTATTTGAATAGCCTTCTTTTTCCTTGTTTACACAAAAATAAGGATTTTTGAAGTAAGTAGGCATCTTTAATAGTCAATTTGATGAGATATTCCTCCTGTAACTTATTTATGCTATAAGTAATTTCCCATAATTACCATTTAATTTGGGAAGTCCTTTAACTAGTTTCTCCTTAGTCTATCTTCCATTTTAGCTTAATGACTTTCTAATGCATCTTTGATAATTACCTCAAGTTAATCTAAGCTTAATTAATATATTTCCCATTAATTCATGGTTAATTTGGCTAATTTCAGCCCTAATATCATAGGATAATTAATTAGCTTAACATTACCAAGATTAATTACAACAATCAGTAGAGATTAATTAATTAGGTGAGGATTTTTGAGTATACGTAGGCCTAATCTTTGATTTATTAACAAAATAGATTAATCTAGCCTTTCTAATTAAGAAGGATTAGGCTAATTACCATTTAGGTTAATCGACTAGAGCTTAATCTCTAGTGATTTCTCCGTAGTGTTATCCCTAAATGAGAGAGAGAGTGTCAAGGCTCCGAGTCTAAATTTTTATGAAGGGAAGGGGGTCTTTTTATAGCTTTTTCTCGGCACCGGGCAGTTTCTGGCAAGTTTTGATACCCCAAGCAGGCCCCCAGCTTGGAAATGGCGTCAGCTGCTGCTAAACTTGTCTGTGGCATGTCCCCCCCAGCTCCACACAACCCCCATGTCTTCCAGAATCGATTTTGGTTGATTTTGCAGATTTCTCATGATGAAAATTTGAAATATAAGTTAATTCTAGAACCTAAGGTTAAGAAGTCTTTGTTAATAATCATTACTGAAACCATCCAATTTTTATTAATTAATTGAATTCCTATTGTAACCTTCCAGGGTCTGTAACTTTTCTAGTTTTTATTGAATTCTGATTCTGAAAATTACTAACCATAGTAAAGCTCTGCTTATGTTTTCAAAAATACCAATATTAGCCATGTTTGAATCCTTCAATAGTGGTTTTAAATTTAATTTTACAAGCTTTGTACAATTTTTAAGGTTTTGAAAACTGGAACCCTTACATCACATCAGGTGCAAGAACTCACCATAGTTGACAACAACAAAGATGTGTTGAAGATGTTTACAACTAAAGATAAATTGGATGGAGACAATTACTCAATGTGGGATTCCATGATGCAACATGTTACTGTGTCAAAGGGCATTTGGAATGCTGTGCAGGGTATTGATGTATGCACTAGCTTTGAAACACAGGCAAGGTTGAGCATGTTGTAAGTTTTGGTGGCAAGGTTGCTGGTACCATAGTTGTTTTGCCTACAACTAAGAAATCTTGTTGGGAGGTTAGAGATACACAGGCTCATGCATTGATTGCATTATCTGTGAAGCACACTATTACTCCTCACATTTGTTTAGCTAAATGTACGAAACAGACATTGATTGGTCTTTATGCAAGTCGCAATGAGGCTAAAATTGCATTGCTACGTAAAGAGCTGGAGTCAAAGATTATGTATGCGGAAGATGAAGTGGACAGTTTCCTTACTGGTATTAAGGATACTATTGAGTAACTTATTTCTACAGGTGAAGTCATTTCTAATAGTTTCCTTCTGTAGATTGTTCTTGATTCTTTACCAGATTTTTACTAGACGTTTGCTAGCACTTGGAGACTTGTGACTCAAGGAAAATCATGATGTTCTCAATTTTGATGCACTATGCACATTGTTGTTGCAAGTGTCACATTCAGGAAGAAATCGGTCTGAATACTGTGCAATTGAATAGGCCTTTCTTGCTACTCAAAGAAAAAGTGATAAACCCTTGTAAATGACAGTTCTTTCACACTTGTTGATGCACTCATGTATTGGGGATCAAGAAGAACCTTTTGTCTATATATACACTTGCTAGTCTTGGTCTTATTGTGAGATTTGTGGATAACACATGTACATTTCATGATCTCAATTTTGGTCATGAAATTATTGCATCTGTGCGGTCCCAATCCGCTCAACCAGAGGGTTCCTAACAAGCCACTAGGCCCTAATTGTTAAAAAAACATAGTCAAGATAGTATCAATTCCAATGGATACACTTTCATCACAAGGTAACTTAGATAGGTTTCCTAGTCCTCTCTCATAGGGGAAACATGATCTCTCATGATTATTTATGTTCGTAGATCTCATCTTCCAAAAGAGAAAAACGTAAATGCCTTTTTCCCCATAGCTTTTAGAGCCACAGACATTTAAGGATTCTCGATTGTTGGTGCAATGAGGTTCTAGTTTTTCTTTTGCTAAAAAAATAGGGAGCGGAGATCTCTCGGCTAATCCATATCATCCATCCATTGATATGAAACATGAGCCAGTTCCCACTTTCGACCCCCACACTCACACTTTCTAATAAGTACCACTTGGTTTTCCACTTCCTAAATACTACCACTTGGTTTGCCTTAGCATAAAAATCCTTCTTAAGTTCCCTTCATAGATTCCTTAAGACAACCCTTCAAACAATATCAATGGGCAGCAAAAAAATCTTTCTTAGAATAAAAACAACATATTACTCTTCTTCATTAAAATTTCTGAACCCCAAGAGTTCACTCCTCCTGACAAGATTTTATTGCTCTCGGTGTCTTTGGTTGTCCATACAACCAAATTGTATTGCAATCTTTGCACAAACCCGAAAGACTCTCGTGCAACCTAGGCACAAACCCACAGGAACTATCATGCAATATGGGCACAAACCCTCAAGATATGTGCACCCATATGCACTCCTTTAGCGTTCACTTTGCTAAGACTTTGAATTAAGAAGGTTTGAGAGTTTTTATACTAGGCAAAAATTTCTTTCCTACGATCAAACAGTCTATTTTCCAGACAACCTTTTACTACAAAGAAAACATATGCCACAATTTTCAATAATTTTTGCTCCATTTGAGCTTGTTTTCCTTTTCTTGCTTCATCGTGTATGCAATGCATGCAATCCTTAACTTAATTATTCTAGCATTTTCTAGTGCAAGAAGGTGCCTAGCGAGTTCGATGGCACATCCTCCGTTGCAATTCTTTTCCCTTATCAGTGTCCTAACTAGTTTCATACACATTGAAGGGACTCTTGCTAACACAAGCCCTTTTTAGGGCCATCTCACCACTAATAGCTAACTTGAAAATACAAAAGAACTACTTGTACAAAAACCAATTGATATAATGAGATCTAGAGAATATAATTTCATTAATTTTACACCCCTTTTTTCAATGGTTCATACTTAGGACATGCAAAGATTTTTATTACGTAAAACTTAAAAGTCATATGCATTCATACTATCCATTTGTGTAATAATCACATGATTAGAGACATATATTTACTTGCAAGCACAATCCATCATCTTAGTTGAGAGAAAATTATTGGAACGAGATTGCCTAAATTTATACAAGCATCCATGTTACACTGATGAATAGTTTGTGCATATGGTCAACAAAACTTATAATGTAATCAGCCAATGAGATCAATATCATTACTCCATAGAGTATAAGCAAAGAATTTACAAAACAATATGTGGAATCATTGCCGATTCCCACCTAAGTATAAGTAATTAAGAGTATAGCATTGATAGTATTGTAACAATTGGAAAGGTTTCCGATTGAATGAGAGGAGAGAGTGAAGATATCTTGATTAAGCATAAGAAAACAATAGATCCCATTACCTAATTGTGATTTGGAGTTATTGGTCTCTCAAAGCTTTGATGGAGTAATCACCAAGGCTAGTAGCAATATCAAGAGAGTCTCTTCCTCCAAGCATGTGTCCAAATGGCTGAGAAAAGATCCTTTTATAGAGTTTTGGTGCTTCCTTACCTCCCTAGATTTCCCAGAACTCCCTAGGGTGCCCCCTATTGCTATTACAAGGTGGAGAGGTGTCACAAGTATCATTACTTTCCAATGACGGTGTGAGTGACCACTTCCTAAACCTTCTACACTAATTCTGGGTGCTACACCTCATGTAACCCCATGCTTAGAGTCAATCTTTTAAAAAGAGATAGGTCCATGTTTATGGGTCATTCTATGGACATACATATGCATGCATATACATGCCCATGCACATGCAGACACATACATACCTTAGAACTGTGAATTAATTCCATTGACATTACGATAATGATTAATTCACTAAAATGAGCTTAGTTTATTAAAATTCAATCTTGAAAGTTGTTTTGAAAATATGAGACTAAGGAAAATGAACAAAGATGCCGGATGCACACACCTGCTATATGTAGCAATTTTTGGACCAGATAGCTATTTTTATCGAAATTCAAGGTGGTGTAGATTTAGATGAGATGATCGTGTATAGCTAGGTGCAAGCACCTCAGAACTTACTATTTTTGGATCAAAATGACAAAAAGATAAAAAGCTTCATTTTTGAAAAGCCTGCATTAATGCATACATCAGTAACTCATTAGAGGTGAAAAAATGCTAAACATAGAAACTTTTTATTTATGTCCGAAATGGTCTGATAAACTTGTTTTTGAAAAAGAAATGTATGAAGACCCCATCTGCTAGGGTGGTGGAGACCTTCTATCTTCCCCAACATAAAATATTTCAGATGTCTTCATCCCAATCATAAGTGGGGATGGTCTTTGCAAAGAGATAATTTGTCTTCCAATGTTACATCTTCCTCACAAAAGTCTTTCCACTTGACTAGGTGTTTTGGTGATGTTTTCATTCCTAAGCTTCCTTTCTTGAGTTTCTAGTACATAGTCAGGTTGAAGTTCAAGGACTCCTTGGGTTGGAACAACTATTTTCTCGATATCTAATAGTTGATTAGGATTAGGAACATAAGGTTTTAGTAGACTAACACGGAAGACATCATGAATTTTGAGGTTAGAGGGTAGCCTTAACTTGTAATCTTGACCACTTACTACTTTCCCAAGGATAGGTTGATTTTCTTGGGCCTCACTCGAAGGATTACCTTATCTCCTTCTTTAAAAGTTTGATATGATCTCCTTTTATCCACATAATTCTTTTGTCTATCTTGAGCAGCTTGAATAGCCTTATGAATTGCTTTGGTATGGGCTTACATATCTTCAAGAATTTGCTTTGAGGCCTCCACCTCAGTAGTAGGATTTGAAAAATTCAACAGAGTTAAACACTCCTAACCGTAAAGAGCTTTAAATGGGGGCATTTCTATTCTTCTATGGTCAAAGGAATTGTAGGCATATTCTACCAAAGGGAGATATTGAATCCACTTTCTTAATTCCTAAAAATAATAAGTCCTAAGAATATCATCAATCACCTAGTTTACTCTTTTAGTCTGACCATCTATCTCAGGATGATATGTTGTGCTAAAACTTAGTTGTGCTCCAATAGCTTGATAGAGAGAGGTCCAAAACTTTGTAAATTTTGCATCCCCCCTCACTGAAAATTTTCTTTGGTAGACCATGGACTCTAAAGATCTCCTTAATGAATATTCTGTTGATATCAGAAGCAGTGAGGGTAGTTTTTACAAGCATCAAGTGACTTACCTTCGTGAGCATATCAACAACCACAAATATTGAATCATAGCCTATTATTTTGGGTAATCCAGTGGAAAAGTCCATACTAATAATTCCCATTTCATTTGGGGTATATAAAGAGATTTGAGTTGTTTGGGTAGCTTGATTCAATCAGGATTAATTTTTTGGCATGAGAAATATTGTTTCACACAACCAAGAATATCCCCCTTCATACCTGGCCAAAAGTATCTTCTCCTAACAACATTTAGGGTCTTTGAATACGCAAGATGTCCTGATGTTGGGCTACAGTTCTTTCTATAGTGTTGGGTCCTTAGGTACATAAATCCTTTGTTGATAATAAAGACATCTCTATAAAAGAGAGTAATCCATTGTTGGAATGTGTGTTGCTTTAGGCAGCTTTCCTTGTTAAATCTGCAAGGATAACTATTGATCCTCTGAATCTTTTAGATATTCTTTCTTAATCCTTTCTCAAATCGAATTATTAGGTATCGAGATAGCATTAAGAAAAGATCTCCAACTAAGTCCATCTACAACCACATTGTCCTTCCTAGGTCTATACTTTATGTCAAAGTTGTATTCTTGAAAAAGTTCAATCCATTTCTAATTGCCTTATGTTCAGGGTAGGATGCATAAAGATCCACTTCAAGATTTTATGATAAGTGACTAACTAAAATCTACGACTGAGAAGATAATGTCTCCATAGATTTAATGCATGGATGAATGCTAGACTTTCCAAGTCATGAGTAAAATAATTTTTCTCATGGTCCTTGAGATTTGAGAAGTATAGGCTACATGCCTACATTCTTGAGTAAGGACTCCCCCTATGGCAAGTTTGCTAGCACTAGTTATAACTTCAAATTCTTTGCTGAAATCAGGAAGCTTTAGAATTAGGGTTGATATAAGGTAGCCTTTTAATTCTAAAAATCTTGCCTCTTGACAAATATCCTATACCATCCTATAATCCCAAGAATTCCGTTTACTTCACTGTGACAGAATTAGGTTAATGCCATTCCACAATGTCCTTGATCTTATTAGGGTTGACGGAGATACCTTTGGAAGATGTAATACAGACAATATAATTGACTTGGAAAGAACAAAAGGTGCATTTACTTTCCTTAGCATAAAGCTGATGTTGGTGCAAGAGCTTTAATACTTTATAAACATGCTCTTTATAATTTGTTCATCTTTCGAATAGATCAATCTATCATCAAAGAAAACCAGGACAAAATCATCTAGGTAAGGTTTGAAAATATATTTCATCAGTCGATTGAAGCTTGCAAGAGCATTGAAAAGACACTCTGAACTCATAATGTCCATACTTAGTATTGAAAGTTGTCTTTGGAGTGTCTGATTCTGTAATCCTTGTTTGATAATATTCACGCCAAAGATCAATCTTAGTGATTATCTTAGCCCCATGTAGTCTATCCAATAGATCATCAATCCTCAAAATGGGATACTTATTCTTAATAGTAACTTTATTGAGCCCACGTTAGTCTATGAAAAGTCACAATGAACCATCCTTCGTCTTTTGAAAAAGGATAGATTACCCCAAGGAGAAGTACTTGGTCTGATAAATTCTTTTTCAATAGGTTGCTTGAGTCTTTGAGTTCAATTTCCTCAAGGAGTGATATCTTATATGGTCTCTTTGAAATGGGTTTACAACCAAGGTTAGTCTCAATTTCATGATCAACATATCTAGGTGATGGAAGACTTGTAAGGTCCTTAAGGAACACATCAAAGCATTCTTTCAGCCAGTCAAGTTGCAAGTTTGAGTTTGATGTGTCTAATTTGTTGATCTTAACAACATAGATTTGTTGACCCTTTTGTGGTTCCTTCAAAAGTCTTCTAGCCTTAACTAAGTGAGCCTTAGGTTTCCCATTCTTTCCTTGGACTAGAATGCTCATTCCCATGGTCATCTATAAAACTAAATTTTCCTTCTGCACAATGAATGTGAGATTGGCTCTCTTTCAACCAATCCATTCCCAATATCCCATCATAAACTCCTAGAGGTGAAGTGCAAAAATGTATGAAAGTGGAGTATCCCCCTACCTCAAATTCTATGTGTCCTATTGTATGTTGAGTTAGGAATTCCTTTCAATTTGCTAGGTCTACAATTATCCTTTTAGCAGGATACTGGTTTAGTTTCAATTTTCTCATGCATTTAAGAGAGAGAAACGAGTGTGTGCTTCCACACGCAATTAAAAATTCAACTCGTTCACCTTGGAAATATCTTGGTGCTTCAATGACTACATATTGCTCGCAAGCACTAGGTTTTCAATGGCAGCATGCAACATTGCTCTTTCATCTACTTCATCTCCTATAGTTGGTTGACCAATTGTGGCATTGAATCTAGTAGGAGTTCCACATCCACGAACTCTTTTTTCTCTTGCAATTCCTCCACAAAAATTTGGTTCACCTCTTCTATTTGTAGGTAGGGTAATTTTATTAGCACCAAAAGCACAAATTATCTTTGGAAATGATTCCTATAATGTCAATACTCATGGAGTTCATAACATTACACAATTGGAAATTTAGTGGTTGTAGTTGTAACTACTATAGGTCAATTTTGGTAAGTGAAGCTGGCTGACCTATTTTTCCAACCATTTGATCTAGCTCTTATTGCCATAGAGTTTTGTCTTCCTTGGTTGGTCTTTTGATTTTTTGTGACTAAAGGTTTGTTTCTTAGCACATCATCTTCTAGAGATGTTGGTCTAAGGGATTGAAGATGATTGTTTAATGATTCAATGATCCCTTCGCAAAACCGTGTTGCTTGTGGATCAAAGGGACATCTTGGGAGCATATCTTTTTAGGGTAACACATTTTGAGTAACCCTCAACTGTTAAAGATAGCTAGGGAAGAGAAAAAAATTCTTTCATTTTGATAGATTTATAAGCTGATGGAAGATAGTGTCTCGTTACTGTAGTTTTGATATCTTCCCAAGATTGAGAAGACCCCAAAACACCCAAATCCCTGCAATGCTACTTCCACCAGATCTTTTCATCTCCGATGAGATGAAACATTGCAAGCATTCTTTTACTTTTAGGTTGATTCACTGCAGCTTCAAAATAATCTTCCATTGCCTCAATCCAAACCTTGACATAACATTCTATATTAGCCCTTTCAGTCTTGAAGTTGGGAGGTTAGGCTTGCTTAAGGAGAATCTTTTCTCCTTGAACGGTAGTGTAGAAATAGATGGTACCTATGAAATAATACACTTATCGGTGTTCTAACTTAAGACTCATTACAACAATAAATAATTTAGCTTCAAAAACTCAAGAAAAAAACTTGAGACACCATCTATTTTACTGAATTCAAGGCATCACAACTTTACTTATTCAAGATATATACAAAAGCTGGTCTTCCTAAGAAGCTAGACAAGCTTCTCTTTGTTTTATCATGATATATACAAGGGTAGGATTCTTGAGAACATAGTGGTACAACCAAACAGTACAATCCACTTGTCATTTGAGTAGTAGCTCATGTACACATCAGTGAGGGGATCACAAAATAAAAGGCACTTATTTTGGGAAAAATTGCTAGAGGGGAATGGGTTTGATCCTATAACTAGGGATCACCTTGACTAGTTGATTGAAGACCCATTCATTTAAAGTCATTTTAATATCATCTTCAAAGATAATAACATAGTCATCCCTAGTAGTACCATGGAAGTAGTAAAGCTGGATAACCGCAACTCTTCTCCCCATCAAAGCTTCTTTAAATCAGAGGAAAGACATCGGAGCTTCTTTACATTGATGTAGAAAATGCCACCTTCATAGTCCATCCCCTTTGGATTCTTGTTGATGGAGGAGAGACAACCTTCATCACAATCTTTATCATGTTGCAACAAAAAGTAAAATTTAAATAGAAACAAGCCTCTAAATACATTATTTCAAAGGTCTTGAACTTGCAATATTCTGTGTTGGCATTCTCCTAGAACATCCATGCTAGTAAGTTCTCAAACTTGTGCTTTGGCAATTTTTAATTTTAAATTTTTTCTTTCAAATGTTCAAACATTATTGGATTTCTAGTTTCCTAACTTAGGCTATGATACCATGGGTGAGGTCCTCATCGCATCACCAAATTTTCTTTGCAATTGGAGAGTTCCTAATAGGACACTAGACACTAATCGTAAAAAAAAACATAGTCAAGATAGTATCAACTCCAATGGACAGGCTTTCATCACAAGGTAGCTTGAGTCTGAGCCATTAGATAGTTTTCCTAGTCCTGTGTCACAAGGGAGCCATTATCTCTCATGAATATTTACGTTCTTAGATCTAATCTTCCAAAAGAGAAAAACTCAAATGCCTTTTTTTCCATAGCTTTCATAGGCAAAACAATTGAGACTTCCCAAATCTTGGTGCAACGAGGTTCTAACTTTTCTTTTGCTAAACAAATAGGGAGTGGAGAGTTTCTCGACTACTATAGACCATCCATCTGTTGACATGGAAACTTGAGCCAGTCCCCACTTTCCACCCCCACACTCACACTTTTAATATTTTTTTCTAATTACTACCACTTGGTTTCATAACATAAAGTTCCTTCTTAAGTTCCCCTCACAGATTCCTTAAGACAACCCTTCAAACAATATCAATTTTCACAAAAACAATCTTGCCTAAAAGAAAAACAACATACGATTGTTTTCATGAAAATATCCAAACCCTAAGTGGTCACTCTTCTTGGAAAGAGTTTATTTCTCTGGTTGTCTTTGGATACCCGCACAACCTCACAACACTCTCCTACAACCTGAGAAAAAACCGGCAGGAATCATCTTGCAATCTAGGCACAAACTGGCAAGATATGTGCACCCATATGCACTGCTTTAGCGTTCACTCTACTAAGACCTCCTCCCTAGGGGGATATTAAAAGGATTTTTTACTATATCAATATAGGACTTTGAATGAAGAATTTCGAAGAGTTTTTCCACTAGGCAAACATTTATTTCCTACAATCAAACAATCTACTTTCCAAACAATCTTTTACTACAAAGAAAAATTATAAAGAAAACATATGCCACAGTTTGCAACGGTTCTTTCTCCATTTGTGCTTCTTTTTTCTTTTCCTACTTCATTGTATATGCAATGCATAACTTAACTATTCTAACCTTCGCTAGTGTAAGGCTGGTGCCTCACAAGTTCAATGGCACATCCTCTGTTGCAATTCTTTTTCTCTTATTAGCTTCTTGACTAGTACCAGCCTCATCAAAGTGAGTCTCTCTAACATGAGTCCTTTTAAGGGTCATCTCATCACTAAAAGTCAACCTAAAAATACTTAAGAGCTAATTGTACAAAAATCAATTGATAATAAGGTCTAGAGAATGGTAATTTCATCAATTTTACACCCCTTTTTTATGGTTTATACTTAGAACATGAGAAGATTTTTCTTATGTAAAACTTAAAATTCATATGCATTCAAACTATCCATTTGTGTACTGATCACATGATTAGCTATATAGATTTACTTGCAAGCACAATCCATCATTTTAGTTGGACAAAAATTTGAACAAGATTGGCTAAATTTCTACAAGAATCTATGTTACACCAATGAATAATTTGTGTGTATGGTCAACACAAATGATTATATAATCAACCAATGAGATTATTATCATTACTCCATAGAGTATATACAAAGAATTTATGAAATAATAGGTGTAATCATTGCCGATTCCCAGCTAAGTATAACTAAATAATAGTATATCATTGATAGTATTGTAACAATTGGAAAGCATTCCAATTGAATGAGAGAAGAGAGTGGAGATATCTTGATTAAGCATAAAAAGACAATAAGTCCCATTGCCTAATTGTGCTTTGGAGATACTGTTTCTCAAAGCTTTGAAGGAGTAATCGCAAAGGCTAGTAGAAACATCAACAGAGTCTCCTCCTCCAAATGAGTGATAAAAGCTCCTTTTATAGATTTTTGGTGCTTCTTTTCCTCCCAAGCTTGCCCATACCTACCTAGGGTGCCCCCTTTTGCTACTCAAGGTGGGGAGGTGTCATAAGTATTTCTACTTGCCAATGAAGGTGTCAAGTGACCACTCCCTAAACCTTCTATACCAATTTTGGATGCTACACCTCATGTAACCCCGTTCTTAGAGTCAATATTTCCAAAAGATATGGTTCCATGGTTATGGGTCACTCTATGGACATGCATACACATGCACATAGATTCCTAAGTACATGCCTTAGAACTATGAATTAATTCCATTAAAGTTAGGATAATGATTAATTGAGTAGAATGAGCGTAGCTTATTGAAATTCAATTCTAGAAGTTTTTGTTTAAGAGACAAGCTTGAGGACAATGAACTAAGGTGTCAGATGCACACCCTGGTTATATTTGGTAGTTTTTGGAGCATATAGCTATTTTTATGGAAATTTACGATGGCATAGATTTAGATGAGACAATCACGTCTAGATAGGTGCAACTTATCGGAGGTCAAAAAAGTGCTAAAAAAAGAAACTTTCTATCTATGATGGAAATGGCTTGATTTTTCTTTTTACTTTATATTTTTTTCATGGAGACCCCCTCTACTACGGTGGTGGAGACCTTACACTATCCTTAGGAAACTACCTATACTTTATGAGCTTCATTGATGATAACTCCATGCATGCAAGGGTGTATCCATTTAAACCTAAGTCCAAAGCATTTATGTGCTTCAAGAAATTTCTTGCTATTGCTGAAAATGTCTCTACATTTAGTATGTGCACCCTTCGTTTAGATCAAGGGGGGGGGATGGAGTATATGTCTCAATTTAGTGCATTTTATGGATAGTCATGGATAAAACACCAATGTACAGTTCTGTATACACCTTAGCAAAATGGTGTTGCTAAAAGGAAACATAGGTTGCTTATGAAGATGGCATGATGTA
Organism: Adiantum capillus-veneris; assembly: GCF_014529385.1. Taxonomy (NCBI): domain Eukaryota; kingdom Viridiplantae; phylum Streptophyta; class Polypodiopsida; order Polypodiales; family Pteridaceae; genus Adiantum; species Adiantum capillus-veneris. The sequence continues at coordinate 11,109,320 of NC_140955.1, forward strand.
TGGTCAAGAGTCAAGATTTTCCAAATTTGTTTTGGCTTGAGGCCATCATGTATGCTACTTATGTACTTAACATGTGTCCTACAAAAGCTTTGCAATCTATGACTCCATATGAAGCATGGCATCATAGAAAGCCATCTATTGATCACATGGGCGTTTTTGGTTGTTTGGCTTATGCTTTGGTGTCACAAACGCAAAACAAAAAATTGGATGATAATTCTATCAAATGCATTTTTGTTGGTTATAATACTGAAATCAAAGGTTATAGGTTATACTAGCCAGAAACAAAGTGTATCTTGGTTTTATGTGATATTGTCTTTGTGGAAGATTGTGTTCAGTCTTTGATGTCATGTACTCGCGAGTGTAATATAAGCTCACATGACATTTATGACAGTTTTTTTCCTCTTTTAAGTGAACAAAATTAATTCTCAATTCCAATGAGGCGGACATACAGCCTACAAGGGTTTCTAAAGATTATACGAATCAACCTCTTTCTTATGCAGATGTACTTGACGTGGAAAGGATTGAGAATGAGCAGGCTAGAGGTATGTTGAAATGGATAGTGCATACTTTGCATGGTAGTAAACTGGATGCACCTTTGTCTAGTTGTACTCATTTAGATTCTCACCATGCATCTTATGCATCACATTACTATGTTTTGGTTGTTTCTAGCTTATATGATGTAGAGGAACCTCTATCTTTTGGTGAAGCAAAGAATTTTGAAAATTGGATGGTTGTCGTGCAATCATAATATGATGGACTTATTGAAAATGACACATGTAACTTATGTGATTTGCCTCTTGGAAAAAATTCCATTGGTAAAAAGTGAATTTACAAGTTGAAAATGCAAGCCGGATGGTGAGATTGATCACTATGAGGCTTAAATTTTGGAAAAAGGCTCTGCACAATAGAAAGGCATAGATTATGAAGAAACTTTTTATCCCACTTTTTGCATGACTGCTGTGAATTTTCTTTATGAACTAGTAGCTCATTTTGGATGGGATGTACATCAAATCTACATTGTTATTGCTTTCTTCATTGGTGACATATTTGAGGAAGTTTATATAACGAAGCCTCACAGTTATTTCAAGAAAGGACAAGATGATAAAGTGTGCAAATGTAGAAAAGATTTGTATGGGTTGAAGCAGTCTCCTCGTGCTTGGTACGAGAAAGCTAACACATATTTTGTTAAATTAGTCTTTGTAACAATCCAACAAAATAAGATTTGTATATAAAGCATGAGGATAATGTACTTCTCATTGTTATTCTATATGTAGATGATTTATTGATCATTGGTCCAATTGAGATACATATTGCATAATGCAAGACTCATTTAAATGCTACTTCTAAGAAAGATGTAGGGAGACGTTGTAGCTTGACCTAATTGCAACCCACACAAAATTATCAAACCCGTGGATCGGCAACCCGGCTAGGGCATGGAAGCATCAGCATCGGATGAATGGAATAGAGGATTCAAGAGATCACCTCTCCATTACAAGTAGAGATTAGCCATGGAAAGACTAACTCTAAACCTACTATAATCAGTAATCAAACAACTCCCAGACACATCAAGCCCACCGAAGTCAGACTTTCCATAGACTAGAAACCCCAAGCACACACTATTTACCACATGTCAATTACGGCACTTCATGAATAGCTACACACACAAGGTGAATGGTGCTAGAGCTTCATAAAACTTATCTACACACAAGCAAAGAATAGGGAACACACACAAATTACAAGATTAAGACCCAACTTAATCAACCTAATTTATGATGCTAAATATTGAAAATCAATTGCTTATGGAAGAATAGGAGTGGTTATTATCAAGAAGTACATACATCTCTCAAATCTAGAATAATGAAAGTGTAATACTACTTCATGACAAGATGAAATGTAGAGAGGAAGAGACTAATAAGAAAATAGGAGTTATTTTAATCAAGAAGAGATTACTCTAATTACAACGGTTAGCACTAGCCTCGCAAGCATAAACATTAATCTCAAGGCTAGGTCATAGAGTGAACACTCAAGAGAGAGGGAGCTCTCAAAAGTGGATCCTCAAGAGTGGATACTCAAGAATGAAGCTTTCTTGCGTAAAGGCTTTTTTTTAAGGGCTTTCACCACAATCCCTTCTATTATAAGTTTAAGCTTGAGCCCTCAAACTACCATATACAACTTTGGAACTCCAAGTGAGCCCAAGACTTATACAAAGTGAGAGTAAATATTGTGACATCCATAGCATATATGTGTTAGCTGCTACTAACATTCCCCCTTCCTAATTTTTCACGCGTCCTTGTGTGCCGGCGGGGTGAAGCAAGACACGGTGACATGGTAGAAAGCAAGTCTATGGAAGAAATGTTGAGCTGCAAAACATAAGAACAAGTAATGAGCATCAAAGGCCACCAAGAATGAATAAAACATGAAGCACAATGAACAATCATGCAAAGTGAATTTTTTGCTTCTAAAAGATGAGTGAATCATAGTAAAAAACTAGACAACATAAAGCAAAAATCCCACCCAAACTATTGTGAAGATTAAACCACTTAAAATTTATATAGGAAACACAATCAATTATTTATGACCCTAGGCTAATGCAAGTTCAAAAATCTATTAGCCTAAAAATTATGTGACCAATCATAATAAATCATTCAAGTCTATCATGTCTATGGGCTATAAAAAAGATCCTAATCTATTCGTACATTGTCATAGCTTTTTGAATCTCATGAAAGTTTTGATTTTATTTATTGAAAAAATTAAAGTACAATACAAGGCTACCACCCCAAGGCAAGTCTAGGTATGACTCTTGGCTCCTTGAATACTCAAGAAGGTGTTCCAAAAGCCTACTAGCCTACCAAGGCAACGACTAATCCCTATCAACCCAGGGCATCGATTTAGGGCCTTGACCAAGCGAGCCAAGGTGATTCCCCTTGCCTGCCAAGTGCCAATAAGGCTCTAGGCCTCACGTAGACACAACATAACATAGAATTTTTTTTTTCACGTGTCTAGTAGCATTTTTGCTACTTTTTCTTGACACTTTTTTGCTTCTTTGATTGATTTTTAGCACTTTTTTATTTCTTCCATTATGAGATTCTTATGGTAGTTGGACTAAAGAGACTAAAGCCTAATCATAGGCCTAGGTCATGTTAAAAATGAATGGAGTATTAAGACTATCACTAAGAGTCTTGGACTAATGAGAAATTAACCTACATTAACCTAAGGTCAAGGCCAATTACCTATGATTAGCACACATAAAACCTATTTTTTTGATGAGTTAATTTTCACAGAGAAAAGTGTTGAAACTTTAGGATGCCTAGCTTTTGAACATGAAACAACCATAGCTTAGAAGCAAAATTTCACTTAAGCCAAGCATAGAGAATGAAGAGATGAAAAAAAGAGCAAAATCATTGAAGGATTACACCTATTCATGCTCTTCGTATCCTTGAGAAAGAATCCTTTGTGTAGAGAAGTCTCTTGATCGTTTTATTTGCAAAAAAAGCTGATTTGAAGACAAGTGTGAACACAAGCTCCAAAGCTTTTTATTGAAAAAAAAAGCACATGAAAAACATTAATGAAAACCTAAAGCTAGGGTCTTGCATACCCAAATTTTCCAAAGGGAAAAACCCTAGGAAAAAAATGCCTTTGGTTAAGCATATGATGCTCTTTGAAAGCAAATTTATGCATACATAACAACAATGAGAGATAAAATGCTTCTATATAAGCAAATTTTGCAATTTTTACCATCTCTCATGCATGATTCAAAGTTGATTAGTTTCTAGATCAATGAAACATGGAGTTAAAAACAAGCCAAGAGCTGAAAATAATGTAGCTTTGATGAAATGAAGTGACTCTTTAAAGTCAAATTTTACAATTAAAAGCTTTCCAAAAAGTTGGCTAACACTAGATCATATGAAATTTTACATTTTTAGAGCAATCTATGAGCTAGAGATGACTGCAACTTGATGAAATGAAAATGAATGGCTCTCACTAGCCAAATTTTGTACTTGAAAGCTCTCTAAAAACTTGGAAAAATACCAACTGCAAATGAAAAAAATTAACTTTTGACCAAGCTATGAGCTAGTATGTATACAAACTTTTAATCCAAACATTTGGAATGACTCTAATTAGCCAGATTTTGCAATATATTACAATGATGACCCCTCCTTGGATCAATGAAATCAGACACTTGCCACAACCCTTTAGAATGAAGCTTAATTGTTAGTGCTTTTAAGCATTTGAACATCCAATACAAGCACTAAAAATGTTTCAATCAATCATAAGCCCAAGATTTTCATGCTCTCACATGATCATTCAAGAAGCTCAATTTTAGTGCTATGTAGGGTTTTTACATTTAAAGCAAGCACTAAAAATGTACACTCAATGCCAAACCCAAACTTTAGTGATCTCTTTCGGTTATCAAACAAACTCGATGTTAGTGCTTTGCAATGATTTTTCATTCAATTTAAGAACTCAAATGCAATAAGCAATATCAAGCTCAGGTTTTTAATGCACGCTCTCAACCAAGCATCAATTTACCCTCAAGCCCCATGCATGTAACACGGATTTTTTTTTTCATTTAGTGCAATGATAATGTCAATCAAGCCAAGCACTAAAAATGTTCTTCACAAGCCAACCATTAGTGCAAAATACGATCATTTGTGCATAGAAGTTATCACACAATCAAAGCACACAACCGATGTACACATCATGCTTATAAGCACATATGGCATATATAGGAAAGGAGAGAGAGAGTTTAGGATGAAGCAAATTTTGAGCTCTCTCAATTGGTTAAGCACAACCCGATGTCAAGTCATTGGCCTATTTTCCTTCAAAACAATGCACAATTATTAGTGCATGAAAACATATTGCGTACAAACCAAGTACAAAAACTTAGCAACTCTATGGGTTATAATAGGTACCATGAGTAATTTCATATTTGATCAATCCGCTCACAATGCCAAAAATAACCATGTCATTATTCCCATTTCTTAAGGAAAAACGAGTCCTCCTTAAACCAAACCTTGTGTGTTTGATTTCTTAGTAGTGGCTTGAGGTTAAGCTCGATTTACATTTTGCTTAGAGATTGTAGATTTAGGCTAAGTCACTTGAACATGGAATTGGTGGCTCAAAATAGAGGTGAGAGCACTCTTTGAAGTCAAGGTGGGAACCTCCTCATGCTTACAATTTTTTATTTTTTATTTTTTTATTTCTTGGAAAAAGACTTTGTTGTCTACGAGCTACAGCTATGGGGTCTCTAGAGAGAGGGACTCGTGAGGGCAAGGAGGGTACGTGCTGCAAAAGATTGTGTGTGTGTGTGTGTGGGGGGGGGGGGGGGGGGGTACTGACCAACGTTGCAAGTGGGCGAGAATTACAGCCGAGATCAGTGTGTGCGTGTGTGGGTGTTTATGATAGTGCACAATCAGGCAACATGTGTGTGGGGTCAAGACTCTTTTGCTTTGGTACCCATTCATAGACACACTCGGAAAAAATAGAATTCGTGCATGCATAAGAAGCCAAATTTTCCTCATCAAAATTAGTTTAATTTTCACTCATTTGAGTTTTGCACATACACATGCAAGCCTATATTACAAATTATGCAATCATGATGAAGAACTTTACCAAATTCAAAATCATCAATTTGTGGTTTGAATACATTAGTCCCTTCTTTATTCACATTTCTTCCTAGTGGAAATCATTTGACACACTCTTGAAGAAGGAATTCATGCACAAGGATGGGTTTCAAGTTGATCAATTGGATAGTGCATATACACCAAATGAGTGATTGATAAATTCTCCTTGGTCCAATTCAAATTCAATTTTTTTCAATCATTGCAACCTTAAGTTGCTCATATCTCATATACCAATCATCCAAACCTAAGTTGGTTTGCCATCCAAGCTTGCAAGCTACATGCTTGTGATTATGAACTTGTAAATGCACAAATTAATGAGTTAGTTACCATATCAAAGTGGCATACATGACAATGGTAATACATAAAATCATTTTCAATTGGGTACCAATTGAATCATCCCTATTCAAAAACACATGCACACCATCCATTTTAGGTCTTGCAATGATCGTAATTGGTAATCGCTCCCAATTATTCATCCCCAATTTGGATATCAAATGCCATTGAGTAGGTACACACGCCCAAACTTAGACCAAAATTATATGCAAAATTCCATCAATTCCTTATTGTAATGCTCCAATTGCAAACTCAATCAAGCTTAAGTGAATGCATGCATGATTTCTAAAAACTTAGTACTATTTTTACCCAATCAAGCAATGCACACACTCAAAAATTAAGCACAAAAATTCAAATTTGGCTCAATTTGAAATTAATTTACGCTTAAACCTAATGATTGCACATACTTTTCATGAACATTTCACATTCAAAAAACCATTTAGGTGTCACAATTGACCATCAATCATTGAAAATCAAGTGGTCATGGATGGGCACACACACTCAATTTTTGCCCAATGTTTTTAAAATTATGCTTATCTAATGATTGAATTAGTCTAACATATATTTACATTATTGCATACTCATGTATCATCAATTCCATCACTTTTTATATATGCACACATTCAAGATTAGGTGCACACACACTTGAAATTTTTGACAATTTTTTTCCTCTTTGGTGCATGCATACACACAATGATTTTTATACACACACATGAATTCTTAATAAGATTTAAGCATTGTTTTGATACACACAAATTTCATTAGTCAAAATTTGACTATCAATTTCATTCCAAGTGTATCAAATTAGGTGCAAAGTGTAGGTCAATTTGTGTTACACACCTAATTTTATGAGATGATTAGCAACATTGAACCTCATTAATCAATCAAGAATTGACATAATGCATCTTAATTATACTCCAAGCTATTCCTTTGCTCCATGTGAAGGTGCATCATTCCACACACAAGTGTGCACCATCAGATCGGCTCCAAAATTAACCATTTGTAGGTCAAAATCAAACACTCAAATCATCAAATTATGCATACATTGGTACAATTAATTTGATAAGAGTGATGATTCCACCTCTTGCAAGGGGATTTAACATAATTTACACTTCAAATGTTAGTGGTTAGGTTAGGAAGGTTAGTTAAAATTAGCATGGAATTAGTAAAATTAGTATGGAAACGAAGCGAAATTAGCAAGGGTTAGCATGAAATTAGTGAAATTGGGGGTTTGGGGTATTCATTGCTTAACATTAGCCTATCAATTTCTTGCACAAAAATCATCAAATCACACCAAAGGTTGAGCTACACACACTCAAAAACCGAGAAATTAGTAATGAAATTAATCTATTCTACACATCCTAAACTCACTAGCTTAGGTTATCGATCCCCGATAACGGTGCCAAATGTAGGGAGACATTGTAGCACGACCTAATTGCAACCCACACAAATTTATCAATCTGTGGATCGACAACCCGGCTAGGGCATGGAAGCACGAGAATCGGATGAATGGAATAGAGGATTCAAGAGATCACCTCTCCATTGCAAGTAGAGATTAGCCATGACAAGACTAACTCTAGACCTACTCTAATCACTAATCAAACAACTCCTACACACATCAAGCCCACCGAAGTCTGACTTACCATAGACTAGAAACCCCAAGCACACGGACCATAAGCACACACTAATTACCACATGTCAATTACAGCACTTCATCAATAGCTACACACACGAGGTGAATGGTGCTAGAGCTTCATAAAATCTATCTACACACAAGAAAATAATAGGGCACACACACAAATTACAAGATTAAGACCCATCTTAATCAACCTAGTTTGTGATGCTAAATATCGAAAATCAAATCCTTATGGAAGAATAGGAGTGGTTATTAGCAAGAAGTACATACATCTCTCAAATCTAGAATAATGAAAGTGTAATACTACTTAATGACAAGATGAAATGTAGAGAAGAATAGACTAGTGAGAAAAGAGGAATTAGATTAATCAAGAAGATATTACTCTAATTACAATGGTTAGCACTAGGCTCTCAAGCATAAACATTAAGCTCAAGGCTAGGCTATAGAGTGAACACTCAAGAGAGAGGGAGCTCTCAAAAGTGGATCTTCAAGAATGAAGCCTCTTTGCCTAAAGGCTTCCTTTTAAGGGCTTTCACCACAATCACTTCTACTATGGGTTTAAGCTTGAGCCCTCAAACTACCATATAAAACTTTGGAACTCCAAGTGATCCCAAGATTTATACAAAGTGAGTGGAAGTATTGTGACATCCATAGCATATCTCCCGCTTGATGCATATTCGGTGTAGCCTGTGTTAGCCACTACTAACAAAAGATTTGGGGTTGTTGCATCATTACTTGGGCATAAAATTTAATCAATGTGATGGTGGTATTACCTTGTGTCAAACACATTTCATGGAGACATTGCTATGTAATCTAGTTTGGACTTGAGGATTGCAAGCCTATTGCCACTCCCATGGAGACACATTTGAAGTTGCATCTTCATGGTGTTGGTGATCCTACCAATGTCACTCTTTACCAAACTACTATGGGATGCCTTATTTATGTATGCAATACAAGACCGGATATTCAATTTGCACGCTTAGAGGTCAACAAATTTATGCATAGCCCAGGTCTAAGCATTGGTAGGTAGTCAAGAAGATCTTCTGCTACTTGAGTGGCACTTTACATCTTTGCTTGCTTTATCAAAATGGGGGTCATTGCCACTAGATTTACATGCCTTTTTGGACTCTGATTGGGCTATTTGTTATGACACACAAGTGTCCATGAGTGGTTTTTGTTTCATGATTAGTAGTTCATGCATATCATGATTGAGCAAGAAGCAACCTATAGTGGCCTCTTCCAGTTGCAAGGCTGAGTACAAGGTAGTCTTCATAGCTATGGTTGAGTGTGTATGGATCAGACTCCTTATTGCTGATTTGAGTGTTGGACAAGATCTCGAGGGGTTCACGTTCAGTACCCCTAATATGACATACATTCATGGGGTAATTAAAAAATCCCTCTTTTAACATGTCTAAATGAATAAAATGACCCCTTATTCTAAGAATTTCTTTCCAAAATTAAATACAAAACCCCCTTATTTTAATGTATCTTTGTTAAATTTTTTTTTTTGGTATTTTCAAACCCCTCCTTTTGAACTCATGTTATACATTAACATGATTACATAGTGTGAGGACAAGATACTGCCAACATTATCTACACTAATAGTAAGAGTGCATGGAAATTGCAAGGAAACCTATTTTTCATGCCCACACAAAGAACATTAAGGTGCATTATTGCTATGTCAGGGATACTCTCAACAAGAGAGATCATCCTGGCTTATGTACCAATACAGGACAACCTTGCAAATATTTTCACAAAGGCATTGTCTCCTGATAAGTTCGAAGCTTTCCACAAAGCTTTGCGATTACTCCCTTTGTGGACTAATCATGTTCTCAGAGCATGGCACTTTCCTTTACTCTATGTGCAAGCTCTCTTTTACGGCATCACTCCTAGGGTGGATTTGTTACCATACATATGTGGTAGTTATGTGTGTGAACACACTTAGTATTTTCGGGGCACATGTACATTGAGTTGCGGTTAGTGCCCTTTGTATACCATGTGGAGACATTTCTTAGTATTGTTTTGGTACTTTCTTGGCCGTTTTTGAGACTCACACTGAAAGAGACCATTCTTAAATTGTGGCTAGTCCTTTGTGTTTGCTTAGGCTTTTGGAGAGTCATGTATGAGGATTTAATGAGTTGGGGTATTCTCAAATGTTGAGATACCTTTGGTGATACAAATTGCTGTAGCTCTCCACCAAGGTTCTCACCATAGGTTATGTATCTAATCGGATATTTTTCTTGACACCAAATATGGTGGTTGTTTGTTAGTAAGAGTTGATAGTTCATGCTCAGTTTTGTTGGGATGTCAAGCTCTACATGTACGACTCCTGGATGACTATCAGCGACAGTCATCATCATTGGTGTTCCTTGGTGGATACGTATATCTTTGTTGATGATATTATAGCTAGACTACACCAAGCTGGTCTACATATTGGAGTGATGGAATGCTTATCTACTCACCTCACTGACTGGTGATTCATACTAGACCGTTGTATTAGTTTCTTTTTTATGTTCTATTTTCCCTTATGTTTCGTAAACCTCTTATCTTGAGTTTGTGAAGAAGAAGACGTAGAGTATTTTCCCTCCATCTTTGTGTGTATGTGCTTGCAAGAGCTCAAGATATCTCCTTCTCTGGCTTTTGACATCATATTAGAGTGTGGTTGTGCCTGAGGAGCTTGGAGCAGCAAGCTGGAGCAGTCTAGGAAGTGGCTTTGATATTCTTGGGAGTTGCTGCCAACGATCTTCAATTCAGATGATTCCACTTAGAGAGTATGCATCTCAAGGTTCTATACATTCCTTTGGACTAAGTTTGTGCAGCCAGATTTCAATTTTGGACGTGTTTCAACCTTTGGAGTTAGAGTGCGTTTGCGTGCAGAAACGCTAAGATCTAAGTTTTTGCATATCTACATATAGGTGGTGCATAAAGATTTGGTCTAGATGTAGTATGCGGATATGTTGTTTAGTATAGTGAAACAAGTATATGTACGTAGATTGGAGTTACAAGAGGAGGTAACAAACTATTTTTAGCAGACTTCTCGAAGACTCTGTGAAGGGTTGGAAACATGTCGTCCAACAATGATGCGCTTAACCGAGTTGTCAGTGAGAAGATGGACAAGAACAACTTCCATGCTTGGAAGTTCAGAATGATAAATTTCTTTATGGGAAAAGGTTATTGGGACTACATTGATGGAGAGCATGAGGTAGCACCACTACTGTTAGAGAAAGGTATGAGTGCTTTGCAAATTAATACATTTAATGATTGGAACCACGGAGCTCCGAAGGTCTTGTACTGGCTTTTGATCATTGTACATGACACTATGATTGGGCATATACAGGATGCTCAAAACACTCGGTCATCAAAAATTACAACAGGGCATGAGGTGTAGTTTTGATTGCCACAAAAAATAAAAAATAAGCCAAAAAACTCAATTATTAGGTATTGTGGATACTTCGTCAGCCATGCCTTTCTCCACCTGGGCTGGGAGTCGACTATCAACTTTGCCCCTTCAGGCTGGGAGATATCTGCTATGCAGAGTGGCACTATTGGCTCTTCTCTGATTCTCTTGTTGATGGTGGCGGCTTCATACTTTAGCAAAGGATATGGGAGAGAGGGTTGTAGCCACTTACGCCGAAGGTTGCTGGCATCTATCTTCTTAATGGTCATGGATTTAAAAACCCTCTCCTCCCATTCCAAAGCTTCTTTGTCCGTTTCCTTGATTTTTGCTTCTATGGCCTTGCGCAGCTTCTCTTCCTCTTCTTGTGTCAGATCTTGTGGCTCTTGAGAGGGTCCTACTAGGATTTCCTCTTGCATGGGTGTGTCCACAGGATTTGAAACATTCTCTAGGTCTATGCCTTCCATGGATGCTGGCCCTATGCCTGCCTGCTCTTCTGCCTGCTATCCTCTTAGCTCTTCTATCTGCTTTTGGATTTTCTGTTTCTCTGCTTCAACTTCTTCTCCCATGTTCACGAGGAGGTCGTTCAACTCGGCATTTATCTTCTCCGCCTCCTCGAGCTTTCTCTTGATATTTTCTAGCTCGTCTTGCATTGTTTTATGCTCTTCTTTCATGAGTGTTTGCATCACCACCGACCCTTCTGCCATCATCAACCTTTGCTTCTTCTCTAGGGTCAACTCTTTCTGGATCTCTTTCATCTGTTCTTCATAGATCTGGCTCTCTCTAGTGGTGTGAGTTGAGCTAGTAGCTCTGACTCTGGCAGAAGATGCCCGTAGCCACTGGATGGTTTGATCTTTAACTTTAGGCTGGTCCTTGAGCTCTAGGGTCAACTCTTTCTGGATCTCTTTCATCTGTTCTTCATAGATCTGGCTCTCTCTAGTGGTGTGAGTTGAGCTAGTAGCTTTGACTCTGGAAGAAGATTCTCGTAGCCACTGGATGCTTTGATCTTTAACTTTAGGCTGGTCCTTGAGCTCAAGGACGTCATCCTGGTTGGACTCCTACTCTATTTCTGCCTTCTCTTTGGCATTTCGCATGGCCTCAACTTCCTTGGACTCCTCAGCAAGTTGTAGGGTAAGGTTATCCCTTTCCCTCTCTGCATCTGTCAATGACTTGCTGAGTTTTCTATATTCCTCTTCGGCTCCTTGCAGTCTTTGAGCTACTTCCTGATTTTCTCTTTCCATTTCCTGGCATCTTTGCAATGCCTTTGCAAGACTGGCTTGCAGCTCTATCTCTCTCTCTATCTGCCTTTGGCTTTGTTTTTGTAACGTGTCAACTTAAAGATTTATCTGCACTTCAGTGGCTTTGAGATTTTCCATTTCACTTTCTGAGGCCATTGATTGTGCCCTTAGCCCGGTTAGCTTGGTCATCACCACATCCCAATGATTGGTGGGTGGGTGCAGGTCCACTATATCAGTGGCCATCTCCTTTAGCTCCACTAACCGCAGGCTCTGCATTTGCTCTTTGGGCCCCGTGCTTGCCAAGTAAAAAGCAACTGTGGTAGCTTCTTCTTTTGTATATCCGGAAGCTAGTAGGTCTAGAAATGTGTTATATCTTGCTTCATTTGGCTCTGGCTACTCACTTTGTTTCTTGCTCTTGGCTTTGTTCTTGCTTTGACTCATCTTGGTCTTCTGGTTTGTCTTGCTCCTCTTTCTCTTCTTGTGGAGGGCTACGAGGAGGTGCTGAGGGTGGTGGGTTGGACTCAGAGCTGGACGGTGGAGTTCTCGGATTTTTCTTGAAATCCCTGTCCGTCTTTGTCTTCCTTTCTCTCTCTTGGCCTTCTTGCTCCTCTAGCAGTTGTGGTCGGACTTGCTCCACTTCTGATTCTGTAAATGATACATGTGGGATATTTTCCGCTGTGGCAGCCAGAATCTCAAAATTCTTAATGTAGTCATCGAATCTGTCTCTGTGCACCCTTCGGGATGATCCCGACATTGCTTCTAGAGACGGCTTCCATAGCTCATTCAAATCTCCCTTGAGGTCTCTTTCGGCCCTGAAACTTTCCATCAGCCGCTCTAGCCATGCTGTTTTCTGTGATTTTGTCTCTTTTACTGGCACTTGGACAGATTCCTTCTTTCCCTTCTTCAGCTCTGGCTGTTCTTCTTGCACGGTTTCTAACCGGCGTTTCAAACGGGTTGCCACCCTTGGTGCTTTGGGTTGTCCGTCTTCCTTATCTTCCTTGAGCCTCATCCAGTCATTCTCTGATGAAGGGTCGGGCCATCTTCCCTTGACATGCAATACCCCATAAATCACCTTCATGATTAGCTCACCCGACACGATGTATGTGGGATTCTTGTTGCCCATCTTCACTAGATTATCATGATATAAGTTGCATAATTGAGTACCTTTGGCTTGCTCTTCTACATTGCCCAGGTGAATGTTGTGGCAATTGCTGCAGGCGGCATCCTGTACTTGTGGCCGCTTTGTACACACATGGAAATATAGATTGTACAGTTGACTCATGATTGCCACTTTAGGGTTGGCAATGTCTTCAAAGGTATAGTTTCCTTTGTTTTTGGTGTACACCTTTACTTTGTCTCTTCTTTTGGTTACACTATCACCCTTGTTGGAGAGATCTAGTGCAGCTGCCACTACTCTCTCTATGATTAGAATCTCCATGCATGGCTTGCCCTGCAGATCTGTTACTCTGGCCACTCCATCTTCCTTGATTGTCGTCACAAATTCCCATACTCTTTTTATGTCAATACCTACCGGCACCGCTTCAAAATAATTGTGGAGATCTATTTTCTCCAGATACTTTGCCATCTTGCTTCTTACGAACTCATTGAGTTCACGCGGTAGCATTGGTATCTCTATCACATTTCCTTCGGTGTCTTTGAACACGCCTTGGTAGATCTTTAGATAATTTGACTCTAGCAGATCTTCTTGGATCCATGTGCTGGTTGTCTTTAGATTTCCTTCTGGTATGACAAAGGGCTCTACTTCTTCTAGGTAATCTTTTATGGTCATACTTTTCTTCTTTGCCACTGACTTTGCGGCTGCCATAGATCCTATTGCACTCAGTAGTCCAAAGTTAGCGTTTTTCCCATATCAGCTGAGAAACTGAGTTTTAACTATCCAAATGACTAGAAAATTGAAAATAAAACTTAAAAGGAACTTGGGCAACGTGCATGTGCTCACACTGCATTTCTGGCAAAAATTTATCATCTAGACATCCTACGCGTAGGATGTCTTTTTCATCAGAATTTGGTGATACTTGACATGCTGATGGTCCTTTGTCTGTACAACATAGCTATGTGCTTAGAATTGGATTTGGGCATCAAAAAGTGGATTTTTAGGTAGATTCAGACTTTAGGTCACAAATTGGGTAGAATGTCCATAACAGGTAGTAAATGATATCCAAATGGGCTGAAAATTGATATATGGGCTCCTTGCACCATGGTATTGGCTCCCATGATGTCATTCTTTGCACAGAAGTTCAAAAACATGCTTGAGACATCCTACGTGTAGGATGTGTATTTCATCAAAATGGCTTGGGATTTGTTCTGTGGGTAGTCCTTGGCATGTACAACATGGCCATGCTCTTGGTTTTTGATTTGGACAAGAATTGATGTTGGTAAGACCCTGTGTAGTGTTTTTGGGCTCATAAAGTGTATCTTGAAAGTGTTGGGGGTCAAAAAATGATTATAATGGCTTCAAACTTGGTATATGAGCTCTTGAAGATGATGTGATAAGATCTGGAATGTAAAAACACCCTATGTAGGCCAAAAATGTCAAATAGACATCCTACTCGTAGGATGTCTACTTCATCATTTCTTGCAGGTGACCACACAGGTTGGTTGGCTATGTGCTCATGAATGTGTTGTGCAAGTTTCATGTAATTTGGACAAGTTTTGGTAGGTCTATGGCCCATTATTTCCTCTATGCCCTAACTTTGCGTTTTTTCATGCATATGAGGTCAATGTTGGTCCAAATGTGATGAAACTTGGTGGCTAGCATGTAAAGGCTATTCAAAAAATGTGTGTGGTGAGAAATGTTGGGTTCTATGTCCAGAAATGGCCTTGAGACATCCTACACGTAGGATGTCTCCTGATGATTTTTTCATGGAAACTGTCACTAGTGCCTGCCCTTAGTCCCCCTGAGTCCCTTTTAAGCCTAATTTCAAGAAAAAAGTCAAATGGATGGAAAGTAACTCCCTGTGCGGATTTCAGAGCGTCCGAGCCATTTTCTAACTTTTGGAGTGCTTTTCGGCGATGAAATTTCTTGATGTTGGTCTCCATAGCTTCCCGATCCCTTGGGGATCCTTGTCGTATGGTTTTTGTCGACTTTGGCCTCATCGGAGCTCCATTTGGCAATTTATCACCCTAGAAGCACCCGTGGTTGCGTTTACATGTCTTCGATGACTTGTGGTGGTCTACCACCATAGGACTCGGTTGTTGATGGTCTAGGAAAGCCGCTCGTGAAGTTTGGTGGCAAACGGACATGCGGTTTGGCCGTGATAGCTATTTGACGCTTTGTGTGTATGATGCCGTTTCTGAAGTTTAGTGCCGCTTCGGGTTACCTTTTGGTCATGTGGGCTACATAGACTTGTCGAGCATGTCGAGATGCTCCTACCCATGAGTTTGGGTAGCATTTGGGCGCTTTTCTGCCGATTTCCCATTTGGTGGCCTCTTGCGGGATTCTACGAATTAGGGTTTTTCCGATGGTTTTCTACTGCCTTTGGACATCCAAGACTGGTCTCCTATTCTAGGTTAAGCTGCCAATGAAGTCTCGTTGCTTTTGGGTTAGCCGTTAGGTGGCCACTTCTACTTGTAGGTCTCTACTGCCTGCTTTGTGTGTGAACCCTACGCTAGTTTTCGCGACAAAACGACAAACATGCACGAAAATCTCAAGGTGGTGACCCTACCTCTCATGTCTGAAGCGCATCGGGTAGTCGTGCACGTCGTAGAAGCTGCTGGAAGGTCCGCTTGCTCTAGGTGGCAGAAGCTCTCTCTCAAAGGTCAATAGTGAAAATGAGCTAAAAATGAGATGAAAATTTCTTATAATGGAGATCCCCGAACCACTTTTCATGAAATTTGACATGTGCTCCCAACTTCTTGTGAGATGCCGTTAAGGCTCAAAAATTTCTTGATTTGGACTTCATTTGCCCTGTTTACCAGAAATTTGGCATTTCGGTCAAAATCTGGCCAAAACACGCTTTTCGCTCCAGTCTCATAATTGCACCCCCACTGGACCATAGGTTTTCCTATAGTCACTGATCATCCTCGTATTTTTTATTTTTCATTACGACTGTTTTTCACTTGCTTTTTGTATTTTTTGAAGTTTTTCTACCGAAAATTAGCAAAATAAAAATGAAAATAGCAAATCAAATCCAGAAAATCCCCAAAAATCATAATAAATCAAAAACATCACCGAAAAACATTATATACACTCACATGCAGTTTTTATGGCCGGATTTCTTCGTTTTACCAATATTTTGCCCGAAAAATGGCTATTTCTACTTATATACACACACTTAGGGGCTTGATTTGGCGTTTGGCCCCATACTCCTGTAGATTCATGCTGTATAAGGGCATATGTACTTGGGTTAGTCCAGAAAATTTTGCAATCAAACAACAACCCTTAAAAATAGTCGAAAATCATGCCCTTTTTTGCTCTTTCTGATATTGGGTCCGCATTTGAGAATGCCTCCCCCCCTCCTAGCCAGAGTCCTCCCAGACGATGAGGTATCGCCTCGGAGTATGTGCCATGTATAGGTTGAAAAAATTGTGCTAATGCTTGGCCGATTAATGTGGCCCTATTTTATGCATACTCGGTCAATGTATGGAAAAATTAATGTTGTGCAAGAGAAGGGTATAAGAAAGATGCTTATTGGCATTCGCCGTCGAGGTTTCCTATTTTCTTTGCAAGAAATAGCTGTAACTTTACTGCTCTTTGTTTGATTGTCTTTCGGGCAAAGGTCGCTTGCTATGCCGCTACTGTTGATATGGCCATAGTTATCTCTTTGGAGAGAATTGGCTTGGCGAAATTGGCCGTTGACCTTATCTCTTTTGCTTTCCACTGGTAGCTTGTCTTTGCCAGTTTTTGTAGGTTTCTTGCTACTTCCTTGGTTGCCACTGTTTTGTTTCTTATTGGCATCCACATAAGTCGATTTGCTGATTGCAAATGCAGCTGTCTGCCTTGCGATGTTGCTTGTACTGAAGGGAGTTCCTGGTGCTTCGGTTTTGGTATCCAAATGCAAGTCGCATTTGAGTTATTGCTGAGCATTTTCTTTGGGATCCATATCTGTTTTATGCCCTTGGTGTTTGTTTGAACTATTGGCTTATGTTGACTTCCTCCGTTGTCTTGTTTTATGTCTGCCATGTCATTTCTATCCTTCCTCATCCATACTTGTTTCTATTGTTTTGGTACCCTCGATCTTTTTACTGTGGAGGTTGGTGACTTCGTATGTTTGTAGTGAGCATGGTTGGCTTCCTATTTGTTAGCCTTGGGTATCATTTTGTTCTTTAGCAGCATCCTTACTTTTGGCTCTTTTTCCATTGATTGCATTGCTGGCAGCTGATTCTTCTGGGGTTGCTGAGCAAAGGCTATTACCTGTTGTTCTTGTGCATGCTGAATTTTGACTGCATTTGCATTCCAATCTATCTGCACATTGTACTCTTTTTTCCAAGGTTGTCCCAACAACATGCGGTGTTTTGTGCTTTCATCTTTGACTACATAAAACTTGTGTGGGTAAATATATTGATGTACTTGTACATGCAATATAATCCAGCCCAATGTTTTCAACGAGTGTGATGTACTACTTTTCAGCACTTGTGGAGTAGGATGAAGTTGACTTGTGGACTTGAGTTGTTTGTATAATCTGTAAGAGATTAAATTTGCTTGAGCTCTAGAATCAAGCAATGTCCTCGATTCAACTTGATTGCCGCCTGCTTTGACTGCAATTATTGGCTCCACTATGTCGTCATCAAACTTCGTTAGTCGGATGGCATTGATTTTCAATGGTGCTCCACATTGTTGTTGTTGTCGTAGAAGTCTTCTCTTTACAATGCATTCTTTTTCTTATGCTTGAGCTTCTTCTCGTACCCTCTGCTTCTCCTTCATTCGTTGTTTTCCTTGATGGATTTGTTGAAGCATATCCTGTGTTAGTGGTAAATGATATTTCTTCAATCGACATCCACTAATCCAATTTGGCATTTCTTCACCTGCTAATGTAGAAAGCTTGACAGCTCCGCTTTGTGATAGGTCACTAATCACAAAGGGTCCCATCCCTCTCTTTTTAAGTTTCTTGGCATGTTGCTTCAAAGTATAAACAAGTACATAATCACCTATTTTGAAATCTTTCGTGCGCACATGCTTGTCAAAAAACTCTTTTTGTCTTCTCTTTTTAGCATAGATTGAAGCTACAACTCTCAAGCAGAGTTCATCTAGCTTTTCAAGGTCATATATTCTTGAAGAGAGCTCATGCCCTATCCATTCTAGGCGTTTCACTACTCGTAGAGTTGGAATTAAAAGCTCTATGGGTAATATAGCATTTAGGCCAAACACCATGTTGTACGGTGTCATTCCTATCGATGTTTTGTAAGCTACCCTGTATGCCCATAGTGTTGAGTGTAGCTGCTGATCCCAATCTGTTCTTGTCTCTAATACAATTTTAGTGAGAACTGTGCATAGTGTTTTATTTGTGGCCTCAACTTGTCCATTTTCCTGTGGACGGTATGGAGCAGATTTTCTATGTATGACCATGAATTCCTCTAGCAGATATTCAATGACTTCATTAAGAAAATGTGCTCCACGATCATTGACAAATTCTATTGGTAAACCGTATCCTACAAAAACATTCTCATACAAAAATTTCTTAGTGGTCCGTGCATCTACTTTTTGTGTTGCCTTGGCTTCCATTCATTTTGTGAGATAGTCATAGCCACAATGATATTGTGGGTATGGGTGTGATATGCAGGGGGTGAATTAGGCCCCACAAAATCAATGCCCCATTTTGCAAATGCCCTTGCCCCCATCATTGGCCATAGTGGCATCTCATCTCTCTTTATCGGCACCTTGGTGCACTGACATGCGTCACAACGCTTTACAAACTCTTCAGCATCCATATGCAACGTAGGCCACCATATTCCTATGGTCAAGACAATTTTTTCCATCTTATCGCCCGAAAAATGGCCTCCACTTATACCTCCATGTGTGTGTTCTAGAAGCAGCAGGTATTCACTTTCACTTGCACAAATTCTAAGTTGATTGTCCTTTCCTCGCTTATAGAGTTGGTTCCTAATTAACTGAAAGTCCCGAGCCTCCAGCTCTATAGCCCTTTTCCATGCTCTTGTTATGTTTTGAGGAAACATCCTTGTGGTTAAGAAATCAATAATATATTGACTCCATGCAGGTGCAATGTTTACCTGAAACATTGTCGCGTGATCCACTGGTCGTTTGGCACTACCTATAGTACAATTGTTAACATAAGCATGTGTGTCCGCATACATAGTTGGCCAATAAACCCCTAACTGTTTCAGTCTCTGGTGTGTTTTCACTGTTGAACAATGAAATGCACAATCTTGTACATGTGCTTCTTCAAGGTAACACTTGAATTCTTCCGGATTTATACATAATCGTAGAATTTGGTCCGATCCTAGATGATATAGCAGACTTGCAATCAACTGGAAGTTTTTTGTTTGTCGAATTATTTTTTTTTTGGATCTGTCTTCCGTGTTATCAAACCTACCTCCAAAGGAAAGAACGCTAACAATTTCCTGAGACCATTTGGGTATCATTTCAATATTGAAAAGATAAGCATCTGGTATGTCATCATCCACTCCTTCAGGAGCTTCCCCGTTGTGTAGCCTTGAAAGATGATCCGCCCGTAGATGGGTTTTACCCTTTTTGACCACCACTATGAAATCAAACTCTAGCAATATAATAAACCAGCGTACAATTCTCCCTGTATTGCATGGTTTATTTACCTGATACAAAAGAGCTTGATGATCTGTGAAGAACACAAATTTGTTTGCGAGCAACTAATGCCGAAATTTCTTTACAGCATAAATCATTCCTAACCCCTCTATTTCGGTGGTTGTGTAGTTCTTTTCCGCACTGTTTAACTGTCAGCTTGCATAACAAACAGGAAAATCCATTGTTCCGTCTCCAGGTTGAGCCAGAATACTCCCGATTTCATATGCAAAAGCATCAATGTGAACATGGAATATCTTTTCCCAATCTGGTGCTTTAAGTACAGGTGCTGATACAAGGTTTTCCTTCAGCTTTTGGAATGAAGTTTCACACTCCTCAGTCCAGTGGAAATTGACTAGCAAACAATACAGAGGGTGTGCGAGGACTGCATACATATATATGAATCTTCGAGAATACCCACAGTGTCCCATGAAGGATTTCACTTGTTTTGCATTAGTAGGCTTGGGTAGGTCTACTATGACTTAGACTTTGTCTAGGTCAGTGGTTATGCTATTTCTTGAGACAACGTGTCCTAAGATGCGGCCTTGCCTAACCATAAAAATACACTTTTTGGGTTAAGACAGATTCGATATGTCGTGCATTTTTCAAATACCTTTTGTAAATGGTCAATATGTTCCTCTCGTAGAAGAGAGTATACACAAAGATCATCCATGTATATTTCTAAGAATATTCTCAGTTATTCTTTGAACGCGTGCGTCATTAACCTTTGAAAGGTCACTGGGGCATTAGTTAAGCCAAACGGTATAACTCGATACACATATATTCCCCATTTTGTAGCAAACGTTGTTTTGTGTTGATCCTCCATTGCAATTGCCAGTTGGTTGTATCCTGAAAACCCATCTAGAAAGGAATAAGCCCGTTTTCCGGCCACCCTCTCAAGTACATGTTCTGTGATTGGCAAGGGATAATTATCCCTTATGGTGGTTGCATTTACCTTTTTGAGGTTCACACATACTCACAGTTTTCCGGTCTTTTTGGGGACTACCACAATGGGTGACACCCAATCTGTGTGCTCGATTTCATAGATGACTTTAGCTTCCATAAGCTTGTCAATCTCCTCTTTGATTCGTTTAGCAAATGTGTCATTATATGTATAAGGACGTTGTTTGCTAGGTTTTGCATCTGATTTCAAAGGAATTGTATGTTGGCATATCAATGGATCAACTCCCTTGAGGTCTTTGTAGGACCATGCAAACACACTTTATACTTCTTGAGAAGTTGTGTTAGACGTTCTTCTTCTTCAGGATCAAAATTGGTTGCGATATAGACCGGTTGAGGCTTCTCACTTGGTTCAGCGAGGTCTATCCTTTTTGCATTTTCCAGCCCATCATAAGATTCTTGGTTTGTTCTTTCCCTCACTGGTGCTGTCACTAGTGTGACGGTACATTCATGTGACGGTACATTCATGTTTCCCTTTTCTGACTCCCCTTTACCATCACTATCTCCCTCAGTAGTCCATTCCTCTTGTAAAGACCGTTTCAGTTCTTGGTATTTCTGTTTACGCTCCAGTTTGGTCAATTCTTGCTCTTCCGTTGTTTCTTTTTTTAATTTTTTAGATTTTTGTGATTTTGTTTCTGTACTAGCTTTACGTACTTGTCTTTTTTCCTCTCACGTTCTTTCCCTTCGAACTTTTGAGAATCTTCCCCATATTTGATCTTTTATACAATGTTCTACTTTTACAAGCATCAAATAGTGAGTTTTAACTTTTATCCTGGGCATCAGGTTCTCTCTCGCTTTGTTTCCTGCTCGTTTCCTCCCATAGCGTTCCTGGCGTCTAGGGTGCTGATTAGAAAAATCATAAAACTTGATATTCTCTGTTTTCTCCCCACGCTCACTTGAGTTGTCTGAACACTCATTATCTGCATCATTGTTTACTTCCAGATGTTCAGAGGAGTTATAAAACTCTTCTTGTTCTGGTGGTTCTATCGTCTCATCTCCTCCTGGTATAATGCTTACCATGTAGTGGGGTAGCACACCATAGCCATCCTTATCGCAAAATTTTGTTGTTGGACTATCTGTAATGGTATAGATATCCAATGTTGCCAGTATGTGTTCCCATTCTAGAGGTTCCAAGGCATCTTCAGGAAAAGTTTATGGAATATAATCCTTGTCCTCAACCGCTCTTTCTAAGACGCATTCCTCTCTTTTTAATCTCCCACAATGTGAAGCTCCGTACATCCATAGTTCTTTTTGTTTCCCTAACCATGCTGGGAGTTCTGACCCTGATAATGTAGCTGAATCAAACTCTACTACTGGTGTCTGGTTCACATCCTTGTAACTATGGTCTTTTAGGTGTATTTTGGTTGTTTTCTCGCCATGTCTGAGGTATATGTGGTCATAACCCCAATCCTGGAACATCTTCAATTGTCTCATGAATGGTCTTCCCAAGATGATGTTATAATTGTTCTTCTTGTCGAAATCGACTATTGTAAATGTATGATCATACTCAATTCCGCACGAAGTGACAATCACTTTTTCTAAGAGTCCTAGAGGCTTCTCCATGAAC
Organism: Adiantum capillus-veneris; assembly: GCF_014529385.1. Taxonomy (NCBI): domain Eukaryota; kingdom Viridiplantae; phylum Streptophyta; class Polypodiopsida; order Polypodiales; family Pteridaceae; genus Adiantum; species Adiantum capillus-veneris. Next base: position 11,131,807 of record NC_140955.1, read on the forward strand.
CCATTTGCCAATTGCAATTTCATTCTGGTAGCTCTCAAAGCTAGTTTTTCCCATTTTTTCCAGATTTCCTTGGTGGCGATAGCAACTCCCGCTCCACTATCAAGAGTAGCTTTGGAAACTATTCCTTGGAATTCTACTGGTAGTGTGGTGTTTCCATCTTCTCCCTCGCAATACTCTCCAACCTTGTTTAATGGTACTGGCCTAGTGTTTAGTTGAGGCCTATCCAATTCTCTGATCCCTTCCTGAAGCTTTGAGGTGGGGTCTTTCACTCCAATTTTTTCTAGGCATTTTCCTACTGTGGTCCACATGTTTGGTCGTAACCTTAGGAGTTCGGTTAATGTGATTGTGCATACCACCGGGGTGGACAATAACTCAATCAACCCTTGTGAACCCATCACTTTGTTAGAAGAAAGTCTTTGAGATGGGATTGCTCTCACTTCAGACTTGGATTCGTACTCTCCTAGGTAAGAGGGTAGAGTTTTTAGTGAGTCTGGTTGGCTGTGCCCCGAACTAATTGATCCCTGGTCTCCCCCTTGTGAATGTATATCAAAGTTCATTTGTGATCTTGCCTCAAATTCTTCAACAGGAGGTAAGATCTCATTTTTCTCTTTTCTCATGATGTTCATGTGGTTACTCACCCTATTAGCTTCGTTGGCCTCACGGATTTGCTTCCACAGATCATCTAGATCGTTACAGTCCTTACCCATTTCTGCCAATGTTTTAGACTAGAACCCGTCACTTGCCTCATCTGTTGTATTTGGCACTATGATAGGCTCTCCCGTAGACTCATAGGCATTCGTGAGTCTTTCCTTCGTTTCTACTTGTTTCTCTAAAGCTGGTTGGATAGGGGTTGGAGCTGGTACTTCATGCCAATTTGCAGGTTTACCAAGCAGGTTTTCCATCAAAGATTGAGTTGTTTCAATCATCTTTCTACACATTTCCAACCTCTATTTTTCTATTTCAACATATGGATAAGTCATCCATCTTTGCTCTTGGGTTTGGTATCTTTTGAGTCTGCCTTCCTAATCTTTTAGAAGTGTATCCAAGTGCTCATTTACCTTGTCTGCCAGTACTGATCCTCCTGATCCTGCGCTTTTGGGTTCTGCTATTTCCTTGGGTGCTATGGTTGCCACAGTGTGTGAGCTTAAGCTAGCTAGATCCTCTAACCCCTCTAATCTATCCTTTGTGTGTTTTAACTCCTTGGATAGAGCCATTTGCTCTCGTTCTTTCCTGGATTTCATACGCGCCTTTCTAGCTTTCCAAGTACTTCTATGATTTTTCGTTTCTAAACTTGGGGCATCAGTTTTTGGCTCTTCAATTAGGGCTTCGTTCCTCATTCTTTGAGCTTGGGCTCGTGTCACCGCCTAAATAGGTATGATTGTTTCATTTTCTGACCCTCCACTGGAAGGCACTGCTTCCAGCATGTTCAAGGTAGTTTTTTCTCCTTTGCTCGGGTTCTTAGGGCAATCAAGAATCAAATGAGTAACTCCACACTCGGTGCAATATGCGTTGACTCTAATGATTTCATCATGAGGACAGTCTCTTAGCCAATGGTCTCCACCACACTTGTTGCAGGGTCCCTTGGGCTATTGAGGTGTTCCTTGAGCTCCTCTTTGTTGGTATGCATATCTTTGTCCGCCCATGTCTCCGTTGCCTATAAACAACAATATTGGTTCATCTAAGTTGTATCTTTCTTCTCTTGCTGCGTGTGCAGTCGTTGGTGGTCCTGTATTTCCTATCATGCTCCATGGTTCTGGTGTCGAGGGTTCTTTTGGTGGATAATAGATAGGGTTTGCCTCATATCCATTGGGATCTTCATAATATGCATGCATAGGCACCAAAGCCTTCTCTTCTGATTCGGTTATTGTTGGTGTGTATCTTATACCGACTGGTCGTAATCCCGGTAGGGGTGGTTGTTGCCCCAACACTGGTTGTGGTCTTTCTACACCTACAAGTCATGGTAGGTTGCCTGATTGATACCTAGGCATCGGTGGAACTTGAGGAGAAGCTACCTGAGCTTGAAGAGCGTAAGGTCTCTCTCTCACATATCCCTTGTTATAATAACATTCCTCCGTCCCATGGTTTGTCCATTTTTGTTCAAGTTAATCTTTTTTAGCACTTCCTCTACAAGCTGCTCCTAGTTTACAGCTACTTCTCCTTTCTGGGCTGTCTTAGAAGACTTGCTTCCACTTTGTTGTAAAGATGAATCGTCGTCAAGGTCCTTGAACTCCCCCTCTTTGTAGACCGCACAATTGTCCACAAGGTAAAGAGCCTCCTTAGTTAACTCATTCAACGTCGTGCTCCTCTTCATATGTAAGTCCTTCTGGAGATCTGCATTCCTTAGTCCTTGGATAAATATAAGCATAAGTCTGGACTGAGTCGGCAGTTCTTCCACAGGGCAGAACTTAACATACCTTTTTAGTCTTAGGGCTCCCTTTCGCACATATTCCCCGTCTTTCTGTTTGAATTTATGGATTTGTGAGACGGTATTATGAGCTATCCCCCTTTGTGAGAATTCCTCGATAAACTCGTCAAACACCTCCTCCATAGACTCAAAGTCTCTACTCTCCACAGAGTCAAACCAAGTAGCAGCGTCATCCTCTAGGGTTAGTCCAAACCCTGCAAATTGGGTAGGGAAGTCTAACACCTCTTCCGCTCTAATTACACGCACAAAGGCTGCTACATAGTCTCTTGGATCTCTGTTTCCCGTGTATTTCTTGTTTACCCATTTTTGCACTTGAGAAGGTCTAATTCTACGATGGTCTACAAACCTCATCATTAGATCTCCACGTCCTAATCGATATACCTCCTCTAGTCTTCTATAGTAAGCTGGTTCCTTTCCCAATGGTGCTCCTAAGCCATAATTTCTAACAGTTCTTGCAAGAGATGGTTCCTCTCTTCGAACTTGTTCTATGGGTGGTCTTCCAGGCTCTATTGACCCTTGAGTTTTTGGTTTACTCTCTCCTTGATACCTTGAATAGAGTGGTGGTTCTTGAAAATCCCTTAGCCCTCGTGCGGCTTAATAACCATCTCGATTTAGGTCTTGCTCCAATGTTGCACTCTGTCGAAGCCATGCCTGCAAAGATGGCTGAGTTGCTGGTTGGTTTTGGTTGTTGAATGTCTGCGGTCGGGTAGAATGTGAGGTAGCATCATACTCCTCTGAAAAGGGATTTGTAGACTTACTAGGGGTGTAGCTGGCTCTTAGCACTTCATCAGGGGCATATGTTGATGCTCATGGAACTGTTGCCTTTTCTACCTCCTCAGGGAGAATACGTTGGTATCCCCGCACGTATCTATCAACAAAAACTATATCCTTCCCCATAGCAATTTCATAAGAGAATAAGTAAAGAACCTTGTCTTTACTTAACTCGTTTGGGTATGGTTATTTGCAGAAAAAGTAAGAGACTATTCCCTTGCTCTCATGCTTGTAGATTCCCACGTTCTCATTATAAGTTGAAACCCTGGTTCTTTTCTTATCATACATAAAAATTTCTCCAGGTCGATCAATGTTTGGTGGCGGTTCTTGAGTTTTTGAAACCATTTTTCCTTTCGCCACGTCGTTATCTCCATATCTGTTGTAATCTTCAGGGTTACTAACTATCAGATAGTGGTTCCCCTTTTTGTCTCGGAATCTATCTTCATCATCATAGACTCGAATTATCTCCAATCTTTGAGCCGGTCTTTCTTCAATACAAACGCACTTGCGTCCTCGATAGTCAGAATAGACTAGGGATCCCCTCGAGTTTGTTCGCTCTAAGAAGATCACAGTGAACTTGGAATCATTCAAAGGATTTTGGGAGGTGCTTCCTCCTGGCATTGGTCCATCATAGGTAAAAACTCCTGGCTGTTGTCTACCCATCATGAAGAAAGATTTGTCTAACGAAGTGTCACTATCACTAATCTCCTCAATAATCGGTGCTAGTGGATCTAGCCTTGCCTGAGTTACACTCTCCTCGGTGGACACTAAGCTATCTTGGTCACCTGCCACCTTATGGTCTCTAAAAATGTATCTTCCTGACCTTAAATTCATCAAACTTATCAATGCAATTTATCACAAATCCAACCACTCACCTGACCCCGGGGAGGTCACCTAAGAAAAATGTAACCTATCACGTGATTTCAACAGAAGGGTATTTAAAGTTCTTGAAACTTACAGAAATACATTAGGAGAAATATGAACCTTGCATGGGCCTTGTAAGGAATCCTAATTTTTAGGGATTAAGGCTAATGTTGTGTGGGGTTTAGGGGGCAAGGGCATTGAAGAAGGTAGTTTTGAGTAGGATTTTCTAGCCTTTTTTTTAGACAAATGTAGGATGTGGACCTAAAGGGTTACTTTCTCTCTCTAGATTTTTTTAAAGTGAAGGAAGCATAGGGGTGTGTCCACATCAGCAAAAACGTGGGTCACAAAGAGACAAAATTTGACTTAAAAAAAAATAAATCATTTTTACTTGTTTCTAACTTAAAACTCCCTCCCCATTAGGAAAAATTTGGACTCACAAAGGGGCCCTTTAAGGAGTTTATCTTTACCTCTCTCTACCAAAATGGGCACATGGATAAATTTTTGCAAACAAACTCCAAAGTTGGCGGAGGTTTGACAGTTAGAATGTCCTCTTCAAGCTCTATCTACTGATATATAGCACACCATGATATTCCTCATATTTTAGAAGATTATTTTTTTTATTCACCTATGATATGACAACTCTGTCGGAATCTAAGTGAATCAAAAAAAGAATATTCTTAAAAATGAGGAATCTCATGGCATGCTATATATCAGTAGATAGAGCTTGAAGAGGACATTCTAATTGTCAAACCTCTACCAACTTTGGAGTTTGTTTGCAAAAAATTTATCCATGCGCCCATTTTGGTAGAGAGAGGTAAAGTCAAACTCCTTACAGGGCCCCTTTGTAAGTCCAAATTTTGCCTGATGAACATATATACATATCCAAAAATCATTTTTTGACCCATTTTTTAACCCACAAGCTTAGAAAGTCCATTTTTTCAAAACTCTTTTCCCCCAAAATGTAATAAACATTTTGTTCTCTCCTCCTCCTCTCTCCTCCCTCCTCCCTCCTCTTTCTCTCTCCCTCTCCTCTCCCTCCCTGCCCCTACCTTCCTCCTCCTCCCCAATCTCTCCCTCCCCCCCCTCCCTCCTTCTCTCCTCCCATCTTCCTCAACCTCTCTAGCCTTCCCCCTCTATCTTTTCATCATTTTCTTCCTCACGCAACAGCTTCCATGGTGCTCACGGACATCACAAATGGTTTGCTTCTTCCGCCACGTACTCCGCACACCAAAAGCATACATATTCGCTTACCCACGGCATTTGCATCGAAGACCACTAGTGAAGGTGATCAAAGGTCATCACAGGAATGTCGCACCGCTTGTGAGACCAATGTTGACATTTGGGTGGATGGCCATTTGTACCCTTACGATCCTATAAGCCGCTTCCATCCACCATTTAATAGCCTTTCCACATTTCTTCAATTTCTTGGGAGGGGAGAAGCAGGTTTGTTAGGCTATTGCAAGCGGTTGTGTATGGGTCCAGGTACTTCTTTGCATATGTGGATGCACGAATGTCAAGCTCTTCACCTCAAGACGACGGCATTACAAGAGAGTGTTGCCTCTTCGGAGAGGGTAGTTAAAACTCTTGAACAACAAATGCAAGAAAAGGAGTCCCACATCTAGAAGCTTACCAACACCATCACATACTTGAAAGAAACACCCCTTGGTGCAAGGGAATGCAAACGCATGTATTCATCCATTGAAACTCTTGCACATTCGGGAGGAGCACGCAAACGATGAGTTACAGCCACAAGGTGATTTGGTCTTTACTTGCATGATGCATTCTTACTTCACACTATTTTCTAACATTTATGTTTATTTGTTTCTAGAAACTTCATCCAGGAGGCATGCGGTGGAACAAGCCAAGATGATCGAGTCAACCTTCTCACTAGTTGTCTCAATACCCAAGACGTGATTTCTATCTTACAATCACCTGGAGGTAAGCACATTAAGGATGCAGTCACCAAGGACCTTATGCGTAAATTAAGAAATGTGGTTAGTGATGATGACGTTCAACAAGCTTGTAATGGGGCTGGAATCAGCACCAAAGCCTATCAGGCTATTTTCCAACTCCTAAAGGATGCCCTCAAAGAACATGGAATTGTGAAAAACCTATTTCCCGTTCCTCACAAGGTCAAGCTCACAAAGAAGGCCACAAACGAAGATGTGTTCTCCCGCATTGGGACATACCTACACATTGAGGACACAATGCCAACTTCCCTTTATGCTTCGTGCGTAACAAAGACAAGGGAAAAAGGTAAGAAACAATCCATAAGACCTTTAGGGAAGGGCTTTCCTTACACAATGTGGAACAATATTTTCATGGATCTTAGAAGGCTTCAAGAAGCCATGCTTAGATTTTACGAGTTACCTGAAGAAGGTGACACACTTTACTTTTTTCTTTGGTACTATTATTATCATAGACTCTGAAGTTTAAGGTCTTAGCACTATTTATTTTGTAGTGCTTGGTACAAAAGTCGCTTTTGTGCTGAAACTCGATGAGTGTCAAATAGTGAAAGGCCGAAGGCTAGAGAGGCTAAGTGTCACTCTAATGAACAAGGCCCTTCTACAAACCAAGCGAAGGGATTCAGTCGAGCCATCTCCCACCCCATATTTTAGCGTGCAATCAGAGAAAGACATTTGGTGGCTGGGTGCTATTGAGGTGCCCAAAGAGACCAATGGAGTACTTTCATGGAGTACTTTCAAAGAGACCAATGGAGTACTTTCATGGATTTTTGAGAGAACTCCATGGATCACAGAAGTAATACACTCCCAAATTGCAGGTCAGAAGTTGGAGATTGAGGGTTTTGGTAGTTATGATGTGGAGTGGCACTTAGGTGGGGATTTGAAGACCATTAAGTGTTTGCTTGGCTGCAAACAAGGGGCTTCTTCTCTCATGCCTTGTCCATTTTTCACTCGAGGGTACAAACCTAATGGAAAAAAATCACATAAGAGCACTACAAAGTGCGGTTCCATGCTTCCATGGCAAGGGCATGGAGAACAAGGGTTAGATTGTCGTGATGTCGAAGATGAAGGTAGAGAATGGGAAGCGTCTATTCTGAGATGTCCCATGCTCAATGCCCCAGACCGTGATCAAAAGGACCACGCTTGGAATCCAATCTTTCGATTTCCTCTATCGAATGTACATTTTTGTACATTACACGCATTCATGCGCATTTTTAATAGGCTATTGAAGCTCCACATTGACTATGCTTTCACAATGAAACCGTTGGAAAAGTCCCAGGAAGCGATCGAAAGAGTGGAGGTACTCTTGAATTCCATTGGCTGTCCCGGTGGAAATGTGTCTATCGTTGCTGCAAAGAACTCAGGGGAGGCCCATGAAATTGCTCAACAAGTGTCAATGAGTGAACAAAAAGCTAGACACTTTTTGAAGAAAGTTTCCCAAGGAAAGCCAAGTCAATATGATGCTCAAAACAGCTCCAACCAGCAGGCAGGTAACCTTTGGGAGCTTTGGAAGGAGTTATGCAAAGCTACTACTGACAATGATTCAAATGGTGAGCTTGCAAACAAGCGCAAGCAAGTTTGGGCACATTTTGATAAAATGGTCAAGCTTATAGGCCTTAACAGCACAACAGAAGAACAACGCCAATCATTTCAAGAAGCCTTGTCGGATTTTACCAAGGTCTTTACCCTTTCTTGGGGTGAAAATAACATCACACATTACATGGTAAGTCATTTTACATGGTGTATTCATTACAAGGGATTGTTTTTATTTAATAATGTGGATCGTTTACTCATGTGAACAGCATATCTTGTTTGCGTATGGTGCTTTTTTTATGCACAAGTATGGATCGCTTGAAATTTTTAGCACTCAAGGCATGGAGAAGTCCCATTATCGAGCAAGGGGAGTGTACTTCAAAAATACTCGACATGGTGGTGGAATGGTGCAATCCAATTATTTGGAGGAGATGTTCAATTGGTTTTTTCGCACAACATTTGCTCGTAAGATCACAATGGAGCGTGCGCGACAATCCAAGATTGCTATTGAAGTGCGGAAATGGAGTCGTCAAGAGCATAGCAACAAGTGGAAAATGTTGCAAGGTCCCACCGAGCATGCTGCATGGTGGCGATGTAGAGTGCGACAAGGATCAAAGTGGATATTGCGCGAGTCACTAAACGTGAACACAGGGTCCAACTCTTAGCGACATGTTTATTTAAAAAATAATACTTTTTAAAAAAAAATTAGTGTGAACAGGGCCCTTATAAATATTGCATGCTCTCATAAACCACTCATTTCTTAAGAACAGGTGAGCTCTTACCGACGAAATGGCGTGCACCAAACTAACCACGAAAGAGCATCCACCTGCCAACAAAAACACCCTCCAAGGATGTGAGAAGCCATCATGTCTTAAAGGCACAAGAAAACGTCCACGAATGCTTGGCCGTTCCAGGAACTCATCTGGTAGTGGGCATGGTGGTAGGGCACGAGAGTCACTGAGGACTGTTGAATCTCCACCTCCTCAAGATATAACACCTAGAATGAGAATGAAGCAACGTACCCAGCGTTGGAGAGAAGAAGAGGACCAACAAACAACAGAGTCCGATAGGGAGCAGCCGTCGCGCCACCAATCACAAGCATGACCATCCAGGACTCGGGTGTTCCATACAGACACTAAATCAGAGAGTGAGCCACCATGGCTGTGAGAAAAAATACTGCGCACACATCGGGTGGCCGTTGGGGGGAAGACATTGCCTGGAGGCCAGGGAGCTCTCCCCACACAACAAGATCGGCAGCCAAGGGAAGAGGAAGAATCAGAAGAGGCTGCAGAACCAGCCCCTAATCATGTAAACATGCGCAAGTCTAAGTTTTTCAAAAAGCCTAAATGCCGCCCGCCAGCAAATGTGCAAGTGCCCCTAAGACAACCGCAGCGGCGCCGAAAAATAGCAAGGGCATTTGCAGAAATCCGCCACTACCAGAAGACGACGGAGCTTTTGATTGGACGTGCCCCCTTTGCTCGCACTGTGAAGGAGGTGCTTCAAAGCTATGGAAATGAGTATAGAATGCAAGCAATAGCGCTAGAGGCTATTCAAGAAGCTGCAGAGACCCACATCATTTCGGTGTTGGAAGATACCAACCTATGCACCATACATACAAAGCGAGTGACAATACAGCCAAACGATATGCAGCTTGCACGTCGATTGCGACGAGACTTCGAGCATTAGCCGAAGTTACCCCTTTTTTTGTATTGCACACCCTTATCTTTGTAATGATTTGACTTTCCAATGACAATATGATCAACAGTTGTGTCTACTGTGTCTATTATCTTTGTAATGAAATGACTTTGTAATTTCAAGTTCTGTATGTAATTTCAGTCAATTTCAGTAAATTTGTGCTTTTTAAGTACCCTTGGGGTGTACTAGGTAGAGCTAAAGCCCCATGGAGGTCACCTAATAAAAATGTAACCTATCACGTGAGTTCAACAGAAGGGTATTTAAAGTCCTTGAAACATACATAAATATATATATAAAAGGGTATTGTTTTTTCAAATTTAAAAAAAACGTACAGATTTTAAGAGAAAAGGGTATATTATATTCCTAAAAGATTTCACGGATAAGGGGTTTTACAAACATGTCTTGAACGCACGTGATATGGTAGTTTTACACATAGTGAACCCCCCGAGGCTAAAGCAGGTGATAGTGTGCTGGAAACTTCATTTCATAATTGATTTCACCTTTTCTAGTGTCCTTGAGTGTGAACATATGTTGGAATTGCCATAGAAAGGGTGCATCTAAATTAATGATGCAAAACCAATTCATTTCAATAAATTTGTGCTTTGTAAGTATCCTAGGGGGTAGATAAGCCTACAAGGGGCAAAATAAAGCCTGGCCACAAGGGCGCTCAAATGGCCCATCCAAAATTGATGGATGGGCCATTTGTGCACCCTTGTGGCCATGCTTTTTTTGCCCTTGGTAGGCTTATCTACCCCCTAGGGAACATAAAATACTTAAATTTATTGAAATTGACTGAAATTACATACAGAACTTGAAATTACAAAGTCACTTATCAAAACAATTTTCATATCACCAATTGAAACAATTTTCAAGATTGACAAATCACATTCAAAAGAATTTGCAAGATAGAGAGACAATTTCAAATATTTTTTATTACTTCCAAAACGGTGATTTTACATCATGTATGTGAGGAGTTCATAATTTTTTTGACCATTTCCTAGCGCCTATTTTGCACGTAAGGCAACTCCCCAGTCAAGAGGGACTGTGCTATGGCCTTTGGGTCAGTTGAGCCGATGGAAGCATGTATCCCTATTTGGGCAAGCACTTTACCACGAAAGCCAGTGCCAAACGCTGTGCATACAAGGGATCTACGCACTACGAACACTTGATGCGCAGTTTGAGCAATGGTGCTCAAACACAAAAACTTGCTCAAAGCTTTTAACGACCAAGTCATAAAATGGGCTTAGGGAGTAAATTCATTATGGATAATGGCCACATCGCCAGGGGGGAGTTGTCCTAGGTAATGCGCAAGGGAAGCTTGAGGTCCAAAGCCCGTCCGCTTGCCACCCGTCCTTGCAGCAAAATCATCAACCTCCATGACATTTTGTCATAAACCGATGAAGGTTGAGAAAAAGGACAATGAAGGATAAAATAGTAACATGAAATTTAGGATACAGTTTACCTCCTGCTCCTTGTCATCCTCCTCCTTGTTGTCCTTTGCATCCAAGTCAATGCTCCCATCCACCATAGATACGACCTTTGAATCATCAGATGGGAGGTTGCATAATGGCATAGGCATCCTAGCAGCCTCAACCTTGGCTTACATGGCTTGGAATTCTTCATCAGCCACGTGCAACTGCTCTGCTGCGAGGACCTCTGCACATACAACTGCAATAGTGTCAGCAACAGAGTCCCCATCTGGCAAGAGCTTGCTTTCTAGGGCATCTGGCGTATTGTCTAAGGGACATTTGGTGTTGTTTCATAGCACGCTGAAGCATTCATCCATGCGCAGGCCAAATTCTTTCTCCAAATCATGCAGGAACACATACTCCTCCCCATCCACTAACACTAAGGAGAAGCGGCTGATTTCTACCTCTGGGATAGCCACATCCGTTAGTGGTAGTGGCACTGGAGTGTCACTAGGGCCAGCCGCAACTATGGATTTCTCAACCACTTCCTCAAGACCCCTAGGGTACTCGAGCCGGTGTGCCTTTCCTTCCGCTGCAGGGTTCATGGGGATAACCTGCTGCTCCTTGGTGTCCTTGATAAAGGACCCAACCTGAAGGTGTGGTAAGCGAAGCTCCTCCAAATCAGGTTCCTTGCTCACCAAGAAGATAAATGTTGCGAGCCGAGAAAGGTACTCCACCCCCAACTTGCGCTTCCTGAGCGCTGACACCCCTGGGGCTTGCTCGTCCAAGTAATGGCCTGCATCGGTTGCAATTTCTTGGAATCGTTGCAACCGCTTGGAGAATGGGCGATCACCTTTGTGTATATAGCGCAAAAGATCGCAAGGCACCCAGATCCCTACATGTGGGGGGATAGATACAGAATATTTTATGATGTGCTCCTCCATGAATGCAAAAATCTCGGCAAATGCATCCATGTGAAGGGCAACTGTGGCATCAAGGTCAGGGAGGCAAGTAAAAAAGGTGTGGAGGTCCAACTTCCCTTTGTATTTGGTGTCCTTGAGGAAGAGGATGAAGCGTGACAAAGGGGTGGATGTGGCTGCAAATGCAGAGGCTATGGAAGCATCCATGTCTAGCCTGGGGTGTAGACAGAGAGTGGAGGAGCTCAAGAGTTGAAAAAGTGAAAATAGTGAATGAGTTAGGTGGCCCCCCTTTTATAATGGACCCTTTTTTTAAGACATTAAAAAAAAAGGCACTTTCACCAAAAAATGATTTCTCATCCCAATGCAAAAAATTATATTCAAAGGCATGATTTGCCAAAGCAAATCATGTTGATTACAGCGGGGATCAGTTTGAAAATTGCAAGAGTTACAAAGTTATAAGATTGATAGCATAGTTCCATCCATCTCCCAGTCCTCCTCGACCTTCAGTTTGTCTTCCATTCTCTTCCCAATCTGCGGACATTCATTACAATAAGCATCCAATGATCGACAAACCATGATGTATTGAAAATGTGGTGGAAGGATTCTCACCTTGTGACCTTGTAAACGAAATTGTGCTTGTTGAAGGCCCTCAAAACCCATAATAACCAAATGTTCTCTAACATTACTGAGATTCCAATGCTTGTTCACTTGGACTGCCTCCAAAGCATCGTTGGGCATCTTCACTGCAATGTCAAAGCTTGCAATAGTGCCGTCTACAGTCTGTAAGGGAGTCCACACTCCAAGCTTGCACATCCAACGATCACAGTGAAATCGTATGTACAAGGAGGTGCGGGATTTCAAATAGCGCATTCCAATACCTGAAGCTCCAACCTTACAACGGTACCGGTCCCCGTTGTGCATGCCCTCCACAAAACCCCAGTCCTCTTCTAAAAGCCTTCCTAATTCCCCGTAATGCGCATCTTTACATACAAGCATTGTGGTAGTCTCCACAAATCCAAACTCTTTAAAAATGTGCACAAAACAATGAATAGGCAAACACCCAACTCAAGCCCACAGACCTAGAAGCTTTAGAGTATTTCAAAGAGTTTTGGACATCCATTATCATCTTTTGCTTGAAAGATGCTACCGACCACAAATCTGGCACCGGCCACTCCATACTTAATAAGGAAGTTACTTTGATAGGTTCAAGCGTTCCAAACGCTTGTGTAGAAGTAGGGACAATATAGGAGTGAGGATAGAAGAAAATCCTTCTTTGAACCAGTTTGGTTGGGCAAAGATGTGGGAACATTATTGCTCCAATATCCGCATGTATAGCATTGAATGTGCCGGAGAGACTATGTAGTGGCTGCTCCTCCACCAATGTGGATGGAAATATGACTATAAATGCATGACAAATCTTAAGTATGAATCTATGATAACATTACACTGTGATTTCACACCTAGCTTTGTATTCTCAAAACATGTACTTACAATGTGTTGGAAATCGAGGTGGTTGTTGCAAATGCATGGTTGACATTGATAAAACATGTTGCACAATGGCTACGGTCCCCTTGTCTTTGTGGTTCTTGAAGCCAAGGAGCTTTCCTTTCCAATGAAGATCCAAGTTTGCACGATTCCGCACACGATGAGGGCCAATAGCAGATGGTTGCATGTATACCCAAGCACCTTTGGTGAACTCTTGTGGCACCCACTCATCATCTACACCTCTAGTGTTGTGGCATGCAAGTGCTGTGACCTCATCCTTTGGCCGCCTTTGCGAAGTAGAGTTGTCCATGTTTGAGCAAAGAAAACTAGGAGGAGGAGAAGGACCTTGCTTGTTGCTACAATGTACAAAGGATAAAGTGATATGAGAAGGTGGATAACCCTTGCTTGGTGTGGCAATGGGAGGAGAAGGTGGATAACCTTTGCTTGCTGTGGCAATGGAAGGTGGTAGGGGAGGAGAGAGGAGCTTCCTTGCTGCAGCAATGGAGATGGTGTAGAGAGAGAGAGAGTGTTGGAGTAGAGGATGAGTGTGATGGTTGCAACCAAGGAGGGGTTGGAAAAGGGGTTCTAGAGAGAGAAAATCACTTTTTGCCTAAGAACTACTTTTGGGGGAGCTCTGGATAGCAAAAAAATATTTTTCAAAAGTTTTTTAAAAAAATTGAATTTTAGGGTTTTTGGGTGCACGTTTTGACTTTTTGAGGTGAAAAAATGCTTTTTTGACCATAAAATAGTTTTAGGGGGGTTTTAAGAATACGAAATTTGAGTTTTGAAAATTTGAAAATTTTCAAATTTTTGGGATTTTTTCAAAACCGGATCAAAAAGGAGGGAAGTTGGAGGTTCCATATGGCCCACCCACCCCCCCCCCCCCCTACCCCACCCCACCTTCTCACTAGGTAAGAGCCCATTTAAGAAGTGTAAGACTACTTTGTCCCCCTACATTTTTGAAGGCATAGAGTGTGTCCACCACCCTCTTCTCATTGGCTGGCCTCTAATTAACCTTAATCCCAAGGGCCCCTAGAGGGTTCATATTTTTCCTAATGATATATACAGAAGGACATTATTTCTTCAAATTTGAAAAAAACTTATAGATTTTAAAAGAAAAGGGTACATTATATTCCTAACAAAATTTACAGATAAGGGGTTTTACAAACATGTCTTGAACGCACATGATATGGTATTTTTACACATAGTGAACACCTCGGGCACCTGGCAATGGATCAGTCTCCGCACAACTTCTTGCTTTGTTGCTGAATATACCTGTACACAAGCGTTTAAATTCGAAAATCAAATCAAAGCATCTAACTGCTAGAGGTTATCTTAGTGATGATTGGTAAAACTGGAGAGTTAACCTCAACCACTACTGTATTTTATACACTATTAATGTTCTGGATTAGTTCTGCTAATCTAGAATTGTACTTCCCTTGGATGTTGGTCAATTTACGTGAAAAAGTCTGAATTCAGTCTTTGCTTTTCGTCAAATGGCCAAACAAGATCCAAATTCAATTCTGAAAGAAGTTCTGGAATCCTTAAGCCAAATGGAACCTCATTGTCTAAGCCCAATTAAATTTTCTCTTCACTAAGCCCCAGTAGACATCCTACGCGTAGAATGTCTCCTGCTCTGTTTTTCTTGGATTCTTGCACTATGAATTCGCCTTGATGTGCTGTCCAAAGCTGTTTTTACTTTTTGATTTGGACACCTATAAGCTGGTCAATGGATTAGAAATCTATTCCGATAGCCTGCTGCTGGTCTTGATCAGTCTAATCAACTCCAATTTGGACCAAAATTGACTAGGAGGCTTGCCTCAGGTTATACAACACCTTGCTATGCCCACAGTAAGTATCTGGCTTCAATTTCTTGCTTTAGACATCCTACGCGTAGGATGTATTTTTCATCAGAATGGATTCAAATTCAAAGCACAGGCTCCCCTTGAGGTGCTGATCACTTTGGTATGCTCAAAATTAAGTTTGGAGTGCAAAATCACATAGATGACATCCTACGCATAGGATATCTTTTTGGCCTGTTTGACCCCATACATGACCCACAGCTTCCCCTTGATGTCAGCAACCCAGTGGTATGCTTAGATTTTGGTTTGGATTTCAAAAGTCCCCAATTTTAGATGTTCTAGCCTTTTTCAGTCAAAAGTGCTAAAGTCTACTTAGAACCCAATTTTCTCACCCAAATGAGATGAAACCTCTCTCAGACACTCAATATATCATGCAGATCATGCTCATGCATCCATCCTATGGTTTTGGTCTTAAAATATTGCTTTGGCACAATTTGGGTAGGATGTTTGGAAAATTCAGTCTATCTGGCCTTATCCTGTCAAGATATGGTCAAATTTCCACTTTCCAGGTGAACATAGGGTAAACCCTAACTTCTGAACACACTGGTCGACTCAAAATTCCAAAATTCCCACCAGATTAGCTTGTAGACATCCAACGCGTAGAATGTATCTTGGATTGAAATTAATTTTTTTCCTGACAGAAATGCTCCTGATGCTCTACAGCTCTATCAGAAACACTCACAGTAACTTTTAGACTTCTCTTCAGCTTTCAAACACACTTTTGCGTCTTTTTGCGTCTTTTACAACCTCGTAATGAATCTACCAAGCAAGTATACATGCATGAAGTGCTCTAGATCTAGAATCATGATATCCTACTTACTCTACTCCTACTCATCATGTGAAATGGTGATAATGGTGTTTTGGTTGCTTCCTGGCCTCTCCGGACTCTCAAGACTCAACTAATATCTAAAACTATCTTAGACAAAGGATCTAGGCCAGACACACGCTACCTAGACTCCCTCTAAGACCAAAAGAGTCCACCACTCTCCGATCCTATCTAAAAGATTTGTGAGAGCTAAGGACGGAGCTCAACCCGCAGGTGCGTGGAAGCAAGCATAGGGTGTCAACCTACACTCGACCGACTCCTAACTAATTCCTACAGAGGTCTCTACCCAATGTCTAAGTCACAGCCTTCAGGAGTGTATAAGAGGAAACTTCCTACAACGCTTTTCAGAGCCGAACACCCATCAAATAATCTTGAAACACCATAGAACTTAAAGGAGACCCTACTAACACCAATAGGTCGCTCTTCCTAAGGCCTATGAACCAAAACCCCAACCCAGAACACCCGGTGCAAAATCACATAGGATGTGTGGCCGAAATTGCAGGTCTTCGTTTCCAAAATCTAAAGTACCTAATGTGTAGCTCTACTCAATGTGAACGTATGGATATGCTGCAATGCAAAGTTGGACAACGTATGCTCACCGAATCACGAGATGAAGCTCGTCGATGGAGCTCACAAAACGGGACCGTACGCGTGCAATGTTGGTATCGGCATGTCGCTCTCGTCGAGGCCAACATGCTGCACTTCTCCGCACTCGATTCCGACCACCGGTGCACACATAGTGTCAAGATGAAGCTCTCACTCTCTCTCATACACAGTACACTCACTCACAGACTTCAAAACTTTTTAAAATGACAAAAGGGTTTTTTTCATTAAGGTCAAAAAGTGGTATAAATACCTTACATTTCTCAAATCCTAAAGTTAATCCAAATTAACCATCTACTCAATCTAAATGTCAAAACTGGGGTACAATCTGGAAACTTCTGTAAGCCCCAATATTTACAAGGTGAAATGTCGGGTTTTCTCAATGAATGAATAATTACAAAAAATGATAATCTGTCGAGCAGTCAATTTTCGTAGGGTGTGTCCAGATTCTAATAGTATTGTGTACTTGCTAATTTGTTTTCATCTGACTCTTGGAGTACCAAATTTGATAGCCAGGCTACCTAATCCTTGTTTGATAGCAGGATACTTTAATATGGTTGAAAATATCTTAGGTAGGTGCAAGAATCCGGGTTTAGTTATCAATGGGACAGAAATTAAAGTGGGAAGGAGTAATCAATGCTCGTGGGTTATTTGACATTTCTGCTGATTCAAGCTTCACATGCAAATAGCAACACAAAAATTACCAAAGAAGTGGCAAGAAAAAGATCATGTGCAAAAAAATTAAGTGCATGTGTAAAACTTTTGCAGACGAAGATTCATGCCCAACAATAATTTCTTATTACACGAAAATGCCAGTCTTTTACAGAATCTTTTACATATCAGAGGGGTCAAACCGGTACAAGTACACTTCCAAAGATACAAAGTAGTCAGCAACATACAAGGAGATGTCGTCCTCTACATAAAACAAGGGTGTGCACCGCTATAAGCGGTGGGGAATTTCTCATCTAGCCATCTTGTGATCCATGGAAGAATGACATCCATGAGATACTTCGGCTTGTTCGGATCATAATAGTTTGGCTCATATGTCCGAATGCAGCAGCACGACTCATAATCGTTCTTCAATGATTTGTATCTGGTGTCGTCCACAAGGAGCGTGATGGCTTCATTAAATTGAGGATGCTTACGTCAAAATGTTTGTAGGAGCTTCAGGAAAATGGGCTTATCGCCGAACTGCCTCAAAAGGCCTGCCACATCCTTCATAGAGGAAGCCCATTTTTCACAATGGGACTGGTCAAAAATATATGTGTCAAGTAAACTAAGTTGTTAGAGCAGGTATACAGTTCAGAGTACCAAAGTCTCAAAAACAACAACAAGTTCTGTACATAACAGTACCAAAGCACCAAAGTACCAAAGGACTTTATCACCAAAGTCTAACAAACAGCAAGTTCTGTACATAACAGTACCAAAGTACCAAAGGACTTAAATCACCAAAAAAGAAAAACAGCAAGTTCTATACATATCAGTACCAAAGGACTTAAATCACCACAATCTGAAAAACAGCAAGTTCTATACATAACAGTACCAAAGTACCAAAGGACTTAAATCAGCAAAAAAAGAAAAACAACAAGTTCTGTACATAACAGTACCAAAGTACCAAAGGACTTAAATCAGCAAAAAAAGAAAAACAACAAGTTCTGTACTTAACAATACCAAAGTACCAAAGTACCAAAATAAGCTGTGCAAATAGTACCAGGTTGTATGGCCAGTATCAAGTTGTGCAAACAGTACCAAAAGTACCAAATGTACCAAAGGACCAAAATGAATAAAAATAACCAAAAAGAACCAAAAAAAACAAATAGTACCCAATTGTGCAAACAGTACCAAATTGTGTTAACATTACCAAAATTGTGTGGACAGTATCAATTTGTACAAACAGTACCAAATCCTATACACGATAGTACCAAATAGTACAAAAAGAACCAATAGTACCAGAATATGTACAAATCAGTAGAAAAGGTAGGTACAGTACCAAAATTAGCCAAACCAGTTTGGAAGTTAAGGGATTCATACCTAAAAGGAGACTTTGCATCTTTATCAACTTAGGGAAGCAAGCATGCAGTATGGTCATCAGATTGTGTCTTTGGCTGCTGCAGGACCAAAGCATCACGTAGCATCGCCTCCTTAGGCTAAGGATGAAATCCTCCGCATCAAGTCTGACCACGCAGTATTTGTGCCGGGAGACCTGCACGCCTACATCCCTCTGGAAATGGGATACACCACAAATCTTCGGGTTCTTCATGACAATCCTTCAACAGAACTCCATTCACATCCAGAATGACAAGGCGCTTAGTGCTCGCCTTTACCTCCAGCGGCATTGATGTATCTGGTCGCTTTTCATTTAGCCACCACCTGTCCCTCATTGAAGTACCACGAAGCAAAATGAGTAAAGGAACACCCAACCTTTTGGCAATAGAAAGTGTGGACATTTAGCACCATTAAAGGTTACCAATAGTTGACAGCAGGACATAACAAGGAACAGACACATTAACATCTGGCTAACATGACACCAAACATTGACAAACGCAAAATGGGATCGTATTTCATGATAAGCTAGAAGCAAGTACAAAATGTTGTTAAATAGCTAATTCTTGGAGGTTCACGACTTGAGACCACGACCTTTGGGGCAATAAGGAAGAGTTCGGAGAGTGTGGAACAGTCAATGCTATAACCTGTTTCTAAGGTTGTCGCCTGCCTCGCACCTTTGGCCTCCTCTATGGCTTTCGTCTCCTCCTCAAAATAAGCTGCCTTCTCCATGACATACTCTTTCGCAGCCTCCTTCCCACCCTCCTTCACACTGTCAGCAAGTTCCGCCTCACTCTTTGCCTACTGCCTCGTCTTTCTGCCTGCCTTCTCCTCTATATACATTGGAGTTGCATCCAAACACTCCATGGCCAAGGGAACATCCACTACCACCTCTTCATCAGCCTGAATTTCTGCGTTGTTCTCCTTTCCTAGCTCTATCTCTATGTCATCAACTTCCTCAATCGGTTTGATTTACTGTTTATCCTTCTCCTGCACTTCAGTTTTCAGTTTAGCTTCTACCATACCAGAGCCCACACCAGTCTCAGACCCTTTCCCTTCCACTGTGCTGGCATTAGGTCCTTTCTGGCTTTCTTGTGCTTCAGCTTTAGTCTTATCTTCCTCCAAACTGGAGTCTAAAGCAGGCTCACCCTTTTTGCCTTCCATCGTGATGGCACCAATGTCATGCAGTACTTCATGCACTGACTTATAAGGATCTTCCAGGAACATGTGACTGGAATCTGACTTGCCATATTCAGCAAGATCCTTCCGATCCACAGGGGTGTTGGTGTTGTCATGGGTGTCCACACCGAAAGATCCTCTCCCTACATATACACAAAGATGAAAGAGAAGATTAGATCATAAATTCAACTGATATTATAAGCATGTAGTGTCCAACACAAACACCCCACTTACTCTTCAATAATGACCTCCCTGAAATCCACGCCTTTGCCTTCGAAGGGATTGCAGTGTTGCAAAGTGCCTTCACCCACGTATCTTCCATTCTCAATACACCTGCAAAACACAGTGGATGGTATTGATGCAACCACGTAAGAAGCCTCCGAAGCCTCCCCACAAGAAACACAAGAACCAAACACATGAATTGTGTTTTCAGGGTCCACAACATGAGGCCTTGGAGTCAACGTGTGAGTCATCCCTCTCTTCACATCAGCAGAGAGCTTACTTACAAACTCGTACTGGTCTTGGGTTTCCAGGGACTCGTTGTAGAGCCTGGCATACTCTCTCTGCAAAACAGAATGCTCTCGTAATTTACTTACCAAAACAACCAAGATGCATGGAAGAACACATGCAATAGAAAAAAATTATTGAAAGAGTACCAAAATCCCGGGGAGGTCACCTAATAAAAATGTAACCTATCACGTGAGTTCAATAGAAGGGTATTTAAAGTTCTTGAAACTTACAGAAATATATATACAAAAGGGAATTATTTTTTCAAATTTGAAAAAACGTTACAGATTTTAAAAAAAAGGGTACATTATATTCTTAACAAAATTTACAAATAAGGGGTTTTACAAACATGTCTTGAACGCACGTGATATTGTAGTTTTATACATAGTGAACCCCCCGAGACCAAAATAGCACAAAACAGTACCCAACATGCACCAAAACAGTATCAAAATTGATTGCTAGCAAGGAATAATACATGCAGTACCAAAATATTATTGCAACAGTTACAAAATAGAACCAAGACAGTACCAAATCAAACAATTAGCAAAGAAAACATTATTAGAAGAAAATACCAATTTAGTATCAACGTACTAGAAATACCTAAAGTACCAAAAGTTTCAACAGTACCAGAGCAGTTTCAAGCACCAAAAGTACCCAAGTCATACTCAACATTACAGTATAGGACAGTAACTAGAAAGTACCAAAATAAGTAATCAGACTACCCAAAGAGCAGATAAATACCCAGAGTACCAAGGATTGTGCCACATAGCACCCAAGGAAAATCTGTAAACTATATGAGTACCAAATTTCTCAAGGCAGTGCCAAAATGGTCAAAGAGAGAACCAAATAAAATAAATAAGCACAAATGGTTACAAGGAAAGTACCAAAAGTACCAAAATAGGTTGACGTACCAAATGTTTCAACAGTACCAAATCAGTATCAAGCACCAAAAGTACCCAAGTCATACTCACCATTACAGTATAAGACTGTAACTAGAAAGTACCATAATAAGTAATCAAACTACCCAATGAACAGATAAGCACCTAGAGTACCAAAGATTGTGCCACATAGCACCCAAGGAAAATTTGTAGACTATATGAGTACCAAAAATTCTCAAGGCAGTACCAAAATGGTCAAAGAGAGAACCAAATAAAATAAAGAAGCACAAAAGGTTACAAGGGAAGTACCAAAAGTACCAAAATAGGTTGAAGTACCAAATGTTTCAAGAGCACCAAAGCAGTATCAAGCACCAAAAGTACCCAAGTCAAACTCAACATTACAATATAAGACTATAACTAGAAAGTTCCAAAATAAGTAATAAGAGTACCCAATGAACAGAAAAGCACCCAAAGTACCAAAGATTGTGCCACATAGCACCCAAGACAATATCTGTAAACTATATGAGTACCAAAATTCTCAAGCCAATACCAAAATGATCGAAGAGAGAACCAATTAAAATAGCTAAGCACGAAAAGGTTACAAGGGAAGTACGAACATAGCAGTTAGTGTTCGATTAAATACCCAAATGAGTTTAAAAAGTACCAAAACAGTCCAAAAATAAGCAAACCACTTTCAAATTTTTTTTGGAAAGTACCAAGACATTTAAAGAAGATACCAAAGCACTAAGCAACATGTACCATAGCAGTCCCAAAATAGAATTGAAAAAGACCAAATGATCAGAAAAGCACTAAAAGTACCATGGATTGTGCCATTATAGAATCCAAAACAAAACAAATAGTACAGTGTAAGACTCAAAAATTAGAAACAAGGAAGTATCAATATAGTACCAAGTAGTTCAAATGAGTACCAAATGAAATAAAGCAGCAACATAACGTACTAAGGTTCAAGTTCCACCACTGCCCTTAGTGTTAAATAAAAGTACCAAAATAGTTAGAGAGAGTACCAAACCAATCCAAGATATTACTAAAACCCATAAAAATGTCAGCAAATAAACCAGTCAAGAAGTGAAACATGCCAAATCACCAAACCTTGTGCAGAATAAAAAATTTCAACAATCGTACACAATGCAATAAGCCAAAAATACAATACCTCCTGCTGTTCAACCTCAGCTTGGAGCTTCTTGATATTTTTGGAAACCCCGTGCCGTCATAACAAGTGCCAACTTGCTCCCAGCTCAGCCTCCACCTCTTCGATCTCTTCATCACGGATAGGGATTTGCTGCTGCAGCACACCAATGTGCGCCTCTAGGGTATCAATATCTGTAAAGAATGAGGATGCAAGATAGCTACACAAGACAAGCACAAAGCACACAGAGATGGAAAGCTTCTTCTTCTTCTTCACAAAAAGAAAGTACAAAATGACTAAGTGCTAAAGCTGAAAAGTAGCACATATGTACATGCGGTCACTAAGTGTGAACTCGCTAGAAGCGTACTAGGCTGGCACTATAAGTGTAGTCCAGCTGTAGAATCACTCACAGAGATCCTCCGTGTCGGTCACCTAACGCGCCAGTGAGTAAATGCCGTAAGGGGCCAAGACCCGTAGTGGATGCCAGCTCAAGGTGTAGAGCTCGACATCTCAACACTCCCCCTCGAGCTCTGCATGTCGCAGAGTCCAAGCATAGTCCGAAAACGTCGAAGCTTCTCAGCTCCGAGGGCCTTGGTAAAGATATCCGCTATCTGCTCCTCTGTGCTGACGTAGACCAAGTCGATGTCACCCGCCAACACTCGCTCTCGAACGTAGTGGTAATGGACCTCTATGTGTTTGGTCCTAGCATGGAACACTAGGTTCCTAGCCAACTGCATGCTGCTGAGGTTGTCACAATGAATGACAATCTGCTGGTCCACTTGCACTCCCAAGTCCTCAAGTAATGTGCGTAGCCAAGCTACCTCGCACGCCGCAACTGTTGCACCTCTGTACTCGACCTCTATGCTCGATAAAGCAACCGTAGGCTGCTTTTTGCTGCTCCAAGTAACAGCAGCACTCCCAAAAGAGAACATGAATCCACTCGTAGATCTCCTATCAACAATGCTACCTGCCCAATCTGCATCTGTATACCCATACAATGCTAATGGTGCATTTGCTGCATAGAACAATGCGTAGTCAAGAGTCCCTTGCACATCCAAATGTGGCTTCCTCGGAAGCTGCATGAATTGACTCTCCAAGCCTACTGTGTAGCTCAAGTCTGGCCTTGTGATAGTCAAGTAGATTAGACTACCCACCATCTTCCTGTACATATTGACATCCTCAACAACATCACCCTTCTCTGCACTCAGCTTTGCATTCACATCCAAGGGAATGGAAATCGGCTTACAATCAGCCATACCATACTTTGACAACATGTCCAAAGCATATTGTCTCTGTGACAGCCATACACCCTCTGGAGTCCTGATCAACTCAATGCCAAGAAAGTAGCGCAACTCGCCCAAATCTTTCATTTCAAACTCCTGTTTGAGAAGACCCTTCACATGGTCAATCTCCATAGCATTGTCACCAACAATAATAAGGTCATCTACATATATGGTAATGACCACAATCCCCACATCACTCTCACGTACATAGAGTGAATGATCAGCATGAGCTCTCCTAAAACCAATACTGACAAGATACTTGGCAATCCTGTCATGCCATGCTCTAGAGCCCTGCTTCAAACCATACAAAGCTTTGAGAAGTCTGCATACATAATCTGGGTAACCTGGATCGACATAACCAGGTGGCTGATCCATATACACTTCCTCTTGCAACTCACCATTCAAGAAGGCATTCTTTACATCCATTTGATGCATAATCCATCCTCTAGATGCAGCCACTGCTATGACAGCTCTCACAGTCGTCATCTTTGCCACTGGAGCAAAGGTCTCCTCATAGTCTATGCCATACGTCTGTGCATAACCCTTTGCGACCAGCCTTGCCTTGTGACGCTCAATGTTACCATCAACCTTATGCTTGGTTTTATACACCCATTTACAGCCAATAGCTTTCTTGCCACTTGGCAATGGCACCAACTCCCATGTGTCATTTGCTTCCAATGCATCCATCTCTTCATTCATTGCATCATCCCAATGCACATTTCCAACTGCATCCTCAAAACATGTGGGCTCCACATCCTGTATCACCTTAGCCATGTAGGCTTGGTGATGCGCTAGATACCCATCATAAGTCAATTTCTGAACTGGATTTCTGACTCTATTAGATCTGCGCGGTCCTTGGTCACTCCTTTGCCCTCTAGCATCTTCTTGTACTTTCGTTACACCAGGTGTCCTGACAGCCGGAATTCCAAATTCCTCATCAAGACTTTGTTCAGAACCATCTGAATCCATGTCTACATGTGAAAAACCTGATGATGCATCAACCATAAAGGGAGGTTCATCAACCTTTTCCTTTCCTTTTCGTGATACATTCCCTATACCTGTTGGTGGAGTAACCTGCGTACGTAGTCTACCATTCCATGGTTTCTCAACAGATCCACGAGAAGAGGACTCTTGTGGTCCACTCAAAACCTGTGACTGTGGCCTCACATTTTGTACAACCACATCATCTTTTACATCAGCCCCAATGGTGCCATGTGCATTACTGTACCAGCTGCTCATCTCATCAAAGACTACATCTCTGCTCACTCGTAATTCTCGTGTAGTAGGATTGTAGCACCTGTACCCCTTTTGTTCAAGGGAATATCCCACAAGAATACATTTCTCTGCTTTAGGATCCAATTTCCTACGCAACTCATCTGGTACATGCACGTAAGCTATGCAGCCAAACACTTTCAAGTGTGCCAAATCAGGCTTTGTACCTGTAAACTTTTCCTCAGGTGTTACATCATGCACCGCAGCTGTAGGTGTCCTGTTCATAACGTACACAGCTGTATTTACAGCTTCAGCCCAGAAATGATGAGGCATGTTCTTCTCATTCATCAATGCACGTGCAACCTCTGCAATGTGCCTGTTTTTCCTTTCTGCGACCTCATTCTGCTGTGGAGTATATCTGCATGTAAACTGCCTGTGTATACCATGCATTCGCAGAAAATCTGAAAAATCATTGGAGAAGTACTCTCCCCCTCCATCTGACCTCAATGTCTTGATTTGCATATCTGTCTCCTTCTCAATCATGACTTTGAAGTCTTGAAAGTGACCAAACACTTCACTTTTGTTACGCATGAAGTAGACCCATACTTTCCTTGTATGGTCATCAATGAAAGAGACATAATACCTACAACCATGTATACTTGCAGTATCGGTTGGA
Organism: Adiantum capillus-veneris; assembly: GCF_014529385.1. Classification (NCBI taxonomy): domain Eukaryota; kingdom Viridiplantae; phylum Streptophyta; class Polypodiopsida; order Polypodiales; family Pteridaceae; genus Adiantum; species Adiantum capillus-veneris. The sequence continues at coordinate 11,157,089 of NC_140955.1, forward strand.
CCCCAAACATCTGTGTGCACCACCTCAAGTGGCCTTTTACATACATTGCGCTCATGTGGAAATGAGCCCTTTGACTGTTTTCCAAACTGGCATGCTGCACACACTTTATGCATACCATCCACCTTGAATTTGGGCAAACCTTTTACAATCTGTTTTGTTTGTATGCTGCGCAATCTCTGCTCATTGACATGGCCAATGCGTTTGTGCAAAATGTCAACATCAGCCACAACACTTGTGCCCTGTGCAAATAATGCAGCTTTTACCTCAGGCATGTCTACATTCAGCGTAAACATTATGCCCACACATTTGCCCTCTGTGATCAGCTTACAGCCATTCTGGAAATCTTCTACATAACAGCCATTTGGATTGAAGCGAACCTGCAAACCCTGCTCAACCATTTGTCCAACATAAACAAGATTCTTTGTAATGTTTGGGACATGAAGTACATCTGCTAAGTACTTTGATTTCCCACTCTTCGTATTTAGAGGTATGTCCCCTACATGAGCAATGGGGTGAGCTGTGTCATCTCCTGTCTGCACATAGCCTGACACATCTGGTTTGCGCATATCTCTAAACCACTCTCCACGAGACGTCATGTGATTAGAGGCACCTGAATTCACATACCAAACATCATCTTGGGTGGAATTCTCTGCAGTCATTGTATTCATTACATGCTGCATAACAAACATGCGCTCGTTTTTGCTGTCATCTGCATCTCTGCTAGTAGATGCATAGTTGCCCTGTTCTCTCTTTCTACTTGCTTTTCCCTTTGGACAGTCACGTGACATGTGACCTCTTTCACCACAAGTCCAACATTCTCTACTATCTGGAGTATGTTGTTGCCTGCTTGATCCTGCACCACGACCTCTTTGACTCCCCCTGCCTTGAGACTGGTTTCCCCTGCCACGTGTATTGTTTTGATTTGATTGACCTTCCAGAAATTGGCCCCTGCAACCCCTTGGGCCTCGACCACGACCTCTACCTCTACCTCTGTTGAAGTTAGAATAGAAGGCCTGTTCAGAATTATTTCTACCATGAGAAGAAGATGTGTCAAGGTTCTTCTCCTCAAGAATAAGCATAGAAATCAAATCTTGGAACACGGGGATGTCGTCTCTTGTATTCATGGAAGACCTAAAATGTACATACTCATCTCCTAGACCATCCAAGCATGCACGGACAATGTCATCGTCTTCTACTGAGACTTTAATAGATCCAAGAGCCTCAATGATACTCTTGATCTTCAAGGCATAATCATTGATTGAGAGGTTGTTCCTCTTAACCTGATTTAGCTCCGACTTTAGTTGAAGCTTCCTGGCCTTGGTGTTCACCTCAAACACTCTGCCTAAGTTTCTCCATGCAATGGCGGGGGTTTCAGCATCCTGTAGATAGCCCATCCTGCCATCTGTGATGCTCATAGACAGCCAATACATCACTTTGCTCTGGCCTTGTTGCCAGTCCCTCAAAGCTTTCCTTTGTTCTGCTGTAGCATTTGCCTCGGGAATCTCTGGTTCCTTTTCATTGTCTCCTTCTACATAGTCCCAATAACCTTTTCCTTTTAGAAAATTTTTTATTCTGAACTTCCATGCAGGGTAGTTATTTTTCTCAAGCTTCTCAGTAACAATCTGACTGAAACCGTCAGACATCTTGAAGCACTAAGACAAAATAGCTGCAATCTGCAAAAACTTGCAAATCTGCTGAACCTGTTATCGTGGTTCCTGTAACGCTTTCTACACTCAACGAGTGTCCACAATCAAGAGTTTCACAACCACTGTACTTGTACAGTAAATCTCTGTATACTGCACTTTGGAGACCTGTTCAGAAACTTGTGCGAAAAACCCCTAAAATTTTTTTCGCTATGCGAGGCGCCTTCGGCATCTGGTCATGGATTGCGAACGAAGGGATTGTGATGCTCTTGCTCTCTTAGCCTCTCTTGCCTGCACCAGGCTCTGATACCATGTAAAGAATGAGGATGCAAGATAGCTACACAAGACAAGCACAAAGCACACAGAGATGGAAAGCTTCTTCTTCTTCTTCACAGAAAAGAGAGTACAAAATGACTAAGTGCTAAAGCTGAAAAGTAGCACATATGTACATGCGGTCACTAAGTGTGAACTCGCTAGAAGCGTACTAGGCTGGCACTATAAGTGTAGTCCAGCTGTAGAATCACTGGCAGAGATCCTCCGTGTCAGTCACCTAACGCGCCAGTGAGTAAATGCCGTAAGCGGCCAAGACCCGTAGTGGATGCCAGCTCAAGGTGTAGAGCTCGACATCTCAACAATATCATCCATCAAAATTTTTTCCACGCCCTCTTTACCCTCATATACCAAGCTGGTCCTTGTTTGCTTGAATAGAGGCCTTCAGGTCTGTTAGTTTTGATGACCCTGGATGTGACACCTGCTTTTGGAGTCTTTGGAGTAATGCCTCTAAGTCAGGTAGATAGTCATCCACCACTGCCCCTCTGACACCTTGCTCTGGTTCTGTGCAGATGTTGCTGCCACTTTGAGTCACGCGGGCCTTCTTAACTGACTACGAGATAGTTCTAGGGGAGGAAGCATTTTGCTTCCTCCATGTCTCAACTTTACAGTCAAGACCGCCAGTCCTAAATGATATCATCTGCAACACTCCTTCCCCAAACCGGGCCCATGCTATTCTATGCCCTGTTGGGTCTTTTCTCGCTGCATCCCCAAACCCTTAGCAAATTTGGTGGTCAGTTCACTGCATGAAGGGGGTCCCTGATAAACTTTGGAGAATAGAAATTTGCAGTCATCCACCAGATGTGGCTACAAATGATTTAAATAAATTTTGCTATTCTTTTGGAACTTGTACTTGAAAACAGATAACCACTGCTCGGATGGCAAGTCCTCATCAGTCAGGTCCTTAGGGAGTTTTCCTTCTAGACTAAGGCCATAATCCTCATGCAAGTCCTCTATTGTATAACAGAACCTGGTTTGTTGAGGGTACTCCTCCATTTTATTCTTACCTGAAATGTCAAACAAATCAGAAATTATTGTGAAACAAATCCAAAGTACCACATTTGTTACTGTACATATAATAACTAATAACTAATGTGTTTACAACATGATTTATCCATACTCTATTTCCACGAAACTTCAACAATCGTTTGCAATAACTTCAGTTTTAATCCTTAGCATATGATATACAAAGCTCTAACATAAAGCAGGGAAACTATAGATGTAAGGTCCCTCCCTAAACCCTAGAGCCATTCAAAAATTTTCAACCTAGAAAATAATTTAGAAAAAGAAAGACCAAGAAAGAAGTCATGCGGACAACGAGACTTTACTCCATAATAAAAATACAAGGATATTTCTGATAAGAAATTACATCATCCCTATATTTTTCCTTTAAGATTAAGATTATTTTATATTTCTTTGTCAAAAATCCATGTGGGAACTGATCTAGATCGAGAACTAGGAAAAAGGGACTAACTTAATTGAAAGGTAAAGTTAAGAGATAAGAAGTAAGAAGAAAATTGGGGTCCAATAGCATTTGAGAAGAGAAATGGGGTCCCATAGCATTTGAGAAGAGAAATAGGATCCAATAGCATTTGAGAAGAGAATTTGGGGTCCAATAGGAATTGAGAAGAGAATTGGAGTCCAATAGGAATTGAGAGGAGAATTCCACCCACCATTTCCTATATAAACACCCCCTCTCCTTTATATTTTGACACACATATTGCTAAGCTACTTGCATACTTTCCATGCTCAAGACTATGCTTAAGTAACTCAAGGTTTCCATTAAACCTTGCTTTTGCTCACTCCCTCTCTTGAAGGCCAAACCCTCAACCCTCTCCCTCTCCCGAAGGCCAAACCCTTGAGGGTTTTGTGAAGAAGCTTCTCTCTCCAACCTCTTCACCATAAATCCCTTTTTCCTTCTTCCTTGAGCCTCACATCTCTTCAAGAAGGACTTCAACCCCACTTGCCTCTTGTTTACAGGAGGTAACCATCATTTCTAGTAGGATTAATTATTCCATGTGTTTTTAATACTAAGAAGGTTTATGTGCATCATTTTAGGTTTAACCTTTAATGGTAACGTTCGAATTAGGATTAAGTATTAATGGTAGTTAAGCATCATTAAATTACACTTCAAAGGTAGATTTGCACTTGTAAGCTAAGCTTTAATGGTAACTTTGCATTAAAATGTAAGCTTTAGTGGTTACCTTGCATTTTTAGGTTTTAGGCTTTAATGGAGACCTTGCAATTAGGGCTAAGTGATAAGAGTATCTACGCATCATAACGTTAAGCTTCAAAGGTAGATTTGCACTTGTAAGCTAAGCTTTAATGGTAACTTTGCACTTAGATGTAAGCTTTAGTGATTACCTTGCATTTTTAGGTTTTAAGCTTTAATGGAAACCTTGCAATTAGGGTTAAGTGATAAGAGTATCTACGTATCATAAAGTTAAGCTTCAAAGGTAGATTTGCTCTTGTAAGCTAAACTTTAATGGTAACTTTGCACTTAGATGTAATCTTTAGTGATTACCTTGCATTTTTAGGTTTTTTAAAGCTTTAATGGAAATCTTGCAATTAGGGTTTAGTGATAAGAGTATCTACACATCATAAAGTTAAGCTTCAAAGGAGATTTTCACTCGTAAGCTAAGCTTTAATGGTAACTTTGCACTTAGATGTAATCTTTAGTGATTACCTTGCATTTTTAGGTTTTAAGCTTTAATGGAAACCTTGCAATTAGGGTTAAGTGATAAGAGTATGTACGCATCATAAAGTTAATCTTCAAAGGTCGATTTGCTCTCGTAAGTTAAGCTTTAATGGTGACTTTGCACTTAGATGTAAGCTTTAGTGATTACCTTACATTTTTAGGTTTAAGCTTTAATGGAAACCTTGCAATTAGGGTCAAGTGATAAGAGTATCTATGCATCATAAAATTAAGCAACAAAGGTAGATTTACTCTTGTAAGCCAAGCTTTAATGGTAACTTTGCATTTAGGTGTAAGCTTTAGTGACTACCTTGCATTTTTAGGTTTAAGCTTTAATGGAAACCTCGCAAATAGGTTAAGTGCTAAGAGTATCAATACATCATTAACACTAGGTTGGTAACCTAACAGGACATAAAAGTGTCCTTTCAGGGTTTTGAAAAAAACCTCCAAAACCATAGTAGATCCACTCATTTTGTAAAATCCTTTCATGAGGTTATAGTTCAAGGCCTACTACACATGGAAAAAATAAGAGACTTGTAAAATTTTTCATGTTTTGGTCACACCAAGCCTCCAAAGTTGATGGACCAATACATTTTCGTCAAAACAGTCATTTCTCACGTTTTTTTGTATAAAAATAAGATTAGGGATTTTTGTAGGACTTGAGATAAATTCCCTTGTTAACTTCAATGGGTTGGTGATCAGAACATATGATTGCTTATCACTCACTATTTTTTGTTTTGCCAAAAGAAATAGGTACAAAAAAGTTGAATTTTTACCATTCTGCAAACCTATCATCAAAGTTTCTATAGCCACGCTGAATAAAAATAATATATGCATGTTTTCTTAGTTCCCTATTGTCCTTTAGGTTCATAAGGAGCCATGGAGAATGTCAAAAGAATAATACATCTCTTACCAAGTGGAATCTTGGGGACAAAGATGAAGTGCTAAATACAGCAAACATGAAAAAACTGGGTTCAACATTATGAGTTGTAGAATCCCATAGAAACTATTGAATATCTAGCCAAATTTGATCCTCATGACTAGATATGGTTACTACCTACAAAATGCATATAGTTGTCACAAGAAACTAGCAATATTGAAAAAGCTATACTTGATATACTAGAATGTTTTGTTTTCTTCTATAATTGAAAAAATCAACCATCGTTGTGTACTATGCAAAATAGGGTATTAGGTGCCCAAAAACTCAAGGAATATTAGCTTTATGTTACAATATGGGACATAGAAAATCAAAACTACATTTGGATATCATGAAAGCCACCAAAAAAATCATAGAAGAGCTAAAATTGGCTAAAAAATAGGATTTGACAATTTTTGTAATTTGGTCATAACTTAGAACTTTAACATTTATTTCTCCCTAGAAGCATCAGGACATGTTGAGGACTACTAAAGATAGTTCTCTAGCATTATAGACCTCACAAACATGAATTCTAGAGTGGTATAGTTGCAAAAAGTTGAAAAAAGCCAAAAACAGGACCCGTTTTTTCACACAGTTTAGGTTGTGAAATGTTGTGCAAGGACAAGACTAAGGATGGAATTGATATTCCAAAAAAATATCAAGTTTTTTTCAGATCATGAGACAACCTTCTAGATAGATAGCACCTCAAAATCCATTTTAAAACTCTTGACATAATTCAAGGAAAATGGTCACTTAACAAGACATAAAAGTGTCCCAAGACATAAAAGTGTCCCATTACCAACCTAGTGTTAAGTTAAGTTTCAAAGGTAGATTTTCACTCTTAAGCTAAGCATTGCACTTAGGTGTAAGATTTAGTGACTACCTTGTATTTTAGGTTTAAGCTTTAATGGAAAGCTCGAAAACTCTTAAATTATAGGATAACCTTCTAGCTTCCTAAAATGGAAAGCTAGGTACCATAAGAAAAGAGTAGTTGTCTAAGCTCGATAGAAGTAGTTTAATTTTTGGTATTGAAGAGTATTTATGAAGTTTTCAATTTCAAGCTTGTTTGCAAATACGGGATGGGGGAGATAGGGGATAACTTTGCGGAATTGATCTTCGTGTTGTTTGAACCGAAAACTCTACAAGCTTCCATGGAGATGCCCCATGGATGGCAAAGGATTGCAAAAACCTGGGAACGATAAAAACGGGGATTGAGCTTAAAAAGTTGGCATTTTCGAAGAGACATTAACATCAAATGCCTATGGCAAAAAACTCGCTTGTATTTTCTAAATAAACTTGGCTGGTAGATAATTAATGAAAGTAGGAATTAAGGTTGATAAATGAATGAACTTGGAAATTACCAACTAGGAGTTAAAAGGAATCTCGAGAGGTGATAGGGATAGCCCATTGCAAAACATAGATATAACTAAGAGTTTTGAAGATTGTCTGGAAATGACCGGGAACCAAGATGGATATTCTTGGGGTCAATTTGATTGAAAGGCAGGCCCATTGAGAGGATTCTCTTGGGGAACTTGTCGGAGATTGGCCCTTTTCGGTTAGGGTAGAGTAACCGGCAAGTTGTTATACCTAGGTCATTCATGCCCGAGGGATAAGGGATGAATGGGTTTGTTTTATTTTTGCCCGGTAAGGTGAATTACCCGCGGTATCTTATTGGAAATTGGCCATAATCCGGGTATGGCCTGATGCCAATGGTTGGATGAGAAGGTTATACTCTGGGAGGATGATGTAAAAAGGATGTAAATTTAATTAAGGAAATTTTTTCGACATGGTTGCTTAAAAAGGAACTGGAAAGGCTATGAATATAGGGGCTATCCTGTGTATCTGTCACTACATGGTGCTATAACTCTCGAAATAAAATGCTTAGGAAGGAATGATTAAATTACTTGATGAACCTTTCCCAAACACTTAATTCTGGGAAATATTGTGAAGGTGACTCCATTTTGATGGTTTATAACCGATTATCTTGGCCTGAATGGGGAGGTGAGATGAATTGGTTGAAACTAAATGTGTTGAATTATTAGTTAGGAAACTAGCTACAAGTTAATTATAGTAGATAAAGAAAAGGAAATGAATTCAAAAGTTTATTAATAAAGATCTGGTGGGAACAACTAGATGAATTTTCCTGAACGACGGTATGCAACAGATTGCATACTTCTTGTTGTTTGATGATGTCTGATAGACTACTGTACTCTTCCTAATTTTGTAGTACTTAAGTACTACCTCGGGAATGGAATTTCATGAAATGGTTCGGTGGGTGGGAGGAGCCAAAGGGTCAGATGGCTGGATGTTGATTTAAAATTTTTATGTTTAATGCTAAGACTACGTGGGATAAAAATGGGTAATCGGGGACGAGCGAGACCAGGTAGGATTGCAAGATCCCTCTTTTTAGGGGAAAGTGATAAATGTCGTGCCTGCTTGTCAGGAAAAAGGGGTTATCACCATGAGCCAAGGGAGAACAAGAAAGCAAGAGCAGATCCTCAAGTTAAAGATCAAGAGAATCAAGACTAAGGACCACGATTCTGGGTGCGGAAAGCTTTCAAGGACAGATTGATTATGAGAAACGGATAGAATCATTGAATGAAGGGATGTACCCCCTTGGGTTGTCAATCGAGATAGGCCGGAGTCCTGTCTGAGTGTCGATCCCAAGTGGGAGGGATACCTACAGATAGATCTACTTCATTCCCTGGAACAGTCTGGAGGACTGAGGGAGCTAAGTAGGGTCGAGTCTGGGTATGGCCCTCAAATTGGGTTGGCGTTCGAGATAGGACGGAGTCCTGTTTGAGTGTTGGTTCAAAGTGGGAGGGATACCTGTAGATAGATCTACGTCATTCCCTGGAACGGTCTGGAGGACTGAGGGAGGTGAGTAGGGTCGAGTCTTGGTATGGCTCTCACAAGTGGTATCAGAGGCTAATTTTGAATCTTGGACCTTGGAATTTTGGATTTGAGATTAATGCATGAGAGAAAAACAACTCTGTCTAGCACCCAAATTTCAATTATATTACAAAATGAAGTCTTGATGTTTCCAATAATTATTCAAAATTTTTCAAGTTGGCTTGGGATCTGCCAGAAGAAATTCAGCGGATTATCTATGAGAGGATGGAAGCAGCTACGCTAGAGTGAAAGCTCGCTATGCTGGAATATTTTAGGGTGCTCTTACTTCCAAGAAGCTATACTTGTCCCTGGGATGTAAGCAAGTGAGAAGTGTGAGTAAATCTGGAAATGAATGATATCGAAATTTGTGAAAGAATAGGTAATGCACTTGTGCAAAGACGCATGGAAGTGGCATAAATGAATGAAGACGCATGCACTTGTGTGAAGACACATGAAAGTGGCATGGATGAAACTTTTACTGAGCTTTACTTGTCATTCTCCCTTAAGCTTAGTAATAAGGAGCAAGATTGGGTAAAGTAGCTGCCACATGAAGAATTAATTTTTCGGACATTTTTGGAAGATAATTTTGATTAGTAATGAAGAAATCCAAGAAGGTCTTGTGATTAGCCATAGATAAAGCTATAAGTATATATAGCAAGATTCATTTTGAAATTACTGATGGCTTAGAATATTCAAGAAGAAGAAGTTTATAGAATAGTCCTGAAAGAATGGGGATAGCGTAACCAGAGAACATGTTAGTCATGTTGAGACACCTTATCAAACTTTTCTCTCCTAAGGAAAGTGCCATTTCTACTAAGAAATGGAGAACATGTGGATCGAATTGAGTTACATGTTTAACCCTATGGGGACGCATACAAGTATTGAATAATTTACGGATTCCAATGATGAGAGAAAGATGGGATTGGAACCAAAGAGGTATAGTATGGTCCAATCTTATTTCCATATTTTGAAAGTAAATTTCTACTTATAACATCTAATTTTCCTCATGAAAAGATGTTTATTTATCCAAGCTAGAATTCTGTCTCAGAATTGTGTTAGTCTCTCTTGCTAAATAAGAATATGATATTGCAGATAGTAACCATGCCACCCTGTCGAAAGATGAGAGAACGAGTTTCTCCTACTGTTGTGCCGATAATTGGCCCTGAAAGACCTAAAAAACTTTCAGAGCAAGTTTCACTTGAAGTTCCAGTAACCTTTATACCTAAAACCACCACTGTTGATGCTACTCCGTACCTAGCCTCAACTTATTCCAAGATAGATCTCAGGTCATGTTACTACCAGGTTAGGATCAAGGAGGGATACATTCCCAAGATCGACTTCAACACCAAGTTTTGGTGTTACAATCTTACAGTTAGGCCTTTTGGCCAACCCCTGCTATCTTTAATCGCGTGGGAACAGATCTCTTCCCAAAGAGGTTAGAGGTATTTGTTTTGGTCTTCGCGGATGACATTTGGTTTATTCAGAAGCCAAGAAGATCGTAGACAATATCTATGATAATGTCTTAGAAAGCCATTGAACCTGTTTTGAAGCTTCCAAATTTTAGATAAGGTGTTTGAATTTCCAGTAGCGGATGTCATGTCCCCTATAAATAGGAGGGATTCTACAGCAAGAAGTTTACCCCGTAGCCTATGAATTTTGAAGGTTTAGGATCCTATCCCACACATGTTGTAACCACTCCTCTTTTAGGATTACTATCCCTTTGCGATATGTAAGCTTGTGATACTGTATTTTTTTGGAAAAATAAGATCAATCCAACCTTCTACTTTCAAGTTATAGCAACTAAAGAGAAGCAATTGTGGCACATGACGATTTGAGAAGTACTAATCAAGTGGAAGGGCTATCCTGTTGAATATTCTTCCTGGGAGGACTGTGACCAACTAATTACCAATTTCCAAGTTTTGGAGGATGATCCCATGTAATTCATCTTTTGGAATCAAATCAATATCTCCCTTTTGTCCAAACCCTTTATCATATTTTGGTTGGTTCTTTGGAACAACTTAGAATTATTCTTCAAGATATAGATGACACTTTTGATATAATTTTTATGTGGATGAAATCAATCGTCATATTTTGGAATTCAAGTATCTCTAGTCATTCAATTCTTTTGAGATTCAAATTGTCTATGGTGTTTTAAAACTTTAATTGTTATGATACGTGAAATATCTGATTACCAAGTGAAAGATGAGACAGTAAGCTATAGACAAAAGAGAAAAAAGGGATGAAGGAAATAAAATTGGATACACACGGGAGGAGATATTGTAAGATTTAATTGAAAGATCACTATGAAATCCTTTAACTGTCAAGAACATGGTATTAGCTGGATGATATTAATAGTGAAATGAGTCAACGCTTAAAACGAAAAAAGTTAAAGTCTAGGTAAGAATGGTAAGATTTTTACAAAGCATATTGAGACTAGATAGAGAGCGAAGTGAAGAAATGATCTTCAAACCTCACAAGAGAAACACAATCCGATCACACCAAAGGAAAAATACCTAATTGAGTAAGATCACACTGAGTATTTAAAGTAACCCCGAGTCATTAAGACTTCTTTGTGATTAAGGCTTTTGAGACAGCGCTAAAAATAGGTCCATACTATCTCCATTGTCCTTAAATCTAAATACCCTAAAGTTACTGACCGTCTTCGATCCTAAGTATACCAAAGATTGAGTCTGTCTACTCTCTAAAGCATGTCCCGAGCTGAGGACAACTCTTTCTTTCTGTTGGGAAGTTTGTAAGGTCCCTCCCTAAACCCTAGAGCCATTCAAAAATTTTCAACCTAGAAAATAATTTAGAAAACGCAAGACCAAGAAAGAAGTCATGCAAACAACGAGACTTTACTCCAGAATAAAAAGACAAGGATATTTCAGATAAGAAATTTCGTCATCCCTATATTTTTCCTTTAAGATTAAGATTATTTTATATTTCTTTGTCAAAAAGCCGCGTGGGAACTGATCTAGATCGAGAACTAGGAAAAAGGGACTAACTTAATTGAAAGGTAAAGTTAAGAGATAAGAACTAAGAAGAAAATTGGGGTCCAATAGCATTTGAGAAGAGAAATGGGGTCCAATAGCATTTGAGAAGAGAGATAGGGTCCAATAGCATTTGAGAACAGAATTTGGGGTCCAATAGGAATTGAGAAGAGAATTGGGATCCAATAGGAATTGAGAAGAGAATTCCACCCACCATTTCCTATATAAAAACCCCCTCTCCTTTGTATTTTGACACACATATTGCTAGGTTACTTGCATACTTGCCATGCTCAAGACTATGCTTAAGTAACTCAAGGTTTCCATTAAACCTTTCTCTTGCTCTCTCCCTCTCTTGAAGGCCAAACCCTCAACCCTCTCCCTCTCCTGAATACCAAACCCTTGAGGGTTTTGTGAAGAAGCTTCTCTCTCCAACCTCTTCACCATAAATCCCTTTTTCCTTCTTCCTTGAACCTCACATATCTTCAAGAAGGACTTCAACCCCACTTGCCTGTTGTTTCGAGGAGGTAACCTTCATTTCTAGTAGGATTAATTATTCCATGTGTTTTTAATACTAAGAAGGTTTATGTGCATCATTTTAGGTTTAACCTTTAATGGTAACGTTCGAATTAGGATTAAGTATTAATGGTAGTTAAGCATCATTAAATTACACTTCAAAGGTAGATTTGCACTCGTAAGCTAAGCTTTAATGGTAACTTTGCATTTAAATGTAAGCTTTAGTGGTTACCTTGTATTTTTAGGGTTTAAGCTTTAATGGAAACCTTGCAATTAGGGTTAAGTGATAAGAGTATCTACGCATCATAAAGTTAAGCTTCAAAGGTAGATCTACACTTGTAAGCTAAACTTTAATGGTAACTTTGCACTTAGATATAAGCTTTACTGATTACCTTGCATTTTTACGTTTTAAGCTTCAATGAAAACCTTGCAATTAGGGTTAAGTGATAAGAGTATCTACGTATCATAAAGTTAAGCTTCAAAGGTAGATTTGCTCTCGTAAACTAAGATTTAATAGTAACTTTGCACTTAGATGTAAGCTTTAGTGATTACCTTGCATTTTTAGGTTTTAAGCTTTAATGGAAACCTTGCAAATAGGGTTTAGTGATAAGAGTATCTACGCATCATAAAGTTAAGCTTCAAAGGTAGATTTTCTCTCGTAATTTAAGCTTTAATGGTGACTTTGCACTTAGATGTAAGCTTTAGTGATTACCTTGCATTTTTAGGTTTAAGCTTTAATGGAAACCTTGCAATTAGGATCAAGTGATAAGAGTATCTATGCATCATATTAAGTTGCAAAGGTAGATTTTCTATCGCAAGCTAAGCTTTATTTGTAACTTTGCACTTAGGTGTAAGCTTTAGTGACTACCTTGCATTTTTAGGTTTAAGCTTTTATGGAAACCTCGTAAATAGGTTAAGTGCTAAGAGTATCTATACATCATTAAGTTAAGCTTCAAAGGTAGATTTGCACTCTTAAGCTAAGCATTGCACTTAAGTGTAAGCTTTAGTGACTACCTTGTATTTTAGGTTTAAGTTTTAATGGAAAGCTCGAAAACTCTTAAATTATAGGATGACCTTCTATCTTCCTAAAATGGAAAGCTAGGTACCATAAGAAAAGAGTAGTTGTCTAAGCTCGATATAAGTAGTTTAATTTTTGGTATTGAAGAGTATTTCTGAAGTTTTCAATTTCAAGCTTGTTTGCAAATACGGGATGGGGGAGATAGGGGATAACTTTGCGGAATTGATCTTCGTGTTGTTTGAACCGAAAACTCTACAAGCTTCCATGGAGATGCCCCATGGATGGCAAAGGATTGCAAAAACTTGGGAACGATAAAAACAGGGATTGAGCTTAAAAAGTTGGCATTTCCGAAGAGACATTAACATCAAATGCCTATGGCAAAAAACTCGCTTGTATTTTCTAAATAAACTTGGCTGGTAGATAATTAATGAAAGTAGGAATTAAGGTTGATAAATGAATAAACTTGGAAATTACCAAATAGGAGTTAAAAGGAATCTCGAGAGGTGATAGGGATAGCCCATTGCAAAACATAGATATAACTAAGAGTTTTGAAGATTGTCTGGAAATGACCGGGAACCAAGATGGATCTTCTTGGGGTCAATTTGATTGAAAGGCAGGCCCATTGAGAGGATTCTCTTGGGGAACTTGTCGGAGATTGGCCCTTTTCGGTTAGGGTAGCGTAACCGGCAAGTTGTTATACCTAGGTCATTCATGCCCGAGGGATAAGGGATGAATGGGTTTGTTTTATTTTTGCCCGGTAAGGTGAATTACCCACGGTATCTTATTGGAAATTGGACATAATCCGGGTGTGGCCTGATGCCAATGGTTGGATGAGAAGGTTATACTCTGGGAGGATGATGTAAATTTAATTAAGGAAATTTTTTTGACATGGTTGCTTAAAAAGGAACTGGAAAGGCTAGGAATATAGGGGCTATCCTGTGCATCTATCACCAGATGGTGCTATAACTCTCGAAATAAAATGCTTAGGAAGGAATGAATAAATTACTTGATGAACCTTTCCCAAACACTTAATTCTGGGAAATATTGTGAAGGTGATTCCATTTTGATGGTTTGTAACCGATTATCTTGGCCTGAATGGGGAGGTAAGATGAATTGGTTGAAACTAAATGTGTTGCATGATTAGTTAGGAAACTAGCTACAAGTTAATTATAGTAGATAAAGAAAATGAAATGAATTCAAAATTTTCTAAATAAAGATCGGGTGGGAACAACCAGATGAATTTTCCTGAACGAGGGTATGCAACAGATTGCATACTTCTTGTTGTTTGATGATGTCTGATAGACTACTGTACTCTTCCTGATTTTGTAGTACTTAAGTACTACCTCGGGAATGGAATTTCATGAAATGGTTCGGTGGGTGGGAGGATCCAAAGGGTCAGATGGATGGATGTTGATTTATATTTTTTATGTTTAATGCTAAGACTACGTGGGATAAAAATGGGTAATCGGGGACGAGCGAGACCAGGTAGGATTGCAAGATCCCTCTTTTTAGGGGAAAGTGATAACTGTCGTGCCTGCTTGTCAGGAAAAAGGGGTTATCACCATGAACCAAGGGAGAACAAGAAAGCAAGAGAAGATCCTCAAGTTAAAGATCAAGAGAATCAAGACTAAGGACCACGATTCTGGGTGCGGAAAGCTTTCAAGGACAGATTGATTATGAGAAATGGATAGAATCATTGAATGAAGGGATGTACCCCCTTGGGTTGGCAATCGAGATAGGTCGGAGTCCTGTCTGAGTGTCAATCCCAAGTGGGAGGGATACCTGCAGATAGATCTACGTCATTCCCTAGAACAGTGTGGACGCTGAGTAGGGTCGAGTCTGGGTATGGCCCTCAAATTGGGTTGGCGTTCGAGATAGGCCGGAGTCCTGTTTGAGTGTCAGTTCCAAGTGGTAGGGATACCTGTAGATAGATCTACGTCATTCCCTGGAATGGTCTGGAGGACTGAGGGAGGTGAGTAGGGTCGAGTCTGGGTATGGCCCTCACAATAGAATCATGTACATTGTCTCAGCTAAACCTTTCTATCCACAAACATTGAAGCTCCACAACCACTTTTCTAGAATATCCTAGAAAAATACACTTAATACTATAAAGCAAGCTGGATAATTAGCATGGTCCAAGTCAATTTTCTAATTTTTCTCTCATATGCATATGTATTACAAATGCGATGCTCCAAGGTATCAAATTTTACACTAAACATTTACATTCAAAATTTTACACCATCTAATTAACACAAGCCTGATTCCAATGAATAGCTTACCACGTCTTGACTTGTTGGCAGATTTTGATTCATCCTCATCGACACGGTGTGAGGTCCGTTCGGAGTCGATTTCAAAAGACTTGAGCTGTTTTTCACTAGCCCTTGTGTTGGGACTGTTTTTGTTCTCCAGATTTGTTTGTTTAGAGGCGGGGTTGGAAGAACCTTTGTTGTTGCTTCTCCCATGGGTGGGCATTCCCTCCTTGGATTTCCCTTTTTGTTTGCATGTTGAAGGTGATGCTCTGCTTGCAGCAGCTCCCTTGGCCTTTGGGGTCCTCATGGTGGAAGAACTCACACGATAGCAGCTCTACTACAATGATGAGAGAGAGAGAGAGAAGCTCTGCTACGAGTCTGAGGGGGGAGAGAGAGAGCCCTAGCGCTGGCAGAAAGTGCTCAATTCAAATGGACGCAGCTCGGACCACTAAATCCACTAATTACACCACTACTCTCACACGGGCTGGCCCATTGGGAAACTGCACAACTCGTATTTTTGAGATACAATTATAGCTAAAAAATACAAATTGGGACTTTTTTGTACCACCATCCTTTGCTTTCAGCCCCATGCTATCAGAGTAGAGATATGACTATTCAATAGAGCGACCTTGGACAGGTTGTGGATTTTCAAACCACATATGGCCAAAACCTGTATAACACAATAGCTAGTACGTTGGACAAGTGATTGTCCTCTGCCCAAACCATACATGGTAGTAAATAAGGTAGCTACACTCCATTCACACAATGACCTTCAAACAATAGTGGTAGCTTCTTTCAATAGAGCTAGCTTGGATAGGTGGTGAAATTTCAAATCACCTTAGGATAGAACCTCAATAACACAATGGATAGTAGGTTGGACAAGTGTTAGACCTCTACCCGAAACCATCCACGCTATTAGAGTATAGATAGGACTATTTAATAGATCTAGCTTGGACAGATGGTGGACCTTCAAACCACCTTGGGCTAAAACCTCCAAAACACAATGGGTTGGACAAGTGATGGACCTCTGTCCCAAACCCTTCATGATAGTAAACATAGTAGCTAGACTCCATTCACATTTTAACCTTCAAACAATATTCATAGATTCTTTCAATAGGGCTAGCTTGGAAAGGTGGTGGATCTTCAAACAAACCTGGGCTAAAACCTCTACAACACAATGGTTAGTAGGTTGGAAAAGTGGTGGACATCTGTCCCAAACCATCAATGGAACATAATATAAGATCTACTTCATTGACACATTGACCTTCAAAAAATAGAGATAGATTTTTTCAATAGATCTAGCTTGGACAAATGGTGGACCTTCAAACCACCTTGGGATAAAACCTCAATAACACAATGAATAGTACATTGGAAAAGTGCTGGACCTCTACCCCAAACCATCCATGTTATCAGAATAGTACATTGGATAGCTTGGACATGTGATGGACCTTCAAACCACCATGGGTTAAAATCTCCATAACACAATGGTTAGTAGGTTGGACAAGTGGTGGACCTCTACCCAAAACCATCCACGTGATCAAACTAGAGATAGGACTTTTCAATAGAGATAGCTTGGATAGGTGGTGGACCTTCAAAGAACCTTGGGCTAAAACCTCAATTACACAATAGATAGTAGGTTGGACAAGTGTTGGACCTCTGTCCCAAACCATCCATGTTAATAAAAAAAGTAGCTACACTCCATTCACATATTGACCTTGAAACAATAGAGATAGCATCTTTCAAAGGAGCTAGCTTGGACATGTGGTGGACCGTCAAACAATCTTGGGCTAAAACCTCCATAACACAATGGATAGTAGGTTCGACAAGTCGTGGAGCTTTCCCACAAACCATCCATGGTAGTAAACAAAGTAGCTCCACTCCATTCACACACTGACTTTGAAACAATAGAGATAGACTTGTTCAATAGATCTAGCTTGGATAGGTGGTGGACCTTCAAACCAACCTGGGCTAAAACCTCCAGAACACAATTGATAGTTGGTTAGAGAAGTGGTGGACCTCTGTCCCAAACCATCCATAGTAGTAAGCCTAGTAGCTACACTCCATTCGCACATTTACCTTCAAACAATAGAGGTAGGAATTTTCAAAAGAGCTAGCTTGGATAGGTGGTGGACCGTCAAACCACCTTGGGCTAAAACCATGATAACACAAATGGTTAGTAGGTTGGACAAGTGGTGGATCTCTACCCCAAACCATCCATGGTAGTAAACAATATAGCTACACTCCATTCACACATTGAACTTCAATCAATAGAGATAGCTTCTTTCAATAGATCTAGCTTGGATAGGTGGTGGATCTTCAAACCGCCTTGGGATAAAACCTCCATAACACAATCGATAGTAGGTTGGTGGACAAGAGTTGGACCTCTAGCAGAAACCATCCACGCTATTAGAGTAGAGATAGGACTATTCAATAGAGAAAGCTTGGACAGGTTGTGGACCTTCAAATCATATAGGGCTAAAACCTGCATAACACAATGGCTAGTAGGTTGGACAAGTGATGGTTCTCTGCCCAAACCATCCATGGTAGTAAACAAGGTAGCTACATGTTAGGAAATAAGACGTAGCTAAATAGATAATTGAGTAGATTACTTAATGTAGAGAGACAAATTTACATACACGAGATTATAGAGTAGAGAGAGAGAGAGAGAGAGTACACACGATGTACGTAGTTCACCCAATGTGGGCTACGTCCACGGGAAAGCAGCCACTCAATGTCTTTAGTACTTCAAAACAAGAAGTAGTTTACAAAAGGATTATACTCTTAATGGAGCTCCTGCCTTGCTTCACTCTCACCACCTCACCCTCACCCTGTTGCATCAACTTCACACTCTATAAATGTGTGTAGAAATGGCCTCATTTTATAGGCCAAAAGGGCTTTCATCTCTCATGAGAGGCAGCCATGTGTAGCTGCCATTGTGTAGATAAGTCCAAATCGAACCCTCCAATCCGCCCATGTGTGGCCCCCCTAAAGTTGCCCCTGATTTTTGGCCGTGAAAATTTTGGTTTCCGGCGAGTGATTTTTCTTTACGCACAATGGTTTCTCCTCATAATGGGGGCTTTACAAATGTGCGCTTTTACCACAGAAAATTACAAGGGTAAATCAGGCTCCATACTTAACAATCTCCCACTTGGAGACTGATCTCCAAACCAAACCTGTGACTGCTTTCCATTATGGCTTCTTATCCTTGAATTCCGGTTGAAGATGAGCAAAAGCTCAACTTCTCCTTGTTGACCACCGTTGTAAACATGTCTGCAGGATTTTCACTTGTATGCACCTTTCCTAGCTTTAGTTGTCCCTCTTCCAAAAGAGTGTGTATGAAGTGATATCTCACCTCAATGTGCTTTGTCCTTGAATGAAAGGCTGAGTTCTTTGCAAGATGGATAGCGCTTTGGCTATCACTGTACAAGACACAATTGGTTTGTTTGAATCCAAGCTCTTCTAAGAATCTGTGGAGCCACATAATTTCTTTGCTTGCTACATACTCTGCTTCCGTGGTAGAAAGTGAAACCACTTTCTGCAGCTTTGAAGCCCAGATTACTGCTGTGCCTCCAACTGTGAACACATAGCCAGTAGTGCTCCTTTGAGTATCTTTGTCACTTGCCATATCTGCATCAGCATACCCTTCTAGAAAAATATCAGTTCCTCCAAAATACAGAGCATTTGTTGTTGTCCCTTTTAGATACCTAAGTATCCACTTCACAGCTTGCAAATTCTCTTTACCTGGGATGTCCATGAACCTACTCACAACTCCCATTGCATGTGCAATGTCTGGCCTTGTCCAGACCATAGCATACATTAGAGAACCTACCGCTGCAGCATATGGAACTTTAGACATATAGGCTATCTCCTCTTGTGTCTTTGGACACATATCCTTCGTTAGTTTAAAATGACCAACCAAAGGTGTAGAAACTGGTTTTGCATTTTGCATTGCAAACCTTTCTGGTACCTTCTTGATGTAATCTTGTTGAGATAGCTTTAGTGTCTTCTTCGTCCTATCCCTTGATATTTTCATACCAAGTATCCCTTTGCAGCACCTAAATCTTTCATTGAAAAAGATTTAGACAGCTCTCTTTTAGGCCTTTGATGTCCTGCATGTTAGCACTTGCAATCAACATGTCATCAACATACAACATTAGTATGATGAATTTCCCATCTCCCAAATTCTTCGTGTAAATGCAATGATCCGAGTTGCATCTTGTGAATCCATGATCCAACATCCATCGATCAAACTTCAAGTACCATTGTCTTGATGCTTGATTTAAACCATACAATCTCTTCTTTAATCTTCAAATCATTTTCTCCTTACCTTTTACTTCATACCCCTTTTGTTGAAGCATGTAGATTTCCTCCTCTAAGTCACCGTGAGGGAATGCCGTATTTACATCCATTTGCTCGAGATTTAGATCATGAGCAACCACAAGGCTTAAGACAAGCCTAACTGAGTTCATTTTTACAACAGGAGAAAATATTTCATCGAAGTCAATACCTTTATTTTGAGAAAACCCTTTTACCACAAGCCTAGACTTGTACCTTTTCTTCCCACCTTCTTCTTCCTTCAGCTTGCACACCCATTTGTTTTGAAGTGCCTGCTTACCTTTAGGAAACTCAACCAACTCCCATGTCTGGTTGCGATGTAGTGAGTCCATCTCCACTTTCATGCTCTTCGTCCATTCTTCATTGGATTCATGTTGCATAGCTTCTTCGTATGGTTCTGGCTCTCCAGAATCTGAGATCAAGAGATGGTTGAAGGAAGGAACAAACCTTTCTGGAGGTCTACTTGCTCTTGTAGATCTTCGGGGAATAGGTTGAGGCTCCTCATTTGGTTGACGTTGTTGCACATTGTCACCATTTGCAGTCCTTGAGTCTTCACGGTCCTCAAGCTCCATATACTCATCACCTGTTTCTTTTGTTTGTTTTCTTTTCAAGTAATCTTTGTACATATTTTGTTCGTTAAAAATTACATCCCTACTCCTTAAGATTTTACCATCTTCAGGATTCCATAGGCGATACCCAAAGTCACCTTCTCCATAGCCAATGAAGAAACACTTTTTGGACTTTGCATCTAGCTTTGATCTTAGGCTTCTATCTATGTGCATGAAAGCCTCACACCCAAACACTTTGAGAAATGCAAAATTCACCGGATTACCTGTCCATGCCTCTTCTAGAACTCCCCCATCCAATGCCGTTGAGGGTGACGGATTGATTAAGTACACAGACGTACTTACAGCTTCTTCCCAAAGCTCAAGTGGTAGGTCTGCATGTAGCCGCATGCCTCGTGCTCGCTCCATGATTGTCTTGTTTATCCTTTCCGAAATCCCATTTTGTTGAGGTGTCCTTGGGGTTGTCCTTTGCCTCCAAATTCCATTGCTAGCACAAAAGCTTTCGAAAGCTTGGCTGCAATATTCACCTCCATTGTCGGATCTGAGGCATTTAACCTTGGTACCTGTTTCATTCTACACAAAGGCTTTCCACCTTTGAAATATGGAAAATACATCGGATTTATTCTTCATGACATAAACCCATGTTTTTCTAGTCGCATTGTCTATGAATGTTACATAGTACAATGAGTCACCAAGTGATGGTGTACTTGCAGGACCCCAAACATCAGAATGAATCAACTCAAGTTTTTTTATTTTTTCTTTCATTTCCTGATTTTTGAAATTTTACCCTCTTTTGTTTACCATAAACACAATCTTCACAGAACTCTAAGTCCACTTCTTTCAAACCTGGCAGAAGCTTCTTTGTTTGAAGGATTTGCATTCCTTTGGCACTCATATGCCCAAGCCGGTAGTGCCACACCGCACTATCAACTTCTGTAGTTGCTGCACAAGCTGAAGGTTGTTGTGACCTTCATCATCCAATTGTCCTGTAGAGATCAAGTTTTTCCGAAGAGAAGGAACATGCCTAACATCTTTAAGCTTCCATTCATTTCCGTTAGTAGTTTTCACAGAAACTGTACCTTTACCGACAATCTCACAAGCTTCATCATCTCCCAAGTATACATACCCAAAATTACCTTTGGTGTAATCTTGGAAATGTTGCTTGTGTGGTGTCGCATGGAATGAAGCCCCGGAATATACTATCCAGGAATTAGACACATTTTCTAATGAGATAATTAGAGCATCTTGCTCTACTTTACCTGCCACATTGGCCTCCGATGTTGGCTTGTTGTCTTGAGACTCAGTCTCCTTCTTCTTCTTGGACCAGAAATCCTTCTTGACGTGGCCCTTCTTGCCGCCGCAACTCCAACATTCTAGAACTGACTTTGTGTGTGATTCACTCCGTCTTGAGCGATCACGACCCTTTTGGTTTTTGAACCTCTCCTTAGGACTTCCTCTTGTTTCCACTGATAGTGCAGCACTTTGATGATTCTACTATGCTTATCCTTCGCATTTCCTTGCTTAGGAGAACACCCACAACATCATCAAACTTAAGAGTATTTGTGCCAGAGATAGAATTACTTACAGCCATCACAAGGCTGTCCCAACTATCCGGTAGAGATGAAAGTATAAGGAGAGCTCGCACTTCATCATCGAAATTGATTTTCACCGATCGAAGTTGACTTATGTTTGTGTTAAAGTCATTTAGGTGTTCTGCAACTGAACCATTCTCTGCCATCTTTAGATTGAATAAGCGCTTCATAAGAAATACCTGATTGGATGCCAATGGTTTCTCGTAGAAGTCGTTAAGTGACTTCATCAAGTCCTCCGTGGTATTCATCTCCGAAACATTGAAGGCCACCGTTGACGCCAAGCTTAACCGGATTGTTCCCAGGGCCTTTCGATCAAGGACAATCTGTGCTTCATCTGCCATCGTTGCGGGCTTCTTTGCAAGATCGCCTAGTGATAAATAGAGGTCCTTCTGGTAGAGATACTCTTCAATCTGCATCTTCCAATGTTGGTAGTTTTTGTCGTTGAACTTCTCAATCTTGAGCTTCCCTTCCTCCGCCATAACTCCCACTCAATTCAAGGAATCCTTTCCTTGAGATAATTTAGTTACAAGCAAACCTTGCTCTGATACTAGTTGTTAGGAAATAAGACGTAGCTAAATAGATAATTAAGTAGATTACTTAGTCGAGAGAGACAAATTTACATACACGAGATTATAGAGTAGAGAGAGAGAGAGAGAGTACACGCGATGTACGTGGTTCACCCAATGTGGGCTACATCCACGGGAAAGCAGCCACTCGATGGCTTTAGTACTTCAAAATAAGAAGTAGTTTACATACCCTTAATGGATCTCCCGCCTTGCTGCACTCTCACCACCTCACCCTCACCTTGTTGCATCAACTTCACACTCTATAAAATGTGTGTAGAAATGGCCTCCTTTTATAGGCCAAAAGGGCTGCCCTCTCTCATGAGAGGCAGCCATATGTAGCCGCCCTTGTGTAGATAAGTCCAAATTGGACCCTCCAATCCGCCCATGTGTGGCCCCCCTAAAGTTGCCCCTGATTTGTGTCCGTGAAAATTTTGGTTTCTGGCGAGTGATTTTCCTTTACGCACGATGGCTTCTCCTCATAATGGGGGCCTTACAAATGTGCGCTTTTACCACAGAAAATTACAAGGGTAAATCAGGCTCCATACTTAACACTACACTCCATTCACACATTGACCTTCAAACAATATAGATAGCTTCTTTGAATAGAGCTAGCTTGGACATATGGTGTACCTTCAAACCACCTTGGGATAGAACCTCAATAACACAATGGATAGTAGGTTGAACAAGTGTTAGACCTCTACCCCAAACCATCCATGCTATGAGAGTAGAGATAGTACTATTTAATAGATCTAGCTTGGACAAGTGGTGGAACTTTAAACCACCTTGGGCTAAAACTTCCATAACACAATGGTTAGTAGGTTGGACAAGTGACGGACCTTTGTCCCAAACCCTTCATGGTAGTAAACATAGTAGCTAGACTCCATTCACACTTTAACCTTCAAACAATAGTGATAGATTCCTTTAATAGAGATAGCTTGGATAGGTGGTGTATCTTCAAACAACCTTGGGTAAAACCTCCATAAAGGAATGGTTAGTAGGTTGGACAAGTGGTGGACCTTAATCCCAAACCATCAATGGTAGTAAACATAGTAGCTCTACTCCATTCCCTCATTGACCTTTAAACAATAGAGATAGCTTATTTCAATAGATCTAGCTTGGATAGTTGGTGGACCTTCAAACCACCTTGGACTAAAACCTCAATAACACAATGGATAGTAGGTTTGAAAACTGTTGGACCTCTACCCCAAAGCATCCACATCATCAGACTTGAGAAAGGACTATTCAATAGAGCTAGCTTTGACAGGTGGTGGACCTTCAAACCACCCTGGGCTAAAATATCCATAACACAATGGTTAGTAGGCTGGAAAAGTGATGGACCTTTGCCCCAAACCCTTCATGGTAGTAAGCATAGTAGCTAGACTCAATTCACACTTTAACCTTCAAACAATAGTGATAGATTCTTTCAATAGAGCTAGCTTCGATAGGAGGTGGATCTTCAAACAACCTTGGGCTAAAACCTCCATTACGCAATGGTTAGTAGGTTGTAAAAGTGGTGGATCTTTGTCCCAAAGCATCAATGTTACTACACATAATAGCTCTACTCCATTCACACACTGACCTTCAAACAATAGAGATAGATCGTTTTAATAGATCTAGCTCGGATCGGTGGTGGACCTTGAAACCACCTTGGGCTAAAACCTCAGTAACACAATGGATAGTAGGCTGGAAAAGTACTGGATCTCTGCCCCAAACCATCCACATTATTAGATTAGAGATAGGTTTATTCAATACAAATAGCTTGGACACGTGATGGACCTTCAAAACACCATGGGCTAAAACCTCCATAACACAATGGTTAGTAGGTTAGACAAGTGGTGGACCTCTACCACAAACCATCCACATGATCATACTAGAGATAGGACTATTCAATAGAGCTAGGTTGGACAGGTGGTGGCCCTTCAAATAACCTTGGGCAAAAAACTCAATAACACAATAGATAGTAGGTTGGACAAGTGGTGGACCTCTGTCCCGAACCATCGATGGTAATAAACAAATTAGCTACACTCCATTCACACATTGATCTTGAAACAATAGAGATAGCTTATTTCAAATGAGCTAGCCTGGACAGGTGGTGGACCTTCAAACAATCTTGGACTAAAACCTCCATAACACAGTCGATAGTAGGTTGGACAAGTGGTGGAGCTTTCCCCAAACCATCCATGGTAGTAAACAAAGTATCTACACTCCATTCACACACTCACTTTGAAACAATAGAGATAGCTTTGTTCAATATATCTAGCTTGGATAGGTGGTGGATTTTTAAATCAACCTAGGCTTAAACCATAAAAGCAAAAAAAGTAGGTTGGACAAGTGGTCGACCTCTACCCCAAACCATCCATGCTAGTAAACATAGTAGCTATGCTCCATTTACAAATTGACCTTCAAACAATAGAGATAGAATTTTCCAATAGATCTAGCTTGGGCAGGTGGTAAACCTTCAAACCACCTTGGACTTAAACCTCCATAACACAATGGATAGTAGGTTGGACAAGTGGTGGATCTCTACCCCAAACCATCTATGGTAGTAAACATAGTAGCTACACTCCATTCACACATTGACCTTCAAAGAATAAAGATATATTTTTTCATTAGATCTAACTTGGATAGGCGGTGGACCTTAAAAACTCCTTGGGCTTAAATCTCCATAACATAATGGATATAGTTTGGACAAGTGTTGGACCTCTAGCCGCAAAACCATCCACTCAATCAGAGTAGAGACAAGACTATTCAAAAAAGCGAGCTTGGACATGTGGTGGACCTTCAAACCACATAGGGCTAAAACCTGGATAACACAATGGGTAGTAGGTTGGACAAGTGATGGTCCTATACTAAAACCTTCCATGGTAGTAAACATAATAGCTACACTTCATTCACACATTGAACTTCAAAAAATAGAGATAGCTTCTTTCAATAGAGCTAGCTTGGACAAGTGGTGGACCTTCAAACCACCTTGGGCTAAAACCTCAATAACACAATGGATAGTACGTTGGACAAGTGCTAGACCTCTATCCCAAACCATCCATGCTATTAGAGTAGAGATAGCTTGGACAAGTGGTTGACCTTCAAACCACCTTGGGCTAAAACCTCCATAACACAATGGTTAGTAGGTTGTACAAGTGATGGACCTCTGTCCCAAACCCTCTACTGTAGTAAACATAGTAGCTAGACTCCATTCACACTTTCACCTTCAAACAATAGTGATAGATTTTTTCAATAGAGCTAGCTTGGATAGGTGGTGGATCTTCAAACAACTTTGGGCTAGAACCTCTACAACGCAATGGTTAGTAGGTTGGACAACTGGTGGACCTCTGTCCCAAACCATCAATGGTAGTAAACATAGTAGCTCTACTCAATTCACACATTGACCTTCAAACAATATAGATATCTTTCGTTGGACAGATACGCCGCGACGGACGTCAGCATAGCGAGAACTCACCTAACATATAATGTCAGCTAAGGACAAAGCTTGACCCGCAGGCGCGCGGAAGCAAGCATAAGGTGTCAACCTACACTCGACCATTTCCTAACTAATTCCTACGGAGGTCTCTACCAATTGTCTAAGTCACAGCCTTCAAGAGTGCATAAGAGGAAACTTCCTACAACGCTTTCTAGAGCCGAACACCCATCAAGCAATCTCAAAAAACCATAGAACTTGAAGGAGACCCTACTAATACCAATAGGTCGTTCTCCCTAAGGTCTATGAACCAAAACCCCAAACCAAAACACCCGGTGCAAAATCACGTAGGATGTCTGGCCAAAATCTGCAGGTCTTCGTTTCCGAAATCTAAAGTGCTCGTAGATGGAGCTTGCAGAACCGGACCGTACGCGTGCAATGTAGGTATCGGCACGCAACTCTCATTGAGGGTAACACGCTGCACTTCTCCGCACTCGATTCCGACCATCGGTGCACACATAGCGTCAAGATGAAGCTCACACTCTCTCGTATACAGTACGCTCACTCACAAACTTCAAACTTGTTTTTTTTTAAATGACAAAAGGGTTTTTTCATTAAGGTCAAAAAGTGGTATATATAACTTACAATTCTCAACCCTAAAGTTCCAATCAACCAACTACTCCATCTATCTATCAAAACTGAGATACAATCTAGAAACTTCTGTAAGTCCCAATATTTACAAGGTGAAAAATTAGGCTTCCTCAATAAATGAATAATTACAAAAAATGATAATCCTCCGAGTAGTTAGTTGCCGTGGGGTGTTTTCAGCTTCTAACACTCCCCCCCTCCTTGCTCATGTTGTCCCCGACATGGCTGCTGATCCGCTTCTTCATCGTATAGTTTCACGCATCTTGATTAGTGATTCGTATCTTGCATGCAGGTTCATCACTGTTGGGACAAAAATATATGTGTTTATTGTGAAGAAGCCTGGGTAGAACGCTTCTTCAAAGGCCTAGAGGTGATAGGATGGTAGAAACATTATCCTTTGATACAGCACATGTATCACCTCCTTCGAAGGCTGACCAGACAAATCATAGGTGCATCTGTAAGTATCCTGGAAGAAAAAGATGTTGTCTGTCACTTGGCCTGGCTTGAAGGTCTCAAATACTGCTACAAGTGCTTTGCAGAACTTCTTCATCATGATGCACGTAAGGTCAGGTGAGCCAGTGAACAATTTGATGGCGCCCGTTAGGGTTTTCACCATGTATTGGACACTTATTCTCTCACCTGCCTTCAAGCCCGATAGATTAGGGTAATTCAGGCAAGTGGGTTGGCTCCTTTGCAAGATCTCTTGTGCTTTCCATGTCCTGATCCTTGGTAGAGGACAAAATCTGAGGTTGTCTCGGATGTTTTCTGGTGCCTCTACCAAGTGGATGAGGTATTGTGGGTACTTTGTGAGCCAGGCCTTCCTCCATTTTGGCTAAGAGTCAACAATTAGCCTGACACCTTCTGGTTGTGAGGTATCTACATTGTAAAGTGGTACGGTCAGCTCTTCTCTTATCCGCTTGTTGATGGTGGCTGCTTCATATTTCAACAATGGATATGGGAGAGAGGGTTGAAGCCATTCGCACCTGAGGTTGCTGGTGTCGATCTTCTGAATGGTCATAGACTTGAAAACCCTCTGCTCCCACTCCAAGTCTTCCTTTGTCGTCTCTCTCATCTCCACCTCTATTGCTTTACGCAACTTTTCTTCCTCTTCTTGTGTTAGATCATGTGGCTCTTGAGAGGATCCTTCTAAGATTTCCTCTTGCATAGGCATGTCCACCAGATCTGCCACATTTTCTAAATCGATGCCCTCATTGGTTGTTGGCCCTGTGCCCTCTTGCTCTTCTGCTTGTGCTGTCCTCGCAACTCCTCAATCTGCTTTAGGAGTGTTTTCTTTTCTGATTCAGTTGTTTCTCCCATATTCACGAGGAGGTCATTTAATTTGGCGTTTATTCTCTCTGCCTCCTCGAGATTTCATTTCATACTTTCTATTTCCTCTTGCAAGGCTTTTTGGCCTTCTTCCATTCTTGTTTGCATGACGATAGACCCTTCTGCCATCATCAATATTTGCTTTTTCTCTAGGTTTAACTCCTTCTGAAGTTCTTGCATCTGTTCTTCATAGAGTTGACTTTCCGTAGTGATGTGAGTCGAGCTAGTAGCTCTGACTCTGGCAGGGGATGCTCACAGCCTCTGGATGGTCTGATATTTCACTTTGAGTCGGTCCTTGAGCTTAAGGACCTCATCCTAGCTGGCTTCTTGATCTATCTCTGCCTTTTCTTTGGCGTTTCTCATGGCTTCAACTTCTTTAGACTCTTTCGCCAGTTGTAGGGTCAAGTTATCTCTTTCTCTCTCAGCATCTCGTAGTGATTTGCTAAGCTGCTGACATTCCTCTTCAACTCCTTGCATTTTTTTTACTGCTGCTTGATTTTCTTCCTCCATTTCCTGGCTAGGTTGCAGTCCCCTTGCTAGGCTGGCTTGTAGCTCAGCTTCTCTCTCTTTCTTCCTTTGGCTTTGTCCTTGTAGAGAATCTACTTCTAGCTTTATCTTTATTTCCGTGGCCTTGAGAGCTGCCATCTCACTTTCTGAAGCCATGGATTGCGCTCTCAACCCGGTTAGCTTCGTCATCACCACATCCCAATCATTGCAGGGCGGGTGCAGGTCCACTATATCTGTGGCAATTTCTTTTAGTTCCACTAGCCTGATGCCTTGCATTTGTTCCTTAGGCCTTGTGCTTGCCAAGTCGAATGCGAATGTGGCAACCTCTTCTTTTGTATATCCTGCAACTAGCAGGTCCAAAAATGTGCGATATGAATCATCTGACTCTTGTTGCTCACTTCGAGGCTTAGCCTCTTCCTTTGGCTTCAGCTCCTGGCTCTGCTCTTGCCTGTCCTCTTTCCGTTCTTCTAGTTTGTCTTCAGCCTCTTTATCTTCTTGTGGAGGGCTGCTAGGAGGCGGTGATGGCGGTGGGCTAGGTTTAGGGCTGGCCAGTAGAGATGTAGGATTTCCCTTTAAATCTCTGTCTACTTTAGTTTTTCTTTCTCTCTCTTGGCTCTCTTGCTCATCTAGCAGTTTCTGCCGTATTTGCTCCACTTCCTCCTGTGTGAAAGGTTCATGCGGTATATTCTCTGATGCGGCATCAATAATCTCAAAATTCTTGATATAATCCTCGAATCTGTTCCTTTGCACTCTTCAGGATGATCCCAACATAGCTTCTAGAGAAGACTTCCAGAGTTCACTGAAATCACCTTTTAGGGCTCTCTCTGCTCTGAAGCTCTCCATCAGCCTCTCTAATCTTGCCGCTTTTTGTGACCTTGTTTCTGTTGCAGGCACTTGGGCAAATTCCTTCTTTCCTTTCTTTTTCTCTGGTTGCTCTTCTAAAACACGCTCTAGCCGTCTTTTTAATCTTGTGGCAACCCTTGGTGCTCTTTGTGGCTCGTCTTCTTTGTCTTCTTTTAGCTTCAGCCAGTCATTCTGAGACGAGGGTCCAGACCACCTTCCTTTTGCGTGCAGTGCCCCATAAATCACCTTTGTGATTAGTTCTCATGGCACAATATATTTTGGCTTCTTTTCACCCATCTTTACTAGGTTGTCATGTATATACGCTGCATAATTGATAATCTTTGGGGTGCCTTTTGTCATTGCCCAAGTGAATGTCGTGGCAATTGCACCTGGCGGCATTCTGTACTTCTGTGGCCTCTTCGTACACATGTGGAAGTATTGGTTGTACAACTCGCTCATGATTGCCACCCTTGGGTTTGCAATATCTTCAAAGGTGTAGTTTCCTTTCTTCTCATTGTACACCTTGACCTCATCCCTTCTTTTAGTTACACTATCCCCCTTGTTGGAGAGGTCTAGTGCATCTGCTACAACCTGCTCAGTGATTATTATTTTTGTTTCTGGCCTGCCTTGTAGATCTGTTACTTTGGCCACTCCATCTTCTTTGATGGTTGTCACAAACTCCCAGACCCTCTTTATGTCCACCCCTGCCGGTACTGCTTCAAAGTAGTTGTGGAGATCAATCTTCTCCAAGTACCCGGCCATCTTGCTTCTTACAAACTCATTGAGTTCTCGCGGCAGCATTGGTAGCTCGATGACATTGCCTTCAGTGTCTTTGAATACTCCTTGGTAGATCTTTAGGTCGTTGGACTCTAACAGATCTTCTTGGATCCATGTGCTGGTGGGATTTAGTGTTCCTTCTGGTATGACAAAGGGCTTCACTTCTTCTAGGTAATCCTTGATGGTCATTATTTTCTTCTTTGCCGGTGACTTCGACATAGATCCTATTGCACTCAGTAGTCTGAAGTTAGCGTTTTTTCCATATTAGCTGAGAAACTAAGTTTTAACTATCCAAATGACTTGAAAATTGAAATTAAAGCTTAAAAGGAACTTATGAAGCTGTGCATGTGCTCACAGTGCAAATTTGGCCAAAATTTTCCATTTAGACATCCTACGCGTAGGATGTCTTTTTCATCAGAATGGGTTGATACTTGACATGTTGGTAGTGCATGGCTCATTGAACATGGCTATGTGCCTGGATTTGGATTTGGATATCAAAAAGTGGATTTTTTTTCTGATTCATTCTTTAGGTCACAAATTGGGTAGAAAGTCCATAATAGGTAGCAATTAACGTCCAAATGGGTTGAAAATTGGTATATGGGCTCATTGTACCATGGTATTGGCTCCCATGATGTCACTTTTTGCACAGAAGGCCTAAATTATGCTGGAGACATCCTACGCGTAGGATGTCTATTCCATCAAAATGACATGTGATTTGTTCTGTGGGTAGTCCTTGCCCTATGGAACATGGCTATGCTCTTGGATTTGGATTTGGACAAGGATTGATGCTTGTAAGAGCCTGTGTGGTATTTTTGGGCTCTAAAACTGTATTTTGAAGGTGTTGGGGGTCAAAAATTCTTAGAATGGCTTCAAAATTGATATATAAGCTCTTCATGATGAGGTGACTGGATCTGTAATGAAAAAACATCTTCTGCAGGTCCAAAAAGTCAAATAGGCATCCTACGCGTAGGATGTCTACTTCACTAATTTTTGCTTCTGACCACAGAGATTGCTTGTTGATGGGTTGGTGAATGTGTTGTGCAAGTTTCATGTGATTTGGACAAGATTTGGTAGGTCTATGGCCCATTATTGCCTCTATGCCCTAACTTTGCGGTTTTTCATTCATATGAGGTCAATTATGGTCCAAATGTGATGAGACTTGGTGGATAGCATGTAAAGGTCATTCAGAAAAAGTGTATGATGAAAAATGTTGGAGTCTGTGTTCAGAAATTTCCTTGAGATATCCTACACGTAGGATGTCTCCTGATGATTTTTGCATGGATTGTGCTCCTAGTGCCTGCCCTTGGTCCCCCTGAGTCCCTTTTAAGCCTAATTTCAACAAAAAAGTCAAATAGATAGAGAATAACTCCCTGTGTGGACTTCAAAGCCTCCGAGCCATTTTCTGACTTTTGGAGTGTTTTTTGGCAATGAAATTTCTTGATGTTGGTCTCCATAGCTTCCCGATCCTCTAGGGATCCTTGTCGTATGGTTTTTGTCGACTTTGGCTTCACCGGAGCTTCATTTGGTAATTTGTCGCTCTAGAAGTACCCGTGGTTGCATTTACATACCTTCAATGATTAGTGGTGGTCTACCACCATAGGACTTGGTTGTTGATGGTCTAGGAAAGCCGCTCGTGAAGTTTGGTGGCAAATGGGCATGCGGTTTGGCCGCAAGAGCAATTTGACACTTTTTGTGTCTGATGCCATTTCTGAAGTTTAGTGCCGCTTCGGGTCACTTTTTGGTTATGTGGGTCACATAGACTTATCGAGCATGTCGAGATGCTCCTACCCATGAATTTTGGTAGCATTTGGTCGCCTTTTCGCCGATTTCCCATTTGGTGGCCTCTTGAGGGTTTCTAGGAATTAGGGTTTTTCCCGATGGTTTTCTACTGCCTTTGGTCATCCAGGGCTGGTCTTCTAGGCTAGGGTAAGCTGCCGATGAAGTCTTGTTGCTTTTGGGTTAGCCATTGGGCCGCTGTCTCTACTTGTGGGTCACTACCGCCGGTTTTGTGTGTGAACCCTACGTTAGTTTTCGCGACAAAACGACAAACATGCACGAAAAGCTCAAGGTGGTGAGCCTACCTCTCATGTCTGGAGCTCATCGGGTGGTCGTACGCTGTCGTGCCGTGACACGTGTATAGTGGGAACGCATGCTACAAGAGTTATCTTGTAACTTTTTAGATACATAGTTATATTTTCTATAATGTACATATGCATATTTAAGTATAATAATATTCTTTCTATCTCATCCTACTATTTATCTCAAGGGTAACCTATTCTTACGTTACCATAAAAAAATACTATGGGAAAAGCTTCAATAGCTCCGCCTCTTTAACTTGGGGCAAAAAGCATTGATTGTTTATTTTTACTATCTCATTATCATCTCACACCTTAGCTAGATCCTATATCTAGGGTAAACTCCAATATATGTATATTCTATATATTTTTCTTATTTTTCTTATATTTCTTTTTAAATAGCTACAAGGAGGGAATCAAATCCTCGTGGGAAACTAGGTGGCATGATTTCAAAGATACACTTATTTAATGCATTATTGCAAGCATGATTACAAAACTTTATCAAGGAGCAATGTCATGCTTTCATATGGCATGAGGTGTCCTTTGGAATCAAATAAAAGTCTAGGCTAAGGGGACCACAGGAAGACTTTTACTGCCAGAAATAGACCCTATTTTGACGATTTTTTTACACAAGGCTCCAATCCGAATTGGAAAACAATTTTAAAATGAAAATAGTAGCTAATGAGCTGAAGTTTCTGCCCATATTTTTACGTTTTTATTTGGAGCCACGGTTGAGGAGATATGATCAAAATACTAGACCCCAGTCTGCCCACATCATGCAGGGACAACTCATTTCCAACTTTTCCAGTTTCTGTTCACACTGGCTCTTCTCTTCTTGTGTAAACCCTTGGGGGTTCCCTTCACCTATAAAGGGGACCCCTTCTTCCTTGAAAAGGAACTCAAGCATTCAAGCCATTGATGAAACGAATTCTTGAGGGAATGAGTAGTAATGCCTAATTGTACTTAGCCATTAACATAAGCCCAAGCCTACACTTTCTCTTAGAGGAAGACTAGCCATTCTTGTACGCTATCCTTGGAAGATCAACTCTAATCAAAGAAGGTCTTGCACTTGGCCTATAAATCAAAGTGGAGTTCTCCCCTCTTCTTCTGTCTCCATCAATAATGGTGCCAAAAGGTTTGTCAAGTAAGATGTGTTCTACATTGATGTTTTCTTGATTTCTTGTTGTTTTCTTTTTCATCTCTAATCTAACATATATATATATCTAATATCATCTCCTTAACCAAATCTATCTCTCTCACTCTTAGTAATTCATCCTCTCCACAAATTTTAGGTTCTCCTTGCTACAGGTACATCTCTCCCCGCAGTATCCTTATTGCCTACGGGCAAGAATAGGGCTTGGGAGGGAAACTCTCTTCCCTTCTCTTCTCTCATATCTACATTTTACACATACTAGAGTTATCCTAGATGAATAATCCACATGATGATAATTTCTATCGCTTTCACTCTGTACGATCTATTAGAATTAACGTATGGATTAGCCGTAAAATAAACTTTCAACAACGTATAGTGTTTTTCTTTGGCCCAGAAAGGCTCAATGAAATACTTCTATCACCGGATCCCATTATACTACCTCTCGTAGACTATAACTTTTCTTTTAACGTAAGCGTAGTTATCTTGCTATGAACCAAGAGGATTTGTACACACAATTAATCCTAATCACTAGACAAAATATATATATTATGGTAAGCACAAAACTATAATTCCAAAGAACAATTTGTATCCTATTTGGTATCCCATTAACTCATCTATTAACCCTTTCATACTACCCATGATACGATATGACCATAGCCTTGATGTTTTCATCTTTGTATTATTTTGACATTCTCTTTTGTGTTCTTTCTTTGTGTGTGGGAGTGCAAGAGAAAAAGAGTGGGTCTTCTTTGATTGCACTTCTTTCCAAACCCTAGTCTTCATGGCATCTATGATTTAACCCCTTCATATAGTTTTTTGGAGTTCTATCACAAACTCTCACAGCCATAAGCCCGGTGCTTTCTTGGCAAGACCGCAAATTTCTCGACATATTTTTGGTGAACCCGACGCGAACAAGCCGGGGTGAGATATACATAAAGCTGGCTAGCAAAGTGGAGCAGCTATATGCTGAAGTGAAAGAGCTTGCAGACAGATGCAAATGCCTTGAAGAAGAAGACCGGATTCAAAAAGAGATTGAAAGCACTAGGCAATCCGTATATAATGAGCTTAATATATTCGAAGGATATCTTGAGTGCTATGTGACAGAGATGAGGCTTCAAGCAATTCCAGAAGCTCGGATGATTGTAGCATTTGTTGAACTTGTGAGTGATGATTTCAAGCACCAAGTTCAAGACTATGCAAGTGTATATGCAAGCAACTAGGGTGAGTTTTCTACAGCTATAACACAGGTATGCTTGGAACATCAAGACCAAGAGATGGAGCAGAGTGGAAGTGGATGTGACCAGCTAGAGTTGGTGTCTCCTGTAAGCCATGCAAGTGTCAACACATCCATACAGGCTAATTTAGAAGCAGTAATAGATGCATATCTTTTGCAAGATGCAAATTTATTGTATGCAGATGAAGCAGACATAGTGGAAGCTATTTATGCACGTTTGGGTCTTTTAACCTTCGTATCTCAAGATAATGACTCTCATGATGCTATCCAAGCGCCTGAAACAGCTCAAAGCGACTTAGAGGATGATGCAAACTCGTCGGCTATGATAGATGATTTGGACGCTCCTTTTGATTCGTTTGAAGATGCACATGAGTGTATATACAAGGATGAGGATGCTATGGTTTTGACAGAGGCTGTGAAGGGAAAACAGGTGGAAGACGGCTATAATAGTGATGTGCTACAATCTACTTTTGAGCAGATCCAGGAACTTTTACCAAGTTTAGAAGAGCCGGATGCCTATACTGAAGACATATACCAGGATGAAGAAGCCATTATCAATGCTTTACTATGCAAGTTTGATGCATGTGGTACTACCCAAATGGATAAGCCTAGGTGCGAAAGTGCTAATTTAGAGGGGGTGACTGAAAATCTCTTCCTTTGTGAGTATAGCTCTGCTAGTAGCATTGAGGATTGTGAAGTACCTCAGCTAGACGAGGTGGAATTGACAGAGTAATATGTATGTCTTGTATATATGGGGTAGCAAATGTGATGCAGATGACTCATGAAATTGTGCCTTATTTAGAGCTAGATGCAGCAAGCTTTCACAATTCCATGGTAGAGGAAGGAATGATGGATGCAGATTCTCTGCATGAGGATTGGGGTTCTGCGGATGAAGCTATGAATCTTCAAGATTCACAAATCAAAGATAGAGAAGTGTTTGGTTATGCTATACAGGTTGAAGTGACATCAAAGGATAGAGTAGAAGAGCAAGAAACCTCTTCGGATATGGTCTGTGATTGGGGTGATATTTCTTATCTGTGTGAAGATGCAAATAAAGATGCTTGCCATAAAGTGCCTACTATACAGGGTTTTAAGAATTTCGGTTGCCTCCAGGTATGCAAATAATATCAGAGGCATAAAAGGGATTTAGGTCTTGTGTCACAGGGTATAAATTGCAAGCAGGTTTGTGAGCATCTATCTGCTATGGATATGAAGGGTATACATGGTGATGCCTTGAAGCAAGAAGAGGATGCTAGCTCTATGCTGACACCAGAGTCATGTAATGAAGAAGGGTTCTCCCTAGATGAGTGGAGACATGATTCAGTTGAAGATAATTTAGCGATGGGTCAAAAAGGAAGAAGGGGTGAAGATATTGTGTCAGAGACTAACTCCAAGGAGGTTTTTGAGCAGTCGGTTACAAGTGACCGGGAGCATACCTACCAGGATGATTTGGAAAGGGAATTAGACACCATATTTGAGAGGTATGCAAAGTTTTATGATGTAAAGCTGGAGAGGTATTTGGTAAAAGGTGAGAGAATTGATGAGAGGTTTACCATGCATATTTCGGAGGTTTCTCTCGATGTTGAGAAAGGCTATCTAGAGGATTCTTTTGAGAATGAAGATGTAGATTCAGACTTCTATGGGAAAGAGGTACATGTGGATTTAGAGGTTGGTGAGAAGGTTGAAGTGCAGTTTCAAAAATCTTTCAAGTATACTACAGGAAGCCTGGAAGTGTTTTTTGAAGAGGAGGATGAGGAACTTATGTCTCTACGTCATGAAGATTTTGCGCATAATGGAGATTTTTTACAGATGTTTTGGAGATAGATGTATATAACAATTCCTTCTGATCCGAGAAAAATTAAAAGATGCGGAGAATCTCAATGCTTAGTACAATACAAGTTTTTGAGTTACCCATATGATCCTGGAGGAGGTCATGGGATGATAGGGGATACAACTGCTTTCACAAGTTACCATGAGGTTGGCACATGCCGGAGGATGTGCAGGTTTAGAGGGGGTGGATGTCGTGCTGTGACACGTACATAGTGGGAACGCATGCTACAAGAGTTATCTTGTAACTTTTTAGATACATAGTTATATTTTCTATAATGTACATATGCATATTTAAGTATAATAATATGCTTTCTATCTCATCCTATTATTTATTTCAAGGGTAACCTATTCTTACTTTACCATAAAAAAAATACTATAGGAAAAGCGTCAATAGCTTCGCCTCTTTAACTTGGGGCAAAAAGCATTGATTCTTTATTTCTACTATCTCATTATCATCTCACACCTTAGCTAGATCCTATATCTAAGGTAAACTCCAATATATATATATTCTATATATTTTTCATTATTTTCTTATATTTCTTTTTAAATAGCTACTAGGAGGGAATCAAATCCTAGTGGGACACTAGGCGGCATGATTTCAAAGATACACTTATTTTAATGCATTATTGCAAGCATGATTATAAAACTTTGTCAAGGAGCAATGTCATGCTTTCATATGGCATGAGGTGTCCTTTGGAATCAAATGAAAGTCTAGGCTAAGGGGACCACAGGAAGACTTTTGCTGCCAGAAATGGACCCTATTTTGATAATTTTTTTACACAAGGTTTCAATCCAAATTGGAAAATAATTTTAAAATGAAAATCGTAGCTAATGAACTGAAGTTTCTGCCCATATTTTTACTTTTTTATTTGGAGCCACGGTTGAGGAGATATGATCAAAATACTAGACCCCAGTCTGCCCACATCATGCAGGGACAGCTCATTTCCAACTTTTCCAGTTTCTGTTCACACTGGCTCTTCTCTTCTTGTGTAAACCCTTCGGGATTTCCTTCACCTATAAAAGGGGGCCTCTTCTTCCTTGAAAAGGAACTCAAGCATTCAAGCCATTGATGAGAGGAATTCTTGAGGGAATGAGTAGTAATGCCTAATTGTACTTAGCCATTAACATTGTTAGGGGCACACAGCCCTAACATGTATTCAATGCAGTAATCATACAATTTATATGAATCAGGAACAGGAAACTAAATAATCACACACAATACTGCAAAGGAAATGAGTACAGAACATCATAGCTAAGAGGGAAATAGATTGATATCACATTATCTTCATCATCATCATTCATGTACACAGCAGGAAAACAACAGTACTAGAGCAAGAGAGAGAGAACTGCATCGACAAGAATGCCCATAACTACCCCTCATCCTGAGACACCACGAGACACATTTACAACTACCCAAAAATATAAGTACTAATGTCCACATATCCCTAAGGTTCAAAAGTTAAAGGTCTTTAGTTACAGCTCAAAATATCCTCAATACCATGAATGCCCTGACAGATCAGGTACTAACACTTGGCACACCTGGTGGGCAATGTTTCTCAAACATTGTGAAAACCCATCCCTTGATCAAAAAATTCATCCACCAGCTGATCCTTGAATTCAGTTTGTTGTGAAATTGCTGCTGCAGTTAAAGTTTCCTTGTCAAGTGCTTCAACCTTTGCATCCACTCGAACTGTAACTGCCTCTTTAGTACTTTCAGTGTCCTGACAGAGTACCTCATCCACAATCACTTGCACTGGATCTCTTAAGTTGTGAATTCTTCTTGCATCTTTTGTCTCCTCCTCTGCAACATCTTTAGGCTGTTCTGTAGCTGCACCTCTCCCTGCTGATTCAGTCATATGCTCCTGAACTCCTTCTGCCACATCAGTTACTGCAAACACTTCAAAATTTTTATTAACAAACACCTGCTCAGATTGTTGACCTCCTTGTTGTTGCAGCTGCATCTTTAGGTCCTCCAACTGCCCTTTCAGGTCAGTATACTGCTGCTTCAGTTCAGCATTCTGCTTCTCCATAAACAAGTTTTCCTCCTTCATCTCCTCCTCTGCAAACATCTGATATGGTTTACTCACCACATCATACATCCTTACCTTGCTATGCTCCCATACTCCCTTCATGTATTCTCTCATTTCCACCTGCATCTGCTCAACATCTATTGATGCCAAGTACCACCCATCCACATCTAATTCCTCTTCTGACATTTCCCTGATTCTCTCTTCAACTCTCTTACAAGTTGTCACCCTGTTCAAAAGAACTCTATTGCTACTCTCCAATGTAGCATTCGATGTATTCATCTCAGTCATTTCACCTTGCAAAATAGTAAATCATTCATCCCTCCATTCAGCTAATCTAGCTGAAGTCTTCTCCCTAGATGCCAGTATCTTCTTGTAAGAAGCCAACTCTGTTTTCATCACCTCCTTACTCTCAATCAACTTTTGAACCTGTTGTTGTAGCAAGAATTCCTCATTTCTACTCTTCTTGCTTTGCTCTACAACTTCCTTTAGCTGCTCAATTTCTATATGCATTCTGTTATTTTCCCTCTTAATTAAGGTAGAGTCCATCACCTATTGCTCCACATACTCTTTAACCATGCCAATAGCATTTTGCACTTCTTTGAAAGAAACATTAGTAAAATTTGGTTTAGTCACCCTTGGTTCCTTTGCTACAGAATCTCCAATGTTCATACCAGGTACCTCTATTGATGTTTTTCCCTTCAATTTCTTCAACTTGAACACTGTCTTCACTGACATTGGTGGTGTAGATTTATCACCTGTTTCCAAATCTCCTTCAGAAAATAGTTCACCAAACTCTTTGTCCAACTTCACTTTCACTATCTCCAAAGACTCCTTGCTAGAATAGCCAGCCACCATCAGTTCTTGAACATCCTTTGTCATGTATAAGGTCTTTTGGTCCTCATGCAACTTCTGTCTTTTCTCTCTTCTCTGTGCAGAGCTTGAATCTACAGACAACTGCACCTCTCCTGGCAGAATTTTTCCCTGAAGCATATTCTGATTTGTCACATACTGAAACACAGCAGCCAAATAAGGACCCACTTTTGTAGTTTTGTCCTTTCTCTTCTGCTTTGTATAAATTTCAAACTTCATATTGTCAAAGATGATATTAGCCCATCCAACCTGCCTGCCATTTTCAGCTGCCATTAAAATACCATAATTCTCCCTGCTGATATATTCTGATTTGACAAGCAAAAATACTCTTTCAAGCAACCATTTCACCTACTGTAACCTTGCCTGATTCTTCATGCCAAATAGATGATAATAATGCCTGTCTCCTTGTGACTGCCCAAAGGCCTTTGTCATCTCCCTTTCTGTGGCTCTACCACATTCATTGTCCTCTTGTGTAAGTACATCAAACACTTGTGACACAAGCTCCTCAGTAAGGTAATTGTCAACAAAAATCTCTCCATCATTAGCCTGCAATTGATTTAAGTAAACCTTTGCCATGTGACTCTGTCTCCATGCAATCCATGGGAGTCTTGCAAAGTCCAACAGCCCGATGTTCTTTAACCAGAGAGTGTTTTGCTCATTAAGGGGTAACTCATATCTGAAGTCAACGAAGGTATACTCTGAGCTGCCGTCTTCCTTGGAGGGTGGTGAAGTTTGAACAGGGGTATACATCTCCAAATCATCATCTTCACTACACTCATCAATTACCATCCTCTGTCTCCGAGTCCTACGCACAGGTCTTTTCATCATAAAGGTCTCTTCATCTTCACCACGAGAGTCTGACTTAGAAGCGCCAGGAGTTCTGCGTGGAGTCGCCATGCTAGTGCATGCAAAAGAGTAACGCAAAAACTGAAAACGCTGCTCACTCACGTAATCGGCTCTCTTTAAAATGATGGCTTTAGTCATTGGCTCGCATGTGTGATAAATCAAAATCAAATTTACATGATGGCTTACATTCTCCTTTTGGGATTCCAAATTTGGTCCAAAAAATGGCTTTAGTCTGAAACTGTTTATAGGTTTGACTATGACTTTCCCTGACTCATCAGCCAAAATGAAAGTATTTGGTCCCACTGCTCTAATTATCTGAAATGGCCCCACATATCTGAGTTTTAACTTGCCAGGCCTGTGTCCTAGTTTGCTGTTGTAGACCATTACCCAGTCACCTGCAGAAAAAACTTTAAATTTGATGTTCCTGTTAATCCAAGCCTGCCTTCTTTGCTGAATGATCTCTGCTGTATACATGCTTTGAATCCTGTCCTCTTCCAGTTTCAATAATGCCTCCTTCCTGCAGTTGAGTGACTCTTCAGGGGACAACTTCTGTTAAACTGCCACTCTGAGACTTGGTACCAAGAATTCCATAGGCACCACTGCCTCCAATCCATAAACTAGCTTAAATGGTGTCATGCCTGTTGTTACCTTGAATGCTATTCTTAAAGCCCAGAGTGCCTCCCTAATCAGAAACTAGCTCAATTGGACACCCAAACCTGGTCATAATGTTCCTATAGAGAAATTTGGCCACACTCCTAGCTGCATTGTCTCTCAAAGCTATTGCTTCAACCCACTTTGTGCAATAATCAGTTGCAACTAGAATATACCTGTTCTGTGTAAACCTGGCAGGTGGCTTGATAGGACCAACAAAATCCAGTCCCCACTTTTGGAATGGTTCCAAAGGAAGTACAAGTTGCAAAGGCATCCTGTCCACATTCAATGGCCTACCCTCTCTTTGACATAATAAGCAGTTTTTACAAAATTCCTGAGCATCCTTTATCACAGTTGGCCACCAAAGTCCTGCTTGGAATATCTTCCTTGCTATAACATCCCCTGAAAAATGACCTCCTACATTACCTGCATGAGCTTCTGCAAGAACTGCTCTTTGTTCATATTCAGGAACACATCTCCTGATTACTTGATCAATTCCTCTCTTGTACAGCACCCCTGCAATGACTATAAAGGGTTTACTTCTTAGTGCCAACCTCTTTCTATGATCTGACCTCATTGTTTCAGGTAGTGCCCCTTCACTCAGAAACTTTAACATATCCTCATATCAGTCCCCTGACTGATCAGTCACCTGAATAAGAAAAAGCTTTGCATCAGGCAGCTGGTCAGGTACCCCTCCAGGATCATCCTCTCCTGTCTCTAATCTGCTCAAGTAATCAGCCAACACATGAAGTCTTCCAGGATTATATATTACAACATAATCAAACTCCTGCAACAGCAGTATCCACCTGGCTAGCCGGCCTCAAAGGTGTGGTTTATTTACCAGGTAAATCAAGGCCTGGTGATCCACATGAAAAATTACCCTGTTTGCCAACAAATAATTCCTGAACTTTTGTAAAGCATACACCATTCCCAAGCACTCCCTTTCTGTCACTGTATAGTTCTTTTCTGCAGGTGTTAATACCCGACTTGTATAATAAATGGGTCTGAACCATCCTCTTCTAGTCTCTTGCATTATGCTGCTCCCACTGCTACATGAGATGCATCTACAAAAATATGGAATGGTAATTTCCAGTCAGGAACAATCAATACAGGTGCTACAGTCAGCATATTCTTCAAAATCTGAAATGCTTTGATTTGCTCCTCCTTCCATTCAAATACATTGTCCCTCTTTGTGAGAGTTGTCAAGGGTGTACAAAAATGAGATAAATATCTCAAAAACCTGCTGTGCCACTTAACCTGTCCCAAAAACCTGGCCAACTGTTTAACTGTTTTGGGTGCGGGTGCCTTCCTGATAACTTCTACTTTGCTAGGATCAATAGAGACTCCTTCCTCAGAGATAAAATGCCCTAAGAGGACTCCTCTCTTAACTGCAAAAGCACACTTTGCTGGATTCAATGACAACCTGAACTCTCTGCACTTTTGAAAACACAGTCTCAGGTGCCCAAGGTGTTCCTACTTCTTTCCAAAAACACTGAAATCATCTAGAAAAACCCTCATGAATGTTGTCAAAAACTCTAAAAATACATGTTGTACTACTTTCTGAAATTTTGGTGGAGCATTCTTTAGGCCAAATGTCATCACAGTACTAGCATATACCCCCCATTAAGCTACAAAAGCAATTTTATCCCTGTCTCCAAATGCCATTGCCATTTGGTTATACCCACTGAATCCATCCAAGAAGGTATAAATCTCATGTCCAGCTACTGCATCGAATAGGGTATCACAAAAAGGCAAAGGGAATGGACCAGTCATTGTAGCAGCATTGAGTTTCCTGTAGTCTACACATACCCTGATCTTTCCATTCTTCTTTGGAACTACAACAATTGGTGACAACCAAGTAACTTCTTCCACAGGATAAATAAAACCAACAGCTAAAAGCTTATCAATCTCTTCTTTCACCTGCTTGGCATAATTTGGATTCATCTTGTACCTTTGTTGTGCAACAGGAACTGCATCAGCTTTTAGGTTAATTTTGTGTTGACAAAAGCTAGCATCAACTCCCTTCATATCTGTATATTTCCATGCAAAAATGTCTTTAAATTCTAACAATAGCTCCTTCAGTTTCAGTTTAAATTCTTCATCAATATCTGCTGATAATTTCACTGTTTGTGGTTCTTCCTTAGTGTTCAGGTTCAGTTCTTGCAGGTCATCTTGAGTCACTCTAGCAGTTCTTGCCATTTGATGTTCAAATGCTCTTTCTGCTTGCTTAACTACTTCAATAGCTTCTTCTTCTTCTCTCTTCTCAATCTTCAGGTTCTTCAGCAAGTCATTGCCCATATTGTTGTTTGATTGTTTACTTCCCTGAGTAATCAATAATTCCTGAGGTACTGATTGTTCTCCAGCATCCTCTGACTGTAGTACATACCTATTTTCTATCTTCTGCACATCCACCTCAAATATAGATACTACTGATGAATTATTTCTAAGAAATTCCTCTTCAGCATCTTCTCCAATCTCTTCTACCATATTCAGTCCTTCTGCATGTAAGGCCCTGAATGCTGGTGGTATCACCTTCTTTGCATCCATTTGCATTTTTAGTTTCTTCTTTCCTCTTTTAATTACAATAGCATCTGCTCCCCATAACTAGTTTACCCTTGCTGCTCTCAACTAGGGTCTACCCAACATCATTGGGTATGAACAAGTTGACTCCTCCAACTTGAGAACCACAAAGTTAGCCACAAACTGTAGTCCTCCAACTGAAATTAACAAATTTTTGAGAATTCCCAAAGGTTGAACCCTCCTTTGGTCTGCCATCTTCACCTGAAAAGGTGCTAGATCCCATTCCCTGAGATTTAATCTTTTGCATGTAGACTCTGGTAGAATATTAACTCCTGACCCACCATCCAAAAAAACTCCTAGGACAAAAACTTTTCCAATAGATACCCCAACAACTGGTACTTTGTAATCCACATCCATTGGTAGGACTTCACATGCGTCTCCAGCAATGTTTTCTTTAGTATCCCTGCTTACTGCTTGATTACCATTTACTTTATTTATTAATCTTTTCAACAATTGTTGGGAGAATGCACGTACCAACCTCAACATCTGCTTTACAGTAAATGTTATTGGAGCTGATAACAAAGCTTCATAGAATTCATCACTGCTACCTTGCTCTTTCAGGACAGGATTTTCTTTTCCCAACTTATCTTTCCCATGATTACCCAAAGGGTTTGCAGCAAACTCCTAGTCATCTGTGAATACATTCCCATCTTGAGATTCTTGTACTTCAGTTTGAACTTCTTTCTGCTCCTTCCAGTTAACAGTGCCCTTGTCTGCCTTCTCCTAAACAACTTCTATTACTAACTTTGATTTTGATCTTGTTACTACCATGACATCAGTGCACTCCCTGCTTTCACGGATATCCTCAATTTGGATACAGACTGCACAGTCACAATTGCAATGCTTACTCATTCCTTGAGTATACTGACATTCCTGAACTTTGTCGACAGGTTTCTGCTCATCCTGACAAAATGGCACTC
Organism: Adiantum capillus-veneris; assembly: GCF_014529385.1. Lineage (NCBI taxonomy): Eukaryota > Viridiplantae > Streptophyta > Polypodiopsida > Polypodiales > Pteridaceae > Adiantum > Adiantum capillus-veneris. The sequence goes on from NC_140955.1 coordinate 11,201,099, forward strand.
TGTCCTGAATCCATGCTTCCTCAACCCATTCTTCATCAATCCATTCTTCCAATACCACCAAGTTAGCCTCACCTGGAGGTATCTGTTGCTGCTGGGTTGGAGGTTGTTGATTCTGCCCCTGAGGCCTGTTGTTATTGTTATTGTTATTATTGTATCTAATGATAGGAATACTTCTATCATTTTTGTGTTTACACCACAGTTCACAATCAGGACCTTGTTTATGCCCTGCTGCTCCATAGTAATTACATTGTAACTGCTGCATGTTATTTTGACCTCTATTCTGAAATCCCCAATTATTCTGATTCTGAAACCTTCTTGGAGGTGCAGGTCCTTGATATCTCCTGTTAGCAGCTTGTGGAGCTACCACATTTGCAGCTGCCACCCTCATCTTCTAAGCAATATACTCAGGTCTTCTTCCCCTAAAATCTGGATTATAATAACAATTATCATATTCATGACCAAATCGTTGACAAACTTGGCAGTAAGGTTTTTCTGACATTGCAAACTGGTTCATTCCCATTGTTTGCAGTTTCTCCTGAACAATTTTGTTAACTAAATCTGCAGTTACTACATCCTTTCCCTGCTTCTTTTCAGTCTTTTGCTTATCCTTTTCCCTCTTTTGATTTTTCTTTTCTTTCTTCTTCTTCTTTGTTTTCTTCTTTTCTGCCCAATCGTCGTCTTCAGAATCAGTTTCCTCGTCAGTATCCTGATCTGAATCTTCAGGATCTGACCCTGACTCTTCTGCTTCTAACTCTGAATCTTCAGGCTTTTTCTTTTTCTTATTTTTTAGTTCTGCTTTTTCTCCATATCTTCTTTCAGCTCTGGCAGTTGCTTCCGCCAATTCAGTGAAATCTTGTGCATTTGCTAGTGGGGGTCTCCCTGCAACTGCACTCCTCAACTGCTTTTTTAGTCCCTTACAAAAATAATCTCCCAACTGCTCCATTGAAGGTTGTTGGGATGCTTCCAACCCGTTATTCAAATTCCTAAACTTCTGTGCATAATCTTCCACCATCAAATCTTCTTGCTTCAGTCTTCTCAATTTCTTCAAAATGTCTTCAGGTGTCTTGTCCTCCCTGAACCTTAAAATACATCTTAACTTCAACTCATTATAATCAGCAAAATCTCCCATGCCATACTGAATGAACCAATCCATGGCCTTGCCTTGCAGTGTTGCTGCAAAGTGCTCTTTTTTAACTGCATCCGGATGTAGTTCCTCATATCCACTTGCAGACCACCTTGTTTGAAACTGACCAACGTGGATGTCAGCATCTTGGGTTTTTTTCCCGTTGAACTTAGCCGCGCCCACTCTGGGATTTGGTGCAGCCATTGGAGGTACTGGAAGTGTTCTAGGTACTCTTACCGGGAGTGGAATAAAAGGTAAAGTACCTGTCCCTGCAGGTACAAATTGCAACTGTCTTCTTGATCTTAAGATTGTTTGAGTGAGTAATGCATTGACCAATTGTCCCAAAAGTGAGTCTGATGTGGGAGGAGTTTCTTGTTGGCCTTCTTGGTTTGCAGGTGGGGTTTCCTGCAGCCTGTGTTCAGGATCATGCAGTTCAATCCCCTCCCCGACAATTTCTGTCCTTGCAGCAAATTCCCCTACTGGTTCTTCTTGGTCATCATTAACTGACTCTCCTCCTTGTCTTCCTCTGGCATAGAATTACCTTCTTAATCTAAACCTTGATCCATATGAATGTTGTGGTACATTGGACCCTTGCCCTGATCCACTCATGCATTGTTTCTTCTCCTATGTCTCCTCAGACGCTTCCCACGGGGTTTCCCAATTCTAAAATGCCCGCAAGTGGTCGATGGCAACCAGCAGTTCAGTTCCCTCCTTCATTCCTTAGGCCCATATGGTTCAGGCGAAATTCAAACCGAAAGCAGGATCGCCAAAAGTTAGGGGCACACAACCCTAAGAGGTATTCAATGCAGGAATCATACAGTTTATATGAATCAAGAACAGGAAACTAAATACTCACACACAATACTGCAAAGGAAATGAGTATAGAACATCATAGCTAAGAGGGAAATAGATTACCATCACATTATCTTCATCATCATCATTCATGTACACAGTAGGAAAACAGCAGTACTAGAGCAAGAGAGAGAGAACTGCATCGACAGGAATGCCCATAACTGCCCCTCGTCCTGAGACACCACGAGACACATTTACAACTACCTAAAAATATAAGTACTAATGTCCACATATCGCTAAGGTTCAAAAGTTAAAGGTCTTTAGTTACAGTTCAAAATATCCTGAATACCATGAATGCCCTGACAGATCAGGCACTAACAAACATAAGCCCAAGCCTACACTTTCTCCTAGAGAAAGACTAGCCATTCTTGTACGCTATCCTTGGAAGATCAACTCTAATCAAAGAAGGTCTTGCACTTGGCCTATCAATCAAAGTAGAGTTCTCCCCTCTTCTTCTCTCTCCATCAACAATGGTGCCAAAGGGTTTGTCAAGTAAGATGTGTTCTACATTGATGTTTTCTTGATTTCTTGTTGTTTTCTTTTTCATCTCTAATCTAACATATATATATATCTAATATCATCTCCTTAACCAAATCTATCTCTCTCACTCTTAGTAATTCATCCTCTCTACAAATTTTAGGTTCTCCTTGCTACAGGTACATCGCTCCCCGCAATATCGTTATTGCCTACGAGCAAGAATAGGGCTTGGGAAGGAAACTCTCTTCTCTTCCCTTCCCTTCTCTTCTCTCATATCTACATTTTACACATACTAGAGTTATCCTAGATGAATAATCCACATGATGATAATTTCTATCGCTTTCACTCTGTACGATCTATTAGAATTAACGTATGGATTAGCCGTAAAATAAACTTTCAACAATGTATAGTGTTTCTCTTTGGCCCAAAAAGGCTCAATGAAATACTTCTATCACCAGATCCCATTATACTACCTCTCATAGACTATAACTTTTCTTTTAACGTAAGCGTAGTTATCTTGCTGTGAAACAAGAGGATTTGTACACACAATTAATCCTAATCACTAGACAAAATATATATATTATGGTAAGCACAAAACTACAATTCCAAAGAACAATTCGTAGCCTATTTGGTATGCCATTAACTCATCTATTAACCCTTTCATACTACCCATGATACGATATGACCATAGCCTTGATGTTTTCATCTTTGTATTATTTTGACATTCTTTTTTTTGTTCTTTCTTTGTGTGTGTGAGTGTAAGAGAGAAAGAGTGGGTCTTCTTTGATTGCACTTCTTTCCAAACCCTAGTCTTCATGGCATCTATGATTTAACCCCTTCATATAGTTTGTTGGAGTTCTCTCACAAACTCTCACAGCCATAAGCCCGGTGCTTTCCTGAAAAGACCGCAAATTTCTCGACAACGCGTTGTAGAAGCTGTTGGAAGGTCCGTCCGCTCTAGGTGGCAGAAGCTCTCTCCACAAAGTCAATAGTGAAAATGAGCTAAAAATGAAGTGAAAATTTCTTATAACGGAGGTCCCCGAACCACTTTTCATGAAATTTGACAAGTGCTCCTATCTTCTTGCGAGATGTGGTTTAGGCTTAAAAATTTCTTGATTTGGACTCCATTTGCTCTGTTTACCAGAAATTTGGCATTTCGGTCAAAACCTGGCCAAAACACGCTTTCTGTTCCAGTCTCATAATTGCACCCCCACTATACCATAGGTTGTCCTATAGTCACTGATCATCCCCATATTTTTTGTTTTTCATTACGACCGTTTTTCACCTGCTTTTTGTATTTTTAAAGTTTTTCTGCCAAAAATTAGCAAAATTAAAAGGAAAATAGAAAATCAAACCCAGAAAATCCCCAAAAATCATAATAAATCACACACATCACCGCAAAACATTATATACACTCACATGCAATTTTTATGGCCGGATTTCTCCGTTTTACCAATATTTTGTCCAAAAAATGACTATTTCTACTTATATACACACACCTAGGGGCTTGATTTAGCATTTGGCCCCATATACCTATAGATACATGTTGTATAAGGACATCTATACTTGGGTTAGTCCAGAAAGTTTCGCAATCAAACCACAACCCTTAAAATAGTCAAAAATCATGCCCTTTTTTTGCTCTTTCTGCTATTGGTTCTGCATTTGAGAATGCCTCCCCCCCTCCTAGCCGGAGTCCTCCCGGACGACAAGGTATCGCCTCGGAGTATGTACTGTGCATAGATTGAAAAATTTGTGCTAATGCTTGGCTGATTAATGTGGCCCTATTTTATGCATACTCGGTCAATGCATGGAAAAATTAATGTTGTGCAAGAGAAGGGAATAAGCAAGATGCTTATTGGCATTCGCCGTCGAGGTTTCCTGTTTTCTTTGCAAGTAACAGCTGCAACTCTACTGCTCTCTGTTTAACTGTATTTTTTGCAAAAGGCAATGGCTTTGCCGCTTCCGTTGATATAGCCGTAGCTGTTTCTATGGAGAGGATTGGCTTGGCCGGAATGGCCGTGGACCGTATTGCCTTTGCTTTCCATTGGCATTTTGCTTTTGCCGGTTTTTGTAGATGTTTGGCTACTTCCTTTGTTGCCACTGATTTGTTGCTTATTGGCATCCACATAAGTCGGTTGCCTTTCAGCAAATACAGTTGTCTGCCTTCTGTTGTTGCTTGTACTGAAGGGAGTTCCTTTTGCTTTGGTTTTGGTATTGAGGCGGTCCGGGGTGGGCAACAAGAAGAGTGGCCTCTAGACACCCTTCAAGGCTCCCGTGCTGCTCAATGGGGCTGGGGCACAACAAAACACAAACCAAAACAACAAACCCACCGCCAAATCCCAACTACACAAGGGGCACCACCTAGTTTAAGAGCGAACTAGGACGCAAAAGAGGAGAATCGTTAGAGCAACCCACAAACAAGCAAGGAATTTACACTAACCCTAACACCAATGGAATACTCTCACACACTAAAACACGAGAGAGAGAGAGAGAGAGAGAGAGAGAGAGAGAGAGAGAGAGAGAGAGAGAGAGAGAGAGAGAGAGAGTGCTCGGGCTGCTTTGAAACGTATCGGCAATGATCAAGCAAGCACAACTATATATTTAAGAAAGAGAGAGAAAGGGGGAGGGGGTGCTTGTTGCATTAATACCTTCTTACAAATCTGTCATGACAAATCAAAGTGAGATTAGTACTTGTTCAACATAGCTTGCGTAAATTTCACCACAACACATCACAAGAAAAGCCACCCCAATCACTGTCTTAAGGCCAGGGGAGTCCTCTCCACCCTGTCGCCCTCTTACAGTATGTGGGATTTATGGCTAGATTGATGACAACACCAGAGACAAGCTATCAAGAACTTAACAAAAAAAAAACACCAAGACACTTACACATCATTGTTGTCCATTACTTCACGTTGGAAGGGAGACAAAGTATCCAAGCTTAGTCCAAATCCACCCTCCTTGATTCAGCGAATGTTGGGCTTACACTAGTAGGAGAAATGATAGATTTCCTACTCTCAATTGAATGATCACTCTCTCTCTTACAATGGCATAGATTTCCCTTGCTAATCCCCTATTACAACACATGCACATGCATAAGACAATGAGCTTCCACTCAAGAGCTCCTTCTAGAGAGGTTGAGCTTGGCTTCTCAAGCTATAGCATAGTGCTCTTGCTTATGGCTCCCCCCTTTTATGCTAGCTACACCCTCCTTTTATAGCAATTTTGAAGGCTAGGGTTACTCCTCTAACCATGGTTGGGTTAGATTTTCAACAATTTATCTAATTTCTTTTGCTTGGAATTATCAAGAAGTTGGTGGGGAAAGAGAGAGGAGAGAAATGGAGGTGATAGGACTTTTCATAGTGGGTTAGTGTTAGTAGAGTTAGTATTAATTTACAAATGGAATTGAATATTTACAATGGGAGTATCCATGTAGGATACAAATAAGGAAGAAGAACTCTTAAGAGGTAAGAAAAGGTGGATTTCTTACAAGGTTGATGCTCCAAGTGTCTTGAGTAGGGCCAATTTTGACGCTTGTTGACAGTCCACTAGCTTTGACGGTACATTTTTTCTCCACTCTTGACCTTCCTTGAGAGACAAGGTAATTGAAGCTGAGTAATCAACCACCATGATGCTATCTTTTAAGAGAAGAGGCTGAATTTTGTGGTTTTTTGATAGATATGGGTAATTTGGAGGAGGAAAAATGAGACTAGGTGGTCAATTTTGGAATGGAATTGTGTGTGGGAGGTATGAGTTCACCATGCTTTCTCTTATTCTTCAAGGTTGAGGAGAAGGTGAGTAGTGTGCAGAGAGGAGTGGTGAGAGAGATGGGGATGATGAGTGGAGAAGTGTGTGTGAAAGAGGAAAATGATAAAGTGGAAGAGAGAGTGTGGCTGCATAGCATGGGAAAACTAGGGTCCACTAAAAAAATCATAGCTCACAGCTGGTAGCTCCAAAAATCATGAAAAAATTTGGAGTGATTATTCAGAGCGTGGGCTACATTGTCTCTTTTGACCACCGCTCCAAATTCGGAGTGGAGATAGGTGCCAAAATTCTCACCAAAAAGCCTGTTTTTTATGCCTGCAAAAGTCTTTTAGTGGTCCCCTCCTTTGTTGAATTTGTACAATGCATCCAAGAGTGAGCCCCTCCTTTGTCATATTATAATACAAAGCATTCAAGTTGCCCTTGACCCATGCATGGAGGAGGATTATTGGTGAAATAAGAAATATATACATGGTGGGACTAGTGTATGGACTATTCATGGACTTTAGCTCAATGAGCACATGGTGTTAGAATAATGAGTAAAAATAATAATAAAAATATGGAGGAGTTAAGGATATGGAAAGATATTGGAATCATATGATATGGTCCCTCCTTGAATTATTTTGGGTGAAAGAGGAAAAGGTATGCAAGTAAATAATATAATAAAAGTAACCAATGAGTAGAAATCAATTTTTTGTTTTCACGAGGGTGAGGGTGAAAATGTGGGAGTGATTTGTATAAAGGAAAAATATGAGGTTAGAGTATATACATATTGGCAAAAAAAAATAAAATATAATTATGGTGTAAGAGGATGAAAGAAGGTGTACATAGGTTTAATAAAACACACACCTAAGTAGAAATATTTAAATAAAATACCAAAATAATTATTAAAAATCCCTATATTTAGGCCATATATACAATGAAATATTTACACACAAAGAGGCCATAATATACTTTTATTTTTTTTATTTTTTTTATTTTTTTTGGCTCACCTAGCCCAGTGACTAGCTAGCTGAGGGTTTTTAAGAAGATATGGGAAAAGTCCCGTGACTCACGCACGCCTATGTACAGTGAAATGGTAGGGATAGCCACAGTGTTTGGGTGATTTTGGTAGGGTGAGGTAACTCACTGTGGCAATTACAAAGAGCCGAAAAAACAGCTATCAGTATCCAAATGCGAGTGACATTTGGGTTATTGCTAAGCATTTTCTTTGGGATCCATATATGTTTTATGCCCTTGGTTTTTGGTTCAACTATCTGCTTCGGTTGAATTCTTACGTTGCATTGTCGTTTGTCTGCCATGTCATTTCTATCCTTCTACATCCATACTTGTTTCTCTTGTTTTGGTATCCTAGGTCTTTGCATTGCGGCCAGTGACTTCGTATGTCTGTAATTAGCATGGTTGGCTTTTACCTATCTGTTGAATTTTGGTATCATGTGGTTCTTGGTTGGCATTCGTGGTTCTTTTTCCAGTGATTGCATTGCTTGCAGCTTATTATTCCAGTATTGTTGAGCAAAGTCAATCACCTGTTGTTCATGTGCATGCTGAATTTTGACTGCATTCGCATTCCAATCTATCTACACATTGTACTCTTTTTGCCAAGGTTGTCCCAATATCATTGGGTGTTGTGTGCTTTCATCCTCCACCACATAAAATTTGTGTGGGTAAATATATTGATGTATTTGTACATGCAATATAGTCCATCCCAATGTTTTCAACGGGTGTTTTGTACTACTTTCCAGTACTTGAGGACTAGGATGAAGTTGACCTGTGGATTTGAGCTGTTGGTATAATCCGTAAGAGATCAAATTTGCTTGAGCTCCAGAATCAAGCAATGCCATTGATTCAACTTGATTGCCGCCCACTTTGACTGCAATTAATGGCTCCACTATGTCTTCATCCAACTTCGTCAGTCGAATGGCATTGATTCGCAATGGTGCTCCACTTTGTTATTGTTTTCGCAGAAGTCTTCTTTTTGCTATGCGTTCTTGTGCTTCTGTTTGCGATTCCCCTCGTACTCTTTGTTTTTCCTTCATCCGTTGTTTTCCTTGATAGATTTGTTGGAGCATCTCCTATGTAACTGGTAGATGATATTTCTTCAGTCGACATCCACTAATCCAGTTTGGCATTTCTTCACCTTCTAATGTAGCAAGCTTGACAGCTCCACTTTGTGATAGATCACTAATCACAAAGGGTCCCATCCCTCGCTTTTTAATTTTCTTGGCATGTTGCTTCAAAGTATAAACAAGTACATAATCACCTGTTTTGAACTCTTTAGTGCGCACATGTTTGTCAAAAAATTCTTTTTGTCTTCTCTTTTTAGCATAGATTGAAGCTACAGCTCTCAAGCGGAGTTCATGTAGCTTTTCAAGATCATCTATTCTTGAAGAGATCTCATGCCTTGTCCATTCTAAGCATTTTGCTACTCATAGAGTTGGAATTAAAAACTCTATGGGTAGTATAGCATTTAGGCCAAACACCATGTTGTACGGTGTTGTTCCTATCGATGTTTGTAAGCTACCGTGTATGCCCATAGTGTTGAGTGTAGCTGCTGATCCCAATTTGTTCTCGATTCTGACACTATTTTAGTGAGAACCGTGCATAGTGTTTTATTTGTGGCCTCAGCTTGTCCATTTGCCTGTGGATGGTATGGAGCAGATTTCCTATGTATGACCATGAATTCCTCTAGCAGATATTCAATGACTTCATTAAGAAGATGTGTCCCACGATCACTGACAATTTCTATTGGTAAACCGTATCTTATAAAAACATTCTCATACAAAAATTGTGCAATGGTGCGTGCATTTGCTTTTTGTGTTGCCTTGGCTTCGACCCATTTTGTGAGATAGTCCGTAGCCACAATGATATATTGGGTATTTGTGCGATATGCAGGGGGTGAGATAGGTCCCACAAAATAAATGCCCCATTTTGCAAATGATCTTGCTCTTTTTATTGGCACCTTGGTGCGTTGACATGCGTCACAACGCTTTACAAACTCTTACGCATCCATGTGCAATGTAGGCCACCATATACTTGCGGTTAAGACTATTTTTGCCGTCTTATTGCCCAAAAAATGGCCTCCACTTATTCCGCTATGTGCATGTTCTAGAATCAGTAGGTATTCGCTTTCACTTGCATAGATTCTAAGTTGATTGTACTTTCCTCGCTTATAGAGTTTATTTCTAATTAAATCAAAGTCACAAGCTTCCAGCTCTATAGCCCTTTTCCGTGTGCTTGTGATGTTCTCAGGGAACGTCCTGGTGGTTAATAAATCAATGATATATTGATTCCATGCAGGTGCAATGTTTACCTGAAACAATGTCGCGTGATCCACTGCTCGTTTGGCACTACATATAGTACAAGTGGTAACATAAGAATGTGTGTCCGCATACATAGCAGGACAATAAACCCCTAATTGTTTCAGTCTTTGGTGTGTTTTCACTGTTGAACAATGAAATGCACAATCCTGGACATGTTCTTCTTCAAGGTAGCACTCGAATTCTTCCGGATTTATACACAATTGTAGGATTTTGTCCGATCCTAGATGATACAGCCGTCCTGCTATCAACTGGAATGTTTTTGTTTGTCAAATTGTTTGTTGTTTGGATATGTATTCCATATTATCAAACCCACTTCCAAAGGAAAGAATGCTAACAATTTCCTGAGACCATTTGGATACCATTTCAATATCGAAAAGATAAGAATCTGGTATGTCATCATCTACTCCTTCAAGATCTTCCCCGTTGTGTATCCTTGAAAGATGATCCGCTCGTAGATGGGTTTTAGCCTTTTTGACCACCACTATGAAGTCAAACTCTAGCAATATAATAAACCAGCATACAATTCTCCTTGTATTGCATGGTTTATTTACCAGATAAAAAAGAGCTTGATGATCTGTGTAGAACACAAATTTGTTTGCGAGCAAATAATGCCAAAATTTCTTTACAGCATAAATCATTTCTAACCCTTCTCGCTCGGTCGTTGTGTAGTTCTTTTCCGCATTGTTTAACTGTCGGCTTGCATAACAAACTGGAAAATCCATTGTTCTGTCTCCAGGTTGAGCCAGAATACTTCCAATGGCATATGCAGAAGCATCAATGTGAACATGGGATATCTTTTCCCAATCCGGTGCCTTAAGCACAGGTACTGATATAAGGTTTTCCTTCAGCTTTTGGAATGAAGTTTCACACTCCTCAGTCCAATCAAAATTGACTAGCAAACGATACAGAGGTTGTGCGATAACCGCATACATGTATATGAATCTTTGATAATATCCGCAGTGTCCCATGAAGGATTGCACTTGTTTCGCATTAGTAGGCCTGGGTAAGTCTACAATGACTTTGACTTTGTCTAGGTCAGTGGTTATGCCATTTCTTGAGACAATGTGTCCTAAGAGCGGCCTTGCTTAACCATGAATATACACTTTTCCAGGTTAAGATAGATTCAATATGTCCTGCATTTTTCAAAGACCTTTTGAAAATGGTGAATATGTTTCTCTCGTAGAAGAGAGTGTACGCAAAGATCATCCATGTGAATTTCTAAGAATATTCTGAGGTATTCCTTGAATGCGTGCGTCATTAACCTTTGGAAAGTGGCTAGGGCATAAGTTGAGCCAAACGGCATATGCATAAATCCCCCATTCCGTGGAAAACGCTGTTTTGTGTTGATCCTCCCTTGCTATTGCCAGTTGGTTGTATCCTGAAAACCCATCCAGAAAGGAATAATCCGGTTTTCCGGCCACCCGCTCAAGTACATGTTCTGTGATTGGCAAGGGATAATTATCCCTTATGGTGCTTGCATTTACCTTTTTCAGATTTAAACACACTTGCAGTTTTCCATTATTTTTGGGAACTACCACAATGGGTGACACCCAATCTATATGTTCAATTTCATAGATGAATTCAGCTTCCATCAGTTTATCAATCTCTTCTTTGATTCGTTTAGAAAATGTGTCATTATATGTAAAAGGACGTTGTTTGCTAGGTTTTGCATCTGATTTCAAAGGAATTGTATGTTGGCATATCGATGGATCAAATCCTTTGAGGTCTTTATAGGACCATGCAAACACATCTTTATACTTCTTGAGAAGTTGTGTTAGCCGTTCTTCTTCTTCAGGTTCTAAATCGTTTGCTATATAGACCGGCTGAGGCTTTTCACATGGTTCTGCAAGGTCTATCCTTTTTGCATTTTCTGGCCCATCGTAAGATTCTTGGTTGGTTCTTTCCGTGACTCATGGTGTCATGATGATTTCTCTATCCTAGATGGTAAATTTCTGATAGTGTGATGGTACATTCATGTTTCCCTTTTCTGACTCCCCTTTACCATCACTATCTTCTTCTGTAGTCCATATCTCACGTAAAGACCGTTTCAGTTCTTGGTATTTCTGTTTACGCTCCAATTTGGTCCACTCTTGGTCTTTTGTTGTTTCTTTTTTTTATTTTTGAGATTTTTGTGATTTTGTTTCTGTTTTAGCTTTTCGTTCATGTTTTATTTCCTCTTGTGTTCTTTCCCTTCGATCTTTTGATAATCTTCCTGATATGTGATCTTTTACACAATCCTCTGCTTTTACAAGCATCAAATAGTGAGTTTTACCTTTTATCATGGGCATCAGGTTCTCTCTCGCTTTGTTTCCTGCTCGTTTCCTCCTATAGCATTCCTGGCGTCTAGGGTGTTGATTAGCAAAATCATAAAATTTGATATTATCGGTTTCCCTTCCACGCTCACTTGAGGTGTCTGAACACTCATTATCTGCATCATCATTTACTTCCAGATGTTCGTAGGAGTTATAAAACTCTTCTTGTTCTAGTGGTTCTATCGTCTCATCTTCTCCTGGTATAATGATTACCATGTAGTAGGGTAGCACATCATAGCCATCCTTATCGCAAAATTTTGTTGTTGGACTATCTGTAATGGTACAGACATCCAATGTTGCTAGTATGTGTTCCCATTCTAGAGGTTCCAAGGCATCTTTAGGAAAAGGTTCCGGAATATACTCCTTGTCCTCAATTGCTCTTTCTAAGACGCATTCCTCTCTTCTTAAGCTTCCACAATGTGAAGCTCTGCACATCCATAGCTCTTTTTGTTGCCCTAACCATGCTGGGAGTTTTGATCCGGCTACTTTAGCTGAATCAAAGTCTTCCACAAGTGACATCTTTGTATTTCACGTGTATTTTAGTTTTTGTCTCGCCATGTCTGAGGTATATGTGGTCATAACCCCAATCTTGGACCATCTTCAATTGTTGCATGAATGGTTGTCCCAAGATGATCTCATAATTGTTCTTTTTGTCGAAATCAACTATTGCAAATGTATGCTCATACTCGCTTCCGCACGACCCATCTGCCAATTGCAATTTCGTTCTGGTAGCTCTCAAAGCTGGTTTTCCCCATTTTTTCCAGATTTCCTTAGTGGCGATAGCAACTCCCTCTCCACTGTCAAGAATAGCTTTGGAAACTACTCCTTGGAATTCTACTAGTAGCGTGGTGTTTCCATCTTCTCCCTCGCAATACTCTCCAACCTTGTTTAATGGTACTGGCCTAGTGTTTAATTGAGGTATGTCCAACTCTTTGATCCCTTCCTGTAGCCTCAAGGTGGGGTCTTTCACTCCAAATTTTTCTAGGAATTTACCTACTGTGGTCCACATGTTTGGCCGTAACCTTAGGAGTTCTACTAATGTGATTGTGCATGCCACAGGTGTGGACAGTAGCTCAATCAATCCTTGTGAATCCATCACTTTGTTAGAAGAAAGTCCTTGAGATGGGATTGCTCTCACTTCCAAATTGGGTTCATACTCTCCTAGGTAAGAGGGTAAAGTTCTCAGCGAGTCTCGTTGGCTGTGCCCCGAACTAATTGATCCTTGGTCTCCCCCTTGTGAATGTATCTCAAAGTTCATTTGTGACCTTGCCTCAAATTCTTCAATAGGAGGGAAGGTTACATTCTTTTCTTTTCTCGTGCTATTCATGTGGTTACTTATCCTATTAGCCTCGTTGGCCTCATGGATTTGCTTCCACAATCGTCTAGACCGTTACAGTCCTTATCCATTTCTGCCAATGTTTTAGGCTCGAACCCGTCACTTGCCTCATCTGTTGTATTTGTCACTATGATAGGCTCTCCTCTGGACTCATAGGCATTAGCGAGTCTTTTATTTGTTTCTACATGTTCCTCTAAATTTGGTTGGATAGGAGTTGGAGCCGGTGCCTCATGCCAATTTGTAGATTTACCCAGCGGGTCTTCCATCAATGATTGAGCTATTTCGATCATCTTTTTACACATTTCCAACCTCTCTTTTTCTATTTCCGCATATGGATAAGTCATCCACCTTTGCTCCTGGGTTTGGTTCTTTTTGAGTCTACCTTCATAAGCTTTTAGAAGCGCATCCAACTGCTCATTTACTTGTCTGCAGATCCTCCTCATCCTGGACTTTTGGGCTCTTCCATTTCCTTGGGTGCTATGGTTGCTGTGGTGTGTGAGCTTAAGCTAGCTAGATCCTTTAACCTCTCTAATCTATCCTTTTGTATGTTTCAACTCCTCGGATAGAGCTGTTTGCTCTTGTTCCTTTCTAGCTTTCATACGCGCTTTTCTAGCTTTCCAAGTGCTTCTCTGATTTCTCGTTTCTGAACTTTGGGAATCGGTTTTTGGCTCTTCAACTATGGGTTCATTCGTCATTCTTTGAGCTTGGGATCGTGTTACTGCC